>NC_139351.1:44357544-44958377 GCF_055883805.1 Amblyomma maculatum
AAGGTCTAGTGGTACTCATCGGAAGAACAGTCAAGCGCTTTCACCCTTAATGATTGTTGTAAAACCGCAAGTGAACATCAAAACATTGCATATGAATTTTTTTTTCAGTCTGTTTTCTACTAAAACAGCATCCCACGCTTCCCTATTCTGTTATGTAATAAAGAATAAGCATTAAGATGCATTACGAAACCAAGGTCAATTACAGTAAATTAGCGGATGAAATAAAAATTAGAGGGTCTTTTAAGAGAATGGCGATAGCCTACCCTTTCTCTCCTATCATTTGCCTCTTATCAGCGTTCCTTGCAGTGTGACATATAATTATAGTTGGTTTACAGGAGGAAGCGAGCAGGTGCATCATGCTCGTTTTTTGCGTGGCTGTGCGCGCACCATGCGCTTCTGTGCACACAGTGTATCATGAGTTTCTGCACCATGATAATATGCATATTGTGATGTGCCACGTCGATGCAGCGTGGGTAACTCTGTGCATGGAAAACACGCAATGTGAAGTGCATGGAATGCAGATATTAGAGCAAGATCGCAGCAATGTGAGCAGGCCTGCGCAAAAGTGTCATTGCCTTCCTCCATCAGCAAGAAAGTGCATATTCACAAGACTGCTTCCCCGCACTTACGCGAATATGCACCGATGGGGAGGAATCAAAGCATAAGAGCACAATTTTTTCGTTGCCCGAATGAATATGGCGCTCGACTGCTTTCCCGAATGAGCGGGTTCGATCTTGGCCGCGGCGGAAGCGAGAGCACCCACTTACTGAGCAATGTTAGCACACATTAAAAAGTCCCAAGCAGTTGCAATTTCAGAAGCCCTCCACTAAAATGTGTTGACAGCCATTATTGCTTTGGGATGTTACACTTTATAAATGCGTTTTGTAGGCTTCAGCACAAGAAGCCTCACTTTGAAAAATTCTTCCAAGGGACAAGGTCCCTGCATTGCCTGAAACCTCACCAGTATGCCACGAGGTTACATGACTTGGCCGAACGCTGATTCGTCGACAAGGTCTGCAACACCACGAGACCATGTGACATGGCCCAGTCTGCATTTAGAAGCGCCACTTCCGAAACAAATTTTCTATTGTCAGCGTTGGTTTACTCACAGGCCTCACAGCAGCTGCATGGAGAAGGGAACGTAGCGACTGGGGAGGGAGGAGTGGTGAAGAGCAAAAAGCGGAGCACAGTGGCCAGTTACAAGGCAAGAGAGGAGGCAAAAGCAGCTCGTTGCAGCTGCTTTGATACACCAATTGTTGGGATCGACTGGTCGGGAATTTGGACAGTTGGCCAAACCGACTGAATTATGGGGATGGCGGCCTGTTGCAGCAAAACAGAGTGTGTGTGCGTGTTTACTCTCCGGGATGTTTACCTCTGCCTTGGAAAACGGTGGCTGGTCAAAAGAAGTGGGGGCGACAGAACCAGAGAGCAGGAGGCCCATACTTCGACAGTCGATGGAGAAGCAACCCTTTGGACGTTCAAGTTCATGGGCTGACAGCAGGTTGACGGCGGACGGGCATAGATCATCTTCGTCGGCTCCGAAGATTTCCAGTCCAAGGAGTGATGTTACATCAATCGACCAGCCTCGTGGTGGGAAGATCACCGAGAGTGTAAAGGCACCGCCTTATCGTGGGCAGGTTTTCGTCAACGGATGTGATTGGTTGATTTTAAACACAGCAAAATTTCCCCTCGCAATTCGGAAGCCTTAAAATGGAACCTCTGTAAAGTCTTTAAGCATCTTGATTCTCATCTTGATCCTCAATCTTGACTCTGACTAGTAAATATGTAAATAAATTGTGTGTATCTCGTCTAACTTTGGTGAACCGGCTGCATCTTATTCTGCACTTCGTTGGGGAACCGAGAAACTTCGGAAACCATCAGAAGTATGAACCATCAACATCCTAACTCCAATGCAGTACTTACACGGCACTGCTGATAAGCATCGCGCGCGGCTTCCGCATTCCTTTAATCGACGGTATTAAACATGTGCAGCATGCCCAACACTGGCATGCGGTACAGATCTCACTGACCCCCTATACTATTTTCTTGAGAAGAGTGGCTATATGCTGAACCATTACACTGGCCAAAGCAAAGCAGGAGAGAAGGAATAAACTGTGATTGCGCATCTAAAAGCACATCGTAACCTCTTTATGCTACACTTAGCTGTTTCTGTCTTCACACTAGGTATAGCTACATTCGCATGATGGTAACTTGTGCCACACACAGCATCCTTTCGTCCGACAAAGATTTAGAGTGATCACATTGATACTGTGAGCATTGCATCTTGACAGCCATGCAGTTGTTGATGGTCTGTTCAGGGCAGCTTTGTCGCCACACAAGTGGAAGGCACTCCATTTGCATGCACATCTGTGTTTGGCCCTTAGTTTGAAACAGCCACAGGTAATGAGCACACCTCAATGCGCATGAAAGAAGTGGTGGGCTAAAAATGCTCCTCAGTTATATATCCAGATAGCTTTCAGGAAGCATGCATTTTGACTCCTCGTATCGAGATGAGGGACCTTGGCTTTTCCTTGGATGCATGTGTGACTAAGACTGTACGATGGTAAAGCTTACACCAGCCATTAGCTGACCTGGTTTGCTAGTTCCAACTATTCGATGACTTGCTCACAGCATACACACCAACTTGCCTTTTAGTATGATCTCCTAGTTCACAAGAGCTGCCACCTGATGAGTCAGAGAAAACCACATCTCTTTAATAGCACGGGTAAAAACACAGCACCCCTGAAGTGGGTAAACTTCAACTACAGGGAGAAACTGAGCGCATCTCTTGTCACTGACTAGGTGAACATTAGTGAGAACTGTTTAACAAGAAACGGCATGGAACACAAAAAAGACAGAAGCAGAGGCAGACAAACCCAGTGGTCAGTTTGTCTGCCTCTACTGCACTCGCATTTTCATGCGACGCTTTTCCCCGAGACACAAAATTTTTTCTTGTATTTTCTTGTTCCAAATGATGCCTCAGACATAAGCGCACATGAATTATCCTCTAAATTACTCCTATAATTGCTAAATAATTCATAACTGAATTTGTTTTTGATGCTGCTTTGCTATCAGTTTGGCAACTGAACAATGGCTACATTAATGCGTTAATCGTGTTCAGGTCACGATAGGAATGCAAAAAAACTTCACTTTAATCGCTGATAGATAGTTTTTAGTTTTTACTCACAGCAGTGCTTGTGCTCAGCCGCTTCAAGAGTTGAATAACAAAAGATGACTTATCAGAGATTCGACAGCAATTTTACAAGTTGTTTGTTAAAAATTACTTAGCAGCCGTAGACAACCAACAAGTGGTGGTCCAGGTAAATTAAAGTTTCACACGTTGGTACCGAAAAAAGAATGGAACTAAAATGAGGTGCCTGTAGTAGTCCTTTAAAAATTAATTAGCATTTGTCAATAAATGAGAGGGCTAATGAGCAAGCACCGCAGAGGACAGTGCAACACTGTAGAAACACACCACCTGCTGCATACTTGCTTGCAGCACTGGACATGTTTGCTAAGAGCGCTTCACAAACCGTCCATAAATATATAAAAAAAGAAGTTCTTTCAGTCTCAGAATGGCTAGTCTTCATCACTCCACGAGTCTGGCATGCCGTCCCGATGATCGTCCAAGGCCCGCTCCCGGTCACCGCACGATGTCCAGCACAAGATTGTGCGGTCATTTGCACCACTGAATGCCTCCAGGGTTTCGTTGGAGATGACCACACAGTTTGCCTGGCCAAAGTGGGCCCCAGCCAGTGACCGCAATGGCTGCTTCTTGGTCAGGTCCATCACAAGAAGGCAGTGGCCCGAAGGCAGCAGCGCCACCTCCTGGGTGGCGGACATCTGCGTGGTTGTGCTGAAAGTGCACAAATGAGAGGCACCCTTCTTAGGAGCCCACATATTTATTTATTTATATATTTTTAACCTCAAGGTATATATACAGATACATTTCAGAGGGGAGGGGCAAACATTTACAACAAAAAGAGCAGACGATAAGAACACTAAGTGCAAAGAACAAAACCAAACAAAACGAAAAATCCCACAACAAACGCAAGCAGTGAGATATAATAGACCACAAAGAATGAAATTAAAGAACAGAAATAAAAATGAAATAACGCACAAATTCAAATAAAATGAGGGGTACATTAGAGTACTAATACGTTAGTCATTGCAGTCTTGAAAATGTTCAGTCATTTATGGATGCACAAGGAAGGTTGAAAACAGGTTATTCCAGCCATTACTCATCTGAATAAAGAATGAGCGTTATCATGTTGATGTATGGTAGTGTGGTATGCTGACTTTATGCGTGTGATCACGACTAGAAAATAGATTCCCGAACGGTTTTGGTGTGCATATTCCAATGAATTTTGTTTTCTCGCACAAAACACTTGCACTGTGGTCGCTTCACAGACGGAGTTCATTCACACACTTTCCCAAGGCATTTATGCAGTAGGACGAATTAAAATAGTTTAAGTTCAATTCTTTGATAGCATGTTCAATCAGACACCACTGCTTGGTTGCCATTTGAGCGACCACAAAACACGGCAACCCCATGCAACAGCTCTTTACATGGCACTGTCAAGAAGAAAAATTTTGTAGAGCTGATATCAGTGGCTCACACATTGCAATGGGGTAAATGTCCACGACTCTGCACAGTTTCCCAGTGGTCTCAGTTTACAGGCCTGGCCAATTAATTTGAAACCCTTAGCGTGACCGAGCGCCAGCTCTTTTCAAGCTGCAAGGCAAATGGGGCTTTCCCACTCACCCGCCGCTGCCACACTCCAGATGCAGCAGGCATAATGGCTTGCACCTAAAGGCTTTCATGACTGCAGAGTAACTGACATCAAATCATCATGTAGTCGGGAAACATGCATGGAGAGGGGAGAGGGATCGAGTGCACAACACAGACATACCAGAACATGGATCACAGGAAGAGTGGAAGCAATAAACCTTGCAGGCTGCAATAAGCCTTGCAGCAATAAGCCTGATCTGTTCAGCTGGGAAAGGGCCTGTTTTTTGAGAGCAGCTCTTTGGCGCACTTTCCTGCGTTTCGCGTCATCGTCGGCCTCGTAACCAGCTCTGCCCCCATTTCAGCTCCCCAGCTCAGCCCCCTTCTTCCTCCGTGGCGGCGACTGCGCGTGTTATCTGATTGCTGCGTGCACTTCTGCCACCCCCGTTCGCCGCTGTCTATACCCCCCCTCTTCCTGCGTGGAGGCGAGGGTGTTCTCCAGTTGCTGAAGAGCTGGCTTGCTATCAGCAGATTACGGTGCATGCGTCCCAAGCTGAAATGCAAAGCCACATTGTCTTCGCTCGCTAGCGGCGTCAGCAGCATCAGTCAGTTGCTGCGATCTCTTCGCCGCACAATGTTCCTATGGGCCAACGCGCTACCTCCCGCAACCTCCCAGTAACTTAATTGCTCTCTTCATTTCTCCGACCACAAAGCTTCCTTCAGTCAAGAACTGTTAGAGGAGTGTTTTTTGAAGGAATATGTGTGAAAAAAAAAAGAGTCTGCAATTGTATATACATGTCTTGCTCGAAAATTTTACCTCAATCTATCAAAAACGTGAAACAGCTGATGAGCTGCGCTCAAGTGTCGAATTGCGAAGGAACGTAATCGTCGGCAGTTTTTTTTTCTCTCGAACCAGATATCAAAGACAGAGATGCATCTCCATAAGCCTCACTCTCTGGCACTCTTCCTCTCTCATTATGCAGCAGCTTCAGTGCCTGATCACCCCAATGCCTCACAAATTTGCACAGAAGGAATCCCTTAAAGGGCCACTGTCCAGGGAATGACCTTCTAAGCAAAGGAGTCCAGTGCTTCGATCAGGTACCAGAGATAGTCTGTGCAAAATCCTACAGCGATACGCGTGCCGCAAAGCAACTAAAATACAAATCAAAACTCTCTCTACCTACCCTTCGGGAAACCAGCTTCCCCGTCCGCTACGAGCCGCAAGACTGACGTCGGAGTAGTAAACGACATCCATTGGTCAGTCTCGCTGACTGATGGGTAAATGATGGGCGCATACCAATAATTGTGTCCACCGCTCACTGCGCACTTTTCACACGCCACGGCCGGAATGATTGCAGCGGCGTGCACTCCTTCACCCGTTTTTTTTTTTTTTCCGCACACGCAGGAACGGGAGGAGAGAAACATGATAGAATCAGGTGATTGCGGTAGCTGTAACTGCGTTATTAATTACTCTTCAAAAACATTTTGGAGCCTTGCGTTCTGGGGCCGAAGTCTCACAGTCACCGGGGAATAAAATATTTTCGACCAGAGGGTGGACAGCGGGCCTTTAAAGGGGCATGACTTTGAAATCACAAAAACGAACAAAGAAATTGACAAAACAACAGTGATTTACCTCTAGCTGAGCACAAGTTTTATGTGTGAAAGCTAGAAGTGTTTTGCACTAAATAGTCTTAGTTAGCCCTATTAGGCTTAGGTAAGCCTAATCCAGCCTAATTGAACTTAGGAAGGTGTAACCACGGCCAATGTGTGTGTAGAGAGCAACATACCATCGTAATGCGTTTTTGTAGACCTTTAAGCTAAGCTAGGCCCATTAGCCTAAGGCAGGCATTACTTACATTAATCAATCAAATACATTAACACTTCATTTCTTCACCTGTGATTTATAAGGGTTTAATTAGTATTATTTAGGCCAGGGGTTCTCAAACTTTTTTACTTGGAGGAACCCCAAAAGCCTTCAATAAGTTCCAGGGAACCCCTCCCCCCCTCCGCTTTCACTTACCGGCAATGTTGTCGAGTGCATTTTTGCAAAGAGTTGCAAAGGTTAAATGTTTATTGCACAGATTAATACAAATACTAATGTAATGGGTGATTAATACTAATGTGATTAATACAAATACTAATGCTTGGCCGGATTCATCGAGCTATTAGCCAAAACCTCGCAGCATATAACACATTGCGGATTTCCTCCACTTTGCGTAAAGCCGTATGCAAGATAGCTGCTATCGTACAATCTCCGTTTTGCTTTCTGGCTCGTGATGCTAGGGCGAAAGTACTGCGTGTTAAGATCCAGCGGCTACCTCGGCGACATAACGAGCTTCTTTTTGCTTGTCTAGGCTTGGCTTGGCTTCGCGACGGCGGCGTGGGTAGTGCCATCTGGCGATGACATACAGAAGTGCCTATAAAAACGCATGGCCTCCGAAATTAGGTCCGCGCGAGTGTTTCAGAAACGCGCGCAGATGTGATCTCGGAGGCCACGAAAATGGGTAGGCGTGTGAATTCGATCGTATGGAAAAAGACGTCCGCTGTCAACTCCTGCTATTGCGGGCGTGACACGCAAGATTGTTTTTTGAGGCTACGAAGAGTAAAAATTAGCTTTAATGAACCAAGTGCTGTTTGGTTTGCGCGCGTGCACTAAAAATGAACCTGAAAAGGGGATCGGCCGGTGCGGGTTCTCGCGGAACACAAGAAGACAGCCGGCGGAACACAAGAAGACAGCCCGCGGAACCCAGTTTGAGAACCCCTGATTTAGGCCTTAATATCTTTGACATTGACTTTGGTTATAATAGACATGGTCACTCATAGAATGTGATGGTATCACGAAATTGCCATAGCAACACTCAGGTGGACAGATTCCGGACTCTAGAAATTGGCCAAAATCCATGATGTTAGCCAAGAAGTGCTTTTCCATTACTATTTGTACTCGCTTGCATGTCTGCTTCGATGCAGTAGAGAAGCTTCATTTCCTAAATCCCCAAAATGTACTAAAGAACAGTTTTGTAGCCAAAATTAAGATGACATTTTTCAAGTGTAGTCATAACATCATTTTCATTAAGCTCAAAATTTTCATGGAATTCGAACGTGAAGTATAATAACGTTTGCTGAAGGGGACCTAGAAAAGATATGTATGACAGTATTCCAAAGTACAAAACGTGAAGAGATGGTCACTCGAAGCATTCAAGTGAAATTTAAAAAATTTAAAGGCCCTGCATTGACCCTATAATCACAAATAATCTTAAATAAGTGGTCCTGACAAAAGTTCGAAACCGATTAGGGCGGCACCTCATCACACGTTCGCAGTCACCTTCTACTTGCCCTCTCATTGGGCGCTCCCGAGAGACACTGGCGATACAGGGCACAGTGTGATGCTGCCACAAACTGCTTTATTTTCCTCTTGCATGTTGGTGTGAGTGGAGTACAGAGGGGGCAGAGGAGGAACATCATTTCTGATTGACAATATCTCCGGTGTTAGTGAAGCTAGTTTTTGTACAAGAAGGCATAACCCCCGAACATGGCTTCCATGCACTACGCAAAGAACAGCTATGAAACCGTGCTTTCATATTAAGGTGAATTTATACCGTATATTTTGTTTAATATTGATCATGATCACACACGCACAAACTGACCATGCCCAGGACTATTATTTACAATGCACAAATGCTACTCCTAAAAACGTCCCGAGCAATATTTCACTAGAGCCTTGCCAACTGACCCAGTATTCTAAATAAACAGTGCCTTTAGATGTCAAGAGAATGTCACTGCAAAATTCATTTTTCTCTTTCTTTGTTGCTGGCAAGGTTCACCAAGTATAAATAAATGGCTTGTGTTGAAAGCCTTTGCTTACTCAAATCTCTCATCAATTACAGTGTAAGTATAAAGTACCGCAAGAAAAGTTAAAGAAATACTAAACAAGCATATATGCCCCGCAGGCACAAATAAAATCCTGGTGGGTGGTGGTTAAAGGGCCACTGTCCAGGGAAGGCCCTTTTAAGCAAAGGAGCCCAGTGTTTCGATCAGGTACCAGAGATAGTCTGTGCAAAATGCTACAGCGACACGCGCGCCACAAAGCATCGAAAATACAATTCAAAGCTCTCTCATGCTCTCCTTTGGGAAGCCAGCTTCCCCGTTTCCTGCGCTGGCCCGACGGGCCACAGTAATGACGTATGTACCGCGAACGACGTCCATTCGTCAGTCTCGCTGACTGACGGGAGAAGGATGGGTGTCTACCGCTCGCTGCGCGCTTTTCCCTTGTCACGACCAGACTGAATCCAGCAACGCGCGCTCCCTCGGCCGTTTTTTTTTTTTTTTTTTTTTTTTTTCCCGCGCTCGCGGAGTGTCACGCCCCACCTCCCGCCAAACGCGGAGGAGGAAGGGGAATTTGTCTTGCGGAGGCTAGACGACCTCGGGCAGGAGAGTGAAAAACCTTTGCGAGGGAACGGAAGGAAAGAAGCATGACAGAATTGGGTGATTGCGGTGGCTGTAACTGCATTATTAGTTACTCTTTTCAAAAACATTTTGCGGCCTTGCATTCTAGGGGCGAAGTCTCACAGTCACCGGGGAAGAAAATATTTTCGACCGGAGGGTGGACAGTGGGCCTTTAGAAATTACAGATTTAGCAAGCAGCATGCCAGGACTGGACACAAAAAAGTATACGTAGTTCAACTTGGCTGAACATAGTTACACACCTAAGTTCTATAGGCCTCGCACTGGGCTCCATGAACATGATTGTCCAATTCAGCATGATGCTTGCGACAGCGCAGACACTGACGGCCTAACACTACACAAACCATGGCTAGACTGATGAAACGAGCCTTAGTTAAGCAGCTTATATATCCTCTCTAGCAGCTGCAATGTGGCAGCACAAGCAGGGGTTTATAACAGAAGTGAACGGGAGCAGCTGGTGGTCATGTGATTACGAGACATCTCTCGCGTTTCGGCTGGCAACAAGACGAAGGAGCAAGCGTGCAAAGCAACTGTGACGGGATGCAGATCAAGCTGGTGCCAGCGCAATACGTACTTTGCTCATATGAATGACCCTGGAGGGTGTCAGCAGCAGAACTACGCCCCAAAATATTTAACCTTCCCCACTGATTAAGCATGACAACTACGCCTAGTCCTCATATACCCATAAAATGACACAAAATTTTCAAGGTCCAAATCAGGCTTTTTTGATGCGTTACTTTCAAAATATGTTGTCAAAAAGCAACACAGCTTATTAACCAAAAATGTTTTTGCTTGCATAAAAGAATCCAAGCGAAAATCAACACTTGAATCTGCATATTAGAACCTTCCACAAAGTGCTGACCCATTTATTAAAACAGCACGAATACCTGTGTTCATTTTGCATGCCTCACTACGTATCACTCTACGCAAGACTTCTGATGTCAGTGCATATTTTTCCTCCATCATTATAACCACTGCAGGCCAAGGCTTCACCCATTTCCCTCTAATTAACCTAGTCCTGTGCTAGCTGCATCCACTTACTTTTTAAGCTTATCCCCCCACCTAATTTTTTGCCATCCTTTGCTATGCTTTGCTTTCTTTGGTATCCGATTTGTTACCCTAAGCGACCATCGGTTATCCTCTCTTCGAAATACATGTTCTCCTCATGCCCGTTTCTTCCCCATACATTTCTGTAGAAATTGCGGATTGTACAACTGAGATTCCCCAGTGTTCAGCTTTCCCAGCTTGTAGCAAAAATGCGAACGCAGCCCCTGAAAGATATGAAGCCGAAAATAAGGTAAACACAAGAGGTGAGTGGTAAAGTGCTCAGAAATAATGAAATCCAAGAAGCACGGGAAAAAAAAATTCCAATGGTGCACGTAGCCTCTCACGTGCGAAGAATGTGTAAGCCTGCCTAATTTTGGGTGTGGCCCACCTGAACGTGGAAGTCATCACTGAAATTTCCAGTCACCATGAGCCACGCTGATGTGTGTGTGTGCTGTCACCTGCCTAGAGAATGAGCCTCGATCGCCTTCCACACTCACTTGCTCCCATCGTCACTGCCACAGATTTTGCTTTTTGCTTGATTTTTTGTGCTTCTCAAAGGCAAATTTGAGGAAATTAAAGCTCTTCACCATGTTTGTCAGAACCAAAATTTCGAGAGTCCAGACGGCCAATACTTATAACCTGTGGACAGACGCTTTCTGTACGTTTTCTGTTCTGCGGACACTATCTTGAATACCCAGATGTGTGTAAGATCATCTGAAGCCCAGCATCAAATAAGCCAGTTGGACGTATCCGTGCGGCGCAAGAATTGCGCTCCTTACTCATCGTGCAAGGGTTCAGATAGGTTCGATTCCCATCTCTCCCACTCATCTGAAACGAGTAGCCCGAGTTGGCATTGCCTGCTGCTTCGACTTCGTAACAAGGTCTCGTGACGCCGCACAATCGGAAGGTCAGTCAATGCACGGCCATGCAACCTGCCACTTGCCAGAGCCACGAGGACCAATACGGGTTGTGTGGTCAAACATTTTCTATGCGCACTTTCTGTGCACACTTTCTACAGGTGCTCTTTGCATCATGAGCCTACCAATTTTTCCGCAATAAAAGGTAACTTTGAGAGCAAGATTTTATGTCATAAGCTTTCCATGAAGCCTTCACATACAATAGGGTTCCGATAATACAATGGCTGCGCGGATTTATTTGAAATCTCCAAAAGGCCCTTCGGAACCTGTTTAAAGCCATTTAGTCGACAGACATCAGCACATCACAACTAACTCACCCGCAACAGGCTAGTCCATTGTGTGCTCTGCTCAAGGTCCGATGCGCTACGTCCCACAGTTTGACCTGGCCGTCTTTTCCCATGGAGAGAAGCTCCAAGCCATCGGGCAAGAAAGTCAGAGAAGTGGTGCCGATCTTGTGCCCTTGGAGGGTGGCGAGGGCACCACGCGCGCACCGGACGTCCCACAGCTTCACCTGCACACTCAACAAAGTCCGCCGACATGTCTTCTTTGCGCAGCCTCTTTAAGCCTAAAATTACTGCAACAGGAAGACGTGGGAGGAGGAACGTGCTTTATATTAATAAGAGGTCTACATGTGGGCTGCAAAACTCAGAACCCATGAATCTTCTTGGCCAATAGCGAGGACACCGGATCTCAAGTGGTAGTGTAATATCTAATGCTACCCGTAACTTTGTACACCTTGCACAACTCACCGCACCATCCCTGGAGCCGGAGGCCAAAAGTCCGGGAACATGCGGACTCCAGCGGACTGTGAGGACACTGCCCAGGTGTCCCCTCAACTGCTGGCACTTGCTGCCAGTACGGATGTCGGAGAGCACCACCCACGGTTTCTTGGATCCCACTGTGAATGCAAGCAGTGATACATACGGTGTTTGTGTCGGCGCATCATAGTCATAGTTACTTACGTACCATATAACTAACTAACATGCAGTGTCTTCACAGAGCGGGGCACGTAAGCACTGGAGCAAACTCTGGCCTATACTTTCAGACACCATCATGGGGCTACAGCTGCTACACATACACCCTGGAGAAACAACTTCCCGTGTACAGTTCTAAACAAAATTTACAGGATACAGGTGAGTGAGAGAAAAGAACCTAAGGAATCCGCAAGTATCCTTATTAGGAGCAGGTGCAATAGCATTGCCTTAGGACATTATGCACTGTTTATAAGTAATAGTATTAAATAGTTAATAATTAGTAGCCCTCATTAGCAGTATTGTCGTAGTGTTACAACAAAACTACTGGTTCCAGGTTCATAAAAATTAATTCCCAAATGAAACATCCTTTCACTCCTTTCTCCACTCCTCTCTCCCCTCCCTCCCTCGCATTCCTTCTTCAGAAACAAAAACTTATTAAAACCCTGCCAGTGATGACCGCACTGGGTTCACGAAGACATTTCTCCTTGTTGAAATGTTGGCTCGGCTTGCAAGCTGAGGCACTCCCTCTACCCTTGTTCTGTGCTCTTTCATTCTTTGTAGCCACATTCTTCTTCTCGTTCTGCCCTAGTAGTGCGAAGTGGTACAGCTAAGCAGTAGAGCTGTACAGAAGGGACGCTTGGTAGTAGTAAATGTGGCCCTAATTTCAACTAAGTGTTAGTGTAATAATATGTGGCCACCGTCTACATTACAGCATGAGGCAGCTCTGTACAGCCTCTCAACCATCACACCGAATGGATGCTCGTCAGTAATGTCAGCCACTTAACCCCTAACCACTTTTTCTCTTTTCCGTGAAAGTGCAGCACATGATAACTACTGCAGAGCACCTGCCAACATTGCCATGTCACAAGGTATTGTGTGATGTCGCAAATCCCACCAACCAATCAGAATTCAGCCGCGTCACAGGCCAACTGCCACACAAGCTCATCTGAACTGTGATTGCTCAGCACGGCGTGAGACATGAGATAATGTGACCTCTCTCAACCAATCACGGATTTCCGTGATAGACACAGAACGCCACCGGCTGTCATGCAAGCCAGGTGCCCCATATATGTGCAGGTGTAAGGAGGGCGACATACTTTTCGTTGGTATCAATGCCAGAATAGTGGGTCGCGAGAGAGTGCCGCAATAAACGTTTTTCCCAGGCATACGCATCTCGCGCACTCTTTCTGCGATCCTAGTGCATGTGTTCTTGACATGCGCAGAAAATGGAGCTGTTCGCTTCAGTCTTGCCTGCCCTGCCATCCGTGTTCAAACGATTCACACTGACAACAAATTTCAGAGCCGCAACATGTGAGGTGACCAGATAACACTGCCCCTTCTATCACTGCATATAGACAGATTTTTTTACCCTCCCACACAGGCTGCTAGAGCGCTCCTGCTCTCGACACCAGGCATCATCTGAGGGGCGCGCGTGGACAGGGGACTGCAGGTCGCGAAGGCACCCCGCTTTGAGTGCGTGTATGCGTGTTTGTGAGTGACCGTTCTTCAATTCTGTTGTTCACACGCTCTACCACCTATGCATGTAGGTGTGTGCTGTGCATCGCCACATACATTTGTCCCTGTTCCACGGAGTGCTACAGCGATGTCAAGCGTGCTGTAATAAGCGAGGGTAGTCTACCATGCAGGTTACAAACTGTAATCTGCCGTTTTAGTGCAGCAGTGGCTTGTTTCTTCTTTTTTTTTTTTCTGGGGGGGGGGGGGCCTTCACATGTGAGATATTCCCGTTTTTTTCTTAAAGGCCCACTGTCCACCCTCCGGTCCAAAATATTTTCTTCACCGGTGACTGTGAGACTTCACCCCTAGAACGCAAGGCCGCAAAATGTTTTTGAAAAGAGTAACTAATAACGCAGTTACAGCCACCGAAATCACCCGATTCCGTCATGCTTCTCTCCTTCCGTTCCCTCGCAAAGGTTTTTCACTCTCCTGCCCAAGGTCGTCTAGCCTCCGCAAGACAAATTCCCCTTCCTCCTCCTCCTCCGCGTTTGGCGGGAGGTGGGGCGTGGCTTTCCACAAGCGCGGAAAAAAAAAAGAAAAAAAGAAAAAAAAAGAAAGAACCGGCCGAGGGAGCGCGCGCCGCTGGATTCAGTCTGGCCGTGGCGAGGGAAAAGCGTGCAGCGAGCGGTAGACACCCATCCTTCTCCCGTCAGTCAGCGAGACGGACCAATGGACGTCGTTCGCGGTATGTACGTCATTACTGTGGCCCGTCGGGCCAGCGCAGGAAACAGGGAAGCTGGCTTCCCAAAGGAGAGCATGAGAGAGCTTTGAATTGTATTTTCGATGCTTTGCGCGCGCGTGTCACCGTAGCATTTAGTAGAGACTATCTCCGGTACCTGATCGAAACACTGGGCTCCTTTGCTTAAAAGGGCCTTCCCTGGACATTGGCCCTTTCATTTTTGATTTTGCACACAAGGATGTAGATTTCTGAACCTGACTCCATGGTGTCAGATTTAACCGGATCGAAGAGCCTCGCACTGAAGTTTGTTTAGGCGAAATGTGTGTTTCCAGCCAACAATGGTTCATCTTTGACTTTCGTTTTTCCTTTAAGGGAATGCATAGGTTCAATCACAGAAGTGGCAGCCACGCTTCGATGAAGAGGAAGCTAAAGCACCCGTGTAGTGTGCGACATTGGCGCACGTTAAAGAACTCCAGACAGTCGATAATTTCCAGAGCACTCCAATACGGCGTATTTCATGGCTGATGCCGCTTTTGGAGACTAAAGTTCATATACTATATGAAAACTATGTTGTATGTAGCTCCAGCTTTCATTTCTTTGCTGCTGTTTCTTTAGCATATGCATGAATGTACAGGTGAGGGCATAAGCAAATGGAGTATGCTTTTCCGTTCAAAGTAAATCATGAATTCTGCACTGCAGATAACAAAACAATATTGTTAAAAAAAAAGGGCACTGGCATCCACTACCGCATCGCATATACTACTAAGACTGCTAGTTTCAATTATGCAACACATGAAAAACGGTGGATGAAAGAAACGTGCTCAGTTTACTTTTGTCCGGACCGGTACGTGCAGGATATAAGAAGATACATTATGCTTAACATGTAGGCGCAACAGTTTCATAGGCGCTATAAAGTTCCAGGGATAAAAAAAATGATCCTAATGCAGTGGTGTTCATAGATAAAGCGCAACAAAATTTGCTTGCCATTAGCTTGTTAAGTCAGATGAACACAAATAGATAATTTGTTGATGTGACTGGCACATCACGCGAAAAACAACACAGCCTAACTGCTGAGGTTCAAAATGGCTGGCAGGAAGGAAGAAGAGCGCATTGGAAGTGTAATTATATGTGAGTCATACGCAAGAGTAATGTTTGAAATTGTTCAAAAACGTTTTATCGTCAGTAAGAGACCGAATGACATTATTAGCACAACAGTGTAATGAGCACCAGCACAGTTAACGTGAACGTAAAACTAAATCCCATAAATAACAAGCTGATTTTAACTATCGGTTCAGTTCAGTTCAGTCGTTCAGTCGTGTCCGACTTTTCGTGACCCTATGGACCATGTCACGCCACGCTTTCCGGTCTCTCACTATCTTCCTAACATCACGTAACTTCATCTGCAGTACCTCGAGGATGCCATCTAACCATCGCGTTCGCTGCCTACCCCTTCTCCGGCGACCCTTAACCTTTCCCAACATCAAATCTTTCTCCAGCGACTCCTCTCTTCTCATCAGATGACCAAAGTAGCTGAGCTTTAACTTTAGAATTTGACCCTCCAATGAGCAGTCAGGGTTTATGGTCGACAATATCGACTGATTTGATCTTCTGGCAGTCCAAGGAACTCTCAAGTCTTCGCCAGCACCACAATTCAAACGCGTCAATTCTTCGGCGGTCAGCCTTTTTCACAGTCTAACTCTCGCATCCATACATCACAACTGGAAAGACCATAGCACGAGTTATACGAACCTTGGTTGGCAGACTAATGTCTCTGCTCTTTACTAGGCGGTCAAGGCTAACCATTGCTCTCTTTCCCAGAAGCAGGCGTCTCCTAATTTCATGGCTGCAGTCTCCTTCCGAGGTAATCTTGGAACCCAAGAAGAGAAAATCTGTCACAGCTTCCACTTCTTGTCCATTGATGCTCCAGGACTTGATAGGGCAAGACGCCATGATCTTTGTCTTTTTAATGTTCAGTTTAAGCCCAAACTTCTCACTCTCTTCTTGTACGCGCATCAGAAGTCTCTTGAGTTCCACTTCACTTTCTGCCATTAAAGTGGTATCATCCGCATATCTAAGGTTGTTGATACGTTTTCCAGCAATCTTCACTCCAGCTGAAGACTCGTCCAGAAAGGCCTTCCTCATGATGCACTCTGCATATAGGTTAAATAGGCAGGGCGACAGTATGCAGCCTTGCCTCACTCCTTTCTCAATCGGAAACCAATCAGTAAGACCATGCCCAGTTCTGACTGTGGCCTCTTGTCCTTCATACAGGTTTCTGAGGAGACAGATGAGGTGAATTAGAACTCCCATCTCTTGAAGAGCTTGCCACAATCTGCTTTGATCTACGCAGTCAAACGCTTTCGCATAATCAATAAAGCAGAAGTAGATGGGTTTCTGGAACTCTCTTGCTTTTTCCATGATCCAGCAAAGGTTGGCAATTTGGTCTCTAGTTCCTCTGCCCTTGCGAAACCCAGCTTGCACGTCCGGAAGCTCCCGATCCACATACTGCTGCAGCCTACCTTGGAGGATTTTCAACATCACCTTGCTAGCATGCGAAATAAGCGCGATCGTGCGGTAGTTGGAACAATCTTTGGCACTGCCTTTCTTTGGAATGGGGATGTAAACTGACCTCCTCCAATCCTGTGGCCACTGCAGGGTTGTCCAAATCTTCTGACATAATGTATGCAGAATGTTAACAGCGTCATGATTGAGGTTTTGAAGCAACTCAGCTGGAATGCCATCAATTCCGCTAGCTTTGTTCTTAGCAAGGCTGGCTAAGGCCCATTCAACTTCACTCTTCAGGATGCCCGGCTCGAGATTAGTAATCACAACCGTCTTATGTTGGGTTTGCACATTCGGGTCCTTCTTGTACAGTTCTTCTGTGTATTCCTGCCACCTCTTCTTTATCTCTGAGGCTTCAGTGAGGTCCTTGCCTCGTTTGTCCTTTGTCACGCCCAGCTTAGCACAGAAGCTTCCTTTGATATCTTTGATTGTCTTATACAGAGCTCTTGTGTTCCTTAATTGGCTGTTGTCCTCAACTGCTTGGCACTGTATGTTCAGGAAGGCATTCTTATCTCTCCTTGCTATTTTCTGAAAATCCGCATTGAGAACCTTGTATCTTTCTCTTTCCCCCATAACTTTTGCCATCCTCCTTTCCTCAGCTATTTGCAAAGCCTCTTCAGATAACCAGTTTGCTTTCTTGCATTTCTTTTGCTTTGGAACTACCTTAGTAGCAACTTCTTGTGTTATATCACGAACATCAGTCCACATCTCTTCGGGCTCTCTGTCTTCTAGATCTAATTCTTGAAATCGATTCCTCACTTCCACAGCATATTCTAATGGAATTTGATCCAGATCATACCTGAAAGGCCTTCTAGTTTTCTGCGTTTTCCTCAATCGAAGCTTAATTTTGGCAACAAGAAGCTGGTGATCGGTGCCACAATCGGCCCCAGGCCTTGTTTTTACTGCTTGTATAGCGCTTCTCCATCTCTGCCGGCAAAGAATATAATCGATCTGATTCCTGTACAGACCGTCCGGTGAAATCCATGTGTACAGGCGCCTCTTGTGCTGTTGAAAATGAGTACTCGCTATGGTCAGGTTGTTTTCTTGACAAAACTCTACTAGCCTCTGTCCAGCTTCATATGGCTCGCCAAGACCGAACTTGCCTATAATTCCGGATATTTCTTCACTCCCGACCTTAGCATTCCAGTCTCCTATGAGAAAAACGACGTCTGATGATGGGGTGCGGTCTAAAAGGCATTGTAGGTCCGCATAAAATCTCTCAACGTCAGCTTCTTCAGCAGTAGTGGTCGGTGCATAGACATGGATAACTGTTATGTTGAAAGGGTGACCTTGGATCCGAAGTGAAATCATTCGGTTGTTTTTGGGGTTGTACCCTAGCACTGCTTTGCCCATTCTTCTGTTTACTATGAGAGCGACCCCATTCCTTCTCTTGGATTCGTGCCCACAATAAAATACATAATGGTCGCCGGAGTTAAATTCTCCCATTCCGGTCCACTTGAGCTCGCTGATACCCAAGATATCAATGTTCAATCTGTCCATTTCTCGCTTGACGACATCCAGTTTACCTTGCGTCACAGATCTTACATTCCGTGTTGCTATGTGATATATCTCCTAGCAATATCGGACTTTCCGGTCGCTTCCCGACACATCCACAACTGAGCGTCCTTTTGGCTTTAGCCCAGCCGCTTCATTCGTCCTGCAGCTACTAGGAATCGCCCTTTGTTCATCCCCAGTAACATGTGGGACGCCTTCCAACCTGGGGGGCTCATCTTCCGGTGCCATATCATTAATGGTATTGTGACTGGCCATAGGGTTTTCTTGGCAGGAAATACTGGAGGGGGTTGCCATTACCTTCTCCAGTGAATCACATTTTGTCAGAACTCTCTGCCGTGACCTGTCTATCTTGGGTGGCCCTACACAGCAGAGCTCACGACTTCATCGAGTTTCGCAAGCCCCTCCGCCACGACAAGGCAGTGATCCATGAAGGGGGATTTTAACCATACAGCAATGCAAATAAGCTTGCTCCAATAGAAATGTCCGGTGCAAATATTCTTGGCAATATTCTCTAGCGTCCGAAGGCTAGCTAAACGCGGCTGCCGTGCAGGCGCGGCCGCGGTGACACCGCGGCCCTGCAGTCCCCAATGAAGCGCCCGCGCGGCAGCGCGCTAGTTGGCAGGAAATGGCCGTGGCCAGGAGGGGCTAAAAAATTTGGTCTATATAATCACACCTATGGGTACTCACCTATGGGGCTGAAACGTGGAGGCTAACCAAGTGAGTTCTACTTAAGTTGAGGACAACCCAAAGGGCTATGGAACGAAAAATGGTAGCGGTAACATTAAGAGATAAGCGTGCAGAGTGGGTCAGAGAAATAACTCAGGTTACCGACATTCTAGTGGAAATTAAGAAGAAATGGGCATGGGCAGGACATGACTGCGAAGAAAGGATAACTGTTGGTCGCTTAGGGTAACAAACTGGATTCCAAGGGAAGGAAAGAGCATAGCAGGGGGCGGCAGAAAGTTAGGCGAGCAGATGAGGTTAAGAAGTTCGTAGAGGTCAAGTGGTTGCAGCTAGTACAGAACCGGGTAAACTGGAGGAATATGGGAGAGGCCTTCGCCCTGCAGTGGGTATAGTCAGGCTGATGATGGTGACGATGATAAATGGTCTGTTCGTGGAACAGCCTTACTGTCAACCTGTCTCAGAGTAAAAAAAAAGACGTAATTTTGCCGATGCCTTAGCAGTGAAGCTAGAATACGAGATCGGATGAGCTGAGCCACATACTGGCAGCCGGGAGCTGAAAGCAGAAATTTTCTTGCATCGAAGTTATCCCCGGAATCTCGTTGCAGATCAGCGATTCTCAGTAAGGGTTTCTTTTTTGCATGAATTTATCCAATCGCATATTTAAGAGATCAGAGTTTAGCATGCTTTTTTTTCCGACGGTGCCTCACAAACTATCCGCCTTGCTGGCAACGGCGTGTTGCAGGAGGTGGTTTAGCTTCTGTTGTGTGCGGAAAGATTGCCAACACAGCATCCAATTTCAACCATCGCCTAGTACTCGCGAGGCCAAACTCTTTTATCAGAACCATCCTGTGTTTGTCGTGAAGCTCTGTTTTCTTAGGATGTCGGTGTTATATCAGTGCATTGTTTTTTGTAGAATCACTCGTGCAGCCAACAACACAACACTAGCAACCACACATCGCTGCAAAGCAATGAATTAAAGTGTGAGCTGAAACTACAAGACAGTCATTCCAAGATCAATGTTGATTGCAAGCAACCTATCGGTCATGCCTGAATCGTCTCAGGCTGCTTCTGAGTAGCACCACCGTCGCCCGACCTCGTGTCAGTAGCACCTGATAGAAATGTACAGGCGACGCCACGCCGTACAAGCCGTGCCAAGTGGGGCCGTTGCAATGTCGCCGTCGTCTGCTCGAGAACCCCTTCACGACTGTGACATCATCAAGCACAGTGTTGGCCGTAAATATTTCCTGTCTGGCAGCGCCAGTCACAGGTCCGGAGTGCTGCCTTTAAAATTACTTTACGGGAAAACTAAACCGTCCTCAAATATGCTTTTTGAAACACGTAATGTTTACATTGAGAAGAACATCTGATGCAAATTTTATTGATATCTGTGAGCATCAAGAAATTGCCGGAGTTGACCTTTAAAATTATCCTTTAAAATGCTAAGTGCTCTAGCAACCTGGTTCTCGCTTCAGTTTCAGGTCACAAATACTTGTTAACATACAGTCGTAAGATACCGCCTTATGTGAAAAGGCCACCCGACGCAGATATGAAGCCCTGCTTTAACCAAGCTGTCTGAACGTGCCTCCAAGGTTTAGGAGTAGTGTGACTCAGGATTCAAGGGTTTTATTACCATCTCAAAAGTGCTGCCAAACTTGACAGCTCCTGCCAATTCAGCCATGACGTGGTTTCGTGACCACATTCAAACTGCCAACACAGAAAAGGCATGTCTCATAAGTGTAGCTGCTGCACAAGCCTGGAGACTTCAGACATCACACAGAAGCCTAATGACAGAGTGAATCATCTACATAGTGATAATGAACTAAAAATAGATGCTCATTGATTTATTCAGGTATGCGTGAAGTTGCCTCAGAATGGCTAAAAGCTGCTATACCCTTGATAAGCCCGTCCCTGCCATTTTATGAATGCCTGCCTCGGGTGCCTCGGTGACTGTGACACGAGGCCAATGGATTGAATCCTGTCCAAAACGTCCGCATTTTAATGGTGGAAAAATCCAAATTGAACAGTGTGCGGCGCAATGTCAGTGCAGGGTTCCGAGAACTCCCGGCCGTCTCCATCATTCAAGAGCCCCCTTAACTACAGCGTCCAGTTTAAGGGATAGTAGTCACAACACACCACCTCCTTCTGTGCAGTTATTTCACAGCCACTTGGGTGTTTGGCTAGGATATAAGAGAGGTTGATGGTGATGCAGCTTTAACGAGGGTGAATGAAGTCTTTCATGCAGGCGTCACACTCACTGCAAAAAAATATCCTTTCTACTTGAGGCACTCCATCTTAAAATACTGTCACTCTGCAAAAGCAGCCTGTGCTTAGGGGAGCCCCGCCTAAAGTTTGGTCTCCACGAGGGGTTGTTGAAGACCCATTTAAAACTGGTGAGCACCCACGGGCACCCAGTGGAAACCTGGTGGGCACACGATGGGCACTCGGTGGGTACCCGCCGGCACAGGGGATCAAACCCCACACCTCCAAAATGCAACCTACATGCTTAAACCATTAGGCCGCCCTTTGTAAACAGATTTCTCTAAAGATGATTTCTCCCGTGTGGCCCCCGCATTGCATGTGCATTCATGCGTGTGGACGTGTGTGCGCGTATGGGCACAAGTTGGACTCACCAGCCAGCAGGTTGGGCTGCGCGGCTTCCACGTGGTGACAGAAGATGAGCTCGCCGAGGCACACCGAGTCGGCCTGCCGCAACGCATTAGTATCCCATATGTAGATCTTCCCGTCCATGCCCGAAGACGTGAAGAGCCCCGTATCACAGGGGTACCAGTGGACTGATGAGACTGAGAAGACGTGACCCTCATGCCTGCACAGCAGTATGCATTCAGAAAAAGCAACCATGTCAAAATGTGCAGAGTGCAGAGTCGTCTAGACATCAGCAAAGCACACATCAAAACATCATTCACATAAATGCAGAAGGCTATAAAATGGACCTACTTTAACGAGGTGAAAAGAAAAACTGCTGCAGAGTTGCCATCTGTGCTGACATAACATATAATGAAGCCTAGACTATACAATAGAAATTGTATGAGGATTTACCTGGGAGGTGTACAATACAAGGTGTAACCCAAAAGTTCCGTGTTCACTTGGTGACGAAGCTAGAGGACATGAAGCATAGCATAGCAAGTCAGCACTCTCAATAATGAGCACCTCATTGAGCTTTAACAAAAGCAGTCTGGTGGAAGATGTGGTACACACATCACTATCACTGCCACTTAATTGCTCAAGGTATTGTGAAAGCAATACTACGCCAGGTCTAACCGCTCGTCGTGTGGTCCGTGGACCCCCTTGCTCCTCGAGGATGAGAAGGCGACGAAGAAGAAATTGAAGAAGACGACGAAGAAGAACGCTCAGTTACCCGCATCTAATGCTTTCGCTCCATATTTGGGTCAGCAGCGTTGAACCCTTCTCATTTTTTACACACTACGAAGATGCTCATGCCTCATGGTTGTGTCTCATAATCACAAAGGGCGACGCAAATCGAAGCAGTGCACAAAGGAAAGAAAGCAGAGAGTGTCTGAAGAGCCACAGACTACCTTAAGAATAAAAATATGTTCTAACCGTGTTCCTGTGATGCATTGCCTTCTGAATGAGAGGCCGCTAACACTTCTTTTGAAGACTCACTGAAAGCGGAGTTACGCCACCAAAATCAACCTACAGCGACATGCCCCTCTCTAGCCTGGTCGAGCAAACTCTGCAAGCTAAATTCACCCTCTTCCTTCCATGACTGCACGTCCCGGATAAAATATTGGGGACATGCAGTCATGGCCCTGGGAGGTTTTTCTTTTTCTTCCTTTTGCTGCCCGAGCATTTCTGGGATTTGGGGACAGGGGGACCCACAGGTGTCCTTTTTCTCAAAAGCTGAGAAGGTAGCTTTTAGTGGAATGCTGGTCCCCACCTCTCTACCATCGGGCTGCCTCAGCTGAATGGGCAGCTGACACGCCAAAGAGGGGCTCTCTCCGGCATTCTTTAGAAGTGCAGGCTGGTAAATGTTTAAGAGTACATGGACGAGAAAAAGAAACTGAAAGTCTTTTATTGTGTGGTTGTATGTGTGCGCAAAAATAAAAGGTTTGAAGGAAAGAAGAGCCGCCAGGCAAACGACACAATACGCTTCACCCATCAGTAAGAGAGACGGACCAATGGATGCCGTCCCAGCTGGTAGTACATCAAGGCTGGCACATAGAATGAGGAGGTTTGGCTTTCGGAAGGGAAGCATCAGAGAGCTTTTATTTGATTTGCATTTTTGCTGCTTTCGGGCGAGCACATCGCTGCAGTATTTTGTAAAGGCTTTCTGCGATAACACATTGAGGCAATGGGCTTGTTTGTTTAAAATGTTCATATCATGGTCAATGGCCCTTTAAGGGAGCTACATACCACACTGATTGGTGCTCACGCTCGCCTGTTTTCTTCACTGTACCTCTCGTGACCCACAGCTGACAGAGACACATGTCTATCCTAAATGCTTTTGCCCCTCCACCCCACTAGCTTAAACGTCTGCTGAAAACTGCTAAACACTGCCTACTTGCAGCAGTGTTTTGCACCGCCCCATCCAATCGCTGCAATATGTACTATCGTGGAGGCAAGCGTTCAGTGAATGGCTTATTTTTATTTTGGCTTAAAATGCTATGCCCACAACTAGGCTCAAAAAAGTGAAAATACTAGCAATTGTACACACAACAATGCAACCAAATGTTCAGACTGAATGCACAATGTGATGCCTTTGTGTAACTTTGGTATCTAGCAACAAGTGCTAATATCAACCACTGATGGGTCTTGCACCTAAGTTAGCCTAGCGTTACTGGCATGCCATCAGTCAGCGACACTGGCTCAGTTCGCCAGGCCATATAGCAGCACCACAATGTTCCTTGATTAGGTCATAAAACTGAGCTGGTTCATTTTACAATTATTTTAATATAACCATCTAGAACCAAATAAAATTTGAACCAAAAAAATTCAACTATACAGTCTGGTTCCGCGCAGCGCATGTAATTTTGACAGACTGCACCCATTCAGAATAAATCACCGAGACTTATTTGCTATTGCAATAACCGTAACTTTACATCTTCCTCACGTGCTAAGATATATTGCTCAAAATATTGAAATAGAGGTGTGTGCGTGACCGCATGTAATTGCACAGAATCATCCATCAGCTATTGCAGCCCCCAACACATCCATAGTTCATCCCTCGCACAGAACACGACACACTGACCCTGTGAACATTGTGCCCTTTTTAGACTGTTTCAAGTTTGTTTTTTTTCCATGTCGACTGAAATGTCGAACAACTTTGATGGTTCCTTGTGTGGTTTCCCTCCAGAAGATTTTGTCGGTGTATTGCATTTTTGCATTAGGACCTAATACCCTGTTCTTCTATGTATTCTGTAACTATTCCTGCAATGTCTCTCAACAAATAGCAGTGCCAGCAAATAAATAAATAAAAACGTGTCAACAAATAGCTCAGAACATTAGACAAAACACTAACGAGCAAAGGAAACCAAACACCTGATGGCTGGGAAAACAGCTAAATGTTGAAAAAAGAAGCATGTAAAAAGGAAATTTGGCTTTAGAATTATGGCTGTGTATGCATGCAGCATCATTTTTTTTCTTGCAATGTCTACGGGTAAAACATAAACATAAATTAGTGCATAGAGCTATATACAAAATAATAATGCGATATGAGTTGAAATCAACCAAATGAAATATATACTATATTACTTATAAATATATAATGTTTCTTTAACAACTAAATTCCTTTTCGTCTGTTGCCAGGACCTTCGCTTTCAAAAGCCAAATGGTGGCTCTGACATATAGTTTAGCTATGGCAATCTGAGGTTGAAAAAAACTGCAACGTAATCAGTGAACTCCCTCTTAACAGTATCTAGCAACTGTTCAGTTGTTGGTACCAAAACAAGTGCAGCAAAATAATTCAATCATAATTTATTATACTTGACAGACTTAAAAGTGGCAACCTATTTATTTTTATGTCTTATGCACTACTAAAGAGAAAAAGAATTACCTGTCCATATCAGTTAAAATGTGTAGAGAAAACAAAATTTTTGCTTACGCTTAGTGTTCCGTCTACTGGAATAATGTGCAATGCATTACAAAGCAGTACAAAGAAATTCCAGGGGCATACTTAAGTCTGCTTATATGCAGAAATGATTTCTCTTACCACTGCCAATTATATTGCTGCATGTTCATTTCTTTATGATTCTGCCGTTTCTAACGCGTTTTGCACCTCGTGTGCTGCTCCGTGGTGAGAGCTGCGCGAGACTGTTGTTGCTGTTTTGTGCCAACCTCGCCAGATGGCTCCATATCATCATCATCATCATCATAGGAGAGTCATAGTCATTGATTTGGTTTGGGTTTTGCATGCTCAGATTTCAAAACACATCCATTAGTTTTCAAAACCTATACTCAGGAGCAGCTTCTTGAAATTTTTGTTTGTTTTAATCCTTACTTTACTTTCTTACTGGCGCTGCTGTCATTTACTTCAGCGCCCTCAGGCACTAAAGTAAATGACACGAGAATTACGAAGTCATTCTCATGACCATGGCTCCAAGAAGTGATTAGCGCACTCGGCAGGGGATCGGAGGCATGATGTTTAGGCTCCTGGTGTTGACACCACTTTTTTGAAATGTCAGTGTCAAGGACGTTTCCTGCCCTCACGAAATCTGACGAAAAATGCATTAAAACACACTGACACATCATGTTTTTCATCAGCTTCTGTACGCATCATGTGACCTCACACTTACTTGTGACATCGGAAGCTTTGTTTAGCAAACTGAAACCGAAGCTACAGAATAAAAGTGTTCAATTACAAGTTATTTTTTGATTGCTGGTGAATGCCATCTGGTGATCCATGTTTACTAATCTCACATGCACAGTTCTGAAGCAAGCATTATGGGGAACACTTAACTTCCACCGATAAGGGCATGACATAAGAGCGTTCACCTCCAGCTACCCTTGCGGTTCATTGTTCACGTAGATGCAATCTCACTAATTGTGAACCCCTTAGCCTGTGCCTCTAATGTCCTAAGCTACCATGTTATCCACCTACCGATCATACACAAACCATCCGACGCAAAAGCCCACTTCAACCAAGATATACGAACATGCCCTCGAGGCCTATAAGTTGCATGCCTGAGTTAGCACTCAAGATCTCTGGAAAGTTGATTACTTTACTGCCCTCCTACCTCAAATAAGTAACCAGAGTTGGCAGTTGCTCCAAACTGTGTGATATCATGTGGTCTGATCAGTCACACAACCCATCGACATTTCAGTGTTTGGCCACGTCATCTGTCAACTTTGACCTGCTAGAGCCATCATAATTTTTTGCTCACAACAGCAAAAACACTGCCAATGCCGGATTTCATGCAGAACGAGGTCTAAGAATGCCTGCGTCTCCACCCCTTGAACAGGCACCCATAGTAGATAAATGCCTGCCCTTTTTGACAATGGACGGAAGATATGAGGTGGCACTTACTTGCTGACCTTGCAGATGGCCTTGCACATGCGCTTCGACTTGCCAAAATCCGAATGCAGGTCATGGATGCAGAGGCCACCATCGGCACCGCCCGAAAGGAGGCTGCACACAAGTGCACACTGAAAGGAAGGCTGAAGTTGTGCTCTACACAGCATTCTATGGCATGAAAAGTTATGGGGGACACTTAAGCTCTGCGTTTAAGGGTATGACGTGATAGCGTAGGTGACCACTCGAGAATATAAAGCCCCGCTTTAACCGACACATATAAACGTACTTGCCTGTGTAACCTAAGAATAGCATGTCTGACTTGGCTTGCGAGAGCACTGGAAAGTTAATTCTTATCACCAACTGTGGTCACAAAACATTCAATTACATAAAACAATTCCTTACAGACCACCAAGCTTACATACGCATACAAGATGCGGAACACGGGCCATACACCATCGGCTCGAGGGGAACA
Source organism: Amblyomma maculatum (assembly GCF_055883805.1). Classification (NCBI taxonomy): domain Eukaryota; kingdom Metazoa; phylum Arthropoda; class Arachnida; order Ixodida; family Ixodidae; genus Amblyomma; species Amblyomma maculatum. The sequence goes on from NC_139351.1 coordinate 44,384,589, forward strand.
CCTCAAGGTGCTGTCTTGTCTCCCCTCCTCTTCAATTTAGCCATGCTTCATCTTCCCTCCAAATTGGCTTCTCTTCCCGGGATACATCACGCACTTTACGCGGATGATATCACAATCTGGGCCACGCAAGGTAACCTGGGCCACATGGAGTCCTGTCTGCAGGCAGCGGCGACCGTAGTCGACGACTACGGGACCTAGTGCAAACTCCAGTGCGCCCCAGCTAAATCTGAGTTTGTGCACATACGTCCCTCCCCTCGAGACACAACTCAGCTTCGCATCAGTCTCCCCTCGGGACCGATCCGGGAGGCCAACGAGATCCACGTCCTTGGCCTCTTCATACACCATCAACGCAGAGTTGACACTACACTGGCCAAACTTCGCATCGTGGGAGACCAGGTGGGCCGTATGGTCCGCCGGGTCTCCAACAAGCAGGGCGGATCACGAAGCAAGGATGCACTGCGGCTTGCCCATACTTTTGTAACGAGCAGAATCCTCTACTCGACACCCTACTTGTACCTGCGTAAACACAATTATGATCAATTGGAGGCCATCCACCGGAAAGTCATCGAGCGGGCTCTCGACCTTCTGGTCAGCACGTCCAATCAGAGACTTCTGGCTCTGGGCGTGGTGAACACCTTCCGGAAGCTACGAGAAGCCCACTTACTAAGCCAATACACGTGTCTTACACAGACCACGTCCGGTCGCCGCCTCTTGGACTGACTACACATCAAACACGATTACCACATTGAGGAAGGGTGAGAGTGCCAGAACTCTGGAGACGCGCCCTCCGGGTCCGACCCCTTCCCCGTAACATGTCCAAAGAAGACCATAATGGTTGTCGCCAGGCACGCGCGGAAGCATTGGAGCGATACTATGGTCACCAGCAACACGTGTATTATGTGGATGATGCCGGCCCTTACCACGGGGGGTGGTATACAGCTGCAGTAGTACACAACACAAACACGGTTAACAGGCTAACTTTCAAAGCCTACAACACAACTCACGCGGAGGAGATTGCTATTGCTCTGGCTCTGAGTATTCCCAATTCGAAACACATCATCACCGACTCACGAGGGGCCTGTCGGAATTATAGGCTGGGATGGGCTCCCTCGCTTGCCCGGCGTATACTGCAATCTAGCTGCCGATACGTAGACCCAACTCCGCATAACCTCATTTGGGCACCCGGTCACCAGGGACTCAAGGGAAACGAACAGGCCGATCAGGCCGTCCGCGCACTCTCTCCCCGGGCTATCTCCCTGTCCTTGGAAGCCTACTCCCAATCAGACAATCTGGCCCTTACAGTCAAAGACATCACCGATTACTACAAGGAGGAGCACAGGCGCTACCCGACCCCTTGTAAGGGACTGGATCGCGCTGACGAGCGCCTCCTCATCAAAATTTTTACCGATACTGTACTGTGCCCGGCGGTGCTTAAACATTTCAACCCGTCCTTTGATGGTGCGTGCTAGTACTGTGGGGAGGGGGTCGACACCTTCCACATGGTCTGGGCGTGCCAGTCAAACCCATCCATTCCCCCCAACCCCAATCCAACTAGAGAGGACTGGGAGGCGGCCCTGCTCGGCTGTCAAGACCTCAAGGCTCAAAAGGCCTTGATTCAAAGGATGCGGGCGGCGTTGCTTGCCAATGGGGCCCCGGAATAGGGGCTCCACCTAGTATTGTGAGGGGAGGAGACCGATACGTCTCTAACCCAAACACCTCCCTGTAACCAGTTAATTGTTATTTATAAATGTTTTAACCACCACCACCTATCCCACCTTCCCGCCACAAACGAGCGAACAGAATTGGTCGCTCCTTGCAACCCTCTGATATCATGTGGTCTCGTTAAGTCACAAAAACCTTCAAAGAATCAGTGCCCAGCCACACCTCCGCACTGCCATGTCTGTAATTCTTAGCAGAAAATGCTGAAGTTCATAACGACGCCAGATTTTCAGAGCGACGCAGCCTATAAATTGAGTTAAAAGTGACACCTTAAGGCACATAGGGAGAAAACTGAAGTTTGCCTCTATTGGTATTCTAATGTCGAAGACTGCCCTTGCCACAAAACAGCTTCTGTAAGCTAGTAAAGGTCAAGAAATGAAATGCAGGTACCCCACACGCAACCATTTTCACAATCAGGCTGCAATGACGTTGCTACAGTTTTTGGCATGCAGATCCCCTGAGGCTAGGCTATCCCATTATTTTCCTGGAAACAGTGATTGTCAAGTTCTCTTTCAGGCTCACAGGACATCACAACATTAGGCTTTTCTATGGCCACATTTTCTGTGCAGAAAGATACCAGCCGGTAATTTCTGCTCAGCACGGTATCAATGCCAACCTGTTGAAATTCCTGTTCTATGAAAACCAAGATGATGCTAAGAGCTTCTAAACTTTGCTTGTTTTTGCGTTTTGTGTGTGTCATCAACGTAAAATTTTACAGTCGCAGCAAAGCCAATTTTATGAAAATGAGGTGGTTCCTAAGTTAAGTTACACGCAAAAAAAAAAAACTGGCTGTGGTTTGACCAATGGCCATCCTGAGTAGAATTGCAGAAGCGCTCTTCTCATTCCGGTGTCTCCGCTGCATGCTCAGCTTGTCTAGCTTTCTCCGATCTACTGCCCTTTGCCAGGCTACAACTTCTGGATTCGATAAATTACAAAGATTTGCTTGCCTAAGGCGCTCAGTCCTTGATCGGCTCAACTTGTACATGGTTGACTACTTCGTTACTGGAGCGATGCCACATATATACACTCGCTCTGGCATATCGGAAGAGAAATGATGTCACTGTGCATGTGTGGTGCGGAAATCACAGCAGCGGCGGCACCTACGAGTCATCCGCACAGCGGAGGAGTTGGCAGTGGCTCCGCCCTGCTCTCCAGATGTATGTCATGTGACGTCACTCGCTCCTCGTGCATGTGCAGTTAGGGCTCTGCGAAATCACTCAGACTTAGCGTAGTGTTGCTCCCGCAACAAAAAAAAATTAAATAGTGCAGGAAGTCAGGAGGAAGGAGGGGGGCTCAGCCTCCACATGAAAATTTTCAGGCCCTGTTCCGTCGTCCCTGCTCCTTTGGATTGTCTATGTGGGGTCACTGTTTACTGTCTCTAATGGGTGCCCTCTACTTCCATCTCAATCCTGAGCAGTCTCTTCAGGCATCTTCATGCCCCCTCCTTACATCGCACTCTCTGAAATTCTGCATACTGCCTCAGCTAATGGGGTGTTGCAACAAGGAATGTTTTTGAAAGGACGCAAGTTACAATATGAGCTCAGTTCTCTGTACCGCCTCCTTAATTAGCACAATGCACTCTTCCCACCCCCATTTAATGTCTACAAAACTACAAGTCTTTTGCAACATAAGTATAGTCCCGAGACAAAAAGAAAAAAAAAAAAGAGTGGGCGGAAGCGTCACATTATCAAAGACCAATCATAAACTAACCGAAAGCAGGAATGAACAGAGCGCCACATATGACTGCACTGAGCAGCTGCTAATCAAGAAAGCTGATGAGCTAAATGCTTATTCTGATTGACTTTCGTTTCAAAAAGCTATGGTGGTTACATAATGGTCTGACCTCAATAAGTCAACTACGTCAAGGAAACAGCAAAGAAAACAAACTGCAAGGCGGCTGATCAAGCGTAAGCCTTGGAACCAGGAGTAACTAACTCCTCGTGAGAGTGCAGGCTGCAGCGACATAGGGACCTCCCGAACAATCCCTTTCAAACTTTCAAGTGAACATTTTTCCAGCACCAAACGGCAGTGCTTCATAACATCAAGGGAATTCAAAAAATGACATACTATCGTCCTTCAACGGGGTCCAGCGATAGGCAGTTGACACCAGATCCGTGGAACGGTTCAAGGTCCTGGTGGCGGCTCAGCTGGATACTTTGAAGTCGTCGCAGCCTTTCGGATGCCTTAAAGGCGGTTCGCGACACGAACCCGCACTCGACACGATGATCAAACATAGTGATAAAAGCCGCCGAGTCTGATGAAACAACAGATTCTCACTCGACAATCGACTCGACAGACTGGCGTAAATTGTCCACAGAAGCCAACTGCAGTCATCGGCGCTCACAACAACTTAAACAAAGATCACGTCGGCACCCAGCACAGTACATTTGATCTCTCTGTAAGCTCACGCAGAAAGACACAACGACAAAGCTCTACGCCATCCGCCGGCGCCGTCTTCACAACGACATGCGAAGTTGGGACCATTTCACAATGCCTACATGTGTAATTCCAAGAATAGGAATTTGGAGGAGATCGTCGTACTAATAGAGTTTTCCGCTACGCCTCTTGAAATCTTGTATCGTTGCAGAAGTAGGCAAGATACATCCGAAACAAGCGCCGTTACAGAAACCGGCAACCGCGCAACCAGCGCAACTATGCACAACAAGCACGCAAGGAACAAAATTATACGTACTTGGCGTGTACCTGTCGCGACTTGTCCTGGCTTCAAACACTAGGTGTACTCGACTTGGCTAGAAGGTTGACTCGCCAGTTTAATGACTTGCAGGCTTGCGGACATGCTTGTTTGCGGCAGCCCGCCGTCCGCTTCCATTGCCACTGGTTCGAGCGCGGAAGAGTTTGGCGTGGGATCGTGTTGCACCCCATTGTGTTCAAACGTGCGACATCTTGGCTTGAGTGGATTTGCTAGAGGACCAGAAATACCACTGAGAAGAGAAGCTTTGAGGCAGCGCCAGTCAGGCTATGTAGCTGCGAAGGCCGATCTCGGAGCTACCATCGACCAAACCGCATTAGCCACACCGAAAACACTTCTCCTCTGTCGTAATGTCATAGGTAACAAACTCGCATGCGGTTTAGACTCGTAAGACAGTTTCACTCTCGAATCTGTCTTGTACTTCAGTGTGAGCGCACCGTCGACGACAGCGACCGTCAGAATGGGAAGTCTCTGATTCGTGGTGGATTGCATCTGTCGTGCGCACCTGTAATGACAGCCGACATCTGAGGCGTCCTGTTTCCCGCCTAATCTGTGCAGCTGAAGATGTACAGCTTCGAAGGAGAATACAAGAAGAGGCCACAGCAGTCATTTGGAGGCGCAAGCAAAAAGGTGAGAACCTTCACATCATGCGGAGTGCGCTATCGGAGGACGAGTTTGTTTCCACCCTATAGCAACATTACGGCCTGTCGAATTTTCATGATGTTGTCAAGGTTCGGATGTTCTGGGAAGCCAGTTTTATCGATGCCTACAGGTCTTCCGCGCGACAAACAGTTGCACCGAGCGCATAACTAGAGCCTGCTGTTTCATTTGAAATCTCACTGTGGTTCCGGTGTCGGCACTTCATATGTTAATCCGATTAAGCCGCAGTGAATCTCCTGTCCTCTGCCACACACTGCGATTGATCTCATGCGAGCAGAGGGGATTATTCACAACATGGAGAATCAGTCGACGCATCTGGCTGGAGATTCCCCTGAGGGGCATTAGCTGCCTCATTCTCCTCATTCTTGATTTTCATCTGACTATAGCTGTTAACAAAAGGACGTAGCCACAAAGACTGATGTAGTGCAGAGAAAAAAAAAAATCCAAGTTGAGTTTATAAATTCGAAGGTATAAATGCGTGCAAAACATGCAAACTGTCTTGTGAAATTATGTGGCCAATTCAGAGGCGTTTTGCTCAGGTGGAGCTGACGCTTTTCGTTACCATCGAGAACTCTGTTTCACCTGGTTCTTTCTAAGTCTAGACCCCAGGGTTTTGACAGTTTGGTGTGCATAGCACAGCCCTTGACCATTGATTAATGGAAAGCTGCACGTTCACTGCGCAAGTGGTGCACCAATCTCTGCATACTTCAAGCATAGCAACAGTGCTAACAGCACAGGGGCTTGCATGCTTGTGACAAAAGTCCAGTGTTAATGGAAAATCACCCATGGTGCCTTCACCATGTGCACACTGTACAAATGTACGCGTGAGTGTAGAGTTTCGTAGCAGGTGATAGCAACAGCATATTTCAAAAGGTCCAGAAGTATCCTAAAGCTTCAAAATGTTCTAAGGTTGCAAACTGACTACCTCCACAGCGACCATTTTCTTCATCTCTAAATTAACATTATTCCTTCTTTGTTTTCATGTCGCCGAAGCTACACAAGGTGCAGCCGTGCACCTTATGCATTGTACCAACAATGCCAGTGTCCATAGCGGAGCATTCTGGGAAGGCTGTGGTGTCACGCCTCTGCCTCATAGATGGGTCACTGCAATAATTTCTGTTCTCTGTGACATGAGAGAGGGAAACGCTACAAGTATTTGGTGGGACACTTTACAAGTATGATGCGATGATGTTAATAGTTCCCTTTCAGGTCTCCTTTTTGGGATGCTTCCTTCACGTTAAAGACCTTATTCCATAGCCCTCCACTAGGGCTCCTCTTTCTCTCTTTCCACTTTAACTCCCACTTTCCTCCCTTCCCTTGTGTGGTTGAGGTGTCCACAGAAACAAGTGTGACAGATACTGCACCTTTCCCTTCCATGGAAACCAATTATTATTATTATTAATCTTTGGCTCTGTTATCTCACAAATAAGCTACCATATTATGTTAAGGACCACCTGATAAAGTCCGGCTTAACAATGCCGTACACACGTGTCTGTGTGGCCTAGGGGTAGCATATCTGACTCTGAATGTAAGGGTCCTGGAAGGCTCGATTATCCCAAGCCTCCCATCTAATTATAGAAGCCCGTGCTGGCAGCTCCTGCCAGTCAGCCGTGTCACATGGGGACATCTTGTCATGCAACTTTACAAGCAGTTAGTACCTGGCCATGTCAGCTTACCTTCACCACCAGCCAGAACCCTGACCCTGCGATTTTTCACTCACAGCGCCGACACTGGGTTCTCTAGAGAGCAGGACCTTTAACAGTGTTGCATTAAAGTGCAACGCATTGAGGCTATTCATAACAAACAATATTAACTGACATCGTAGAATAGTGCATGATGCGGCTGCATTGCGGTATGGCTGTTGTAGAGTTTTACCTAGCCTTGGCCATTAACAAGAAAGGTAATCCTTGTCAGTGCTCTCCTGAGTATTCAGGCAGCCTCAAGTATTAGGGTCCGTTCAAATATTCTGTGCTTTTAAACCTAATCTAAATATACTCAATAATAACACACTGTGGGTGAGTTGGTCATTCCTTCAGACACTGCCGAGATAAAAAAAAAAAAAATGGGCGAAGCAGTGCATTCGTCTTGTTCACTGTGTTCTCCATTTCCTTTCTCCTAAACTGTATTATTCAAAATCCACATTAAAGAATTTCAGATATTTGCTTACCTCTCTGCTTTTTGGTTCATAGACCTCATATGCAGGCCAGCTTTCAAATTTTACTAAAAAAAAAAAGTATCTCGTTTCTGCAGAAGTATATCGCTTATACAGCATGTTTATGCTTTACTTTGTTTCTTTTCATTTGCATTTTGTTATTTTGAGCATGCGTGCATTTGGTAGTGTGATAATAGCCCCTTGGTGATGCTTTATTTCAACGTAATTTCGGAACACCTGCAAGACAGGTTTGTTAATCATGACCATATGCTTTGTAGGTTTACATGCATTTCAGAGCTGATGAATCATTGTCTTTCATTTTACTATCTTTTGGTGAAGTGTAAGGCTCATTTTGTTTGTTTTACTCAATCGTACAGCATACCAGGTAGCACTGAAATTTTATAGTCAAACAGCCATATATTGTTCTTGATGCCTTTTTTCTTTTTTGTCCAAAATTTCTGAAAGCTTGCAAATAAATGTTAATACTTTATAATCACAGTATAATTGTCCATAATATAATATAACTATAATATATTATATATAATTGACCCAAAAGTTAGACAACATAAATGAAACTTGTTAAAACAGTGAAGTAGCACTATAACATTAGACCCACTGGATATGCAGCCTCCAGTTTCAAGGAAGAATCCGCTTGGAGCAATTAGGACGCCAACAGACCACTGGAATGTAGGACAAACAATGCACACTCACATGCAGAACTTTTAGAATGATGTGCTGTTGTATTGTCCCATCTCCAAATTAGATGAGCGAGGGCTCATTACATGTGATAAAAGCCATATATTTGAAGGTGTGCACATATTTATAGGAAGTGGGGGATGCACGTGTATTTATGGTACACATACACAGGAAATTGTAACCAAGTGCAAGTTGTGGATAGGTAATAATGAAAATCTTCTGGTGAAAGCTTTTTTTTTTTTTTACAATGCATGCAACATACGTAGCACATATGGCTGGGGCAGTCAGATTTAACTACGAAATTCTATTGATTGGATACTATACTACTGTGGACAAACAGTGAAAACAGCTCTTGGACACAGCACTTGAAATATAGCTTTTTTTATTTGACAGTTCTGATTTGAGCTTCATGTTAGGAACTCACTTTTACCATTATATCCCATTTGAGTGCTACTATAATGTTTATTTTATGAAATCTTTATTCAACCTGGAGTATGGCCAGGACTGATGCAACATTTCTTTTTAAACATTATTTCAATTTTCTGTGTCCTGGGTCATCTTAACACAGATTACAACACACACACATAGAACATAGAGATTGCCAATCTCTTCTGGACCTATCCACATATGAATGTAATAAATGTGATGAATGAAAAAAAGTTGAAGTTCCTCGTTGTGTGTTCTTTGCAGATAGGCCGAGATGACTTGCTGCGGAAAACTGCCCTTCTCAGACAGAATCGCGAGGTAAGGATGGCACCTAGCCACAGTCCTTACCTGCTGTGATTATTACCGTCCACCTCGGATATCTCAAACTCAAGGGGTCGCAATAGTTAAATGTACCAACAATTTGATACATGAGCTATGCCAGTAGATAAAGTTGACAACCCGGAATCGGGAATAAGGAGTGTCAGGCCTATTCCATCAATGTGCTGCTCGCCGGACGTTGTAGTGAAAATATGTTGGTGCTCACCTCCTCCTCGCCCCCTTACCTCAAAAAGGCGTTGCTATTGAACCAAATTATACATTTAAAGTGAAAGTATCATTCCCGTTCCTAACGTCTTCACGAAGCACGAGCGGGCCAGGCAACAGCGGTCTCGTGCCAATGACCTTGGGGGAAGACAGTTTTTCATCGTAGTGCTTGTTGTTCCGGTGATTACCGAGCTTGACGTCGTTGGTGCAACGGGGCAAGTGTACAGTACCCCATCATTTCTTTAGTGGACAGTTCAGGAATCTGCCACGCCACCCGTGCCATCACGTGGAGACCGGTCGCTTCCCGCATTGTTTCCCCTTCCTCCTTTTTCGCACTGCATGAACTAGAGTAACGCCACGCTCCCTTTGCCATATTGGCTGCAGCGTGCCCTTATGGTCAGCGGTTCTCTCCCACCGCGCGTGAAGACGGGGAGCTTTGCTACAAGATATGCACTCATCTGATAAAGCGCGCCATCTTGATGAACAAAAGCTCGATAAACGCACGCAGGACTTTTTCATCGGATTTGCTAGAGGTTATATTGGATCCGTTCATTCGAACTCATTGTGACCGAGAAATCAACCGAATGCCAGAAGAAAAAAAAAGTCTGGCGCAGACAAACAATTTTTTTGCGAGAACACGCTGGACGTAATCCCCCCAAAAGATTAGGTTGCGACTGTAGGAAGAATGAAAAGAAAATGCACAGGCCTGCTACTGGCTCTGTAGCTGAGCCACCTCCGCTGCCTCGTGCAAGCTTTTAAGTCATCTTGACATGTGTGTTGCTTATAAAATGCTGAGTAGGTACAAATCAATAACTGAAGTACTATGAGGAAAGCTTCAGACATTTTTAACCCAGCCAGACATTACTTGTGAAGGCCATGATCAGTTTAACTGTTGCAATGAGATCTATAGCTCCTGGCATGATGTGGTTCAAATAGACACCATTGAAATGTGCTTTTTTATGACTCTTAAAGGGCTACTGCAAGGGGTTTTAAACATTTTAAGTTAAAGGCCCACTGTCCACCCTCTGTTCGAAAATATTTTCTTCCCCGGTGACTGCGAGACTTCGTCTCTAGAACGCAAGTCCGCAAAATGTTTTTGAAAAGAGTAACTAATAACGCAGTTACAGCTACCGCAATCACCCGATTCTGTCATGCCTCTCTCCTTCCGTTCCCTCGCAAAGGTTTTTCACTCTGCTGCCCGAGGTCGTCTAGCCTCCGCAATACAAATTCCCCTTCCTCCTCCTTGTTTGGCGGGAGGTGGGGCGTGGCTCTCCGTGAGCGCGGGAAAAAAAAAAAAAAAAACGGTCGAGGGAGCGCGCGCCGCTGGATTCAGTCTGGCCGTGGCGAGGGAAAAGCGCGCTGCGAGCGGTAGACACCCATCCTTCTCCCGTCAGTCAGCGAGACGGACCAATGGACATCATTCGCGGTACGTACGTCATTGCTGTGGCCTGTCGGGCCAGCGCAAGAAACTGGGAAGCTGGCTTCCCAGAGGAGAGCATGAGAGAGCTTTGAATTGTATTTTCGATGCTTTGCGGCGCGCGTGTCACTGTAGCATTCTGCACAGACTATCTCCGGTACCTGATCGAAACACTGGGCTCCTTTGCTTAAAAGGGCCTTCCCTGGACAGTGGCCCTTTAATAGAGGCTTTACAAAAGTTAGCGCCATCTAGTGAAAGAAACAGAAACTATGTGTGGCGGCCATGCTTTGTTCAGTCCGCCCGCGCCTCCCATCGAGTACGCTGTCAGCGTGCGCCTTCGTAGAACCCGTGCATGCACCGAAAGGTGCATTGGAATGCTCACAAGCGATTGTTTCATTTTTTTATTATTTATTTATTTATTTATTTACTTATTTATTTCTTTATTTATTTATGAAATACTGCGGACATGTCGCATGTCCAAGCAGGATAGGGAGGGTACATAAGTGACAGTATATCAGACATCAGCAAGCGCAAAAAGGCCAGCAAGAGCGAGCAGTTATTCAATCTATGCATTAATTTCTAATAACACAGCAAGTACATGATGCAATGAGACAAAATAACAAAATGCACAGCACCAAACAGCTACAGTACATCAATCAAGGAGGGTGAAGGAATTCAGAACTTTGGGGTAGAGCATTCCATTCAAACACTGTTCAACAAACCTCACACATCACAGCAGTCGCTGTTAGCTCCAAGCTCTATTCGGAATGATGCCAGCATGTTGTGGCGTGCCCTTCTGCAGCCAGCGCACCGTCAGACGCGCACGGAATCAAGGCATACGCGTCTATGCGACCGTTCGTTTGAAGTCCTAATCGGCTTTACAAGGGTCACTTGTATCATGTAAAGCATTACTGCACGTCCCTCTGACGGGGAGCTTGCTCACAGAATGTCATCATCATCATCACCGGCCTGATTATACCCACTGCAGGGCGAAGGCCTCTCCCATATTTCTCCAATTAACCCGGTTCCGTGCTAGCTGCATCCACTTGACCCCTGTGAACTTCTTAATCTCATCCGCCCACCTAACTTTCTGCCGCCCCCTGCTACGCTTTCCTTCCCTTGGAATCCAGTTTGTTACCCTCAGCGACCATCGGTTATCCTCTTTTCGAACTACATGTCCTGCCCATGTCCATTTCTTCTTCTTAATTTCCACTAGAATGTCGGTAACTTGAGTTATTTCTCTGACCCACTCTGCACGCTTTCTATCTCTTAATGTTACCCCTCACAGAATGTGCTATCACCTAAAACAGCAAGGTTGTTTTGCACGCTATGGAGCCTTGTGAACTTGAAGGATAAACTTATGCTGCGATGGAGGACACGGGAGAAGGAGCAGTGCATGTATAACGAACGCTATTGTGCAAATACGTTCTTTGAAACATTTTGTACGTAGGTTCCATTTACCATCGTGTATTTGATTAAAGACACGGGCATGATTACCGAAACTACTTTTTACAGTCGTACGAAATGGTAGTGCTTGGTGCAGAGAGCAATACGGTTGTCTAGTGCGCCCGAGGTGCGTGTTTCACGCTGCAAAAGCAAGCGGCTGCCAAACCCGCGGCATCTAGAAAAGCAGGAAAAGATGACATCCCACTAGTGTGTTGTAACATGCTCACGTACAGCCCGTTCTGACCAGTCCACGTCCAGAGCGCGCAGCTCAGGTTTTATACCTGCCAGCGCGGCCGATAAAATAACGAAGCGTGCGCTTCACTTTTGTGTGTTTTTTCGAGTCACCCGATGATTCGCTAATTCACAGCTACCTGAAATTCACTGGAATTTTTAAATATGTCGATTTCTTGTTTACTGCCTCTGTCAGAAAGTAAACATTTGAAGCCGTAATCTCATATGAAAGCGCTGACGTTGGAAGCTTCGAGGAACTCGGAGGAGGAGGAACTGTTCATAAAATCAGATTTATATCATACCGTTATAGAAAGATTAGGAGATCACTTAAGCTCCGCCGTTAAAGGTATAACGCGATAGTGTCTCTCGCTCATACACACACACGCACAATGTTTTCTTTCTTCGCGTGTTATATTTTAGCTCTTTTATTTATTTTATTTACCAAATACTGCAAGCCCTAACTGGGCCCTAGCAGGAGGGGCAAAAAGAATACAATGCAGTGAAATATGAATTCATCAAAAGTAACATACTACACACAAGTGTAGTATGTTATATGTTGTTATGTATGTTATATTTCTATCATTTCTTTATTTATTTTTATTTTATTTGACGTTTTATATTTTTATATACCAATACGCATGCGTCAGCACCAATCGGCTTTCCATTCTGAGCAATTTGACACTTTTGAACACATTCTTCAATTATTTCAATTAATCAATTACACATTCTAAATTTTCTTCCTTAGCATCACCAAGCACTGGTTTTTCATTCTGACACCTTTAAACCCTTACTTTCCCATTTTTCCTTTTTTTTCGTTTTTTTATTTCATCAATTGATCGATTAATTACAAAGATTTTATTAACTCGTCATCGCCTCACCGGCATCAGGTCGCACCCCAAACCTGTTTATCGCCTATCGCACACCAATCAAGGTTTAATCACTGGAAGCACAAATTACCATGGCACTTTTTTTTTCCACAGCCCCCTATTATTTCCGAGACTAATGCCAACTACTGCGTCGACTGCATGGGAAGGAAAGTGCTAAGCGCCAGTCCAACTTATGTCAAATTACGTACGATCCTTTTATCATAAAATAAAATGCATCCTCGCTCATTTCACCAACCGAGTATCTTCCTGTGGGATGAGTGACGGTTATTGCGCAAACCAAGCAAACAAACTCGCCATGATCTCTAATAGGCGTTTAAGTAAACAGCAAAGGCGCACAGACAAAAAAAATCCACATTACAGAACTTGATACTGTACCTGGATAGGGATGACACTGCGGATTGCCTAGGGGGGCCCATGTGCGACTCGTAGAGCAATTTGTAACTGCGCTCGGCAGCGCGGCCGGTGGGCCCCGCCACGTCTCGGCTGTCAAAATACGCTTCTAGGCGTCGCTAACAGAAACCGCCAGGGACCGAATAGAGGTCAAAGCACAACACACTAGGTTAAAACGTGAAAAGTGCGAACAGAACGGCGAGCGCTGACGGACGGACACGAAGCGAATGAATGGAGCGAACAAAATATGGCGGCCACCGCGGGATCAGCGTGCCGCTCACGGTTGCCAGACATACTTTTGTAAGCCCTCTATTGTCACATCACATTGCTTAAGAGTCTCCCATTTCCTGCACAAGGAGCCCTTGCTTCTTTTTTTTTTTTTCTGTTTTTTCTTTTAAATACTGAGTGAAACTATTTTTAAAACAGCAACCCAGAGCTGAAACTTTGTGTGGGGCCATTTTATTTATGTGGCAGTGGCATCACTAATATTATTGTACAAACTCTTCCAAGCATGGATGGGGAAAAAAAAGAAAACTGGAAATGATAATTCTATTCACGAAATGCCTAAACCGCCTAACACCTCAGAATTGGTTATTCACACCGTAGAATAACCAACAGGTAGGAGGGAGCATTTAACGTTTGTGACATCACAGAAGCAGTGCTGCCTGCATAAATAACCTGAGCTCAAGCCATGGAAAGAGCAAGCTTTGAAATTGATTTGCACAGGAATGACTTTCTGCAGTGCTCTCAGAGTGATGGAATGGTCAAGGCGCAGAGGAAAATTTACGGTAGAAGTTTCATTTGAGTGCCTGTATAGAAAAATTTCTGCAGTCTCCTTTTAAGGTTGCAACAACTTATGATTAATAGCAGCTTTCGATGCTGCAGTATGGATTTATGTCCACGGGCCTCTGACAAGTCTTGCTTATGGGTGAGATTTTATAGAGTCATTTGTGAAAATATCTGATTTATTGTTAGGTCAGGTTTACCTATATAAAGAGTATATGAATGTATTCACATGCATCCAGCATTTTTATTTAAGGAAACAATACTGGGGCAAGGATGTGTATGGTGAAAGTTGTGAATGTGTTAACAATTTTCTTATCAGGATTTACCCTCTATTTTTTTAATATGTAAAGCACTCTGGTTGTTTTCCCTAAGTGAGCACATCGTTTTAAATGGCCTAAAACAGAGGTGCAGGTACATGCATTTCATTTCTTGTTGAAAAATTGCATTAAGTTACGGTTGGCAGTTAGAGTACTGTTCACGAGGTGTGCTATCAGGCACAGATGGCATAGTAAAAGTATGCAATACAATATTACCGATTAAAAGAAATTTGTGGGAACTAAAAGTTCTCTTGATTTGTTGCAGAGTTAATCTGCTTTTAGCTAGAAACTTTTTGTTCATATTTTATATATTTCGTGTGGCCTTGCTGCTGCTTTTTTTGTGTGTGTGTTCTTGGAGGAAATGTCCTGTGAGGGCCATGATTTGAAAATACAAGTTAGGGCATCAGAACATTTATTTTAGAACTCTCTGCGGTATTCGTGGGACACACACCTTTTAGAAAGCTTGCACCGCTCATGTTCTCAAAGGCAGACATTATACATAAATGGCGAGTGCACGTAGACAGTAATGAATTTACTCCGACTGATGCCTCAATTCTGCCTCTTTGCAGGAGTGCCGACGTCAAGAGGAGGCCGCTCTCAGGATCAAAGCTTGTGCTCGGGGCTTCTTGAGTCGCAAGCGTCTGGTACGGTGGAGACATTTGTTGTACACCGATGCTATCGTTTACAATGCCAAAGTGTCATCAGCAGTGTTATAATTGACGCTGGCATACTCCTACTTTGCTTTCGATACCTGGTTGCATGTGACATGCACGGTCGGTAGTTTGTGTACCCAAGTACCCTATCAATGTTGGAAAGTTTTCGCTCTCAAACAGGTGTCCCCCTGTCAGAGGTTCCGGTCAACTTCGACTTCGCAAGACGAAGTTGACCGAAACCTCCAACTATACCAAGTGCCGGGAGGGGGGGGGGGGGGTCATTTATTGCCAAAACAGGTTCACTCAACAACAAGCTTTATAGAGCAATAATGCAATACTGTGGAATTACCAATCAGCCATTAAAACAAATGCAACGTGTTCTACAGAAGAATGCATAACATTCAAAGCAATGCATAACAGAGGTTACAATATAGAAAGAAATGTCGTAATGGTATTAAACGAACGCTCAAGACAGGCAGGCAGATGAGCCACCATTTGTGCACTCTGGTACTGCAAACATCTGATGACCACAGTGCCATGACGAGGCCGTCCCAAGGAGTGGCAACCACTCCCTTCACAGCTCGTGGCTTGGTGTCAGCGGTGTTATATCCCTGCAGTTGTGTCATCGGCTGCCCTCCAGTGCTAATTTACATGGCTAAGGGTGGAAGCGCTGCTTCATTCTGCTCCAAACTGCTTTCCCTACTCTATCCTGCTCCAAAATGCAATATTGCTCCAAAACTGCTGCAAACCTTAATATTTTGCCATCAAATTTAGCAGAACCTGGTTTTACCGCTCAGTGGACCTAGGAAACTTTTCTGTCTGCAATGAACTACACTAGTTTTTCTAGGGATTCTGCTTTGAAAACAAGTGCATACTTCACCATCCATCCTCTTTGGTACGAACAAATGTGCCAAACCTACATGGGGCAAAAGTACGCTTGAAGCATTGTAGGGTTGTGCCGCGAAGGTGCAAATCACTTTAAATTTTCTCGAGAGTGTTGGAAAGCCATACAGTGCATATCGTTAACATGTTGGACTTAAGGTAGCCTCAGCATCGCTAAAGCAAGAAAACAAAAAGCATGAGTAGCCACTTACAGAAGCTTACGAAGTAAATAATCTGAAGAGCAGAAAAGACTACCCATGAGTGCAGTCAATCCTCCTTGCAGGGAGCACTGACCAGTACCGGAATTTTTGACTCAAGCACAGGATCAAAAAGGATATGTGCAAGATAGCATAAATGTGCTGCTCTTTGATGTCAATTCCAAACTAGTGGTACTTAAGTGCATCAAAATATTTTGGTAAACTTCATGTTTGAATCTATTAAGTTGTCAAAAGCTTTTAATCAGACTTGATTTTCGGACCTGAAACGTAGAAAAAAGCATTCCATTTGCTAGTGTTGTTGCAAATTGTTGCTGAGGGGAGCTGTGATATTTTAATCATCTGTACATGTTTTGGTTGTCTTTTTTTACTTTTACATTTTTACATTTTACTTAGGGTGGCTGTCAGTTCTACACTTGTAGGGGGAGAAGGGAAAACTATGAAAGCCGATTACATTTACAGAGTTTGTTTACATCTTTGTTCGACTCAAATATGGGAGGGGTGATGGCGATGGGGCTGCTGCTTTTATATCTCATGGCCACAGTGTGTTTGTCCTAGCCTACACTTAAGTTAAAGGTGGAAAGGACTCCTGGAACATTTTTCTTTACTTTTAGACTAAATGCAACGGAAACATGCGGTCTTAATCAGTTTTGTACGCTGATTATAAATGTAGGATCATTTTTTTGATAGGTATATTAGCTTTCAAAATATTTGATATTTTCATTCCTTTGTTTACGGAAACAATAGAGATAAAACCACTAATCAGAAAACAATTAAAACATGTGGCTAAATGGTACGTAGTATAAGGAATACAGTGTAGGAACTACTTTTTTTATTTAGGCAATATTAGTTATTTTACATCTTCTTGAAGTTCGAATTAGGGAAAAGGGATTTATAAGCCATACATATGCATGCACAAAAAATTAGGAAGCGTAAAATAATCTGCTCCCAACATTAGTAGTTTAATCACGCGGGAGCATGCTACAATAAAAATTTCTTCATCTGCTTAATATGGGGTGATATCCTTCTTTTAAACTGTCAAAAATTTGTGTTTCGAGAAAACGAGAAAAAATTAAGAGATTTGGTTTATTCAGCTCATTTGCACCTTATAAAGCGGAATTAATGACCCACTGAGTGAATCAATTAATTGGCATGTAGGAGGTGGGCTGTAGGCTTCCAAAATGTTGTTTTGAAAAAATAACTTTTTTTTTTGTTCAGTATTTCCGGCCCGTTAAGAGCCCTGTTCCCCTCTTAGAAAAGTACACGCACATACATGTATGCTTAGAGACAGAAAAAGAGGAAATGCAGTGACAGAATGGAGTGATCTGTTTGTACTCAAGCCGGCTCACAGTCCCACATGGTGTGTCACTGTTATCACTAGGGCTTTAGCGATTCTGGCTATGGTCATTTGTCGCCACTTCTGCAGCTGGGTTTTGGTGATCGGTACTGCAGCGAAGTCCAGCTGGACCTCTGCCATTGCCGTGGATATTGACTTGCGGTGCCCTCTCTTGGCAGGCACGTGAACTGCGGGAAGAGTTTGACATTGTCTCAAGAATATCATGCAACTTGGGCCTGCTCCTGCGTTCGCTACCGCTCTTCTACGATGCCAATCAAGATATGGAGCGTTTGGTGAGTGATTCGGGCGTTTAATCACATACTATAAAGACACACTCCGTAACCTTTATCATATGGTATGGAGCAACCAGAGAGCAGATGAGCGAATGAGTTTTAAAAAATTTCGCAGTGGTCAGACAAACTTGACTGGCACCAAAATGCATAACAGGATCCACTAGATGGAGTTTCTATTGCATCGTTTACAGACTAAGCTTGGCTGTGACAGTAGCACTTTTGACGTTTCCTTTCGTTCACGCTGAAGCTTCATGATGACTTGAACCAGCTTCTTGTCTAGCAGCTTTTAAAGGCTACTGTTTATCAATATGTCATTGGGCAAAGCACAACGGTTACTTCATACACTGGACTTTCTGATCTAGAGCTACCTTACTGCATCCCATCCCTGTGCATGCCCAACTGCATGGTTTTCAAGAAACTAATCTTTGCACTGGAATGTTAATGATTTTTTTTTTAATCATTTTTTTTTATCTTTTTTTTTTCTCTCTCTCTCTCTCTCTTTTAGGTCTGGCTGAGCCGCCAAGTCCTAATGCACAAGGACGAAGTGGTAAAACAGGCGGAAGATCCCGTGTGGCGACTGCGCATACGCCGTCTCCTTTCACTCGACGTCGAGTGAGTCTCAGTGTTAAGTCAACAGTTGTGTGGAATATGATCCGGGGTTGTTTCGTTAATGCGATAGCGTTAAAGGTCTCGTTTAACGAAAAACCTGTTACTCTAGCTGATGAGTGTGTGTTGTGAAAATGTGGATTGGTTGAGAAGGTCGTGACATCACGCGCAATTGAAAATGATTAAAACGCATTAGATGATTTGTGATTTGTGTGAGACTTCAGATGTCATAATGACATGAAAGACTTGAAGTAAATTAATTGCGCTGAAAAGGCAATTGAGCTATTTAGTATATGGGGATTAAACCTACGCCCCTTGGGTCATGCGTTAGGCATGCTACCCTTAGGCCATTGAGATGCATTCATTTGGCTTGTTTAAAGGAAGGCCTTGTGTGTCTTGCGGAAAGTAAATAAAAATAAAAATGATCTCTATGTCTGCAAAAGTGCTATTCAAAGAGAACTCGAGGCTGCTGAGGAGACCTATTGAACCATATTGTACCCTAAAGGAGCTTACCTTAAGCCCTTTGAATGATACAATGGCTGAGTGCAATAGTAGTTTCACTATGTTTTTTGTTCATTTGTCAGCGCTAATGCGCATGCTTGAATGCCCGTCCTTTCTTTTTATGCAGTGAAAAGGCGAATATGCCTAGAGATAGGCTGAAAATTATTTGAAAAGTATGTCCTCTTCTTTGACTTGTTCAAAACATTTCCCATCAACTGTTGGCGCACAATACAGGATTTTCCGCGAGAAAAATGATCACAGCTGATAAGTTTCTCTCAAGGTTATACACGCATTTCTTTCGGGCAGCTATAGCTGGACAGCTGGAGACTGTGGTCGTTTGGCATATACCCGGTTTCCTTTTCTGCTTAAAAACCACAGGGAGCATTTCACCAGCATGGAAGTTGTCACGTCAACAGAGGAATCAATCACAAGGTTTACCTGCGATCATACTTACTGCGTAGTTAGCAAACAAACATGCGGTAACTGACAGCAAAGGGCACCGTTGGACGAGCATTGGGTGTTTAGTTTTTCGCTGGGGTGTTGAAGGAAATATAACGAGTGCAACAGTTTCTTGCACACTTTTGAACATTCTTTAGACTCTAGAGAATGTTCAAAAGTGTGCAAGAATCTGTTGCACTCTAGACTCTAGAGTTTCCAAGCACTCTCCACGACAGCACGCAACGCTCAGAAGGCCACTCGTAAGCATCGTTGTCACCAAATGTATATAAGTGCCCAAGTGCAGTCAGCAGTTTGTTGTGCAGTCTGCGGCGAAGCTCGAAGTTCGCAAGTTCTTTCACGTCCATGGATCCCATTTCTACCACACATGCATGCAAAGCAGTGAGACACAGACTGAATCTGGTCGTGACTTTGGCTTCCCTGATTGGTCAGATTGCATTTCCGTTGTGAAACATCACACAGTTCTTTTTTTTTTTGGGAGGGGGGGGGGGGGGGGGTTGAATGTAGAAGGGCTTCGGAACATTCATCAGCAATTTTCTCACAAGTAGAAAAGCTGGTTGTCTTCTCAGAGCATAATCTGTCTATCTTGCTTAGTTTGATATGTCCCTTTAAGTGACCCCCCTCCCAATATTTTTTTCTTGAGAGGGTGGCGGGGGGTAATGAGGTTTAAAAAATGAAGCAGTGAAGTTGGAACAATTATTGAAAAAAGGCTGGAGGAGAGGAGGAGGGCAGGAAGGGAAGTTAGGGCTAAAAAAAGCCAGTTTGCTACCCTTTACTGGGGGAAAGGGATGAAGGGATATAAAGGAAATTGAGTAAAAGGGCAAAACACGCACTGTAAAGTCACCACGTGTCATGAAAGCCCGACGCTCTTAGGAAACAGGAGTGCCTGGCAGGCCTTCAGTGGTGATGATCACCGCTGCCTCTGTCTGAGGATCCTTTTCTCCGTCAGTGGACGGGAGCCTAGATTCTCCAGTGAATGGCATAGAGATTGTCTTTCGGCACTGTATTCAGTGACACTCACAAAGAATATGCAAAATGGTTTTCTCATTACCACAGATGTCACACACAGGGTTATCAGCCATGCCGATAACGAAAGAATAATTGTTTGTGAAGGCAGCACCAAGTCACAGGCGACGTAGCAACGTTCCTTCACATCATGGCAGGCCGGGTGGAATTCGGAAGTCAATCCCCCAACTTGCACCGTCTGCTGGCTAAAAAGAAAAAAATTTGCTCTGCGTGTATGTTTACCTCTGCCAGCATCACTTTATGGAGCAGGTAGCAGTGACCACTTGTCACTGCCTGAGGGCAAGTGCCTGCAATTTTTATTACTGTTATTAAAAAAGAACTTGTAGGGTTGACAACAGCATTAGTAGGTGTCACATGGCAGCAGCCTTTCTTGTTGTACGCCTGCCCTTCGAATTCTAGATATTTGACTAGATATGACTTGAAAGAGCAGTGTGATGACAGACAAGAGCAAGTTCTCAGCATCAAATGTGTGCACGAAGAACCTTTGCAGCTGCAGTGCGAAGAGTATGGATACTCTCTAAAAACGAACATGCCCGCAGCTCCCTGCTGCAACCGGGCTTCTCTGCGGGTCCCGGCCTGCGGCTTCTGGAGGTGCTGGGATCTGCCGAGGCATACCGCGGCTGCTCCTGGGGCTCCGAGGGAGAGGAGCGCACATTCCTGGTTAGGTCATGGCTGCAGCGGTTGTGGCTCCACCTGGCGCGTCACCACGACCTATTCGCGCAGCTGCGCAGGCTGATGGGGCCGCGCGTGCCCGACCCGGGCCCCAAGGACGACAGCATACCACAGGCGAGTGGGGGCTCACTGATTTCTCGGTATAGGCCTTATTCCATACCGCTCTCGTATAGTGGAGTGCAGAACCAGTGTTTCAAATGACGTATACGAGAGTGGCTTGGAATACGGTTTGGTAACTGTACGAAGTGACGTTACTGGTGAGTCGTGACAGAGTGTAGGATGTTGGTGACTACTGTTGGTACACAAATGCTGAGTGGCAACATTTGGCGACTGGAGGGTGCACCTTCAGCTGTGCTGCTTTGTTACGGCTACTCTGTTTCACATTATCAGGCAAAGCAAAGTGCACCGGTTTTCAGTTTTAATCATTTGTAACAGCATGGAGCATTATAAAAGCGGGCCTTTAATAAAATATGTCAACCTAAGCAACATTGCACTGTCACACCTCTGTAGTCCTGGAACTTCTAATGAGGGAGAGACGTCGGACGAAAACACACCTTTTTGTTCCACTACTCCTAACAAGCTTTTGTCTGCGTGTCCGAAGACCTCCGGCGCTACATGGTATAGCCAACTAGCCCGTTCGCAAGTACTACTGCCTGCGTGTATTGGGCACAGGCCACAATACTGGAATTTACATGGATACGATTAATTGATTAACAAATAGAGCCAATAACAGTTCAGTGGTTAACTGTTTATATCAGTCTTGGTTAACTGTACCTGTGTAAATCCAAATAGTGCAATTAGTATTTTGCAATGCAGTTCCAACTAGCCGAACTAATCGCGAGTACTTTGATTGAACTATTTTAATGCATGAGCAATATGAAGCAATTATTAGCAATTTCTGTGCTGCCTCCACCCGCATAAAAGACAGGCAGTCATTTACCCGTAGTGTCTACTGCTAGTACTGTCTAGTCTCCCGAGCCACGTTGGGCGAAAGCTTCCGCAGAATCGGAACCTGAGCGACGCAATAAGTGACTGCGTCTGAGTGGCCCCCAGCTTACTGTGCAGGGTATTCTGGAAACGCCCCTCATGTCTGGCGGCTGCGACCCATTTTTGTCCCACAGGTGGTCACGCCCCAGACCCAGGCCATGGTCGACTTGCTGCTACAGGCTCTGAGTAAGGACGTGGCAGATGGCACAGAGTGCGGTGACTACCAGTGCGAGGTCATATCCTGCCTCCTGAAGGGACTGCTTGGCGATTACCCCCAGGTAGGAACTCGTACTGCAGCCATTTTGGTATACCCCTTGATGTGATGTAGTCCCTCTCTGTTCTAGTCTCTGTAATCTAGTGTCCCTGGAGTATCCTTCTGTTTCGGCAGTCCAGCACACAACAAGGTGGCAAAAGACTTCCAGACAAGGCTCTCTGTTGAACTGCTTGCACCCACGAAGAGCTAAAGAACTCTAAAGTTGCAATATCATGAAGCATGCTAACAGTTTTTGATTATTTTTGATTAACCACGGCCACTGTCACTCTTTGTCGTAATCAATTTAAAGTTGACGATGTTCCGAGACGAGGCATGGAAAGCACCAACGGTAACCTCAAAAAACGTAGCAGTTATGGTTGTTAATGTCTGTTCTAGTGTGTGTGTTTTTGTTATTGATTTTTTTTCCAAATCTGCAGAAATTTTTCATTAAAAGGTCATTAAACATATATAACAGTGCGGTTTATGTAGGTATATAGAATGGTGTAAGGGGCGTCATTTCCACGATAGCATGTAGTTTAAAAAAAAAATATTATTTAACGAACATTATAAACTTGCTCATTTTTTTATTTTAAGATGCTAGACTGCTGACCAATTGAACGCATTTGCCATCACAGCCTAAACCCTGTTTTTAATGTTTTTAACTCGACACTGTGGTTTGAGATGTTGAGTGTGAAGTTTTCCGTCCAGAACAGCTCAATTCCAAAGCAGACATGGAAGATGCGCAAGCAGTGGTATAGCCCATTTCATATGTGGGGGGACGTGTGGTCATGAAAAAAGCCTACCCTCATAGTACTCAGTTTTGAGAGATGTGTACCTTGCTCATAGGTAATATTTAGCGTGTAATTTCGCTTTGGACGTATCGAACCACAGGATCAATTTGGAAGCTTTAAACACTGGGTTTGCCTGTGGTGCTCACTGCTTCCATTTCT
Organism: Amblyomma maculatum; assembly: GCF_055883805.1. Taxonomy (NCBI): domain Eukaryota; kingdom Metazoa; phylum Arthropoda; class Arachnida; order Ixodida; family Ixodidae; genus Amblyomma; species Amblyomma maculatum. Next base: position 44,407,799 of record NC_139351.1, read on the forward strand.
GCCAAATAACAGTGTGCTCTAAAACTAAAAAATTATGAAGCTAGTTTTTATTGCAAAAGCAATACTACGACAGCCAAAGCGAGACCTTGGGTCGCCGCAGCTAGTCTGTGAAGAGGCGCAGCCACGGCCTCCTCATAAAACAATTAGCCTGCCATGGCATTTGAATTCACGTTACCCCTATGCCGCAGGCAGGAGCTGCCGAATTGGGTCGCTCTTTTTATATGGAAGGATGATATCAGAATCAACCTACCAGAACCGTTTGCATTCTCGTCACCTCTACAACACGCAGGCACGTCCATACAGCTTGGTTAGAGCGTGACTTTATATGTGGGTTGGTAGCTTACGCTCTCGAGTCATACCCTAGAAGTATGAGCTTAAGTGTCTCCAATAATGTAGCACCTTACTCTGATAGGGCGTGATAGGTGAATAATGTAGCAGGCAGAAGCTTCCACCATTGCTTTCGCAATTCGGCTAGGGTTCACCAGGGCTAAACCACAACTAATTATTATTTTTTTTCTTACAGAGTTCTATACAGATCTCTACAGTAGCCAAAGTAGTCAGGACCATAATGAGATTGGCGGAAGGGAAAAACAGTCAGACGTTCCACCAGTGACGAAGGACGAGGTTAAGAAAGCACTAGAAACTATGAAAAGGGGGAAATCAGCTGGAGAGGATCAGATAACTACAGATTTGCTGAAGGACGGGGGGGATATCGTGCTAGAAAAACTGGCCACCCTGTATACGCAGTGCCTGGTGTCATCGACGGTACTGGAACCATGGAAGAATGCAAACATTATCCTCATTCACAAGAAAGGGGACTCTAAGAACCTTAAAAATTACAGACCAATCAGCTTGCTGTCTGTTACGTATAAGGTATTTACTAAGGTAATCGCTAATAGAATCAGGACAACCTTAGACTGCAATCAAGCAAAGGATCAAGCAGGGTTTCGGAAACGGTACTCTACTATCGATCATATCCATACCATCAATCAGGTGATAGAAAAATGCGCGGAATATAACCAGCCCTTATACATAGCATTCATTGATTACGAAAAAGCATTTGACTCAATTGAAACCTCGGCGGTGATGCAGGCATTGCGAAATCAGGGGGTAGACGAGCCGTACGTGAAAGTGCTGGAAGATATATATAGTGGCTGCACAGCAACCATAGTTCTGCATAAAGAAAGTAACAAAATTCCCACAAAGAAAGGTGTTAGGCAAGGAGACACAATCTCCCCAGTACTATTCACAGCTTGTTTAGAAGAAGTATTCAGAGAATTGGAATGGGAGCAGTTAGGGCTAAGGGTAGATGGAGAATACCTCAGTAATCTGCGATTTGCTGATGACATTGCCTTGCTAAGCAACTCGGGGGATGAACTGCAAATAATGATTGATGACCTAGACAGGAAAAGTAAAAAGGTAGGCTTGAAAATCAATATGCACAAGACTAAGGTAATGTTCAACAGCCTCGGGAAGGAACAGCAGTTTACATTAGGTAGCGAAATACTGGAAGTAGTAGGCGAATATGTCTACTTAGGACAGGTAGTAACCGCAGATCCGGACCATGAAAAGGAAATAACAAGAAGAATAAGATTGGGATGGAGCGCATTTGGCAAGCACTCGCAGATTATGACTAGCAGCTTACCGGTATCGCTCAAGAGGAAAGTATACAACAGTTGCATCTTGCCTGTACTCACCTATGGGGCTGAAATGTGGAGGCTAACCAAGAGAGTTCTACTTAAGGTGAGGACAACCCAGAGGGCTATGGAACGAAAAATAGTAGGGGTAACATTAAGAGACAGAAAGCGTGCTGAGTGGGTAAGAGAAATAATTCAAGTTACCGACATTCTAGTAGAAATTAAGAAGAAGAAATGGACATGGGCAAGTCATGTAGTGCAAAGAGAGGATAACCGATGGTCGCTGAGGGTAACAAACTGGATTCCAAGGGAAGGAAAGCGTAGCAGGGGGCGGCAGAAAGTTAGGTGGGCGGATGAGATTAAGAAGTTCGCAGGGGTCAAGTGGATGCAGCTAGCACAGAACCGGGTTAAGTGGAGAAATATGGGAGAGGCCTTCACCCTGTAGTGGGTATAATCAGGCTGATGATGATGATGAGAGTTAAACCTGTTAACGTCCGCAAACTTTCATCATATGCAGTTTTGGCAGCTGGACTCAAGGGTCAATGCAGAATGTAAGCAAAAATAAGAATTATATGCAGGGCAAATCACTTTGAAACTGTTTGCAGTTAGCCCTATTAGTCAAAGTTATGAATGTGGTCAACCGTTTTGCGAGGACACTGATGGCGTGCCTCTGAAAGGGACTGAGCCCGGCCCAGATTATGACTAGCAGCTTACCGGTATCGCTCAAGAAGAAAGTATGCAATTACAATTTTTTTTCGCTCTCTCCAGTGCGTCCTTAAATAAAGGCCACCCCTGCTTTCACATCGCGAGAGACATGCTTTCAGGTTTTACCACTAGATGGCACCACAGGGTTCGCAATTCAGTGAATGAAGCAATGACAGTGCCCACTAGAACTTTCGTCGACGAGGGCATACGTTATTGTGCCATAACAGCATTGAGTGTGAAACTGAAAAGGAAGTTACTCTACGCAAAAAATGTCTGATTACTGTCTGGCGAGTGAAAGTCTTTTTTGTCGACCTCCAATCGTCATCGCGGTCACTTCTCTTGGTTTCCAGCATTGGACTACATAAAAATGGGCGCACACATTAATCGAATATTTTAGACATCAATCTTTCCACTGCGGCGAAAAAAAATCGAGACCTATATTCCAGTGTTCGGTCCCTTTAAGACAGGAAACGTGCAGAGTGGGTTAGAGAAATAACTCAAGTCACTGAAATTCTAATGGAAATCAAGAGGAAGAAATTGGCATGGACAGGACATGTAGCGCGAAGAAAGGATAACCGATGGTTGCTTAGGGCAACAAACTGGATTCCAAGGGAAGGAAGGCGTAGCAGGGGGCGGCAGAAAGTCAGGTGGACGGATGGGAAAAAGAAGTTCGCAGGGGTCAAATGGATGCAGTGAGCACAGAACCGGGTTAATTGGAGAAATAGGGGAGGCCTTCGCCTTGCAGTGGGCATAGTCAGCTGATGATGATGATGGCGTGCTACCACTACAGCAGCTGCAGCCGCTGCCACCTTTGCCACGGCTTGCGTCATGCGGTTGGAGTGACGAGGGGAGAGTTGGATAGGTGGAGGAGTCGGCAGCTGCAGAAGGCACCCATGGCCAGGCTTAGAGTGAGCTAGAGGTGATCGCTAGAGGTGTGCACGGGTCGAAATTTTCAGCCCGCGCCCGGCCCGGGCCCGATGCTACAGACCTGAGTTCGGCCCGGCCAAGCCCGGCGCTCAGATTTAAGGCCCGGGCCTGACCCGGCTTTTCATGCTATAATTGCAGTTGGAGCTGTGAAAAAGGAAAAAAAGAAATTTTTTTCAGAATAAGTTTTATCCGAGATCTCGCAATGTTGAGTTCTCACGTTTGAAAGGGAAAGTTTACTGGATACGTTGAGGCACAGCACATATGTAGAATTAACTTATTGTACGAAAACAACAAGTTATGCATTGAAATGAGGCCTTTACGGCGCTCCTGGATAATGAACCCAACGGTAGCGCTGAAGTTTCTTTCGGTGCTATAACTTGTGGCTGATTTGACTAACACGTTCTTTGGTAGAAAAGCAAGTAGTTGTTTGCTTCTCCAAAAGTGCGCTAGCTCTGAACTTAAACAAGGAGTTGGTTTTGTGGTCAATTACTCGGCCGCCTGGCTCACCGTAAGCCTTTCACGTGAACTTTTCGCAACAAGAGGAACAAGAGGAAATTTTCACCACAGGTGCTTTTAGCTGTGTCCCGCTTCAAAATACGTCATGTCTAGGTAGATGTAAGCCATACCAGAGATATTTGATAGGCGGCAGATGGTACGAATCTTGAAATGGATACATAAACATCAGCACCGATTTTGCTAAAGCGGAGTTGCGAAACTCGAAACTGAATAATCCACAACCTCTGCCCGGTCACTGACGGCTGCCAAATATTTGTTCGCTGCGAGGAGGCAGGGAGGAAGGGCATGTCGACGCCGGGAAGAAATTGGAAGCTCTCGTGTGGAGAAAGACGCTGGAAAATGCTGTGCATTCTAGTCGCAAAAGTTGCATGTGTTCGTGATCGTAGTGTCTGGCCCGGCCCGACCCGAGGCAAATATACCATGGCCCAGGCCCAGCCCGAGCCCGAGAAAGACGACTTCCGAGCGGCTCGGCCTGCGGACCGGGCCGGGTACGGGCTTTCGGGCTGACCCAAGCCCGTGCACAGCTCTAGTGACCACACGCAGTCGTGCTGTTGCCGGCTTTAGAGGCAACTGCGCCTTCACGCATGTTTTTGCTCTCTGTCTTCCATAGCCAATGACAGCTCTACCCCTACCTTTCTCTGTTCTCTTCTCTCTTTCGGAACAGCAGCTAATGCCTTTCACGATCACTGCTTCAAACACACCAGTTGCGCGGCTGGCAAGGCGTTTGAAACTTGTCGGCAGACGATATTGCTGTGTTGTCACTTTTTCTCCCACAGGCGGCAGCAGCCAATTTCCCTTGTTTGGTTTTTTTTTTTTTTTTTTTTTTTTTGTTTTGTTTTTTTGTTTTTGTTTTTTTTTTTTTTTTTTTTTTTTTAATAGTGGTGGCTTAATGCTGAAACCTGCTGCGGGCATTAATCAACATTCTTGTTTTAATGATAAACTGGGTATGGTTAGAAGAGAGTTTAGTGTTAATCACCAAACCTCTGTCAAAAACATGGAGGAAATGGCATCCAAGAAACAAGAAACTGTGATGTTGTGTAAAGAAAGCTATATAAGAGGCACAACTATCAGTCATACGGACAGAAGGATCATTGCAGAAGGTTGAAGCATGTGTAGCATCGGCGGGAAGGTTATATGGATTGCAGAAATCATTTTAAAATTTTAAGGTGAAAGACTTTCTAGGCTCGTGGCGAAAATCTCGTGTTCGTGAGATTTCTTTTGTGAGATTCTGTGAGACTTGTCTGCGAGACATGCCACAGGTCCTGACGTCGACTTAAATTCCCCTTTCAGGTAGTTAGGCCTTCATTTTCAAATATTAATGATAGGAGTCCTGAAATGCTGATGTTGTCGGCAACGAATCCAAAGAGAAGAAAAAAATGAAATTATTACAAGTACACAAATACGCAAGATAGAAGTAGACAGAAGAGGTAGAAGGAAGATAAAAAAGAGGAGGAGGAGCACAGGCTTTCGTCATTAAGCTCGTGAACCTAATCCTGTAATTTTTTTCTTCATACCTAGTATAGTAGAAACAATTTGCTGGCCGTGCTTATCGCATTGACCATGTTCTAACTGCAGCTTGCGTTAAAATGTTAAGGATTTTTAGTGTTTTTCTTCATGGTCCATTCACTCATTTACCTTTCCTGGCTACGGTACCCTCACGGTGGTGATAATGTACTGCTTATTGGATGATGCAATAGTGTGACAAACGTCTCTCCACACTTCGTGGATGTGTGGTTCGTAGCACTGTGTGCTGAGCACGACATTTCCGGCATCCTCAGGTGGTGCGGGTGGTGCTGCCGGCGCTGGCCAGCCGGTGGCCGTTCCCTGGGGATCCTTTGCTCAGGGCAGCATTACAGCTGGAGCCTTCGCCGTGGCTGTTCCAAGCTGTCGTGCGGCTGTCGTCGCCGGCCGAGCAGCTCTTCGTCACGGCCTTGGCACACCTTTCCCCTTGCCTGGTGCACAGACCAGCTGCCGTGAGCCTCTCTTGTCTTCATGTTGTCTCTCCTTGTTTGCTGCGCGTTCATTGTCACGGAGTAGGTGTTTATCAAGACATTGTGACCCTCTGTTCCGAATGCTGTGTTCATTGAGGGTTTTATTTTGTGCCTCTTGCTAGCATGAGTAACAAGTCTGTAGCTCTTCAGTGTGGTTTATGTTTCGTGTGCTTTATTCTTTTTCACGAGTCTTCATTAGTGTCATTCACTTTAAGGGGGGAGGCTACCCTTGAACACCAACTTTTTTATTTCTTGAGGTATTTGAATGAAATTTTCAGGGTATGCTCATAGTACACACATTTGAAGAACTACCAAGTTTCATGGAGCTGGGCTCATTGGTTCTCAAGTTAGAGGAATATATCAAGATAGTTTACATAGGTCCCTAGGGGCGGGCCTGGAGAATTTGCAAAATGTGCTAGCAGTGTGAAATTTGTTATGGTCATTCCTGGATAGTTTCCCCAGGGCAAGACAATTCCCTTTTTCCAAATTTCCGCTCTGAAAAATTTTAGTACAGCCCCAAATTTAGTGTTAAAATTTACACCTGACTTAACAATATTTTGATTGACTGCCCCTAATTACACATGAAATATTTTGAAAAAAACGAATTGTCTTGCCCTGAGAAATTTACTTAGGTATGTAACAAAAAAAACCTCATGAAAATCCAATAAGCGGTTCTTGAGCTATGACTTTCCCTAGCAGCCACACCATGCAAAAAATTGATTCTGAGAAAACGGCTCTCAAAAGTTGAGAGAACAATAACTTTTTTGTTTCTCAAGTTATCATGATGAAACTTTCAAGACAGACTCATGACATTAACAAATGAAAAACCACCAAGTTTCATAGAATTGTGCATGCTAGTTCTCAAGTTACAGAAGTGTATCAAACTGGTTCGAATAGGTACTTTATATCAAGCCTGGAGAAATTGCGAAAGGCACTGGCATTGTGCAATTTGTCATTCTGATTCCTAGATAAGTTCTCAAGTTACAGAAGTGTATCAAACTGGTTCGAATAGGTCCTTTATATCAAGCCTGGAGAAATTGCGAAAGGCACTGGCATTGTGCAATTTGTCATTCTGATTCCTAGATAGGTTGCTCAGGGCAAGACAAAGCCCTTTTTCTAAATTTTCTCGCTGAAAAATAGCATAAAACTGTATTTTTTGTTATCAATTAGACCTATGTTGATTAACCAAATTAATTATGACAAATTCCAGACATAACATTTTGAATACATGGGCTTGCCTTGCCCTCAAAAATTTATTCAGGTACAGTCGAGCCCACTTATAACGGCCCCACTTAAGACGAACACTCGCAATTATCACGAAGAAGTCCGGTGCGACCGTCAAAATATACATTAGGGCTATGGCGCTCCGTCGATCTCGGCTACAGCGAACATCTGTGCGACTAGCCGATCGGCTACAGCGAACGCCTTGGTGCCGCGGACCACTTTCCACATGCTGAGATCCGTCGATCCTGTGCTCTGCAAGCCGCGACAATCGGCATTCCCGATTTTCGCCCTAGCATGATGGGCGGCGCAGACGCAGCAAGCGGTTTCTCGGTGTATCTCTTGCGGCATCTCGCCGGAGGAACGAGGAGCGGCCCAAACGAGCCAAGCGACATCCCGGGTTATCTTCCGCAGCATAAGCGCCGAAACGAAAAAAAAAAAAAAAAAAAAGCTAGCCAAGTCTGCACTGAATGAGTGTCGCATCTCGAGGCATTGTGAGCGACCACGCAAAGAGCCGTAGCAGACGACGCGGAGAGGTAGCCGGCGGAGACCGACGCGTCAGCGGCCGCAGCAGCCAATAGTAGTCGCTTGATTCCCAGCGTTCTTGCAGAGCGCGCGCTTTGCCCAATCGAAGCCTTAAATTCAAGCGCGGGAAACTTGAAAGCCGCTACGAGGCTCCCAATCGGAAGCAAGCCACGCCTCGATCGCGCCGCCATCGCCACCGCCGAGGGTGGCAGAAGAAAGCGCAAGAATTCACAAACAAAACAAGACCAAGATGGCGGCGCTCAGTTCGGCGGGAGAGGAATAGCGCGCGCGCGCGAAGTTTGGGAATTTTCGGCGCTAGCTCGCTGCTCCGCGGCTGCCGCCGCTTGTTAAATAATTCATTTCGAGTATTTCTACGGCGAGTTGGACATTGATAATTACAGAAATGGTAGTTTATAAGACATACTACCAGAATATATAATCTTCCAAAAATCTACTGTTTCGCGATTTTTCGGTTTTCAAAGGTGGCGTCCCCCCTTAATTCTCCCCACTGTTTACTGTCTGCCCCACTGCTTTCATCATCATCATCACCAGCTGGATTATACCCACTGCGGGGCGAAGGCCTCTCCCATATTTCTTGAGGAATATTGGTTAATTGGGTTTAATTAACCCCTTCCTGAGCTAGCTGCATCCACTTCACCCCTGCAAACTTCTTAACCTCATCCGCCCTTCTAACTTTCTGCCGCCGCCTGCTACGCTTTCCTTCTCTTGGAATCCAGCTTGTTACCCTAAGCGACCATCGGTTATCCTCTCTTTGCACTACATGTCCTGCCCATGCCCATTTTTTCTTGATTTCCATTAGAATGTCAGTAACTTGAGTTATTTCTCTGACCCGCTCTGCACATTTTCTATCTCTGCCATTTTCCTTTCCGTTGCTGTCTATGTTGTTCTCAACATAAATAGAACCCTCTTTGCTAGTCTTCACGTTCCAGCTCCATAGGTGAGTACAGGTAAAATGAAACTGTTATATACTTGCTACACAGCAGTTTTCTGTACGGCTCTGCAAATGTTGTAATTTTCGAATGCGAATCAAATGCGAATATGGAGGGGGGGGGGGGGATTACCTCTGAATACCGAATATATGAACAGTGGAAAAAAACAACTGAAAAATAAAAAATGGCAAACACTGTTATTCTTGTGTGTTTAAGAATGCACAGGGTATTTTCTAAGAAATTTAAAATAGAATTGAATTGCACTGAAGTATATATTCCCAGTAAATAATTCAGTATGAATCCTATACAGGATTCTATATCGGGTTTATTGTACAGAATGGACCTTAATGAAACGGGATGGACCTGCTTGAAGGGGATGGTTTACTGAATACAGTAAACTCTCATTCATTCAGCCTTCAGGGGCCTGAAGAAATTCTCGAACTAACTGAGAGCGCAAATAATTGAATGTCCTGAAAAAACTTCCAAAAGCTGTTTGCATCACTGTGATTTATTTCATGACACCACTTGAATAATGGTCTTATGCATTTAAGGTGAAACCCAAGTGGGAACATTGTTTTTTTTTCTAGCTTCATCAGGTGCTTCACTTTTCACACACTACCTTGAAGGCCTCCACTACGCTTTTTGCAGTTCAATGCAGTAGCAGTCGTCCCGTTTCGCAAAACGGCTGCGTAGCATTTCGACAGTGCTTCACTGCGCAGCCACGCGGTGCAAGGAAACCACGTGACGTGTGCGCAGTGTCAGCCTACTGGAAGTCACTTGTGAATGCATGCAAGGAATATATGTGTAAGCAGGGTTGCAGGCATTAACGAAAAAAGTAACTAAATATATTACTCATTATTTTAAAGAAAAAAGGAATGCGTTACCACCTACAAAAAAAGGTGACTCGTTATGGTTACCGAAAAAAAAAAAAAAAGTACCGCACGTTACTTTGCTGTTACTCCGTAGCCATACATTTTAACCATGCATCTGTGTAGCAAGAATTCACAATATCTTTTTTTTTTTAACTTTTATTTCACATAAAAATTCTAGAGTAAGCAACGATTTTACCCAAAGCTCTGATTTAACGAGAGTACTTTGCACATATGTGCGGGAGCTTAGCAACATTATAGGAGCCTAAAGTTGCGTAAAATGTTCCCAGGAAATGTTATGAACTGACACTAAAGAAAAAAATGCCTCTGCCAGGAATCGAACCACTATCCCTCCGACCTCCAGCCGACCGTGCTAACCACTGCCCCATGCCGGATTTGTGAGAAGCCGATCGTAATTTGCCTTGCCTAGCATGAGGATGATAGCTATTAAAGTTAGGATGCAGTTAGTACAGTGGAGACCACTTATAACGTAACCGCTTTTAGCGCGGAACCGGTTATAACGCGGGTTTTTCTGGCTCCCGGTATTCGTACCATAGAACTCAATGTATAGGCAGACCGCATAATACGCAGGCGCGCGAACCAGAATACCGGTTATAGCGCGGTATTTGGGAGGTTGACTTGTGCTACTTGTGCTGTTGATTCTGCTGTCGTGGCGTCGGCGTCGCGTCTTCAAGCGGCGTGAAAAAGCGGCATGCTTTATCGCTCGAAATGAAGGAATGCATTATAAAGGACGTCGAGAGCGGGTTGAAGAAAGTGTCGGTGGCGGCAAAGTATGGCATATCCGACACAACCGTGTCGACTATTTGCAAGAATCGGAAGAAGGTGCGGTAGCAACTGCAGCAAGATTCTTCTTCGCTGTCGCGAAAGAGAATTCGTGCGTCGAAGTATGAGGACGTGGACGCAGCACTTTTCAGTTGGTTTCGAGAAGTGAGGGCTTAGAGCATACCAGTAAGTGGCCCCCTGCTCCAACAAAAAGCTAGGTGCCTCGGTGCTCTTCTAGGCCACGACGACTTTAATCCACTTAATGGGTGGATCCAACGTTTCAAAGACCGCCATGGCATCAGCTGTAAAGTTGTTTGCGGCGAAAGCGGCGAAGTGAACGACGAGTCCATCGCAGCCTGGCTCCGTTTAAATTTGGAACCTATGTTCTCGTTGTATGCGGACAGGGACATCTACAATGCTGACGAAGCTGGCTTATTTTACAACCTCCTGCCCAACCGCAGTCTCGCGCTGAGAGGCGAACCCTGCTCTGGCCTCAAGGCTTCGAAGGAGCGTATCACAGTGTTGTTTTGCGCAAATATGGACGGCACCGATAAGCGTCGCTTGTTCGTAATTGGCAAATCGGCGAGGCCGCGTTGCTTCAAAAAGCGTGAGTGCCTGCCAGTGACATACAAAGCGAACAAAAAAGCGTGGATGACGCAAGAGCTTTTTACAAGCTGGCTTTGTAAGTTTGATGAAGATATGGTGGCAGAGAAGCGGCGGGTTGTGCTTATTCTTGACAGTTGCACAGCTCATAACATCCAGCCAAAGTTGACTGCAATCAACTTGAAATTTTTGCCTGCTAACACTACCGCTAAAAGTCAGCCCCTTGACCAGGGCGTCATCGCCACTGTAAAGGCACTGTACAAGAAACGCCTTTGCGAGAGAGTTCTGCTGAACATACAGCAGCAGCAGCCCCTCAAGGTGCATCTAAGGGGCGCAATTGACATGGTTGCAGCTTTGTGGCGGCAGTTGAAAGCCACAACGATAAGCAAATGCTTTCAGAAGGCTGGCTTCATGCACAATGCCGAGGCTCTTGAAGCTGAGGAGCAGGGCAACGTTGTCGATGAGGCAGTCGACGCTGACGACGTGTGGTCCGGCCTCATTGAGAGCAACTTTGTTTCCGCGACAGACGCTTTTAAAGAATATGTCGATGCTGACGAAAATGAGCTGGCTGTCTGCGAGGAAGTGAGCACGGACGATGCGATTGTCGAAGCGGTGCGCAGTGGCGTGGAGCTTGCGACCGAAGATGAATCTGACGACGACGATGTAGACCCGATGCCTGATGTGCCTTGCAAGGACGCGCTCGAATGTCTGAACAAAGTTAAAATTTACTGCGCGAAAAACAGCTTGAGCGATAAGGCGCTTCAGTGCTTAAGCTTTGTTGAAGACGAGATCGTTCGGAGTGTAGTGAAAAAACGCCATCAGACGAAGATCACCGCATTCTTCTGCAGATAATTCACTTGTGACAAACATCGTTCCTGCTGAGTTGCAATTGTTTTGTGTGTGTGTGTGTGTGTGTGTGTGTGTGTGTGTGTGTGTGTGTGTGTGTGTGTGTGTGTGTGTGTGTGTGTGTGTGTGTGTGTGTGTGTGTGTGTGTGTGTGTGAAATGTGCAATAAATTGTGTTTAAAAGGTAGGCTGCTCGATTTCACATGCGTAACAGCCTAAAAACGCGATGTTTTGGTTATAACACGGTACCGCTTATAGCGCAGATTTTCGCAACTCCCGCGACTTACGTTAGAAGCGGTCTACACTTAATAATGATGATAGTAGGATGGTAACGTCCTGCAGTTTGTGATAATGAGGATGATAATAGTAGGATGATAGTGTCCTGCAGTTAGTGATAATGCTAATGATGATAGTAGGATGATAGTGTCCTGTAGGTAATGATAATGATGATAGCATCCTGCAGTTAGTGATAATGATGATGGTGTCCTGCAGTTAGTGATTATTGTAATGATGCAGTAGGATGATAGCATCCTCAGTTAGTGATTATGATAGGATGATAGTGTCCTGCTGTTAGTGATAATGATGATAGGATCATAGTGTCCTGCAGTTAGTGATGATGATGATAGTAGGATGATAGTGTCCTGCTGTTAGTGATAATGATAGTGATAGCAGTAGTGATGACAATGACTGTGCATTTAGTTGACAATTATGATAGCAGGAATGACGGTGCCGTTAGGGGAAGGAGTCCTGTGAAGTTTCTTTCACCGTTTCCACTATTAAGCAGATTTAAGCAGAGTCCTGTAATTATTTCTTCCAATGAAATAAATAAAAAACTATCAACTAATCAGTCAATTCCGTTCCCTTTGATCTGAAACCAGGAGAGCTCCAGCTTGGAAAGGCTGGATATCGACGAGCCAACCTCTGGGAGTGGCGAGGCATGGAGTACGGAGGGCGGCGGTGGATCTTCGTCCACGTCACTGGCTGACGAGGCGCTGGAAGATGCACTGGAGCAGCTCAACGCGCCCGACGCCATCAACGCACTTCTCGATTCGGCCATGGCCAACAGTGAGAGGAACCTGTCCGCGCTTTGCCAGCTGGGCTGGGCGCTAGCACGGCGGCGACCCCTGGCCCTGCACCACTTTCCGCTCCTGTACAAACTGGCATTCCGGCCACGGTTTCTGAGGCAACTCTGGGAGAGCCTGAGAGACCTGCGCTCGACCTCGCTCTTTGTGTGAGTTTTGCATCGTGCTGTTGTCGAAGATGGTGCACCACATTCACTCTATCGTAGCTGCATGCCTCGCTGTCAGTGTATTCGAGCTGTGTGAAGCATCAGCTTTCCAGGTCCGGAGAGTGCCTGGAAGGCTGATGCTAGGAGGAGAAATAACAGTCCTCCTAGCACCACCATATTGGATGAATTGAAGTGCCCCCTCTAGGTCGTAAAAACATCCAGTACTAGGGTATCCCTTGCTTCTGTGTTTTGTGTACTGTTATAGGCATGTGTAACATATTTCCTAATGACATATTTCATGCTTTGTACTAAATGTGTTGTCATTTTTCTTAATTAAGATAGGAGTTAATTGTGTTTTAGTGGTATAGCTAATTTGCTACCGCCATTTGACTCTCTTCTTGACCTTTTGTGATTGTGATTTACAGTTGAATCCCGCTATAACGAAATTCACGGTGCACGAAAAAAAAATTCGTTCTCGCGGAACTTCGTTATCGCAAAAATTTGACGTGAAACGCAGAAAGAATTGCCCAAGCAGCAGCAAAGGCGTTTAATGCCAAAAATCTGTAAGCTTGGTTTGCTTACGCTTCACGGCGAGCAACGCCGTCACGCGATTTTCGCACTCGGTCAGCAAACCCATTGCAACATCGTCGTCTCGGACAGCAACGAAATTCCTGATGACATCAAAAGCGTCCATCACCTGTATGGCGGTTGCCGCAGCCGGCGCTTCCTGTACGTCGTCGTCTTCTTCATCGGAAGAGTCCTTATCATTCCGGGCAGCTTTTATGATCTGCTCATCACTCACATCTTCGTGAATAACAACACAAGCGCGTCGAGCTCGAGATTAGGCGGCACGGTTCCTATTTCTCCCAGCGTTTTCCAGGCGGCCGCGATCCCCGGAGCCGGTGACGCCTCTTCGTCGTCGTCTGTAACGCCTGGTGTTAGGCCAGCAGAGTGTACGGGTCGACCTTCGGCAAATCCGGCTTGCCTGAAACAGTTCACAATTACTGAGCGCCCCAGTGTGCTCCAGGCAGCAGACATAATCTGCAGTGCCACGTACAAGTCCACCTTCGTGTCTCGGCCGGTTTCAGTGTTAAAAAGCAGCCGCTGAATTAACCTCCCGCGGTAAGCGCGCTTCAGGCTAAGAATCACGCCCTGATCGAGAGGCTGTAAGACAGACGTGCAATTGGGAGGGAAAAACCTCAGCTCCGTGTTAGTGAGCTTGACTTCGTCGGAGTGATGCGCTGAACAATTGTCCAAAAGCAAGCAAACTTTACAGCCCTGCCGCTTCATGTCGCGGTCGAATGCCATCATCCACTCGGTGAAAATAGCGCGGGTCATCCATGACTTGTTGTTCGCCTTGTACTGCACAGGTAGGCTACGAGTTCCCTTAAAACAGCGCGGCTTGGCACTTTTGCCTATGACTAACGGCGGACGCTTGTCCGAGCCATCCATGTTAGTGCAAAGCAGCACTGTGATGCGTTTTTTGCTGTGTTTGCCGCCGTGACAGCGCTGCCCCTTGAAGTCGAGCGTCCTAGCCGGCAACATCTCGTAGAATAGCCCGGTCTCGTCGGCGTTGTAAATGTCTGCAGGCGCGAAGTTGCTTAAAATTCCGGCCATGTTACTCGCCTTCCAAGCAGCTGCTCCGTCCACGTCTGCTGACATTGACTCGCCGCACAACACTTTTCCAACGATGTTATGGCGGGCCTTGAAACGGTTTAGCCAGCCAATGCTGGCTTTAAAATCATCAATGCCAAGTAGGCATGCATAGTTCAAGGCTTTCTGCTGGACGATGCTTCCGGACATGGGGACGTTGCTGGCTCGTGCTTCCACAAACCACGCATGCACTGCTTTGTCCAACTCTTCATGGAGGGGCCGCGTCACCTTTTTGTGCTTCGAGGATGTGCCTGAAGCAAGTGCCATTCTCACGCTGTCCTTATTGCCTAGAATCGTTGACAGCGAACTTGCAGGAATTCCGAAGTCTTCAGCAATTGCCGCTTTCTTCCTTCCGCTTTCTGCTTGGGTGATTATTTGAGCTTTTTGCTCAAGGGAAAGAGTTTTGCGTTTTTTCACTTGCGTTGCCATCGTGTCCTGCGGATGAAAACTCGTCGTTGTCGAAGAGAAAGGCAGCGAGTGAACAACGCGACCACGACACAAAGCCAAAATGGCGGAACTGCAATCACGTGATTTCATGCTTAATGTGGCTTTGGATTTGACTTGGACTTCTCGCCAATAAAACTAGTTTCGGTTTCGATTTTGAACGCGAAAATTTTGTGAAGCGGAAACGCTCTGCAAAAATGGTTCGTTGTGCAGAGAAATTTAGGCCATTAATTCTTATAGGATACTCGCGGGGAATAAAAAATTATTCGTTGTCGCGGAAATTTCGTTGTGGCGGTATTCGTTGTGGCGGGATTCAACTGTACCTTCCTATGATAATCAATAAATAAATTTTTTTGCTGGCCGGCTAAAGGCTTTAAAATGAACCCAGAAGGGCTCCTGCTTTTTCGTGCAGCCCCAGTGGGACTCCTGTTCTGCAGCTGCTGTCATCTGGGATATGTCCGATGGACGGCCGGGCCGAGCTCTTTGCGAGCGAAGTGAACCTCTTCTGCAGCCTGATGGGCCACCTCCTGCTCACACTGCACGACGTCGAGTTCTATGAGTCAGGTGAGCACACCTCTTGGCAGCTTTTTGGTGTGGAATGCACAAAAGGTTGTGGAAGGGTCAGCTGATGAAAGGTTTAACCTGTGTATAATGCCCATGAAGAAAGAACAACAAAACTGTTTATTTTGACTACATGTCAGGGTCGCTTTCGCGTCCAGCGCGATGTTTTTACGATCATCGTCTTCCAGTGCATTGTCTGCCGAGAGTTCCTTGCTAGAGATATCTCTTCGTAGAAGCCCATCTTCAGTACCTCTAAACGTGTTTGTTATCCTGCATTTCTCAAAGATGCGGCCCTAGAAATGTTAGCCAAGCATCCTGGAGCTGGAGAGGCCCATCGGAGACTTGCGCAAAATACCAAGTGCCAGTTTCGCCATCCCTACATCGTCCGAGGTGCGATCTATCTGCTTCCGGTCACGTGTGCATCGCGAGCACTCTGGTCATGCCGTGGACGCGAGGGACCAAGATCAGCACGAGGAAAACCGAAACCGTCGAATGGGTCAACCGACGCCACCGCGTCACCTATCGCTGGAAATGCATTGATAGCGCTAAATAATAGCGAGACCAGAACTATGAATGTTGGGTTGAAATTTGTTCAGATCTGCATATTGTTACAGACTAGATGGATGAAGAAGAGTTTAGTGTAGGAGGATGAAGAAGGAGTGCGTGGGTGTTGAGGTGCCGTCTTGCTCGGGTGCACTTGTTTTGTGTAACGTTGGTTTACGTAGTAACATCAATACTAGTATTACAATATTATACCTGGCAGATCTGGCATGATAAAATTGCGTGTAATACTTATGCGGATTTTTATGGTACAGTCGAACCCGGATATATCGAATTTTGGTTATATAGAACTCACGGAATATCTCCTTGAAAATCCCATGTAAAAGTATAGGAAAGCCGCGTGATATATTGAATTCAGTTTCACCAGGTACGCACTGGAAAGTGTGCCTTCCCCAAGGACGATCGCATCACCCTTGGCCATTAGCCATGTGACGTTTTCAAGCCACGCAAGCGCTTATCTCGCGTTACATTCATGGTTTTATTTTTTTCCCATTTGGCAATATACAAAGTCATCCCTCAAGTTACATTCGAGTAAATACGGTAGTATTGAACAGCTGAGATGAATTGCCTCTTTCACCGAGTATCTTTTGGAAAGAATTGACATAATGCAGGCTGTGTTGCACTAAAGAATCCCAGTTGATAGCATACTGTAGAACAATGAGTGTTGTTAGAGAGCTACAGGAAGAGGGTGGCTGTTCAGGGGCGACTTTCGATAGCTTGTCATCTTTTTGTTTTAGTAACCAGTTTGGCTTTAGGTGCTTGTACTAATCTGGTCAAGCCGCCTGTAGTATATTATGCTGAGTACTCTGTCAGTAGGAGAGGGATTGGAAAGAGTGCTGGCATTCACGGGCGGCCTCAAAGCAACCGTTGCTTTTGTGATTACGGAACTGCTCTTGTGATAAGCAGCTTTTGGGGAATGTTACCATCGTTGCCGATTTCAATCTTTGAACTCCTTCAACCGCTTTCCGGGTTAATTTGGGTGAGAAATGTGTCTACTTCATCTTACATTGAACTGAGACGCCGTCAGACATGTAACAAGTACACGGAGTTGACCAGAGATGTCTGAAGCCACCCTGAAACAGGCAAATGCAGCCTAGCCGTTCCACAAGTTACTGCGTCGTACCCATCAACATTCCAGCTAAGTCTTGTCTTCTCGGTGTATTGAAAGAGCATGATATGCAGCAGAGCCGCTGATTGCTTCGGAACAACCAGTGGAATTCGCATTATTCGCCGCAGAGCAAAAAAAAAAAAAAAAGCTGTTCTGAATCAGTCATTGAAATTTTTTCCCGGTGCAAAGAAAATGCGTCAAGCAAAGGCAGCTAGTCATCAGTCCATGATTAGTATATTGGCTAGGACCTGTATTCTGGAAGCGTCCTCTCCATGGACACCTACCGCTCGATCTCCAGTTTCGCGTAATCGAACGCATTATCCACATAATTTCTGCTTGTAACTCCAAATGCGCTGGTGATGGGTGCATGACTTTGGCTGACTAATCTGTCTTTCCAGTTACATAATCATGACAAACTGCTTATAGTACCATTGCACCCAGTGAAATCTGGTTATTTCAGCCTTCAGGGAATAAGGAAAAATTCACTAATTATCGAATTCTTATAAGGTACTGCTGAAAACTGTCTGCATCATGGTGACACCTAGATAATGGTTTTCTGTACATTTAAGATGAAACGCTTGTGAAAACGACAATATATGTTTCGGTTTCGTCACGTGCATTGCTTTGCTCACACAATCGTGAATGTCAGAAAATGGCTTTAAAATCATGGGTGCCTCTGTCCCTTCTTTACGTAGGCAATAACATAGACATATCAGGAAGCAGGAAAAGTTAGTAAATTCAATTTTCTCGACAGTGAGTGGGTCTTCTGGGACGGGACTAACACTACGATAGTCATAAGAGTCATAAATTTGATTTTTACCATCCTGAAAAAAATAATAATAATAATAAAATTTAGGCGGAGTGTCCTGTGGTGTGCCTTGAAAGCTGCATGCAGACTGTGGACATGCTTTAGTGGGTGTCTTAAGGTAAATTCAAACCACCAGGGATTCCTCAGCATGCATTGATGTTGTGTGTTTTGCTTCTTGACGCTCACAGCCACGCGGGAGCCAATGCCCTTCTCGCTAAGCGAGCTGGTGACGATGATCACCCAGCTGCGGGAGCTTTGCCTGGGGCTCCTGGAGCTGTGCTTTCCCGACACCCGGACGGGGCTCAACCTTCAGCAGCAACAATACATCAAGAAGCTATGGAGGCCCATGTTCGAGGTGAGGGGCTTGATCAATTATTGAGGCAAAAGCCTTTATAGGCTCATACTATTGGCGTCCGTTCGATCGCACTATAGCTGTCAACTGAATGACGTCAGAAAAATAAAAATCCTATCTCTGTTGGGAATCAAACTTCCATCCCTTGGTTTCCCAGCAAAGTGCTTTAAGGGGGGACACTGGTCTTAAAACTATTTTCGTTATTTACCAATCAAAATTGATGCAACTTGGTGTGTTTGTGTAGTTTTTTGTGCAGATTCCAAAACTGCAGTTATTTCTTTTGTGATCCAATTATTTCATGAAATAATTACACCAATTAGTCTAATTCTTACAAGAAAAATTACCAAATGACCACTGAAGAAAAACTTCAGATGAACACATTGCTGGACACTAGAAAAAATGAGGAACACAATGTTGCAAGCAGTTTTTTGAATAAGCAATTATTTCTTGTTTTATTGCATAACAAAGTTCAAAGGTCAAAATATAGCATATAATGGTCACAAAAAAAAGGCCATTTTAAAAATTTTGAACAAGAAATTAAAAATCTACTTGCAACATTGTGTGCTCCACATATTTGGCTTCATGCTGAAAAAGAAATTATTACCCTATCTGCAATAGGTGCCGAGATATTAAGGCCGCAAAACTGCAAGTGGTCGACAATGCATGTTTTGAGAAAAGAGCAAAAAAGAAACTGCATTATTTAACAGACACATTTTCAACTTAAAATGGCTAGAAACCTCCAGGAATGTAGTCTCTGCTTTCCAACGTCCAAGTGTCGCCTCTTTCATTTTGATTTGCAGTTGCAGCACATTCAGTTGTCACTTTTTCGGCTGCGCGAGTCACATGCAGGCAGAGTGGGTTTTTTTTTTTTTTTTTTTTTTTTTTTTTTTTTTTTTTTACATACGTCGTTTTGCTTTGTCCTCGCATCAAGACCGTGGTGAGGAACGTTTATTGCGGAAAAGAAATGTAATTTGGAGCTGTTTGCTGCTTCTCAGTACTCTGCATTGCACTGGAAGCAAGTGCATTCACTAAGGACTATGAACGAGGTCTGATCGGCGCAAACGCACGGCGAGCTCTATGAAGACAACGTGTCCCGACGTGTCCCCTGCTTTCTTGTGTATCTATGTGTATTGTAGCGCAAAAATTCTTGAAATGGTTAACCAACTAACCCCCATTGCTGCTTTGCCAAATATGTTCTTTTGGTGAGATTCGAACTCCTAACCTCTGTGTAAAAAAAAATAATAATAATTATGCCGTAATTTTCTGTTTGTGTGTGTGGACATGTGTGTGCAATTAATTTTCTTATTCCGCTTTTTACGCCACTTTGAATGGTGCAGTGCGTGGTGTCCCTGCTGCGGCACTTGTACTCCCGAGACTCGAGACGGTCGTTCTGCCCCGAAGACCACTGGGTCTCGTCCCGCACCGCCCACATCAGTCCAGACCGGGTGAGCGAGTGTTGTGTGCTGTCTCCTTTGAATAGTGCGCCGGTTACAAGAATTAGATTTTGATGGAGCGCATTTGGCAAGCACTCACAGATTATGACTAGCAGCTTACCGGTATTGCTCAAGAGGAAAGTGTACAACAGTTGCATCTTACCTGTACTCACCTATGGGGCTGAAACGTGGAGGCTAACCAAGAGGGTTCTACTTAAGTTGAGGACAACGCAGAGGGTTATGGAACGAAAAATGGTAGGGGTAACATTGAGAGATAGGAAGCGTGCAGAGTAGGTGAGAGAAATAAGTCAAGTTACTGACATTCTAGTGGAAGTCAAGAAGAAGAAATGGGCATGGGCAGAACATGTAGTGCGAAGAGAGGATAACCGATGGTCGCTTAAGGTAACAAACTGGATTCCAAGGGAAGGAAAGCGTAGCAGAGGGCGGCAGAAAATTAGGTGGGCGGATGAGGTTAAGAAGTTCGCAGGGGTCAAGTGGATGCAGCTAGCACAGACCGGGTTAAGTGGAGAAATATGAGAGAGGCCTTCACCCTGCAGTGGATATAGACAGGCTGATGATGATGACAGTGGTGGCTTTTTGTGTGTTCGTACTCGTAGAGCTTAAATCACTCTTACACCTTAATACAATGAATGTCATTGTAACAAAATCTTGACTATAACAGAGTATTCTGGTTCCCACAACTTTGGGTCTATAGAAAACCACGTGCAGTGAAACGTCATTGATTCATTTTTAAAGATGCGGAGAAAAACGTATTCTGGCTCTTCAGGCAGGCTGATACGTAATGTAGGAATCAGAAACAGCGCAGCAGCAATAATACCAGAATTTTCTTGCACATTACGTGAATTTATTGGGAACTTCAATGTCACATACATCGTTCAGCAGTTGAAACTGACAGGAGAAATTGAATTATACAGTCAAGGCAACTTAAAATGGCCATAGTTATAACAAATGCTCACTTATTAAGAATGATTGTGGTGCTGCGTAGCTGAACATCTAGGATGAAATAAACAAGGTTGCACCATTGACTCGGCAAGTGTGGAAGTCAAAACGTTTTTCTCGGTAATGTGCCATGTGCCTCAGCGGCTACGCTCTCGACTACTACATCAGGGGAGCCAGTTTCAGCCCTGACCTATGGTGCCAGATTTTGATGGAATGAAACACAAGGCACCCATGTATGTACTCTGTGATGTCAAAACACATTAAAGGGACTATGAAATGCCTAAAATGAGGTAAAACAAATTGGTCGAGAGATAGGTACTCCCTCACAAGTCAATTCATCGCAAGCATTTTTCAGCTACCTTCATTAACAGCGAAGATATCGGCAATTAAAAATGGCACTCCTTCTCTCCCCCCTCAGCTCAACACTCAAAGACACCAGAAAAAAAAAAATGAAGAAAACAGCTTGGGAACTCTGCCCCGCCCACGAAGCGTGACCAGGTGGCGCTCGGTTCTCAGACTTCCAGTTGCCGCGCCTGTTTTCCCGGGCGTTACCCACGCATTCATCGGTCTCTGCCTTTCCCATCCTGTTTGCGTTTGCATAGCTTTCAACCTTGTCTCGTGTCTTCCTCGGCCGCCGGTTTCTTCAGTTTCTTGTCCTCTTGGAATCGTGTGCGAGAGCAGCCCGGAAGACTCTGGGCGTTCACCAGTGCATGTCGACAGGTGGGCAGGCTGCTGTCCACACACACCGGCGGCCGCCGCGGAGGAGCACTTTCCTTCATAACCCTGTCCCATTCAGTGCAAATTAGCGTGCACTGCTCGTCAGCCTCCGGCGTCAGTAGCTTTGGCACTGTCTTCTGCGGTTCGAGCAACTGTGACCGGTCTCCTCTCGGATTTGATGATAGCAACGACTAGCATGGATGCTGGCAGACGAGCATGCAAGTTGCAGGCGTGCAGACATGTCGTCGTCGTTTTTATCCAAGAGCGTTTTCATGATGGTCGGCGAGTGGCATCTCTTGTGTGGCATAATGAACGGAATGTACACGTATCATCGGCGTGAGCAGTGACTGATGATCGCTACAAAGTTTGGATATCAGATTACAGGGTCCGTATTCCGAGTTTGCATCGTTATCGAAAACGTCGCTATCTCCCTGCCTCGAGTCATCTGATTAGTAGAAGCACCGGAACCAGATATCAGTTTGGTTGCCACTACTTCCGGTTCTGGCGATTCCACCAATCAGATGACTCGAAGTCAGGGGACGCTTTAGGTAACGACGCAAACTCGGAATACGGACCCTGGTAAGCACAAATTATTCGTTCGCGAATCGTAAAGATTGAGACTAACAAAAAGGATAGTATAGTGCTTTTTTTATTTCTTTCGCACATCTTTTAGGAAGTGCCAATGCGTAACGTGCACGGGTGTTTTATCTTATTTGTACGCGTCAGCCGAGCCAGAATCGATGGCACAAAACATGAGCAAAGCAGCTTGGTACATGCAGTTGGCAGCGCAGGTTGTCATAGATTTCTGCAGCTACACGCAATAATCGCACACAGGAGCACTCGAGCGGCTACGCTAGTGACACAATGAAGCTGGCGATTCCAAAACGCCGTCCGCCGTGACTTCTATGCAAAACAAACGAAGCCTAGCGACGACTAGGGAGCAGCGCACGACCGGAGTGCCGTCGGCTGCAACGCTTGCGGACGGCATCTCTGTGGTAACCTGGTGGTAGCCTGGTAACCAGTGGATTCCGTTATCGCATGGTGCAACGCTCGCCTCGAAAGAGCTACTATTCTGATAGCACCAGAAATCAGAAATTCTGCGGCAGCTCGACGACTAGATGTTACTAATCTACCGTACGTGGGTGACGGATGCAGCGGGAGGTGATCTTTAAATGTCAGCCTGACTGCAAAGTCTTCCCAATCGTCTGGGAGGACGAGGGTGAAAAGGAAGACTGTTTCTGAGAGCTCGGCCTCCAACAATGATGAATGAGCAATTTTTTTGTTAGACTACAATGGCCATAATGTCTATAAGTATACTTTTCAGGCACTTATCTCGCTATACACTCGCTATACATTCGTGGTTTTATTTTTTCCCATTCGGCAATATGCAAAGTCACCCCATCATTACATTCGTGGTCACATTACATTCGAGTAAATACGGTACCTGGCCCTGGAGCTGGGAAACACTGCAGAATCATTTAAAACGTAATTTTTCAGTATTGTAGTCTCGTTTTAAATCAGTGGCAGTGCGCGTCATAAAATGTAGTGTAATCACTTCAGGCACTCCAAACAGAGGAAATGTTAGTAGCAACGAAGGGACACAATACGGTGCCACCATCTGCAGTAACCTGACTTTCCTGATTAACTTAAAATATATAAGCTTCCGGTTAAACCGGTAAGATCTACCAGAATATGCCAGTAGTATTTTAATACTCCTGTCTGACTGTAGAGTGTCCTTCCATTTTCACAATAGTTGGGGCTGGGCCGGTCTACAATGAAAGGCTGCTTTTTACTGCCGGGCCCATTTTTAGCAAGGTACATTTTTGGATGCAAATTAGACTTAACCCATCATTGTTTTGCTTTTTTTTAAACGCATGTTTTTGTGGTGTAAGAATAAAGTAAAACTGGCTTTTTTTGAAGACCCTAATTGTGCGTAGGTAGTATGCAATGTACTGTGTACAGTATTATTGTTAATGAATGTGGTGCTTCTGTCTCCATTATGGCCTACATGGTGGGTACTGCAGGGCTAATATGCAGCCCAGTCCAGCTGCTGTTTTGTGTCTCACTGCCCCAATTGGCGTTATGCAGGTGGTGAACTGGAATCTGGAGGTCCCGCGGCTGCCAACGTGTGGAGCTGCTGCATTGACCAGGAAACAGCTTGGTACGTCGACTGGTGGCGACTGCGTTTCAACTAAAGCAAAACGTCGCACAGCATACCATATTTGCCCACATAATGGGTGCTTCCCTCCCCCACCGCTCTTTCCACACCTCCTTTAAAGAATCTCCTGAAAATTTTTGAATGGCATTCAGTATTGTCATATTATGCAGGGTAACTTTTGAAAACATTTAAGCCTTCGAGTGTCAAACAATTTAAAAAAAAAAAATTGCCCCCAGTCAAAACTTTCTGTTGCTGATTTTAAACAAGCAAAATTGTGAAAGTCGAAATAAATAGGCGAAAAAAATATGAGGAGAATATTAATGTAGTGATGTAGTGATGACATGTAGTGAGTCTCAATAAGATAAGAGAGCAGCAATAAAGATATCTGCCTTCACAGGCCTCAGCTAGCGTCCTAACAAATATAGTGTTAGCATGTCCGTTGCGACCGCGTGAAGAAAACGAAACCGCGAGGGCGAGTCGCTGCAAACTATGTGTAGCACTGAAGGTCACAATAACATTTTATTTGTTTAGTTTTTTCTGCAAGATAGTACCGTAAACAGTTTCGAAACTCTTCTTGTGCATGTCCTAGAAGATCTTTACGGGCCTCCGCTTAGTGTCCCAACAAAGATAGCGATCAGCTTTCATGGATCTGTCGCGATCGTGCAGAGAAACCTTAACCACGAGGGCATGTCGCCGCAAACACTCACAACACAACGGTCACGGCTAGTTTTCATTTCCTCTACAAGATGGTAGCATATACATTTTTTAATACTTGTACTTTCTAGAAGATGGCAGCACCTCCCTGTAAGCACATCTCTCAGAGGGGCACAAAATTTTAAACACACGCTCATCGCAGTACGCGTATGGCAAAAACCCCGCGGGTGGGAATTCGGCCACTTGAGGCTGCCCATGTAACGGGAACAAGTCATGTACAATTCACAGTTCGTTCTTCATTTCAGAGGAAAATGGACCCCCACTGTCGACCATTGAGCTTCGCAATACGGCCATCCTTCAGGAGATGCCCTTTGCGGTGCCTTTTCCGACACGTGTGAGAGTGAGTGGGGATTCTTCTTCTTTGTAATGCATCTGGGAGTCAGTGTTTTTTCCATTGCGTTTGATGCTTTGGTGTTTTGTTTTTTCTGCTTGAAGTCCAAGCGGGCAGAACAGGAAAAAAAAAAGCAAAGCGAAAGCCAAAGGTGTAAAGCCTGACAAGAGTTCCCATCTACGCATAGTTTTGCCAAGCATGATCGTGCATAACCGTTGATGCGTACGTATTCGTGTACTTTGGTTTCATTGACAATGTTCACAAAATCGACACTACGCTGCAGTGGTGTCACGTGCGAGCCCAAGAAAGGGCGGCATCCAGAACCATGCCTTTTGCTCCGTTGCGTGAATGTGTTTACTGATGCAGTAAGACATTGGAAAACGTTTGCTGTGTACATATATATCTTGGGAGGCCTTTTGTGTGGACATTTGCATAGTGAAAAAATAGAAGGGACAGCTATTTGCAAACAGAAAATAGGGCATGCTTATGTAAAGTAGTGCAAACAAAAAAACAACAGGGGCAGTGCTATTAATAAAAACTCTTGTCTGAGCCACTCTCTTTGGGTGATTAAAATTGCCAATACAGCACTGGAAATAATATGCATACACATGCTAAGTGCTCACTTTTCTACTGTCACTGACCTATTTTTCAGATTTGGCAGGGCCCGAAAAATGGTCAGTATAGATAGTGTAAATAATCAGAAAGTCCAAAAAATATGGGAGTGTACTCATTTCACTCAGTCTGGTTTAGTATTGTTAGTGTCCTTTTTATCAATCAATCAATCAATCAAAGTGATCTTTATTTGTAGGAAACGAAATACATAAAGAATATTTGGACCGATAGCCGCGGGGCTAGTAGACGGTCCAGTACAGAATAAACTTGGTCAGGCAGCCGTAATGAGCGCATACAAACACACACACACACAAAAAAAAAAAACGACTAAAACAGACAAGCAAAAAGAATCAACAGGCACGGAGAAAAATACTTTTCAGCAAGCAATTCATAGGCATATAATACAAAACGCAAGCGCACACACACACAAAAGAAAAAAAAATGGGCGGGGGGGGGGGGGGGGGGGGGGGGAGGGCAGGGAGGGGATCATAACTCTTCTTGGCTGTTAATAAAGAACATTTTACAACTCATTTTAAAGTTACCTGCAAGTTTCACATTAATAGGCAACGTGTTCCAATGTTTTGCTCCAGAAAATTGTACTAAACGTTCTCCGTACAGATTGTGGCAGGCAGGGAGGTTGAAATTGCCATTTAATGCGTGTCTTGTATTGCGAGATGGCAACAAGAAAATATCAAGTGGCAGAGGAATACTAGTATTAATGATGTTATTTACCAATACACAGATTTTGTATTTAAGCATTGATTCTAAAGAAAGTACACGATTTTCTAGAAATAAATTATTGTTGCTGCAGTTGAAAGATACGCGGTATATTATACGCAATGCTCTCTTCTGCAGTCTCTGTAAGGGAAGTAGATAAGTTTTGTACGTTTGTCCCCAAGATTCACAGCAGTAGCTGATGTGGCAGTGAAATAACGAAAAATACAGGGAACGTAGTATGGTGTACGGGAAATACCTTTTCGCCTTGGTAAGCGCGTAGCAACTGAAAGCTAGCTTTTTAGATAGCTTATCTATCTGCTCTTGCCAGTGCAAGTGTTGGTCAAAGATGATACCAAGGTATTTGAAAGAACAAACTTGCTGAACACAATCGTTGTTTAGAGATATGTGAATCGTACTAGGGTCAATGTTTGTTCTCTTGGAGTGGAATACTACATATTTAGTTTTATCTACATTTATTGTTAGTTTATTAGCACGAAACCATTCTGAAACATTAAACAGTTCGGACGTTATTGTATTTTCTAGGCCCAAGAGTGACTTAGATGTGAACAAAAGAGCAGTGTCATCTGCATACATAAAGACTTTTGAAAATTGAACGGCCTGCGGTAGGTCGTTCACGAAAATGGAAAACAAAACAGGACCCAATACAGATCCTTGCGGGACCCCGCAAGTCACGGGTAGTAGTGTGGAGTGTCTGTCACTCAGCACTACTTTTTGTTTTCTAGCGGAAAGGTAGCTATCAAAAAACTGGAGAGAGGCATTAGTAATACCACACGATTTTAATTTTTCCAATAACTCTGAGTGACAGACGCACTCAAATGCCTTTTTTATGTCGAGGAATATTACTATTGCAATTTGATTTTTGTGAAGAGCAGTGTTAATATGGTGAGAAAGGGATGTGACAGCAGTGGTTGTTGATTTGGCTGAGATAAAGCCATGCTGCTCAGCACAGATTACATTATTATCAAGCAGAAACTTGTTCAATTGTAAGGATATTAATTTTTCAAAAACAGTATTGATTATACTAAGCACAGATATGGGTCTGTAACTACTGGGGTCATTGGGATCTCCTGTCTTGTAGACTGGCACAACTTTCGCAATCTTCAAGCTTATTGGATACTGAGAGCTAACCATCGCATGGTTAATTATGTTGCATAAGGGGGTGCAAAGAATGTCGATATTGTCTTTTAGCACCTTCGATGGTATTCCGTCATAACCACAAGCTTTGTTTTCTCGCAGATTTTTAACTACTGACCTCATTTCTTCTTCAGTTATCTCCCGGAAAGCGAAGGTATTATTTGTTGCAATAGGTCTTCCTAGGTGAAGCGTTGTTGAAGGAAAGCCATTAACCAGTTTTCTTCCTCGATCGACGAAATTATTATTGAAGGTATCAGCCATCTCCTCTGAGATTAAGTCTGGAAGGATATGTTCTTTTTTCTTTAATCCAACAACATCGCTCACAATTGCCCATATCTTTTTGGAATTTCCTTCCTGTCTCATAATTAGATTAGTGTAGTATTGTTTCTTTGAGTTCCTCATCATGGCGACCGATTTGTTTCTGTAGCATCGAAACTGTTCCCGGTAATAACTATTAGTCCGATTGTTTTTCCACTTATGATAGTATGAATCTTTCTTTTTCAAGACTTCAAGTATAGCTTTTGTCATCCAAGGGCATATACCATGGTCGTAGTTACGCCTAGTGTATGTGTAAGTGGATCGGTCAATGACGTCTGTGATTTTCCTTACCAGGTATTGATACTCAATATCTATGTCATCATCATGCACGCCTTCGAAATCTGTGCACTGAAGCAGCGATCGCACTTGAGCGTAGTCGATTCGGGCGGTACGTTTTTTAAACTGCTTGGGAGGAAAAAGCAAAGGGTCACAGGGATAAAGAATAAAGATGGGATTGTGGTCTGAGATGGCAATGTCGCACACACCAGCAAACACATTTATGTCCTTGTTGCAAAGCACATGGTCAATCAGAGAGGCGGATTGGTTAGTGACTCGAGTTGGCTCATCTATAACATTTGTCAAGTTAAAGGACTGTATCAGCAAGAGGTAATCACGGCAATCATCTTTCAACAAATCAATGTTGAAATCACCACAGACAATCAAAGACGATTTACCCGTCGCAAGTGATAATAGCGTAGTTTCCATTACGGAATAGAATTTGTTTAGACAAGCGCTAGGTGGGCGGTAAACAACACCTATAATGATGCCACACTTCATTTCAATGAACAGTGT
This sequence comes from Amblyomma maculatum, assembly GCF_055883805.1. Lineage (NCBI taxonomy): Eukaryota > Metazoa > Arthropoda > Arachnida > Ixodida > Ixodidae > Amblyomma > Amblyomma maculatum. The sequence continues at coordinate 44,435,992 of NC_139351.1, forward strand.
TTCAACTACACCTGCTTCATAACTAGCATTGCATTTACAGCAGTAGTCGATCCCTTTTCGAACAAAAAGTGCGAGGCCACCACCACGTGATACACTATCCCGCGGTCGCGAGAGAAAATTGTACCCAGGAATTTCAACAGTTTCACCTTGCTTGAGCCATGTTTCTGTCAGCGCAATAACATCAAAACGATACGAGTAATGTGACAGATAAGCAACCAAATGATCGAGGTTTTTCCTAGCACTCCGGATGTTGCAGTGTAACACAGATACCTGACCGCGCCCAAGCCATTTGTTTTCGATTTGAGCAGAAGTGTAAGTCATTCGGAGATACAGCGATTACAGGGTAGCCTATTTATTACTGTACCTGGGCGAGGTCAGCCATTCGCATCACCTGCAGTACGTGCGAGTTGTCTGTCTTGCGCATCAAGATTTTACCTTCTATGACCCAGGCATACTTCCAACCCTTCTCTTTTTTTGCCTTCAAAGCGTGGCCCAGCAGCACTTTTTTTGCCGGGCACAAATGCTCGTTTACATAGACTGGTGAACTCTTTTCTTCTGAGCTGTTGAAACCCAGGTGAAATGTGTTTAGTCTTTGTTTTTTGGCAGCTTTCAGCATTTTGTCTCTAGCGGCACGGGAATGAAATTTGGCCACCACATTTGACTCTTTTTTGTTCATCGATGGCACTCGGTGAACGACATCAATGTCACTCTCACTGATTTCAATTTGCAAATGGCGTGATATATCTGTCAAAGTAGCGACAAGGTTTTCACCCTGGACTACAGGAAGCCCCTTGATTTCCAGATTACTTCTCCTGCTGTACTGCTGCAAGTCAATCACCTCTTTCTTCACGTCTTCTAGTTCTTTTGAGAGGCGATCGTTGTCTTTCTTTATTTCTACGCTTTCAGCTTTCACATATTTCAGTTCCTTTTTCATTTCAGCTATTTCTGCCTTAAGCTCCTCAAAAATTGTGTTAATGAACTCCATGGATTTCCGCACTGGCTCAAGCTCATCTTCAATTACCTTTTTGAGGGCCTCTTTCAGCTCTAGCTGATTTGTCTCAAAGTGTGCTGACATGTCAGCAAGTGCTTTCACGACTTCCTTTATAGTCGAAGGTGCCTTGTCTCCCATAATATCATGTACAGACGGACGGAGCAGTCCAAGAGCCGCTATATAGCAACAAGCACCTTAAGTAAAAGAAGGCTCACACACGTACCTGCACAGAATGAAGCAGGCAGTTAGTTGCAGCTCAACGTTACGGCGTCCTGGACTGCTCCGGAATGGTGCTGAGGGTGGGCTAGACAGCGGATTTTATAGCCTTCCTGTGATGTCGATGGCCCTTCGAGCTGCGCAAGCGCAGCTGACTGCCGGATGATAAAGTGTCGCCGACGGCCCTCCAACAGTCCAACAGCAAAGCGCAGGCACAACAGGTATCTGGCAGACGCAGCACGTGGACGCTCGATGTAGGCAATAAGCAGGATTTCAGGCGATGGCTTGAGGATTTTTTTCCCGATGACAGGCTGCACAGAATGAAGCAGGCAGTTAGTTGCAGCTCAACGTTACGGCGTCCTGGACTGCTCCGGAATGGTGCTGAGGGTGGGCTAGACAGCGGATTTTATAGCCTTCCTGTGACGTCGATGGCCCTTCGAGCTGCGCAAGCGCAGCTGACTGCCGGATGATAAAGTGTCGCCGACGGCCCTCCAACAGTCCAACAGCAAAGCGCAGGCACAACAGGTATCTGGCAGACGCAGCACGTGGACGCTCGATGTAGGCAATAAGCAGGATTTCAGGCGATGGCTTGAGGATTTTTTTCCCGATGACAGGCTGCACAGAATGAAGCAGGCAGTTAGTTGCAGCTCAACGTTACGGCGTCCTGGACTGCTCCAGAATGGTAGGAGGCCACAGTACTGCTTGTTCAATGTCAATCGAAATATGTTCTCTCTGGACCAGTGAACATGAAACAGACAAAATTCGCAACTGTTTCCTTCTATAATCTGCACACAGTAAATGGCCGTTATAGAAATATGTTTATTTTTCAACTCGGCGTGTTTTCAAATTGTTATATTAGTTGACGAGTGGTTTCTGCCGGTGGTCTCCTTCCTCCACCAGGTTCTGCAGAGCCTGATTGCTCGGGACAAGTCCGAGAACAACCGGGAGCAGTCCCATTTCATGCTGGGCCCCCAGATTGAGCTGGTCGCGCGTCGTGACTACATCTACGAGGATGCCTTCGAGAAGCTCTCAGGGGAGCCCAACCTCAAGCTGAGGTTGCGTGTACAGCTCGTCAACGTGGCCGGCCTGGAGGAAGCCGGCGTCGACGGTGAGGGCCCAGTCGATCTGCTGGCACAACGCACCTCGCGTCCTCTTTGAGCAATGTGCAGTCTAGTATACCTCCAGCCATTAGTAAAATTTCGAGATCTGTAATTTGGCCTGAAAATAGTTTGAAGGTTAGTCCAAATGCACAGAGCCAATGGGAAGCTGCTCGTCTCCGCAGAAAACCTGGACTGAAGTGGTATTTCAAGATATGCAGTTTCGATTAGAATCTTTACGGTATACTACTCTCGCCGCCTGTATTAGGTTCACAAATGTGTGCTGGCAAAATAAAGTTGACGGAAAGGTCTCGGGGATGCACGATATGATTCGCACCACTGGAATACGAAAACCTCGATGCAACGAAATTTTTCCCCAGCAACCTCGACTTCGTGATATCAAGTTTCAACCGTATATGAGACGCAAAGTCTACAAATGTGGCTGCAAAAAAGTGTGTTGAGACCTGAAAAATTGCGCTTCAAAGCTTGTTGTGCCAAGCATGTAAAACGATTGCCGAGACTCACATGGAATGCTGTAGTGTTGTTTTGTGGTAAATTTCTGTTTGGTCTCCATGACCCAGTGTTGACTGTTTTGCTAGCTTGAGTGCTTCACATGTGCTGATTTTTTTTAAATGAGGACGTCTTGTCGCAGAAATGATTGAAAAGAACAATGTAGTGGAATCTCAATGATGTGATTATGGCTTATGGGAATTTCGGTATAATGCGAAGGGAGGGAATTCTCTGGGCAAAATGCATTATTATATATATAATGTGTAGAGTGTTCTATACACACTCATGTGACACCAAGAGCGGTACAGATGTGAGAGCTGTGACTTCACCTGCAATCATTAACGCACTGCTTTTGCTTTGCCAACACTGTTATTGACATTTGCACAGCATACGCTGCAAGCACTGAACGGTGGTGTGAGGCTGTAAATGAATCCTGCCAGCTGTGAACAGATTGTTGTGAATTCTCTTCTGTAGTGCTCCCCTTTCTCTCTGTACACTTTCAATTCCACCTTCCTCCCTTCCCTCACCTGTGAACCAATTATTATTATTAGGTGATGGGACTATTTTAAAGTGGCCCCCTAAAATTTGTATCATTGAGACGATACATCCGCAACCTTTAAACGTGCTATAGAAGACCACTTTCTTAAGTTTAGAATTGTCTTTGGGGGCTTGCATTAGAACACAGACTAACACGGAAAGGTGAGCTAGTTGGTACATATTTTTAAGGAAGGAAGAAAGGTCTTCTTCCTCGTCCTTCGTCTCCGCGTTGTTATTCCTTAAAAACACAGACTAGTTAACCGACGTTAAACATTCAGCTCTCTCGCTGTTAGGCTCCTTGATTATCGTAGGGGGATTTATAGCAACTGTTTATATGTTGTAACTTCACTGCAGCGCTAGGAATTTTTGGTCGGCCAGAGGCTGCTCTTCTAGCCTCACCTACGGGTGGGTGCTGCACACAGGATCACACCTGTAATGCTCATGGCTCACATCTGTGCAAAGTGAGACCGTGAAATAGGTGCACTGCTGTTTGGCGCGCCTATCTAACTAGTTAACCAGACTAACCACGCCTTAGCAGTATTCTGGTGCACACTGCCGCTGACAATGCCGTGCCAAAGAAAGTGGTCATCTAGCTCAAAAATCCTATTTTTGATTATTGCAAAAAGAATACACTTCCTGTAAATGTAATTTAAAGCCGCTACCCTTGAACACCAACTTTTTTATTTCTTGAGGTATTTGAGTGAAATTTTCAGGGTATGCTCATAGTACACACATTTGAAGAACTACCAAGTTTCATGGAGCTGGGCTCATCGGTTCTCAAGTTAGAGGAGTATATCAAGATAGTTTACATAGGTCCCTAGGGGCGGGCCTGGAGAGTTTGCAAAATGTGCTAGCAGTGTGAAATTTGTTATGGTCATTCCTGGATAGATTCCCCAGGGCAAGACAAATCCCTTTTTCCAAATTTCCTCTCTGAAAAATTTTAGTTCAGCCCCAAATTTAGTGTTCAAATTTACACCTGACTTAACGATATTTTAATTGACTGCCTCTAATTACACATGAAATATTTCGAAAAAAACGAATTGTCTTGCCCTCAGAATTTTACTTAGGTATATAACAAAAAAAACCTCATGAAAATCCAATAAGCGGTTCTTGAGCTATGACTTTCCCTAGCAGCCACACCATGCAAAAAATTGATTCTGAGAAAACGGCTCTCAAAGGTTGAGAGAACAATAACTTTTTTGTTTCTCAAGTTATCCTGATGAAATTTTCAGGACAGGCTCATGACATTAACAAATGAAACACCACCAAGTTTCATAGAATTGTGCACGGTAGTTCTCAAGTTACAGAAGCATATCAAACTGGTTTGAATAGGTCCTTTATATCAAGCCTGGAGAAATTGTGAAAGGCACTGGCATTGTGCAATTTGTCATGCTGATTCCTAGATAGGTTCCTCAGGGCAAGACAAAGCCCTTTTTCTAAATTTTCTTGCTGAAAAATAGCATAGAATTGGATTTTTTGTTATCAATTAGACCTATGTTGATTAACCAAATTAATTATGGCAAATTCCAGACATAATATTTTGAATACATGGGCTTGCCTTGCCCTCAAAAATTTATTCAGGTACAGTCGAGCCCACTTATAACGGCCCCACTTAAGACGAACACTCGCAATTATCACGAACAGGTCCGGTGCGACCGTCAAAATATACATCAGGGCTGTGGCGCTCCGTCGATCTCGGCTACAGCGAACATCTGTTTGACTAGCCGATCGGCTACAACGAACGCCTTGGTGCCGCGGACCACTTTCCACATGCTGAGATCCGTCGATCCTGTGCTCTGCAAGCCGCGACAATCGGCATTCCCGATTCCCCCGTGGCATTTCGCCCTAGCATGATGGGCGGCGCAGACGCAGCAAGCGGTTTCCCGGTTTATCTATCGCAACATCTCGCCGGAGGAACGAGGAGCGGCCCAAACGCGACAAGCAACTTCCCGGGTTATCTTCCGTGGCATAAACGCCGAAATGAAAAGAAAAAAAAAAGAAAAAAAAAAGCTGGCTAAGTCTGCACCGAATGCGTGTCGCACCTCGAGGCATCGTGAGCGACCACACAACGTTTAACACGTTGCACGAAACCGTTCAGAGGGCACGACGAGAGATCGTAAATCCGGCGATCGCAAAAATAGCGAAAGGCGAACAGAACGTATGAAGTACAAGGACAGCCAACAACGACAGCAAGCAAAGAGCCGTAGCAGACGACGCGGGGAGGCGGAGACCGACGCGTCAGCGGCCGCAGCAGCCAATAGTAGTCGCCCGATCCCCCGCGTTCTCGCGGAGCGCGCGCTTTGCCCAATCGCAGCCTTGAATTCGAGCACGGGAAACTTAAAAGCCGCCACGAGCCTCTCAATCGGTAGCAAGCCACGCCTCGACCGCGCCGCCGTCGCCGCCGCCGAGGGTGGCAGAAGAAAGCGCAAGAATTCACAAACAAAACAAGACCAAGATGGCGGCGCTCAGTTCGGCGGGAGAGGAATGGCGCGCGCGAAGTTTGGGAATTTTCAGCGTTTGCTCGCTGCTTGTTAAATAATTAATTTCGAGTATTTCTACGCCGAGTTGGGCATTGATAATTACAGAAATGGTAGTTTATAGGACATACTACCGGAATATATAATCTTCCAAAAATCGACTGTTTCACGATTTTTCGGTTTTCAAAGGTCGCATCCCCCCTTAAGTGTTGAAAGAAAAGTTAAGTCATACCTTGAACGTACAGGGACATGGTGGAAGTCACATAGTTGGTCTTCATAAAAGTTCGGAATTTCTTCTGTTCGTCATTGGCATGCTCGTCACGGAACTGTTAAATTCTCTAGAAAATTTCTAGGTAATTTGATTCTAGGCAGTTCTAGATAATTCAAAGCATGTTTGCTTCGAAAAACTCTATAACTGAATTCGGCAATTTTGTCTGCTTTCTCTGCAGGGGGTGGCTTGCTGCGCGAGTTCCTCTCGGAGTTCATGAAGACTGCTTTTGACCCGAACCGAGGCCTGTTCAAGTGCACCCACGACCGGCGTCTCTACCCAAACCCGGCCGCAAGCCAGTTGCCGGACTATGCCGATGGGCGGGCAGCGCGCCACTACTCCTTTGTGGGCCGTCTACTTGCCAAGGTTGGTGCCACGAATGTTGCCGTCGTCTCCCTCCGCGGGGATGAGGTTGGGTGAATACGTCGCAGCTATCGCACGTTGCAGCTCAGCAGCCTTTCCAGCAAAAATTCTCGTTTTATCGAACCAGCTCAACGGTTCAGGGTCATTGGATATTTAACAGGACCGACTGTGCATGTCGTGTATGGGTAGCAAAAGTTTCACTGCAACATCTACAGCTCTTGCTGTTAAAGCAGTTTCGGGCATATGCATGTGTTGTCATTATCATCAAGAAGTCATCAGGTAGAGTTTGGTAGAAGTTCCTACGCCTGCATGTAGGAGTTTGGATGAAGGACGCTGTGCATAAGTGAGCTGCTCAATATTGTAAGCATGGGGTGCTCACCACAATATCTCTTCTTGCTGCCTAATAGCAATCATTACCTGTGCTGGTTCATTATACAGTCGAACCCAGATATATCGAACTTGAAGGGGATCGCGAAATAGTTCGATATATTGATAATTCGATGTACAAAAATCGGCTTGTGACAGCACTTACGATGCGAAAAAACGATCCCGTGTTTGTCGCGTAATCAACCCACTCGCATAATGAACCCACCCTCCACTTTTGCACCCGAGAATTTGAAGAAAAAAAAAAAAGTGCGTTAAGGCCAGCTCGCTCACATGCAAGTGACGGAGTCATCTCGGCGACGAGCGGCAGCGACAGAGCAAAAATTTTCAAACTTGTTGGAACTGCGTCCTCTCGCCGCTCGAGCCACCGCGGCAGCTCAAAACAAGGTTTCTGTGTCGCCGCGGCGGCAGAAATCGCGAGCATTTTCGCTTGCATGTCGATGGCGCGTGTCAGTCCGTTTCGGTCGTGTCGTCCACAGCTCATTGGCAGCGTGCCAAAATGCTGCACGGCGATAACGTCAGGGCGCGTTTATCTTTTGATAGCTCCTGCGGTGGCGGGGAGCGAACTTTGCAGAGTGTCCCTGGTGGCTTGATTGCACAAGCCTGACGCCGCGCTTGGGGCGGGCGTCATGATCGCAGCAGCTGACCGCGTGCTTTCGCTGATTCATGCATGCAATGATAAACAATAAAAAAAAAATAAAATAAAATAGATGACCCCCGCAAAAAAAAAAAAAAAAAAAGCCTGCCGCCGCTTAACGTCCGCAGCCGCCATATCTTACGCTACGCCCAGCGTACAGCACAACGATAAGAAAGGATGACTCTCGCACAAAAAAACGAAGAGAGCTGCCGCTTCTTAACATCCGCAGGCGCCATAGCCACGTCAGCCGCCGCGCCGCCGCGCGCAGAGGGTTCGCAACACACGCTGGAGAAAGCGTCCGACGTCTGTCTGAAAATGGGCTGAGCTGGCTTGGCGCATGCATTGCGCGTGCTGAAGGAGAGAGATAGCTCGGCAAAAGAATGGGCAAACCCACACACTTGGCTTGCAAACGTCATGTGTTGGCGCGCGGGAAACAACAACTGCAGATGCGCGCCTTTGGGGAATGAGCGCGGCGCTGCCCAGACCAGCCGTCGCCGAACTGTCCCCTCTCATTCCTTCCGCTCGTGGCTCGAAAATGTCACGCGGCAAACGGCCAAGGGGGATGCGATCATCTTTGGGGAAGGCACACTTTCCAGTGCGCGGTGCGGAGTACAACCGGTGAAATTGAGTTCGATATATGACGTGGCTTTCCTATACTTTTACATGGGATTCTCAAGGGGATATTTCGTGAGTTCGATATAACCAAAGTTCGATATATCCGGGTTCGATACAACCGGGTTCGACTGTATTGCTATGGCATAATTCGGCATGCAGTCATTTCCACATTGCTAGACCTATTCAATAATTTCAAATGTTTGCTCAAATACTAAAATACTAAAATACACTGTATTCAATGTTCGATTTGTTTGATTTGTTTATTTCTTACTTGCACATGTGTCTGCTATGCATGTAGGTTGACTTTCCAAATTTCTGGTGGTCAATTTTGCAGAAACCCTGAGCAGCTGCAGTGAGTGCGACAGAGTTTTATTGCACTCCCGTATCTCTTGTTTCACGCAGCAGCCCGGTGGGCTGGAAAAATAAACTTTATAAAATGCCAGCGTTCCGAACGTTGAAGCTTTTTATAATTTAGCCAAATTATTGTTGTGAAAGTCAAGTTTTGAGTCAAAGTGCAGTGTCTGCAGTGCAAACAATGCCTGCCCGCTTTGTTGGCTCTGTGTTTCTCAAGTCAGTCACTTCTGGCAGTGATTTTTGATTAAATTTATTGTTGCCAAACCTGCCTGTGTGGTGGCCGCTTTTCAATGATGAAATGCAAGGTGCCTATGGACAGTGCAGTTGAGATGGTTGAGGTTGACTACGGTGTCCCTCATAGCCTGAGTCACTTTGGGACATTAAGCGCCATAAACCAAACCAAATCATTACACTGTAAATAAAGTTACGCTCGGTAATTTGCAGTACACTTGGTTTCTGCAATGCCGTATGCACAGAAGCGCACCAACGCTAGAGGTGCTGCTCGCGTTAATTTGGTCAGTTTCATCACAGGACGTACCTACGGCATATAAGTTGGTTCTAGAGGCCAAAAGCCACCTCCTCATACTGCCCAAACTGCCACTTCACGGAAAGTAGTCAAAGGGCATCACTGGAAAAGCACCGCTTGCAGTTAATAATAATAATAATTTGTTCACAGGAAGGGAAAGGCACAGTATCTGTCATACTTGTTTCTGTGGACACCGGAACTGTGCCGTAAGGGAAGGGAGGAAGGTGGGAGTGAAAGTGGATAAAGAGAAAGAGGAGCCGTAGTAACTTCAGTCACCTGGGGATCTTTAACGTGCACTGACATCGCACAGCACACAGACGCCAACCCATTTCGCCTCCATCAAAACAGGGCCGTCAACAATTGGGATCGAACCCGGGTACTCCGGCACAATAAGCTCACAGTTGCAGTGTGAGGTTTTTGTCTGATAGTTGACTGACTATGTCTGCAAGGTTAAGACATTTTATGATTAACTGTAGCCACAGGCAGAGTACTTCTATGGCGGCTGTGACGCTAAGCGTGCTAGGCCTAGTCGCGTCTGACGCACAGTGCACTACGATAATGCAGCATCGCGAGGAAATGCGCTGCTGATGTAGGTGCGCGTTTTGCCATTTCCATTGCGAATGTAGAGCGTGCAAGATGTGTTAGAATCACCAGCGCGCTGTGTGTGAGCATTTCGCTCGCAGCACACCGAGAATACGAAGGTGACACACAAACAAGCGCGACTATGAACTGCATGATTCTGTAAGGAAATGACAGAGATCCAAAGTGGAGAGAGTGCATTGACATACCTGTATTTAACTTGTGCAGATGCCTTCTGAAAGTCATGACAAGTAATGTCTAATGTTTTGTAGCTTATGTAGAAGCTGCTTTACGAGTGACATTAACCTCTTCATTATATCAGTACATGATAATAAAATTATGTGGTCCAATTTTAAACTGCATATAAGCTGCTCATGAGGGCGAATGGTTTCAGATTCAGTTTTGTGCCCACCAACCTTTGAATGTTTGAAGTTGCACCAAGATGGGCCTTCTCTCTGCAGGCGCTCTACGAAGGGATGCTTGTGGAACTTCCCTTGGCGCACTTCTTCCTTGCCAAGTGGGTGGCGCCTGGACGTGGCGACCTCGACCTGCACCACCTGGCGTCACTCGAGCCGCTCGTCTACCAGAACCTGTTCTTCCTCAAGAACTACCAGGGGGACGTCACCGACCTGGGGCTCGACTTCACCGTAAGCACGATGAGAATCGCTTGGAATTGAGAGTAGGTACAGTTAAATCTGGATGCCACAAACCTGCACCTTTGCTTAGAGCCAGCACATGATCTTATTGTCCAACTGCAGACATTGCACCCATGGGATCATGAAACTGTGTTACAGCGGACTCCCCATTAAGGGGGGACACGGGTCTTTCGGACCAAAAAATCTAAAAAAAAATCACTTTTTAGAAAATGTGATTTGCGAAATCGGTAGCTCTTTATCTACCTATCTGCTAAGTTTTTCATCTCTAGGGTCTGTATTTTAGTCACAATGCCAATTTATATAATCGATGTCGCCCAAATTTGGGCCGAAAACGACCCAAGAAACAACCATTTTTCGCGAGGCGTAGCTCCCATTTTGTGCGCGGCACCGTAGCCATCTTGGTCTCATTCGAAAGAGCAGTCTTTCGTCTTCAAATTGCCGCCTCTGCTGTTTACATTCGCCCATTGGTCGCATAAAAAATAGCAAAAAAGAAAACGCGGCATTTGCAATTCCATTCGGGGTGCACGTGATGATAACTCGTCACCGCATTGGTGGAGCTGGCTGACGGCGTCTGCTCGGCGCGCCCGGGCCGCGGGGAGACGGCGGAAACGTGACGCCGGCCGCGCTTGGTTCCAAACCGCGAGGTGCGTTCACGGCAAGAATTTGTGAAAAAAGTGGAAAAAATAGTTGAATAATCATCTCAAGTGATGCCCTGCCCCGGCTGTGCGTGCTCACGCCGACGAAAGTCATGCGCCGAACGATCGTGTGTACAAGCCTGAAGTAGGCCTAGCGTGTTCCCCGGCACGGGGGACTGCTACTGCCAGCGGTCGCACCCGCCGCGACAGTGATATCGCATGCCGCAGATGAGGAGAAAGATAAGCTCAAAACAGAATAAGCTTTAACTCGCGTCAACTCCGGCAACGAAGCGGTAGACGGATTGTTTTCGTGACTATGTCGGCAGCGCGGCGGGCTGTCCGCTTGGCGAGGCGATATCATGATCGTCAGATCTAAACAGTTTACCGAGATTGACGAAGCGTAAAACATACGGCGGCAATATTGGCATTTAAAAAAAGTGAACGGGGATAAGAAATCGCCGTCAAACTTATTCTCCAATGCGTAAACTGCGGGACACGTCGTCTTCGTAGAGCTCGCCGCGCGTTTGCGCCGATCGGACCTCGTTCATAGTCCGTAGTGAATGCACTTGCTTCCAGTGCAATGCAGAGCACTGGGAAGCAGCAAACAGCTCCAAATTACATTTCTTTTTCGCAATAAACGTTCCTCACCGCGGTTTTGATGCGAAGACATAGCAAAACCACGTACGTAAAAAAAAAGAAAAAGCCGCTGCCTGCATGTGACTCGCGCAGCCGAAGAAGTGACAAATGAATGTGCTGCAACTGCAAATCAAAATGAAAGAGGCGACACTGGGACATTGGAAAGCAAAGAGACTACATTCCTGGAGGTTTCTAGCCATTTTAAATTGTAAATGTGTGCATTACACCTGTGAATGTCTGTTAAATAATCCCCTGTTTCTTTTTTGCTCTTTTCTCAAAACATGCATTGTCGACCACTTGCAGTTTTGCGGCCTTAATATCTCGGCACCTATTGCAGATAGAGTAATAATTTTTTTTTCAGCATGAAGCCAAATATGTGGAGCACACAATGTTGCAAGTAGATTTTTTAATTTCTTGTTCAAAATTTTTAAAGTGGCTTTTTTTTTTTGTGACCATTATATGCTGTATTTTGACCTTTGAACTTTGTTATGCAATAAAACAAGAAATAATTGCTTAATCAAAAAACTGCTTGCAACATTGCGTTCATCATTCTTTTCAGTGTCCAGCAATGTGTTCATTTGAAGTTTTTATTCATTGGTCATTTTGTATTTGTTCTTGTAAGAATTAGACTAATTGATGTAATTATCTTGTGAAATAATTGGATCACAAAAGAAATAATTGCAGTTTTGGAATCTGCACAAAAAACTACACAAACCCACCAAGTTGCATCAATTTTGATTGGTAAATAAGGAAAATAGTTTTAAGACCAGTGTCCCCCCTTAACAGGGGTGGAAGTGCTGCTCCATTCTGCTCCGAAACAGAATATTGCTCCAAAACTGCTTCAATTTGGCTGCCTCCAGTTCTGCCATCAAATTTAACAGAACATGTGAATGACGTCACAGCACCAGGGACAAAGATATAATGCATCTTGCATTGGGCTTAATGGAAATAACATTTTTGTAAGGGAAAGAAGCATGGAGCATGATAAATATTTGTTCACAAGTAAATTTAGTATGAGCCACAGGCGATTGGAGGGAATTGCGAAAAAGAAAATGCACTGTGCACGTAACATAGCACCTCCTCCCAGCCTTTTCAATCGCCGATGGAGAGAAAGCAAGAGCAGCAAGCGAAGCAGATTGCGCGAACTACTCTGAGCCGTTAGGATACTTGTCTTACTACAAAAGCTGTCCGAATCAATCTAATGGTTTTGCTGTGAAAATAAGGTACTTCACCATCGATTCTATCACGCGTTCCAATCATTTTGGGGTAGTGAACGGCGCCCACCCTGGTCGCCTTGTGATAAAGCGAACATACTGAAACTGGGCCAAGCAAGCCGCCTCCAACACTCCTGTCAATGCTGCTGGCACCTCTACCAAGTTCCCCCCTCTTCACCACCGCTAGAGCTAAAGGCAAAAGATAAACATATTGTGATGGTACCGTTGGTATAGTATATGAAATGCTGATGCTTCCTTTTTGCCGGTGTGGAAAAAGCAGGGCACCATGGTGTCTGTGCTGGCGCAGATAGCTCACAGTGCACAGATCTCAGCATCGCATGCATGCCACATGCCACATGTTGCTTGCCACGGACTAAAAGGTACATGTGTGCCAGGGACCCACTCATTGACCTGAGGCTCGAAACTCGGGGACCACACTTCCAAGAAACAAGGCCTCACAATACGCACCAATGCATCACAGGTGGTGACCAGCCAGCTGGGTAACAGCACAGTGGAGGAGCTGAAGCCAAACGGGGCCTCCATATCAGTGACGGCTGAGAACCGCATCGAGTACACGCACGTGCTGGCCGACCACCTGCTCAATGCCCAATTGCGCCAGCAGTGCCTTGCTTTTCGACAGGTGAGCCCCCACCACACTGGGTGTCTGCATTGCCGCTGTTTACATTTTCTCGTGGAGGCAGGCAGACGTTTGCGGCAGCCTGAAGCTACTTGACGGTAATGGACATCTACATTCCGTCATGCTCCGGAAGTCGCAAATGAAGTTCCCTGCTTCTTCACCCCCACACAGTGCACGCGGCATGATGTCACTTTCTTGATGCATAAACGTCAGAAGTAATGACAAATAAGGGAAAATAGTTAACAAAAATGAGGTTGCTAGAAAATTTACGATTTTATGAGTGCAAATTTTTCTGCCAAGCACTAGCCAAGTCAGAGACAAAGTGTGCACTTCTCAAAATTCCTGTGCCTACTGTCTGTGGTGATGGGATGAATGACTGCAATGCCCTTCTTGCCTCTAGGTGAGAGATTCTCAAATCGTTTTGGCCTCAGCAAACCCCAGTGGCTTTCAAAAGAGAGTCGAGAAGCCCTGCGTGTCTTGGCTTCCTTACTCTCCTGCCAACGCACACATGGAAAAAAGCATGCAAATGCTCGACCACCGAGACAAATGCCCAAACTCAGTTAATGGGGACTGTCTACATCGTGAAACAGCTGGCTGTCAGCAGTTGCATTGTGGTTGTTTCCAGAATGTCAGGTGTGTGAAACGAAAAATAGCTATTGAAGGCACGAGTGGATCGAGATGCTCAGGGAATCCAAGGAACCCGTTGAAAAGAATCCAGTGTTTTTAGCCAACACAAAAGGGCTGAAGACGGGGACAAGAAAGAGCACCACGGTCAGGCACACTTGTTCATCTTCTTTCTTGTCCCCGTATTCAGCACTTTTGTATTGGCTAAGAACACTGGATTCTTTGCAATGGCTTGCTTGGTTTCCCCATCTTAGCGAACACAAAAGCGCTGAAAGCGAAAATGAGGTAACACGGACTTCAGCGCTTTTGTGTTTGCTGTGTTTTACAATCTAGCTCAAACCAGTATTTTACTAATCCAGTGTTCCCTGGAACACAGCTTGAGACCCATGCTGTGGATAATGTCGAGAAGCCTGCATGTACAGGTACCTGAATCTTTAACTGGCGTGCGCGATGGGCCCCTTTTCTTTGCTCCTACGCCTTAGGGGAGATAAAACGTGCCGTAAGGCCAAGATTGAACAAGGGCATGGTGAGCTCTTGCTTACACTTCGACATTTAACAGATTAGCTCGCCTGTGACGCTCAGAATCGAAGAAAATATGGCCGTCATGCGCGCTAGTTAAAGATTTGAGCGGCTGTATGTGCATGCGCTGACCAGTATGAGTGGCGCACACCCAGGGCCTGGAAGAGCTCCTGCCGGCGCACTGGCTTCGGCTGTTTGCACCCCACGAGCTGCAGGTACTGGTGTCGGGGGCCCAGAGTCCCGTTGACATTGAGGACCTGCGTGAGCACACCCACTACGAGGGGGGTTACACGCCCGCCCACCCCGTGGTGCAGGCCTTCTGGCGAGTACTGGCCGGCTTCGATGAGCGGCAGCGACGGCTGCTGCTCAAGTTCGTCACCAGCTGCTCACGGCCACCCCTCCTCGGTTTCAAGGTACCACTACTACCACTGCATGAGCTTAAGGGGGGAAAGGGGTCTTAAAACTAACTTTGTTATTTACTGCCCAAATTCGATGAAAGCTGACAGAATTGTTCAGGTTTTTCTGCTGATTTCAAATATGCAAAAATTTCTCTCCTATGGCAATTAATTCTAAAGGTATTAGAGAATTATTGCTATTGTCTGCTCAAACTATAGGGAAAAAAATGCTCATTAGAAATTAATTTTTAATATACAGGTAGATACTATATAAAGCTTAAGGAATTCAATGTTGGAAGCACATTTTTTATTTTCACTTGTAAAACTTTTATATCTTATTTTGAAATCCTTACACAGTTACCATTTCTCTGAGTGCAATGTTCAGTGAGCTGCTAAATCTCTATTATTAGCTCAATTTTAAAACTACTTCCAACATTGCATCTCTTACACTTTATAGTATCTATCTGTATAATAAAAATTAATTTCGATTAGCATTTTTTTTTCTTTATTGTTTGGGCAGAGAGTAGCAATAATTCTCTAATACCTTTAGAACTTAATCGCCATAGAAGAGAAATGTTTGCATATTTGAAATCAGTAGAAAAAGCTGAATAATTCTATGAGGTTTCATAAAATTTGGGCAATAAATAACAAAACCAATTTTAAGACCCAGACCCAGTTCGATACTATATCCGGGTTCGACTTAGTAAGAAAGAAGTCTATCAACGAATTAGCGGTGAGGGGGAGGGCTGAAGAGTTCAGGATCTCGGTAAAGAACAGATATTCAGCTCTAACTGAGTATGATGACATTACCCTAGAAGAAATAAACAATAATTTCAGAGATATCATTACTGAGTGCGCTGTAGAAGTTGGTGGTTGGAGAGTTAGAGAGGATACCGGTAAGCTGTTTAAGGATGCCAAGTATAGCTGTGTAAAAAGGTAAAAAAAAAATTTTAAAAAAAAAAAGTTGAATAATCATCCGCATGTGTGAAACTATCGTGTCATACCCTTAATGGCGGTGCTTAATTTTTTTTCGGATTCACTCGCATTTATTTGGACTTATTTTATTTTGCTTGATTAAAATATATCTATAAATTTATAGATTTTTCTCTCTTGCAGCGTTTTATCTATAAATTTATAGATTTTTCCCACTTGCAGCGTCTTGGTGACATTGAAATTTTGTAAGGAAAGAAAAGGCGAAAGCTGAAAAAAAAAATCAATCCACATATATAACACAAGATGTGCCAATTAAATTCTCATCCATATAATGTCCAACACGAATTGCTAAAGTATATATGAAGCAACCACTTTTGAAGCCACTGCTGAAAGATTTTGAGAAAGTAAACATATGGCACTGAACTTATTGTTTAATAACTGTAACAAACTAGGTATCTGATGTTGATTGCTAAAGATCAGGCTGTTGCACAGTGAAACTTAAGAAGTGTAAAACTGAACACAACTAGTGCACGCAAATGCAAGCCCAATAAGGACAATCAGAACACCATAAAACCATTTAGACGAATGTCTGAAACCCGAATCCTGAATAATTTCAAATTCACAAAGTGCCCTCATTAAAGATCAGAGCTCGAATCTGACAACATATTTTGGAACACGCTTGCAGTCTGTCTCTCACCCCATAAGTTGTGCAGGGTTCTACATTCGGCGCGTCGAACATAAAACTATACCTCGTACGGGTTTGAAATGTAGCCTCTCTGACTCAGCAGCATGAAGCGAGCTTTCTGAGTCTGCACAGTGGAGGCTGCAAATGCGAGACACCAGTTTTTACAAGCTCCCTGTTCTCGCACTCGCAGCTTCCGCTGCATAGGTGGCATAACTGCTGAAAGCTGTTGCTGCTATATTCGGTGCAGCGTTCATTTCTCTGACCTCAAAAAAAAAAGAAACTGCGTAAGCATGAGTGAAACGATTCGTAAATGCGACGGTGCAACAGTAGCAAGCCAACGCAACGGAACCGCCGGGACCACCAACGGCACCTTTACGACTAGCAGTGCCGCTGGCGGCCAAAGTTGGAAGGCGTCGCCGGCGCGGCACCTCCTCCCATTGTTAGACACCTCCGCACGGCACACTAGCCAGTATATTCTAGGCAGTGTACACTCACGATCAAAAATATTCACTTTAGAAAGCGAGAAAACTTAGTACTTTCTATGCATGCAGTTTAAGATAGGTACTATATGCAACCTGATTGTGGATGTGCGCACTGGATGCAAAAAAAAAAAAAAAAAAAAAAAGTTACTGCGCCCACGTCTTGCTCTGTACTTAACGTGGGTGACATGTTCAGAAGTTCACCGTAGACAAGATTGCGGGTATATATATCCACTGTTGCTTATGGTTGAACATACAGCAAATGTTCAACTCTTGTAATCATGACGTCAGCGGCATCTCAGGCTGCATACAACAGCCATTGATGCTACCGCACTGACCGATTTTTCAGACTTGCCAGAACCAAAAACAATTTCCTAAATATAAAGTCACACTCTCCTTGAAGACCATCGGCCTGTAAAGAAAAATCATTTTTGATGAGAAAACTCGGCACGGAAATGTTGAATCTGGCTATTTCCAATGTTCCAATTTCAAGTGATGTTACCTTTTGTTCAGCCATAGTCATGCTATCATCGCATTCACTCCGCTTTTTGCCATACCTCTTCATGCCACTAGTACCAGTATGTGCGACATATGTTGACCTTGGCACGGATCAATCCCACTATAGTGAATCAAAGTGCATGCCACGAAGGTGGGTAAGAGGTCAGAGATGTGTCTCAGTAGTAAATACATAGTCAATATAGGTAGAAAGGGCGAAATAAGAATAATGTTTGAAGAAGGGAAAGGAGGAACAAAGGAAACCACGATGAAGATTAGTAGCCAGAAACTGTGGGGTAAATTAAAGCCCCGCTTTTAAGTATATGACACGATTGCATTAATGACTCCCATCTGCGGATCGTCATTTGCACACAATGGAGCCAAACACAATGCCATACCTGCCAAACTTGTTAACGCTGCTGGAATGAAAATAGGTTTTGGAAAACTGCTGCAGAACTCTATCAACAGTCGCACTGACACCATGAGCTAAGTAGCCGATAAAGACCATGTCGAGTCAAAGTGGCCGTCGCTTATTTGCTAATAGTACAGCCATGAAGGTTATGGGTACAACATCATAGAAGGCTACATAGTGGCAAAAATTTCCTCACGAGGCCCCCAAAGCAACTGCTAAGACACTGATGTATAGTTACTCATTACGATGTCCCACCAACTGGCCTAGAACTGCACTCTTTTAAATCTCTAGTGTAGGCCGCAAAAGGACTTTTTGGGCCTGTGCAGAATATTTAAAATTTTGAGCAGGCACAGCCTCTCCCCTTCTTAAAAGTGAACGTATTATGCCCTGTCAATCTAACTGATAACTGATATTAAGTTAGGACTTTTCACGTTTGTAGCTCTTTCAAAACCAGCTCTAAAAGGTATGCTTTTGCTCTCGGCGCAGGACCTGGTCCCCCAGTTCTGCATCCACTCAGCTGGACCTGAGAAAGAGCGCCTTCCCACGGCATCGACGTGCATGAACCTGCTCAAGCTACCCGAAATCACAGACGAGACTCAGCTGCGTGAGAAGCTGTTGTATGCCATCGAATCCGGCGCTGGATTTGAGCTCAGCTAACAGCGCCGGCCGTCACAACAGACTCTAGTTTGGCTAGAGAGACAGAGGTTGCCAAAGTTTAAAGGAGGCGCCGAGTGGCACATCTTCCCAACAATGGGTGGCCACCAGCATCCAGACGAATGCTGCCCCAATGGAGCTGCGATGCAGCCATCATGGCCGCTAGCTCTCCCCCACTTGTGATATGTCAAGGTTGGTGCCACTAAACGTCCCGCTGCCGCTAACATCGAGGAAACCAACTGACCACCAGCCAATGGAATGTATAGAATTTAAAATAAAGATTTATGGAATGCACAGGTAGGTCCTTTTTCCTGTGGGGGGGCAGTTGTTAGTGCCTCTCTCACCTGCCTTTTTGAAGCAAAAGCTTCACTACGCCACCTTAGGCCGAGGTCAGCAACGGCTCTTCTTGACCTTCGGTGACCTTGACCTTCATTGAGCCAGAGGACATTCGCCACTGTGTT
The DNA here is from genome assembly GCF_055883805.1 of Amblyomma maculatum. Lineage (NCBI taxonomy): Eukaryota > Metazoa > Arthropoda > Arachnida > Ixodida > Ixodidae > Amblyomma > Amblyomma maculatum. The sequence continues at coordinate 44,454,981 of NC_139351.1, forward strand.
TCCATCACCGTACATGCGCTCTCCCGCTGTCAGACCGCCTGTGGCGCATTGTGTGCTTGGCTGCTCAACGCTCGCCTAGGCAGTGCGTGCTTCACCATGGATCCAAGCGAATCTGGGTCATCTCGGAACATTGCGCAGAGGACCTTGCAACGTCATCAGCAAGCAACAAGGTTTAGAGCAGTTAAACCTTCGGCAATTTTGTGTATTCCAATGTGCTGCGCTAAATAGTAGTCTGTCTTTGACCGTGAGGCAAATGGCTCCTAAGCAAATGCTGCTTTAGCTTTAAGGGTTTGCAGATGTGCTTTTTTGAAACCAAAGGAAGTACTGTAAAACCTCGTTACAAGAGACATTCAAGGGACCTGAAAAAAGTATCTCCTTTAAGCAAGGTCTCTTGTAACCAAAAATTATAAAAGCACTGTGTTGATCAGCTTACTGCACATCAGCATATAAATTCATTAACACGCATTAACAGGAAATTGTTCAGGAAAGCTTAAAGAAGGTATTCATACTAGTATGCATTTTTGTGAGTGCAGAGTGCATTCCTTCCCAAATTCTAGAGGTAAAGCACTTCACTTTGCAAACCTTCCTGTTGCTCTATTAACTTTGAATCACTCTTACATGCTCGTCACCCTCAGATGCTGACACTTTTCCTCTGAAATGTCCTCGTAGTCACCCTTTATGGCACGTGCTATTTACTTGCGCGAGAATTGCATAGTCTTGAAAATTCTTCGGGAGCACACAAATCCACATCTGCAGATACGAATTCCTCAAAACATTATGGTACCTCAGCAGTCTCTTGGATGCACGCCCATGCTTCATCTTCAAGGAAGCTTCCTACAGTATCCGTATATGGGACCTCTTACATCATGTCACCACATTTAAAGCCTCTTGTCTAAAACAGTTTTTCACAGATTCACTTATCAGGCCATTCCAGACACCTGAAATCACCTGAACAGCAAACTTGCTGTCTGTCAAGCAACACGCATTCTACCAACCTTGTTTTGTACAGCAACTTGACAGAGTGCATAATGCCTTTGTCTATTGGTTGAAGGTAGGGTGTGGAGTTTGAAGGGAAAAAATCACTTTGGCGGCTTTGAGCACGAGAACTTTGGTGCTGCAAGAAGCATTGTCCACAAAGAAACATCAGGATTCTGAGCTTTCATCTTGTGATCAAATTTTAACAGCGAGGAGTTAAAAGTGCTGGATGTCATTCATGCATTTTGATTAGTTTCGTAGGTGACAGTAATGCAATGATGGGGAAGCACTCCTTCTCAGTTCCTGACATATACAACAAAAGGATGCTGGTATGGAACAGAATTTAGCTGAGGGAGTCTGAAGTGCATCATGTACGAGTTGGTATGCTTCAGCTGCATTGCATGAGCACACCTGGGTTGTGTCTCTTCTAAATAGCGAAAATTTTACTCCAGGGACCTGAAAAAGTTGTCCTTAGTAACCAAGTGTCTCTTGTAACCATGTCTCTTGTATGCAATGTTGTTAACATGGCAGACATAGGAAAACCAACCAAACCATTTTTAAATGTCTCTTATAACTGAATGTCTCTTGTAACGGGATTTAACTATGATTAGCCTATCTGATAAACCAAGCTAAATGTGAATAGGCTAGCTCAAAAACGAATCAGATATGAATAGTCTAGCTCAGAATTTGATTCTAAAATGCCCGCTGCGCTAAGTTACATGGTATCGTGAGGTGATTACAGGACATGCCGTTGGAGGCACATAAATCGGTCTGAATCCATATCGCTAACTAGACGCAGGTGCATTCCATATAGGCAGCGAAATGGTATGATGCCACCCGTAATAATGCTGCACAAAGAATGGTTGCATCACAGTTTTGAGGCGAGAGTGGACCTACCTGACACCAAAGGCCTGGCACACGAGTATCTGTTCATGCTGTTGTCCCACTCGCTGCATCGATGACTTGACAAAAGCCAGGTCCTTGTGTCATTATTGAAATGCTATCTCCCCGAACTCGAGTTATTTGACTGGCGGAAACACCGGAATTGGAAGTGAATGGAAATGGGAGTGAGATAACTCGGGGTCAGGGAGATGGTGACACTTTCGATAACGACCCAAACTTATAATACGGATCCCGATGTCTATGGCAGTGATGCAAGGGACTAGAACCAACGTTGAACCAGGTCAGTGTCAAGGTAGATGCCATTGTCACGCACAGTGATGACACATAGTCATATATTGTTAGTCCTGGGGGGGGGGGGGGTGGTTTGACCTTGGTCGGACTTGCAAGTCAAGCATGCAAAGCGAGGCAAAACTGCATTGTTCGTGGAGTAATAGAGATTTCGCTCCAAACAGCATTGCTATGGCTTGCAGACTGCCGAAGAGAGCAGTTGCAAAGGCGAAGACATGCTTCGCTTCAACGTAACTTTGTAGATAGCAATTTCAAAGTAACCTATGCACTTCATCAAGGCATGGTCGGACTGGAAACGGGGCGCACTTACAATTCTCTCTGGGCCGGCCATCGTTGGAAGCACTACTGGCATCGAAGTACCTTCCGTTCATATCATCGGTGTGCGTGCCCAGTGATGCAATCACTTTTTCTCCATATGCTAGCAGCGGGCTGACTGCTTTGACGACATCTCGGTTATTAAAGCCAAAACCCAGGTTAAACGTAAATCCGTCTGGCATTAGGACTGTTATATATATTTTTTAAGCCGGTGTAGATGGCACAACAGGATTTTTTCCGGTGCAGAAAAAGTGAAGCTTTGCCCACCTACACAACTGCATTTTCTTCCTCGTGAACCGCGCTCTCTACGCCGCTTTCAAATGATGTGTAGATCGAGAATAAAAATATCGAGTTGCAGTTTTAAATGCTCCTTTTCTAAGCCGTCTGCAGATGCGGCAGACATACGCTGGTAGATGAGCACAGTAGACCGCTGCCGCTGCACTCATTTCTGAGCGAATATCAAAGGTCCTTTGTTTGTCCGATGTGCCGTGCAAGACAGTCGTATGTCTGTGTGATTATGGAATTTCACATCCGCTTCGAGGACGGCAGGGAAGTGACGGCACACCGACGGGTGGGACAGTTATGGAGAGATCAGTCACCTACATCACTGAGAGTGTATTTGCGGTCAAAAAGAGATTTTTGAGCACAATATGCACCATATGTTTGGCAGTTCTATTTTTTTTTTTTTTTTTCGGATAACATGCGGGTCTTCTGGGGTTTCGCTCACGTAATAAATCAGTACAGACACGACGCCCGGTAAAAATGGTCGATGTATGCAGTGGTTACGGCGAACAGTTCAAACTACAACCGGTATGTGCAGTCCTTTTCCTAACATCTTGGTGCAAGGGAAAAGCCACTATCTTCCAACTGTGTGGTCTATTTTTTAGAGCGACAGAGCGAAATAAAGTGTATAACATCGCAGTAGAGCAGGCGGTGCGATCACCTCTGCCAAGGATGTTATACAGGGTGTTTCATCTAAGATTTTACCTATATTTTAAAAATAGGAAATTTAAGTTTTAGTGTCGATTCTTCTTTTAGCTGTTGTGTTAAGAGTAGAGAAAAATCAGGAGCCTTAAAGGGTACTAATTAGCTTAATAATTAACTAAGATTAGCTAATTAACTTTTTATTTATACCAGCTAGGAGCTGCTTTCAAATTGCAACAGTGAGCTACCGGTGTGAGAATGCCAAATAGTATTTTAAACGACAAGAAACGCGCATTTCTCAAGGACTGCAGCGCTGGCAATTCTGGCCGCTTTCGACGCACGAAAACGAAACCTAGTAGTCGAGGCGCGCACTTATGCACGCTCATGAGTGACGCAGCCGTGACGTCGCCGAGAAAAACCAGCCGCCTGGAGGCGGCCGCTGCCGCCCGCGAAATACGCGCCTGGAGCTGCGTCATGATCTGGTAGGATCTTGAGATATCACCAACGCATTGCGGGCGAAGCTTGTCATGGTGCGGGCGTAGCGCTGATGGTATGGGCAAATCAGCCCTCCCTCTTGACTACAAGCTTTGGCTCCCAGAGGGTGAAATAAAAAGAAAAGCAGTACATGCACAGATATCGCACCACTGGATGTGATGATGCAGCGCCAGACGAGTATTTCACGAGCGGCAGCAGCCGCCTTCAGACGGCTTGATTCGCCCGGCGACGTCACGACTGCGTCACTCGTGGGCGCGTACAATTCCGCGCTTCGTCTGCTAGGTTTCGTTTTCGTGCGTCGAAAGTGACCAGAATTGCCACTGCTGCAGTCCTTAAGAAATGCACGTTTCTTGTCGTGTAAAATAGCTTTTGGCATTCTCACACCGGTAGCTCACTGTTGCAATTTGAAAGTAGCTTCTAGCTGGTATAAAGAAAAAGTTAATTATTTAATCTTAGTTAATTAATAATCTAATTAGTACCTTTTAAGGCTCTTGATTTTTCTCTACTCTTAATACAACAGCTAAAAGAAGAATCGACAATAAAACCTAATTTTCCTATTTTTAAAAAATAGGTAAAATCTTAGATGAAACACCCTGTATAGAACTTCTGGAGTGGAGGCGGTGCATGAAAAGTGAAGCCGGCGTCCGCCATCTTGCAAGGGGCAAGAAGGAGATATCGCCAAGGGGCGCTTCCATATATAATATCCCATTTGCGACTCTACGCTACTTTGCACTTGTCTGGATATCTTCACGCTCTTTTGGATCGCATGGGATAAAACTTCAGCTAAAAAGTTCTGAAAAAACAAATTGTATAAAAATGAGCAGCATTATTGGATCCTACAGCACAGCATTTATACAGTGCGTATAAATGTGCTGTGTTCATTATGCTGAGTATGAGAGCCTCAAGTGTTATGTCGTTGAATAGCTTATGTCGAGTATAATTGCACTAGACTTATTGTAAGTCTTAATTGCTATCAATAATAAAATAAATTAATTCTTTGTATTAAATTCAACTTTCCACTACAGCATCAAGTCATATATCGTTAAATAGCTTGTATCGAGAACGAGATATTGCACTATACAATTTGCTGGTATTAGCTAATGAGCTTTAATTAAGTGATTTCATTAACAATTCAACTTTAGGCTAAAACATAGTCATATATCGTTTAAAAGGTCTCTACGAGTAGAACTCAAAATAAAATGGTAAACTACGCAAAACGATGTAAAACCGAACTAACGCGGGTGAGACTTTCTCAGTTTACAGATTCACAGCACGTAAGGAATAATAAGGGCTCCCGTTTTTTTTTTTTTTTTTTTTTTTTTTTTTTTTTTTTTTTGATCGCTTGAAAGAAACCAACATCTGGCGTTGGCACGTGCGTCCCCTCGGTTAGCTATTGGCAGAAACAACTGAAAGAAGACACTTGTTTTTTTCCTGCACTTCATAATTTCTGTAACATCATTATAACTTTTGCAGCTTGAAACATTTTTATTAGAAGGCTGTCATTTTTTCTCGCAGTGCTACCCAAAATAGTTTGAAAGATGTCACACGTTCTAGAAGTCGCCGTGTTAATTAGTTTTCCAGAGCTATTAATATCATTAAAATAACAGACTTAGTTGATTCAGCATTGGTAAAGCAGGCAACAAATGCTGCTCATTTGGACAGAAAATTTTTATACTGTGAGCGAAGCATACGTGCCGCAATGCAGATTTAAGGGCATCTTCTCATCCCGAAACAGTGTTCGTCAGCTGTGTGCTCTAATTTTTTTTTTTTTTTTTTGAAACTCAGTTTATGGATGTGCTATATGTGCGCCGCAGCGCAAGATTATTTTTTGGTCCAAGAAGCAGTGAAAAAATCTGGAGAGCATATGATAGCTCGGTCCCAATTACATCCACTCTTATCACAATGTAAGGCGTATGAAACAAGAAATTGGCAGTCTATACAATGGATTTTGACGACAACATGATTTCATTAAGATTTTCTTAAATTCACATGCGCGCAAGTGCTCGCAAAACGCGCGCAATGCGCTTGCGCTGGCCGACGCCGTGTGCTTTTTGCCCCTTGCAACATGGCTGCCGCTGGCTCGGCCGTCTTCACCCGCTCGCATTGGCGTCCATATGGGGGACCACCACTCCAGAAGTTCTATATAACCTTCTTGACCTCTGCTGACGTCGCCACTGGACATCATTTCCTGCGAGTTTCTTGCACTAAGTTTCAGTTTCATACAAGAACAAAATCATCCGATTTCCTCGCTCTACATATGCCAGCTAGGGCTAGCCAACGTACAGGGCTCCATAAAAACTATTTTTCTTCGTTACCCAGGTCCCGTACATGGTTTGAGCTAACAAAATCAGATGCGGCCGTGACTCGACAGCCCAGTTGCATTGTTATTGGGCAAGACGCAGTAAAAGGTTTAGTAGCTCACAAATTTCGTACGTCGCGTTCTAGGTTAGGGTGCTTTTTGAGCCAAACGAGCATGCGGCCGCTATGCATAGAATCACTGCGAATTAGGAGCGGACGGTAGTTGGGGTTGGGCTGCTGACCTCTTCCGAGGTACCAGCATAAATAATAATTGGTTCACAGCAAGGGAAAGGCGCAGTATCTGTCACACTTGTGTCTGTGGACCCCTGAACTACCTGAACCGCGCGCTGTAAGGAAAGGGAGGAAGGTGGGAGTTAAAGTGGAAAGAGAAAAAGAGGAGCCGTAGTGGAGGGCTACGGAGTAATTTCAACCACCTGGGGATCTTTAACGTGCGCTGACATCGCACAGCACACGGACGCCTCTTCGTTTCCAGCATAAATCACCTTTGTTAGCGTTCTGCCTCGCCCCTGACTGTGTCACTCCGTAGTGATCTATTGTACGTGGTTTATGGTTTATGGGGTTTAACGTCCCAAAGCGACTAAGGCTGTGAGAGACGCCGTGGTGGAGGACTCAGGAAATTTCGACCACCTGGGGTTCTTTAACGTGCACTGACATCGCACAGCACACGGATGCCACGCCTCCATCGAAACGTATTAGCGCCGAAGTCGTGTTCGAACCCGGGTACTCCGGTACAGTGGTCGGGCGTCTTACCACTGCACCACCCCGGCGGGGCTAGTGAACTATTGTTTCGACTCGAGGCAGCGCGTTTCTCAGCGTTCTGCCTCGCCCCTAACTGTGTCACTCCGTAGTGAACTATTGTTTTTGACGCGAGGCAGCGCGTGGGAGGCAACCTGGGAGACCGCCAAGAGACGGGTGCGTTATTTAGAGCCCTCCTGGTTTCCTTTCTTTTTGCCTGGGGACCGCGAATTAATTTGAGTTGTAAACGCGCGCAACTTGCATTTTTGCTCAAATCTAGGCCCGAACTAAGGGCGCATACAGTCAAACCCGGATACATGGAACTCGGGGAATCGCGAAATAGTTTGATATATGCAGAAATCGGCTTGAGATGCCGCTAGCGATCGTGAAAAATGATACTGTATTTTTTGCGTAATCAACCCACTCGCATAATGAATCCATTCTCCACTTTTGCTGCCGGGAATTCGAAAAAAAAAGTTAGTCGGTGGCGCGCGCCAACAAGCTGCGCAGCGATAACATCCTGGCATGTTTATCTTTTGACTATACTTTTGATGTTAACTCCTGCGGTGGCAGGGAGCGAACAGTTGGCAGAGTGCCCGAGATAGCTTGATTTCACAAGCCTAGTTCGATTTATTACGCCGCACTTGGGGCGGGCAAAGTCTGCTGCCACATAATCATTGGAAAGCGTGACAGCTGCAAATTTCGTTTGAAGCGAACAATGCTAAAAGCTGTTATGATCGCAGCTGACGATCGACGTGCTTTCGTTGATTCGCAAATGCAAGAAAAAAAAACAAAAAAAAAAAAAACGCCGCTTCTTAACGTCCGCAGCCACCATAGATTACACTACGCCGCACAATCAGCATGAAAAGAATGAACGATTCGCAAAAAAAAAAAAAAAGAGAAAAGAAAAGCTGCTTTACATCCGCAGCCACCATAGCTCATGCTATGTCACACAATCAGCGCGACCAGTACAATCGAATCTCGCAAAATAAAAAAAAAAATCGCTTCTTAACGTTTGCAGCCGCCATAGCTTACACTATGCCGCACGTTCAGCTTGATGACAATAATGGATGACTCGCAAAAAAAAAAAAAAAAAATAAAAAAAATAAGAAAACCTGCCGCTTCTTAACGTCCGCAGCCACCATAGCTTGTGCTACGCCGCACATTCAGTGCTACAAGGGCGTTCGACTCTCGCAAAAGAAAAAAAAAAGAAAATCGGCCGCTTCTTAATGTCCGCAGCCGTCATAGTTTACGCTATGCCGCATATGTTCAGCACGACAACACAACACGTGCACCGTACGTCACCCGCCGCGTACACACAACACCCTAGACATACCCTAGATAAAGCTTGCCGAGCTGGCTTGTCGTAGTGTGTGCTGCAGCGAACGAAGACCAGGAAAGAGAGAGGTAGGGCAGAGAAAGAAATCTCGGCAGAAGAATGGATACAACCTTGCGCTTCGCTATATAGCGTTGTTTCCCCTCTCCTGAACACCACGGCTGCATTGACTGCATCTGCTTGTTGCCAGTATGAAGGTATGGTGCCAGTACGAAGCGCTCTCATTCCTTCGTGCACATGGCTTGCAAACGTCACGTGCTGGCGCGCGGCAAACGATCACTGCAGATGCGTGGCAAACGATCACCGCAGATGCGCGCGCCTTTGGGGAAAGGCCGCGGCGCTGCTCTAGACCAGCAGTCGCCGAACATTTCTTTCATTCTGTGCATGGCTTGAAAGCGTCACGTGGCAAAAGGCCGAGGGTGATGCGATCATCTTTGAGGAAGGCGCGTCTTCCAATGCGTGGTGCGGAGTTCAATATATTGAATGACCGGTGAAATTGTAGTTCGATATACGACGCAGCTATTCTATACTTTTACATGGGATTTTCAACGGGATATTCCGTGAGCTCGATATAACCAAAATTCGAATTATCCGGGTTCGACTGCATATCCCGAGTCGGGGTGATCTGATATGGCGCTCCGGTGGTGACGCTTGAGAGCCATGTCGATATGCGACATATGTCGACCGAGATCATGTAGTCCGCGCATCTCTCCGTGCTGTCATGTGCAGTTTAATCCTTTGGTTGACCGTGCGATCAGCGGCCTAAAGCTCAGCCACGGACGCAGTTTAGAGCGGCCATGCCAAACCTCAAGGGCTTTGAATATTTGTCCTTATAAGCTACATATGTACTGCTACAATTCAAGGTCATTCATTTGCGCATGCGTCAGTACCCTGCACATCGTCACAGCTGCAGCAAAAAAAAAAGTGTCGCAACTGGACTCCAGACATGTACCATAACAAACAGATCAGCTTCCCTGGTCTAGGCATGAGAACTATGCCGCAACCGATCAAGTCTCGTGCAAAACTGCAAGACTCTCGCACTCTGTAGCAAACATCTTCATCAAGGTCCAACTGCAACATTCTTGCGCTGTGTACTGAACATCGTCATCAAAGTTCCATATGTGCCACTTTATTTAACCTATACCTAACATCGCCATACACATACGCCGTCTGGGCAAGTGCAGGCAAATCCAACAGGCGGCATGATAGATTATGAAAGACACTTATGGTCCGCCTTTAGGGGCATCAAACGATAGGCTATGCGTGCACCTGGCGTATATGCATGGCTTGTACTGATGTCTGGACACTAGGGCAGTGTTGATTGTGCTCTTAACTGCGCCTTATTCTTCAAAGCAAAAGTGCAGGTGTGCAGTGACTGCTGGCTGTTCTCCCAGTTTGCTCTGGCCCAAGCCAGTGGTATATGTGGGTAAACAGCAAGCCATCAAAGGTGAAGATCACAATTATCAGTCTATCCATGGCACTGCAGGTATAATGATAAATGAGTTCTTGCCCCGTCAGAAAATTAACTGCACAGGATGCATGGCAGCTGTTCACGGGGAACTTGGCCGTATGCATGCATATACACTTTTCTGCGGCTGCATGCGCACGCTTAGGCATTGTTTTTTACCACACTGCCTCAATCGCGAGTTTAACAGCAGTGTAAAATATGCGCTACATTTTATATTTTAACATCAAGGCGCACATTGCAGCAATTTGCCTTGATTGAAAATAGGTCTTTAGAGATGTAGTTAGGCGCACTGTATGTTTGGCCTAGTAACTAAACGTACAGCTGCAGAGGTATGTTACAGTGAGACGTGCAAGTCATGGGAGCCAGAAGCGTAACTCGCCAGGCACGCTCTGCTGAGAAAGCAGTCCATATTCACTTTTCGTACCATCGTACCATTAGGTCCATTTGTCAACACATGCAAGACAGCCGGATTGTGCCTGCATAAAACATGTTCGACTAGAAAATTTATTAACTATCTCAAAACAGGCAGGTGACATGACGCCAACTTCAGTGCACACCCCGCGCTCAATGCCAGACCACAGAAGGCAGCTGTCCACAACCAAGTGCGCGTGACGGCATCGTGCTTCCAAGGGCAGTACTTGATGACCTTGACTGAGGGGTCGTCTCGGAAGGCCTCCACAATGTCACGAGCGCATGCAAAGTTCCCCACTGCAACCAGCAGGCACTGACGCGACAGACTGCGCACGTCAACCGTGCCACAGCGTGCCAGCACAGTTTGTAGCTCCACCTGGCTCCGTTCAGCCGAACGGATGCACAGCAATGGTGGCCTTGTCTCGATGATCCGGTCCACGTCATTGCTGAGGTTGATATGGTGGTACTGGGCCCGAATCAGGTTCACCCGGTTGGCATAGGCCTTCACGGCTTCCTGATGGTGCCGCCACGACAGGTGGTGGGTGGGCTGCAGGGCCTGGTAAGAGTAAGAGTATGTTAAAGGGACAGAAGACTGGCAAAAATATGTCACGAGATTATTATTTATTTACAGAAGACTGCTGGCTTTATTGCAAAGCCTTAAGCAGGAGTGGGTGTAAAATACACTTTGACAAAAAGAAAACCTCCCTGAGGTACACGCAACTCAGCACACAATACCGAAAAAAAAATGAACGACGAAAAGAAACAACATTATACAATATTAGACGACGCCTGGCGTCAAAATGAGCACTGGGGAAAAAAAAAAAAAAAAAAAAAAAATGAAAATGTTGAATGCTACAAAATTGTTACGAATTCCTAAGCGACTCCGTAAATGACTCCACAGTAGAAGCCTCTACAATATTCGCTTTGAGGACATTCCATTCCCGCACAGTACGGGGGAAGAAAGAATTCTTGTATGTTTCAGTGCGGCATGAGTATTCCTTCACTTTTAAAGAATGGTAGGATCGTGTCGAACGACCCGGGACGAGCTCAATGTACTTGCTGCTGTTAATTCCTAATTTGTTGTGAACAATCATGAACATATATTTAAGCCTCTCGCGGTATCTCCTGAGCTGCAAAGAATCCAAATTTGCTTTCTCAAGTAGCATGGTAGGGGACGTCTGCCAGGTGTATGAATTATAAATAAATCGCACTGATGAAAATTGGCGGAGATGAAAAGATCTTGCCTCATATAGTACAGATCGAGCACTACAATATCAAAAAGGCTTTACAATTTTAATTTGCCATTGAAAATCGCATAAAAACAACCTAGGCACTATCTAACGGAGAAACCCTAGTACTTTCAGTGTAGCCATCAACGTGACTACATGTCAGCAAAATATCGCCGATTTTCGTAACTGCACATTGTTCTTTTTTCTTCGAGGAGTGCTTGCCATAACTTATTATATTTTGCGCTCTCTCCAGTGCGTCCTTAAATAAAAACCACCCCTGCTTTTGCACCGTGAGAGGTATGATTTCAGGTTTTGCTACTAGATGGCGCCACAGTGTTTGCAATTTCGTGAATGAAGCAATGACAGTGCCCATTAAAACTTTTGTCGACGAGGGCACGCGTTATTGTGCCGTAACAGAATTGAGTGTGAAACTGAAAAGGACGTTACTCTGCGCAAAAATGTCTGATTACTGTCTGGCGAGTGAAAGTTATATTTGTTTTCGGTGCATCTTTTTTGTCGACCACCAGTCGTCATCGCGGTCGCTGCTCATGGTTTCCAGCATTGAACTACATAAAAACAGGCACACGCATTGATCGAAAAATTCCCGGCAAAAATTTTCTACAGCGTTTCTAACAAAACCGTTATGGAATCGAACTTTTAGACACCAATCTTTCCACTGCGGCGGAAAAAAATCGAGACCTAAATTTCAGTGTTCTGTCCCTTTAAGGGGCACTCGACCGACAAGTTTTATGGCATGAACCGCTATACCCAGAGTCTCCGCGTGCTGAAGTCCATCCAAGGCTGCCGATCAGTGACCAGAATTTTGATGTGACGCAACGTGTGGTTAATTGAGGGTCGAATAAGTTTGAACGAGACAAATTTTGTGTGGTGGGTTACGTAGCATTTAGTTGGAATATGGTGGAACAAGAGTAATTAAGTGTGGATTATTACAGTAAAGAGATGGAAATGCTGAGGAAACGGTGAGAATAGTACTACCAATATGCCAGTGCACATTAAAGATCCCCAAGCGGTCGATATTACTCCGCAGCTCTCCACTACGCCACTCACTTCTCTCTTTCTTATTTAACTCCCACCTTCCTCCCTCCCCTTACGGCATGGTTCAGGTGTCTACCTGAACAAGTGCGACAGATACTGCATCTTTCCTTGCTTGTAGACCAATTATTATTATTTATTATTTGAAGATTAAAGCACGGCTTCTCTACTGTGCGCCGTCTCTTAGATCTCTATGCTTGCTGCATATCTGCACAGGAGAGCCTTTTCGGTAAGTTTCCAACAGGTGCCCTCACACACGAGCCATAGACAGCAAACTGCCAGACAGCCTTGGCAATAAAGTGCTGTCTGGGAATGCACCAAGAAAAGACCCTCAAGGTACCAAAAGACTGTAAGCAAAATGGTGCTCAGCCTTCTAGGGTTCTCAGTGGTTCACGCAACAATCCAAGCGTGGCCAAGGGACTAAAACGATCTAAAGCCACTTTATTACACTGCGTTTGCAGGCGTTCCACTCATATCTTTAGTGGACATAATGATTGTCTATGTTTGTCACGCGATGTGTGCAGGGAGCATAGAAGCACCAAAGTGCTGGCAGCCGACTCAATGGTAGGGAAGTTTTTCTCAACACAAAAATTACTGGTTCATACATAGAGCTATACTGTTGTAATCTATAGTGAAGAAATGTAGAGTAACATTTAGCTATCGCTGTGAAGAGTGCAGGATCAAAGCTCTAGTGAAGAGCTGCCACGAACTGCAGCGCAGAGTTCAATGCTGTTGATCACTTCTTAGAGGCCAAATGAAACAAAACTTTTCACTTGGTAAATGGAGGGTATGAACGAATATATCATTCATAACAGGAGTGAGCATAACGGGAATTGCTACCAAGCACTTTCGTTTTAAAATTGAAATACTAAAAAGGCCGGCCATCACTAATATCAGGAAATGACGTAGAAAGGGGCACAATAGTAACCTCGGCCATACAACAAAAGCTTTGCCATATCACAGGGATGTGTGCGGCAGTTTGCTGCGTTTGCAGAAATCTCAACGAGTGGGCATGCATAACATTCGGGCACCGTGAATGATGCGAACGACAAACGCACTAATTTACGGCAACGCGAACGAACGGCCACCAACATGGACTACCAATTCTTGTTTTGCACTTTTTCATACTTCAGAAATGCATGCTATGTACGCATTTTTGTCTGCCATGCACATTCGTGCCCCCCCGGCTACACAGCGGTTTGGTCTGAAATTTTATTATAAAAACTTCACATCTGTAGCAAACCTAGGACTGCCAAGCCATATTTAAGCCTGGAACCTTACACAAGTACACCATTATACAGGCGTGGAAGCGAACTAGAGCATTTTGAAGCAGCTCTGGGGCAATAAAAAGAGTTTTAGAGCATTCCAGTTATGTTTTCAGGGACATTTTTAAAGGTCAAATGCCTTTGATAATTGCAGTTTTCCATTCGTGACACATAAAATCCCCAGTTTGATTCCTTTATATGCAATGCCAATGTTTTTGCGACTATGCACAAATCACCGACAAGGCAATACAAATGGACAAAACGTGTAAAGATGCTTAAAGCAATGCAGGCTGACCAAATTAAACAACAATTTGGAACAGACTAGCAGCAAACAGAAAGCTTATTTGTGCACTTCAGAGCTTAACATTTGGTTTGACCTGAAGATGCTCCCTATTTTTACTTAAGATTCAAACGTGGATGCCAAGTAGCATTTAAGCGAGTAAAAAAGTTCTGAAACCTATTACGACACTCAGCTAAGCATAGTATGTGTACTAATGAGGAAAAAGACTTGATGGCCTTTGCATCTGTTATCTCATTCTTAAACTGAGTTTCCTTTTTCTACAACAATCGCTGCTTTTAGCATTTGTGATGCACAACTGGTCGAAGAACGGCACCACGGTGTAAGAATAATTTAGGTGATGACACTGCAGCCGGCGTGCCGTCCTGGTTGTGTTCGCCGCCGGCGCTGTTTCCGTTTCCCGGCGACAGGTGGCGCTAGTAGGTGGAGGCTCTCGGATTCGCGCTGCGTAGGTTATCGATGCTAAGCATTGCTCGTTTGTCGCGCTCGATATCGGGGTATATAGAAAAGTATGCACAGGCATGAATACACTGGGATTCTGCAGTAACAAGACTGATTATCTAAATGAATGTGCAACTGATTTCTCGACGGCGTTTTTGTAATAGCTCTGATAGCTAGCATACGTTGAAGACAGTATATCAGTATAACGACTGAACGACTGAACTGAACTGATTTTCTAGTTGCGCCTGCCAATGTTAGCTAATTAAAGCCAAAATAAATAAATTGTAGTAGGATTTTCAGGGAAATAGCCTAAGGACAGCTAGCCAAAATGCCGTTCCGAGCTTCGGTCGTCAACCCAGTGATCTCGCGCTGTGCGCTGGCGGTGCGGCTGCCGTCGCTGCTCATCTTCCCCTTTACAAAATAAACGTCCTCAAAGCACCTTGAACCGTTGCACCTCTAGCTTACACATGTACTTGGTTACAAACTTCTCTCGACACGCGACCCCAACGCAGACTTCTGCTCAGTCTTAAGGCGATGGCGGTTATACTTTGCGCCAGTACAGCAAGCCGTGTGCAGTACAGCTTGATGAAGGGCATGTCACACGGTTAAATCCATCACAACTCTCAAAGCAGTATATCTTGTGCTAGTTGCCCATGAATGGGCATAATTTTTCTATCCTGCTCTGTCATTTCAAGAGAGCAATGCGCGCTCTTATATCAGAAAAAAAAATGTCCGACCTGAAGTAGGTCTGGTGGTGTGTACAGTGCTCTTACATTTGTGTAGAATATTAGGAATGGTATGCTGAAAGGGGGGCTGAACATATACTTTATTCTGTCACAAAAGTATACATTACATGGCAAAAACTGTTTAAAACATACATTCACAAAAAATCTAACAAAAATTAGGACATTCTCTAAACTTGGCAACAGGATTCAGGATGAACAAAGTTTTGCAAGCTTTTTTTTCTCTTGAGCTTGTTTTTTCAAGTTCATGGTTGCAGCTTTGCAGTGCTGCCTCATTCTCATGGTTAAGAAATAGTGCAGAATTTGTGCGATGACCTCTTCTTTATGCTGAGCACATGGAAAAGTCAAGGTCTTTGTGTCAAGCACATGCTCCACTGTTTCCCAGTATACAGACTGACTGTCGGCATTTTTTGCAAAGTGCTCCTCAGCTGCTCTTAACAGCTCAAAGAGATTCACGTTGGGGTGCAACAGTCCACCCCTGCTCTTTGTGTTGGTCAGGGATGCTTCAGCAGAGCTGTTTTCCGGAATGGTAAAAGCAGACCGGCAACAATCGCACGTTGTGGCTTTCATCAACTTTCGGCTCAAGAATCCAACCACATAGTAAAGAATGCAGTCAACGACTTGCGCTGTATCTTTTCCGTTTACTATGATAACATCCTCACATTCCCAGTCCTCAACAAGAATCAGTTTATCAAGCTTTTCTTTTAGCTGATCAATGAAGCCAGGCGAAGAGTTGCTTGCACTGCCTAGTTCGATCAGGGCTCTGAAGTCTGATGCGTCTAGTAATGGCTTCTCATCGACCACGCAGCAATTCCCAAACTTGGGAGGCCTCAGAAGGCTGTAAATGGACATTGTATTGTACAGTTGCAAAAATGTTGGCATTGAAGGATGGTCATTCTGGCTTCCAGCAAGTCTTATCTTGCCAAAGAATCTTTCGATCGGATCTTGGTTCATTTTATTTGTAAGAACGTATCTGAACTCATACTGATGCAAAAGAACCTCACAAAGCTCTTTAGTTGATCTCAAGGTAACTCGGAGCCCTTCAGAGGTGCTTTTTGTCAGGAACATATCTTTCGTGATATTTCCACTCTGCAGCTCTTTTTCCCAGTTATCCAACCATTCTACCCCACGTGACAGAATGCCTAGGTCAGAACCCTGCTTTGTGACACCTTCATGACGAAACCGTCGGTTCAAGGCATCGAAAAGATTATTAAGAAACAATGTGAATTCTTGCGTGGCTTCAGTGTCTCCCAGACTGCGCACACCACGGTTTCTGTAAAATTCAATACCTGCTGCCATCGAGCGACTGAACACTTGCGTGGCAAGCTTTACCCGCATCTTTTCACAGTTGCTTGGATAAATGTGGGAATGTGTTATTTTTGGACACACCTTCAGAGCTCCAACATTCGCTTGGTCTTCTTTATAAACTGCTGCATAGTCCTCCCACCTAATCCAACATCCCTCTTTTTTCAGGTACCTTTGTTGCAAAAGACGGTTTCTGATGCATTTAAAGAGGCGTGGAGCATCAGAAAATGCAAAAACTTTTCGTGTGGGGCCGCTTGGATGTGTGAAGGAGTTCTGGCAGGCTTCTAGTGACCCACTTATACCCAGTGTTCGCCACATAGCCCTGTTTGTCGAAGCTCCATCACAAACAAACCCATGAATTTTTGCTCCAGCTTCCTCCATAAGTAAAATTGCCTGAAGGAGCAACTGTGCAAGAATAGTACCCCTCGTGGCACCTTTTGCTGCAAAAACACCTATTGGCTGAGCATAACTTTCACCAAAAGGGCAGAACATAAAAACAAGTGCATGGTCTGCAAGCTCGCTACTGTTTTCCGTCTCTGATGCCAGACCGACGTAGGTCATTGTCTTTGAGTTGACAGCCTTGCTTTTACGGACTAGCATCTCATCAAAGATGATAATACCGTGCCGCTTGAAGTCATCTTTCTTTTCAAGTTTCCTTTTTAAGGCTATGAAGAACTTACTATCAAAGCCTGTTTTAAAGCCAACCAATGAGATGTAGCGGTGTATTGTTCGTACTGAAGGCAAGGCGAGAATTTCACTCTCCATCAAGAATCTGTATCCTGCAGGTGACCTAATATGGAGGAGAAGGCAGAGCAAGATCCAGTCATCTGAGTATCTTCTACCGTTTTTTGAGCGAGCTTTGCCTGCAGCTACACACTCTTTCAACACCAGCTTTTGCGCTTCAGGAAGGTTTGCTTCTCTGGAAAGGCGTTCGAGTGTTTCATTACTGATTTCTAGTAGTTTTGATTTGCAGTTAGCCAATTCTTGTTCAAGATTATGTTTTTGTTTTTGAAGCCGCACTTTTGACTTGTAGCAGGCAATCCTGGCGCGCCGCAACATTTCAATGCGCGTTTTTTTCGATGGACTGGCCGGAATGCGAATGTGTTTCAGTTGAGAATTCTTTTTCTTTCGTGCAGCATGAATACGAAGTACATCTTTTAACTTAGCACATGCATTGCAACTTGTCCTCTCTGTCACTAGTAGGCAACTGTTGTGCCGCCAGGTTCCACATTTGTCAATATATGCGCACTCGGGGCGTATATTATTGTACATTTCACCACTGGGACCACCTGCACACACATGCATTTCATGAAAGACCCGCACTGCACACTCTATATCAGCTAGAGAATTCATGGGCAAACCAGAACTTATGGTATGTACGTTAACAATACGGCCATAAACAAAACATTTCACTGACAAGGAGTCATTATGTGATGTGGTTACTTCTAGTACTTTTCTATGAAAAGGCGCCTGGTTACTCTCTTTCGGCAATTCTAGCTCACTGAAAACAACAGATTTAACTCCAAATCTGTCAGAAACTTGGACTGCCCAGGCTTCACTTGGGAGTTTAAGGCTGGATGCACAGCATGACAGAGCGGAAATTGTCATTTGCTGTCCTCCGTCCTGGAGGAACAGGGACTCGGTGGGTCGCTGATCCTGCGTTGGTCCATGACATCTCTCTTGCTGCGTAGTTTTTTCAGATGAGGAAGAAACTTGTTGCTGAATGAAAAGATATGATAGAATCAGGAATGTTTCTGCCATCCCAACTAAGCCAAAGTTTCGTTTACGTCACCTATATTATGTCATTACTTCTCTTAAACAAGTCGGTGTTACATGTTTCTTGCTATTTTATTATTTCTTATTAATCTAAAATTTTCCTGTTACCAACCTCTTCTTTAACGCCTGAACGGCGCTGAAATTAAATAAATAAATGTTCACTTTCCGGATGCCACCTAATAGTGAGCAAAGCTTATGCGATTACTAGCACACTGTGCTATTAGATGTCCAATGAGATCCTGGCTAATTAATTATAATCAAATAAATATACTGAAGGGAAGAATCGTATCGTCTTTACGATAATTTCCGCTCAGTAACTGTAGAACAATATCATGATTTGTTGCGCCTAGTGAGCTTAGATGAGGCAGCTGGAGGAATGCCACCTGAATTTAAAACAGGAAATTACCTTTTCAGCTGTATGACTAGGTGCGTCGGCAGTGCATGTGCCACTCAATGTGTCAGTATCGTATTGAAAAGTATCCTCTTCTTCACGTGGAGGGGGCGCGACGCTGTTGAAATCCAAGCGTGGCCTCTTACAAGGCGCGTCTGTTGATTCGGCATCAGAATGTTTTGAACTCGTTGTGTCAACCAGCAATAAACTTGGTGTATTTTCAACGGCCAGGTGTAGCTCTTCAGAAGCATTCGACGCTTCTGGCTGTCCTTGCTTCTTAGGCTTGTGAGAAGTCGGCGGCAGAGCCTGCCGTTTCCGCGGAGGTTTTCTCGTTTTTTGCTGCACAGTCAAGTATCCTGGGCAGTTCGGGAAAATGCCAGGCACAGCGTCGGGTGAGAGCACCGTTTTTTTTTGTGCGTGTAGAAGGACGTTCCCCTTGTATTCCGCGTGATATGTTGCAGAGATCACTTCATTCGGGAAGTGCTTTGCGCACACGTGGTCGGTAGACTGCAAAACTCTATCTGCTCTCGGAATCGCCCGTCGCCACTTTTCTAAACGTTCGGGTTCACGCGGAGCCTTGAAAAGCGACACACGCTCCGTACAAGTCCGATAATCCGACTTGCAATTCGGTACAAAGCACTTCTTGCCCATTTTGAAGCGCAGCAAGGCTGAGCGCAACTAATTGCACTCGGCGTCACATGCCGCGGCGTGGTATACGTTGAGTGAATCCCAGCAGAATACCAATCAGCCGAACAATGCACTCACTGGACTCACAGGCACAACCAAACACTTTTAGAGAACCCGGAGAAGCCTTCACACACACACACACACACACACACGAGTTTCAGCAAGTACACCCCGCGCGTGGCGCGAAAATTTCCGAACGAACGCGAGCGGGCAGCGCGGGCCCCTGGGCTCCCATACTACAGTGCCATCTGTAACCTTGCGGCGAAAACTATCGCTGATTCAAGGTCATCTGCGAACACAATCTGCCCGCGCCTTCTCTCTACGGGGAGCGGCGAGTGTCAGCACCTAAATTATTCTTACACCGTGAACGGCACCTTCCCAAAAGGAGACAAACACCAAGAAGTACCTCCCAATTTTTCACGAAGAGAGAGACGGAGAGAGAATAAACTTTATTTATATAAAGTAATTATAAGGGTAATAATAAAGCCAATGGCCTAGTTGTTTATCACCTACACTCTGTTTCATACATCAGGTGCAATGCAGCAAAAGCTACGCAAGCAGTCCGCAAGAAAAAAAATGGAGGCGTATCACTATGCGCTTGTTTCGTGGCCGAGTGGTTCCTATGGAAACGGGCTCTATTCCAAGCATACTCATTTGCAATAGTCTGTTTCGACGACATCTTCGCAGTGCGGATCTTATAGAAAAAAAATCTGCTCCGATGAGGCAGCTGAGGTCGCTGCGTTGCGGAGCGCACTGCTGGCAGGGTTGCGGGGCAGCGGAAACACAAAATGAACCAAAACGACAAACAAAACATACAAATTCACCGAATCTGATCTTTCCTTTCTAAAAGAGGTGCTTTTTATGGAGTTGATGGCGAATTTAAGATGTATTAAGCTTGCAGACAAAGCAACTATTATTTCCTTTCGTCAAGAATAGCAACTACTTTTCATCGCAGATGCGGGGAGCGCAAACAAGAGCTCTAGCTTTGGCAGTGTTGCACTTGATGTATGAAATGGAGTATAGGAAGCCCTTTACTCAGTAGCAACCATATCCACTCCCAGTCTTCTGATAACAGCTCTGGCACAAGTTTAGTTCCCACCCATCAGAACGAATGCATCCTGATGCACAGTTTTAAGATATGCACACCCTATCAACTGGGTGTGCAGTCAGCCTATGATTTCAAATAATCCCTTCATATTTATGAGCCTTAAAGGGACAGAACACTGGAATTTAGGCATAATTTTTTTTTTCAGCGCAAAGAAAAGATTGCTGTCTGAAGTGCTCGGTGCCACAGAGATTTTGGTAGAAAAGCTGTAGAAAAATTTTACCGAGAATTTTTCAATCACTGCATGCGCCCGTTTTTATATAGCCCGATGCTGTAAACCATGAGCAGCGACCGCAATAACGCCTGGTGGTCGACAAAAAAAGATGTACCAAAAACAAAATTTTCACCCATCAGACTGTAATCAGACATTTTTAGTGCAGAGTAGCATACATTTGAGTTTCCACATTCGAACCTGTTACGGTAGAGTAACATACCCCTCGTCGACCAAAGTTCTAGTGGGCTCTATCACAGCTTCATCCAAGGAATCCAAAACACTGTGGCGGCATCTAGTGACAAAAGCTGAAAGCATACCATTAGCAATGTGAAAGAAGTGGTGGTTTTTATTTAAAAGCACACTGGAGAGCGCATAAAATATAAAATATGATAAGCATTTCTAGCATAAAACAAAACAGTGTGCATTTATGAGAATCAGTGATAATTCCTGAGATGTGGTCACATGGGGTACTACAATGATAGTAGCAGCGTTTCTCAGCAAGAGGTCGCCTCAGTTGTTTTTATTTGATTTTCAACGACAAATTAAAATGATAAAGCCTCGTTTCTTTGATACTGTAATGCTCGAATTGTGCTAAATGAGGCAAGGTCTTGTCATTTGTAGCATAATCTCACAACATATTCTTACGAGTGGAAACCACGCACCAATGGGCAACACAACTCCGGAATTGATGGGCGCTGCTTAACGGCTCAACTCAATCCTCAACTTCGTCTTCGCTCACCCACCCAGACACTTCATTCTTCACTTGCTGAATACCAACTTGGGACACCAGATAACATTACCCCCCGCCGCAGAAGCACAGTTTTGGTGCGTTCAAGTAAACGAAGCAGGGCATAAATAACACGGCTTGAGTCGTGTCACATGCACAATGTCGGAAGCTCGTGATGCAGACAACTTCGTGTTCAGAGGTTCGATTTCATATGTGATGTCAATGACTCGGCGCAAGATACGGTAGGGGCCTGTGTAGCGTGGTAGAAGTTTTTCGCATAAGCCCACCTGACGCGATGGGAGCCAGAGCAGAACGAGAGAGCCTGGAGCATAGTGCACATCGCAGTGGCAACTGTTATAACGGGATTGCTGGGAGCCTTGGGAGGCAAAGAGTCTGTCTCGAGCAATGCAGCGAGCATCATTAGCACGGGAGATGGCATCACGAGTGTAAGTACTAGTGGCGACATCAGTAGCGGGTAGCGATGTATCAAAGGGAAGTAATGGGTGTAATCCAAAAAGCAGATAAATGGGAGAGTAGCCAGGAGTATCTTGCCAAGAAGAATTATAGGCGAACGTTACAAAGGGTAGACTAATGTCCCAATCCCGGTGGTCGCCGGAGACAAACATTGATAACATATCTGTGAACGTACGGTTTAGGCGTCCTGTGAGGCCGTTGGTCTGAGGATGATAGGCGGCGGTAAATTTGTGGCGGACGGTGCACACACGAAGTAGTTCGGCAACTACTCTGGAGAGGAAGCAGCGATCACGATCCGTGAGTAGTTCACAAGGGGCACCGTGTTGTAGTATCACGTCATGGAGGAGGAAAGCAGTGAAGTCTGTAGCGCAGCTAGTTGGGATCACGTGAGTAATGGCGAATCGCATAGCATAATCAGTTGCTACGACGATCCATTTGTTGCCCAAGACAGAGACTGGGAAGGGTCCAAGCAAGTCTACACCAACACGGAAAAACAGGTCAGTCGGGATGGAGATTGGCTGCAGGTGTCCAGATGGCAATACGGATGGTTTTTTCCAACGCTGGCACAGCTCACATGCGGCCACATAATGCTGGACTGAGCGATAGAGACCCGGCCAGTAAAAACGTCGGTGCACGCTGTCATACCTGCGGGACATGCCAAGATGTCCAGCGGTGGGAGCATCTTGAAATTGTTCCAGGATGGTGGAGCGCAGATGTTTCGGAATGACGAGCAAGAGCTCAGCACCATCAGGTCGCATATTGCGGCGGTATAGTGCGTCCCCTTGGAGTACGAACATGGCGAGGGCAGGATGAGACTGGCCGGTGATCAGACGATCAATGATAGACCAGAGCGCAGAGTCCAAGCGCTGTTCGTCGGCTATGTGGGTAAAGGCCGATAAAGACAGGACGCATGCATCAATGTCACAGTCCGTAGAGCTGGGAGGATCGACAGTGTGGCGGGACAAACAGTCTGCATCTTGGTGAAGGCGAACAGACTTATAAACCATGGAAAAGATGTATTCTTGGAACCCTAGCGCCACGTCCAGTAGGGTCTTTCAGTGAAGAAAGCCAGCACAAGGCATGGTGGTCCATGATAACAGTAAAGGGCCACCCAAAAAAGTAAGGACGGGATTTCTAAAAAGCCCTAATAAAAGCTAGGCATTCCCTCTCTGTGATAGAATAATTTTGTTCTGGTCTAGATAGTAGGCGGCTGGCATACGCAATCACCCTGGTGCGGCCGTGAAGTTGCTGAGCGAGGATAGCTCTAATGCTGTGACCACTTGCGTCAGTGCGGAGTTCGGTAAGGGCTGAATGATTAAAATGGGCCAAGACGGGTGCATTGGTGAGAGCAGCGATAAGTTCGGAGAATTCTGCAGCTTGGTCAGGGCCCCAAGAAAAAGGTGCATCTTTTTTCAGTAGGGCGGTGAGAGGACGAGCAAGGGCTACGAAGTTCTGGACGAAATGACGAAAATATGAACACAAGCCTTCAAACTTCACGCATTACTAGATGAATGTGGCGTGGGAAAAGTATGAACGGCGCGAATCTTATCGGAGTCAAGCTGAACACCAGCAGCATTCACTAAATGGTCAAGAACTTTAATCTCCGTATGGCCGAAACTGCATTTCTTGGAGTGAGTTGAAGGTCGGCACAGTGGAATAGGAATGGTAGAAAGGCAAGAGAGGTGGCTGTCAAAAGTGGATGAGAAAACAATGACGTCGTCTAAGTAACACAGACAAGTCGTCCGCTTGAAGCCGCGCAGCAAAGCGCCCATCATCCGTTCGAAAGTTGCAGGGGCATTACATAGGCCAAAAGGCATGACTTTAAATTGGTAGAGGCCGTCAGGAGTCATAAAGGACGGAGATTTGCTAGTAGCCAGAGCAAAGGTCGACGGAGAAAAAGTAGCTGGCTAAATGTAAGCAATTAAGTGCATCATCGATGCGCGGAAGAAGGCAGACATCTTTCCTGGTGAACTTGTTGAGGTGGCGATAGTTGACGCAAAATCTCCAGCTTTGATCTTTCTTCTTTACTAGCAGAACAGGTGAAACCCAGGCCCTGTTCGAAGGCTCAATGATGTCGTCGGCCAGCGTCTTGTTGACTTCACGTTGAATCACCTGGCGCTCGGAAAGAGAGACACGGTACAGTCGCTTGTGAATAGGGGCAGCGTCGCCGGCGTCGATGCGGTGGGCTACAACAGACGTTTGGCCAAAAGGTCTGCTCCCAAAATCAAAAATTTAGCTGTAAAAAAGCAACAGCTTGTAGAGCGTGTCGACAGAATCGGGTTGCAGGTTGGCTGCAATCATGCTAGAAACAGGATCATGGTGGAAAGGAGACAAGACAAGAGTGGCAGGGGCTGTGCAGGATGCAGACGGAGGGTCGGGAGTTAAGGCGAGAGCATCCTTTCACAACACAATGAAACAACACTTCTTACTGCTAAGCAAATGAATGTGAAAGCTGTAATGCAGAATACATTCACAGTCTGCTGCGCACATTTTCCTGCACACAGTTTGCAAAAATTTCACAAAGTGCCTATACTTTAAACTTCACATAAATGATAATGCTGTATCTAAGTTGCTACCTACAACAGAATTAGGGGGTGTGGTGGTAATAGCAATACGGCACACCACACTTGTTTTTCTTTTTTCTTTTGCAATTTCCCTACTCAGTGGTATGCAATGCAACCACTTTGGGGCGCCGCAGTTGTAAGGCTACTGCCACTGTCGCACTACACCACCAGAACGAACACCAGCTATGAGTATAACAAAGTTGTTGTTGCGAAGGATAAACCTAGGCTCATTCCATTTAAATTAAGCAACTCATTTAAATAGGTACTAAGTCGAAGAAGAGGTCACTTAAGCAACTCATTTAAACAAATACTGAGTCGAAGAAGAGGTCAACATTTAAGAAAGTACTAGTAAGGATACGATGAGACATACCAGATGAGCCAGTATATGAGCCAGTTTGATGAAGACGCAGCCTGCCGCGTACGCGTCACTGCCAGCCTCGTGCGCTCGCAACCCAGCGGGAGCTCCTTTCACAATCGGTGCATATGGTACCAGCACATCAGTGAGGGCTTTGTGCACGGAGAAGAGGTCGGCGCCCGACAGAACCGTCTTCATCCATTTGGAGGTCTGCACCATGCAAGCAGGCAGCAACATCAAAGAAACACCTGAGCTGATACAGTACAAGGATTCTGAAACGAAGTCCGTTCCACGTTATTAGAGATTTAGCATAGCATGATCCACCACTGTGCGCGCCCAGATCGCCTTGATGACGATATGCGACACCACGTGCTGGAAGTCCCCACATGGGCGTGCCACATTGGGACCAATCAGCGTATGGGCCTTGGCGGCACACGGTAGAGGGTCATGGTGACAGACCGCACTAGCCATTTCAGCCAGTGACAAATGACAGGAAATACAAGCGTAACATGGACCGATTTCAGAATTATTAGGTAAAATCAGCCCTCTATAGGCAACTAATTCATAGGAAGGAAGCTGAGGAGGTGAAACACAACGTAAATCCGCTTAAACTCTGTGCACTATTGTTTATGCAATCGGCCAGCCTACAGCGCAAGAATGTCTTTCTATGCAAGTGACACAAGTTTCTGTGTATTACACAAAGTGCTATAAGTGGTACAAGGCGATTAAGTGGCAATAATTTGGTATGGTCTTCAGAGTCATGCCAGTTATGCAGAGGGCACAAAATAAGCCGGAGACATGGTGTCTCCTGCCACAAATACTAAGGAAAGGCGGCACTGCCACAAATGAACCCATTGAACAAATGAACCTTGTCTTACAACATGCAAGAGACAGCACTGACACAATGAACGACGTGCACAGGAGTAAATGTCGTTTCTTTTCAGTCACCCGAACTCACAAATTGTCCTGCAAAACTAACAGCAGTTTCAATTCAGCTTTCAATTTCAATAACCCAAGACAAGAAAAGCCAGCAACAGGGAAGTGAAGCAGTTGAATCCCAGAAAGAACGCACCTGCCGTATTTGTAACGACATGTGCTTCGTGTCGTAGACCAACGGGAACACTGCGCTCAACGCCGCCTTTAGTTCTGCGAAGGTCGGGGGCAACGGCTCGCAGAATTGGTTGTACAGCATGAGCAGGTCTAACAGCATGTTGTGGCCAACTATCGGTTTGCCACTGGACACCAGCGTCTCGAAACAGCGACTGAAGCCACGCACGGCGTCGACCAATTCCGCTTCTGTCGGCGCTCGACCGTCGGTGGCAACTTTTGTCGGCGCACAATTGGGAGGCAATGTCACCCTCAACCCTTCGGGCTTAACGTCGAATTCGAGGCCGGGAAAACGTGTCCTCAGATCTACCATGAGCACTGGAATGCTCAAGTCGTCGTGTGGCGATAGAGTCAGCGAGTTGTCGCTACTCCCTTTCGAGCGGTCGTTGTTGTTCAACCAGTGCCGCACCGAGTCGTACAGTTTGGAGAGGCCCGGTTTCTCCAGATATTGTTCGTTAAGCAAGTACGCATCTAGAGCTCGCCGGAATGACCTGTTCGCGTAAGGAACACCTCCGTAGAAGCACTTGTTGAAGTCGAACCCATTCCGGCACAGAAATTCCACGGAAGACGCCTGGACGCTAAACTCGGGGTCTACACTCCCGAATGCACGCGGGCACAGATAGACGGTGAATGCCTTCGCCGTGTACACGTTTTCGCCGGGTACCTGAGTGAAGGTGCAAATTCCCAACTGACAAACATAGTAGTTCGTGACGGTGTGACGCAGCTTGGCGTAGCGCTCTTCGATGCTGTCGAAAAGACTCGGTGTGGCATCTGGACCGCTCACGAGGCCAGTGAACTCCGTGTCGATGGCCACGAACGCGGCACCAGCGATCGCAGCCTCGATTTCAGGAGCAAGGCTTTCAAAGTTGCACGCCGTCACCTCTGTCATGTCGGTAATGGCGCTCCTCAGTACACGCACCAAGCACGCACCAGGGTTTGCGCTTTACGCCCGAATAAAATGCTCGTCTGCCGTCACAAGTGTCCGCCGGCAAAAGCTACGCTTTGAAAATCGCACATGTACAGTACCGCACACACGTGACTTCACGCACGAACGCACGAACGCCGTCTTTATTTTCAGCAGCCGTGACGTCATCCGGAAAACGATACTAAACCACTAAACCATTCCTCCGTGTACAACACTTCAGTGGAACCCATGGAACAGCGACAACAAGCGGAACTCGCCTATCAACTAGCTCTGAGCAAAGCGACAGGGTTAATGAAAGCAAGAAACTTGAAGGTGGGTGACTCAGTAGACAAAGGTTTCCGACAAGCTTCCTGAATCATGTGGCGGTAGGTAGAGGTAGAAGTGTCAGAAGCATACAGTTTGCAAGTGCCGTTGAACAGCCTTTCTTTACTAACTCTATTTTGTATGTACATGCAGTTCACAATTCTGCCGCATCTACGCGATTATAAATTGCAATGCGGCGCTAGTGGTAAACTAAAAGATTTTAATTTCTGGGGGGGTTGTTTTACAGCGCTAAGAAGGCATGCTTGCGATTGTGATGTTTTGACGTAGTGGAGGGCATAACAACTGCGCGAGAGATATAAAATAAACGCGCTGCATCTACGCTGAATGGCTAGTAAGACCGCTGCGTTTGGAAAACAACGAGAATAGGCACACTTGTTTCCAGTCTGCGTGCGGAGACTGCAAAGAGAGGGGTGCAACGACGGAGGCGGTGGTTTTGGTGGTGGAGAGAGAACGTGAAGTGGAGGGAGCCTTGTGGAAAGCGTAGTCAATGCCCGTCGGCAAGTGGCCGTGGCAGTGACGAGGAGGAGAGCAGATATATCGTCGTCTTTCTCGAGTGCGCATTTATGCCTGTTTTCTTTTTTGCCTTCGTGCGTGCGTCCTCGGTCGGCGTTGTGGTCGGTGCGGCTGCCGTAGCGCTGGACCAGCCACCGTTTCACCAGTGCGGCGCCGACTTCGTCGTCGTGAGTGGTTGCCTGGCGTGTGCGCCGCGCGTCCAGCGTGCTTTCAGCGTAGGAGCGGCTCACGATGGAAATGCGTAGCGCCGCTGGCTGAAGCAGCGCTCGCGGCGTCGACGCCGCAGCTTGGGCAGCCGTCGTCGTTGTCTTCAAGGAGGGCTGCGCTACCGGATCGAGCGTGCACGCAGACCAAGGCAACATGCCGACCCTACGGGACAAACTGGCCGACTTCCTGCGCCAGTTGTCGACGGGCACGGAGCGCGCGGGCGCCGATCCCAAGCCCGAGTGCCCGTCGCCCACTTCGGCGACGGCCACATTCATGCAGCGCTATCTTAACGGGTGAGTGTGAATGGACTGCATGTGCGCGTAAACAAAACGGTGTTCCGTTGTTGGAAACCAGTCCAGCCGTGCCAGCGTTGACCGCTTTTGTGGTGTTGCCTGCGGCCGGGCGACCGCAATAATACGCGGTCTCCTCGGCGCGCGTTGATTTGTTGTCGGGAGGGCGGCGGGGCTTAAAAGGCGCTGATGGTGCGACGTCAGTGCGCGACGTGTAGGCATCTCGTTGCTCCGGGGTCGAGAACCTCGCCCGCGCACTGGTGGTTGTTCCCGTTAACCGACATATATATAACGGCGCTTCGGAAGTAGCCGCTTAATGCGGACACCCGAAGGTGGTGGTACACCCGTACACCGCGCTGCGAGAAATAGCCGCCAAGCAACCGTCTTGCTCTTTTTTTTTTTTTTTTCTGCTGCTGGCTTTTCTTCGCGCTTTATCGCAAACGATTCTTTGGGGTGGTGGGGGCTGCAAATTCCATAGGGCCGTTTCTTAAGAAATCGCGATCGGTATTCGGGCCGCGCGCGCGTGCCAGCGCCGACACCGTTAGCAGGCGCGGCCCGACGTTTCGGCTGCTGCGGCAAGCGCTCGCGGAAAAAGACGTGACGAAACTGTCAAGGTGAACGAATGAATGGGCGCGTTGTATTACCGAGCACGCGGTTTGCATTTTAGAAGAACGCGGGTAGGACGCTTGTTTCATTCTGTTCGCTACGTTTCGACTTAGAATGGTTGTGAAATAATTTCTCGCCCGTGTCGGAAGCACGTGGCATTTCCTACTGCCTTTGTGCATTGCTCAATCCCGAGTCGCACACGCAGAGCGCCACGAGCTCAAGGCCACTTAATTCGTGGATCTGCTGCTTTTTGTCGACAACAATAAGTTTATCCTCCTCCCCCTTTGAATATTCGAACCTCAGGTATGAATTTTATATTAAATAGTGGCTCTGTAACATTCATGACCCAATGTGCTGCTAGGAGGGGTGTTACAGGTGAGCTAGAGGCGAACAATATGTTAATAAAAGCCATTTTGAGGTTGTATTTTATTCATTTTGGGAATCAACTTGGCGCTTGTATTTTTTTGACAGATTTGGTTAACGTGCTTTAAAAGCCTCAAAGCGAACTGCTGATTGTGGAAAAAATGGTTAACATTCCTCTTTTAACGCCATCTCGGGTGAGGTTACCATTTTAGGTTTGCGGGGAGTCATCTCTGTACTGTTTCTGATGGGCTCTGTTTACCCGGATTTTCTGCTAGAGCTCAAGTGTGCGCGGACAACACATCTTCTGTTTTGCAGTTTGTGTCACTTTTTATAGTTGTGCATTTTCACACTTGTACGATAAGCTTGCAGGGTCGTACTGATAGGGCCCTTGTAACAACTGACACTTCCTTCTAAGCCAAGTGCCACGCTTGTCATTGTGTGCACGGAGATTTCTGTTTTCTGGGTCACGAAGGCTCTTTTCAAAAAGGTTCTTGAGTAGAGGGAAGTTGTTCTCCGGAAAGCGTGCTTACTGTGCAGAGTTTACAGCATTTAAGACTGCCAAATTGCAGGTTGTAAAGCACAAAGAAAGTTCTTCAAAGCATGGCTCTAAACATGCTTTGAGAACTCATTTAAGAAGCCATCACAGAAATAAACAAAGTAGCCAGGTGGTAAAAGGAATGAACCAGGAAACTCTTGTTTCATAACATAACACAGATTTACCAATCCACCCGGGCATTTACTCTTCGAAGTTTCTATGTTAGAACGGTATTAATGTGGAGCTGTTTCCATTTGTAATTTGCAGCGAAAATCGCTTACATTTGCAGGTACTCACTATTACCTGCTACAACCAGTTCTTCTCGTATTACTTTTCGGCTTATGGCTATTGTTGGCACTTGCTTTTTTTTATTGGTCATTATTGCTTCTGGATACTTTGACTGAGAAATACATCGGAGTGATGCGGCACCTCGAGCAAGGCCTGAATGGAGCTGAGGTCCCTTAAAAACCACGAGCAAGGCAGTCTCAATGGGTCTGTCCACTTAGTAACTTAACTGCATTTGCTCAAAAACATTCGCATTTTGTTTTGTCTAGCATTAGTGCTTGAAAACAATCAAGTTATTCTTTCCACTTTCTCTCCCACTTTCCTCCTTCCCCTATGGCAGGGTTCAGGTGTCCACAGAAACAAGTGTGACAGATACTGCACCTTTCGCTTCCTGTGAACCAATTATTATTATGTACTTCAAGTTAAGTTTATGACATATGCCTGTCGACTGCTAGTAAGATTTAGCAGGCTATATTGTAGGTATAATCAGAGTGCTGTCTAGTCGTTATTCTCTATTCTCAACTTTGCGATGCATTCGAAACAATTAGTTCATGTTTAATCCTGTGTTTAACGGCTAACATATTATATCTGATAAGTTCCTCGTCTCTTAGTTTTCTGCTCTCTGAAGCGTGGAAAAACGTTCCATCTTGACTGTTTTCTGTTAAACTGGGTTCTACACCTAGCATCGCTGCACTGAGTGACGATAAATGTTGGGACCCATCTGGTAAGGTGTCCTTGCCTCTTGTTTAGAGTGTTTTTTGTGCCAAACTTGTAGGCTGTGCCCTTAACTGAAGCTGCCAGTTGTGAGAATGCATGAAACGTGCTTACGGCCGAGGTCCGACAGGAAGCTAACGGACATCTTGCATCCAGCGCCGTCTCTTAATTTAATTGAATATCTACTGTTCTGTGGCTGATATGACGGTGCAATTTTTTGAGAGCTAGAGCCCACTTTAGAGATGCCGGAAGTGCATGCATGATAAACAGAGAAATGAAAAAAAATATATATATATGTATCAAAAGAATGTAATTTGAACATCTGTCTCCATGTTGAAGCTGATGTTTGGAGAGCGCGGGGAAAGGTTCTGGTGTGGCAAGCATGGCAGCTGTTACGGCTGCCAGCTTGTCAGGTCACAGACGTGAGCGATTGCTGCATGTGCAGCTTTCGTCTGTCGTCCGACCTTTAAGTCCCCACAGTTTAATAACAGTGGGTCTCTCTGCCACTGCAAGATCTGCAGGAACCTTTTTGCAAGATTTTAAGTTATTGTGCATTGTTCCTTTTTAATGAACTAGGTGAGTGTGTGCATGTGTAAGCCTTGCCTATGACATCTATAGTGATAGCAGTTGAAGGTGAACTGGTAAGCTGCTTGTCACAATGCAAGCAGTGTTGTAATTAGGAGCTTTTTCATGAAAAAAATGTATATACGTGCAAATGTATTAGAATTAGCTCATGCGTGTGTGCGTTCCAACACACCAGCTAAGGCGTTTATAATGCTACCTCTTTTACTGATGTATTTTTTTAGTGCATAATGAAATGACCGTGCACATCAGCATGTACACAGGCATCCTTGGAAAACCCAACACCAAGAAATGTGCAAGGAGACAACGAATAAATTTGCTTTGGCTTACACTTCTGCGACTTGTAAAATAGTTTTTTTTTTTTCGATTTCTTGCACATTTTAGAGGAAATTCGAGGGAAGAAGAATTCTGGCACTGCGCAGAAAGCCAAGGAAAGTGGGCGTAGATGAAAGAGCTGTGTAGTCAAGTTTGACATTGGATAAGCACCTGTTCGTGTCAGGAACACTTATAGGACGAGCTACATCAACATCATGTGTGCCCTAAAAGAAAACCTGTTCGTCTTGCCCCCTCCTTCAAGAAACATTGGGATGGAAGAGAGTTATAGATAGCCAGATAGTGCAAGTGGTGGAAAGGGCAGGGGAGAGGAGTGTTTGTTGATGGTGGAAAAGGGTGCAGGAAACAGCACTTCATTATGCCATAGAGCAGTGTTGTGTCAGTTGATTGGTTGTGCCGTTGTGTTTGAGCCCTAGTGGGAACGTCAAGTCGATGCATCTCAAGTAAATGCTTGCAAATTCCCGGTTACGTGCTATCATGATTTGGTGATGGTTGTGTTATTAGGATTTCTGGACAGTTAGATGTTAGGTTCGAAGGAACTGAACCACCCTTCCAGGCATTCTTTGTGTCTGGAAGGTGCATATGCGACTTTCTACCTGTGACCCACAGAGCGGCTTCACTCTTTAAAAGTCTTCTGATCAGGAACCTATGGTAAAAGCAATTGAGAGATGCACCTAGCAGCTGAAGTTATGTGCAAGAGATGCAGATGGCAGACAAACTCTGACTCCAATGCATGCGTCATCGTATGAGTAGCGCTGATCATTTTTAACTTTTACTGGTCATGATGGCTGCAAAGGGCTGTTCAGTCTTTACTTCTACAATTGAGGTGTTGCATGTAGAGAGGCATTTTTTGTCTCGGGCAGCAGAGTATTGAAGAGTGGTCTACCTTTTTCCTCCCATCCTCAGGTGGTCGAAATTACTCCGCAGCCCTCTACTACGGCACCTCTTTCTCTCTGTCCGCTTTCACTTCCGCCTTCCTTTATGGTGTGATTCAGGTGTCCATAGAACAAGTGTGACAGATATTGCACCTTTTCTTTCCTGTGACCAATTATTATTATCCTGGGTGAGGTCATTCCACCTCCCTCTTCCGCTATGATTTGGAATGAGTAATTGAACCAGGCAAGTAACATTAGGAAACATGTTCGGCTGAAGGTCAATGCGCAGTTACACATCTTTTCCCTGCGTTCCTCTCTCAAGAATACACATTCTTCATAAGAAGGGCTGTTTTAAAAGCATGTAATGCTGCTAATCAAATTATAAAGAAACGATGATAAGAAAGACAAGTTTAAAATATACATTCACGTGTCTCCCTAATGAAATGCTTGTTGCCAGCCACGTCACTCGTTACTGTGCTTTCCTGTACGTTGTGATAAACTGGTATTGACATTATTGGCTACAGATTCAAAAGCTTCCAGACTTAAGCATATTGACCAGAATACGATTCTCACATGCTGAGACGAGTACGCATACTTTAAAACTGAAGCATCAGGCGCCATCTTTTGCTGGGCTGCCGAAATGCAATGAAGTGCCTCTGCACACCAAGCGGAGGGGTTGTAACCTCTTTAAGCACGATCTGTGTCATCCTCTTCCAAGAAAATGCAGTAATGTCGATGCCCGTATTGTCTACAGATACAGCAACAAACTGGGACAGAAGAAGCAGCCGTGTTATTCAGTGCCGTGCATGATGAGCACGGCATTTGTTCAGAGCTCTGCCACTTTGGAGCTGCGTTCAACCTATATCATTTCATGTAAGGCATTAAAATTGCCAGTGTGCGTCAAAGACATGCTATTGTGGTGCAAAGAAGGAATTATAAACTAAGTGTGAGCATGCGAGGATGTACTGGATTTGAGACGGTTGGCTTAACTGCATAGCCAGCGGAATACGTTTAGACCATTCAGTGACGGTGTTGCCGGAACATGCAGGTAGGGTTGGACAGCATTTTCTCGACCAAGCGTTGACTGAGCAAAACCTTGTACCTGCGCTGCTTCTTGGCCATACAACAAAAATAAGGGCAGCTCGCAGCTACATCATAGGTTTGCTCTGTTTTTGCCCATGTGGTCTCACTGAAAGAGTGCAATGGCCAGTGATATAACCAATAGAAGCCAAAGAATTTAGTCGAGGGGGTTGGGGGGCATTAGCCATTGGAACCTTTTACCCCCTTTGGATTTGGGAGGTCAGGCGTTATATGAAGAGGTCATCACTTTGTTAGGCTCCCAAAAAATTGTCCACTATCCCGTAACCTCACAGCTATACACACTCATAATTAACTACTTGAAGCCCACAGTGCTGGTGCAGTGGTTAGGGCGCTCGACTGCTCTGCCCAAGGATGCGGGATCCCCGGCTGCGGCGGCCGCTTTTCATTGGAGACGAAAAGCAAGGCGCCCGTATGCTGTGCGATATCAGTGCACGTTAAGGAACCTCCAGGTGATCTAAATTCCCGGAACCCCCCACTATGACATCTCTCATAGCCTCAGTCATTGTTAAACCCCATAAATGAAACGAAACCAGTTCACTACTTTGGAACGGGTGCCAAAGGTTTGAGGCAGTATATCACACCTTCTATTCCCCACTATTTCGTAAAGGGCGGTGGTGCAGGTGAGTGGTTTTGAGCAATGCTCGCTTCATAATTGTTGCACTCTTGCCTCCAGTGATAGGCAAAGGGCTTGCAAAAGCCATCGCTAGTCGTCACAGATGTCTGGCCGAAGGTCGCAAGGTCAGTAACCTCGATTGCTGTGAATTAGATTGATAATCATGGCACTGCGGCGTAAACAAATTGCTGACTGGCTAGTCTTACCGCACGTGATCTTTGTCGTGTTGCCTCGTATGTGAGCCCAGAAGTTACACTTCTTTCTGCATTCAACAGATGGTATTCAGGGGATCTCTGTATGTCGTCATTTTCTCGCTGCCGTGCTCTTTACGTTAAGAATGATGTCAGATGCCCTACTAGTCCGGTGTTCCTTCAGTACTGCGTTGCAGTATTTACTTGTAGTGGCGTCATAGCATGCATTTGGGGCCACGTGCACGAGGTGTAGAAGCAATTTTCGTTATTTGGCTCCTTTTTCGAGGCTTGCTGTGTGGGATGCAATCTCATATTGGCAAACCTGGGGTGGAAAGGATGCTGCTGTGGCCTTTCTCCAGGGAGCTGTTTGTATTCTGATTTTGTTTTGCAATTTTTGGGAAGCACAGGTAGAAAACGTGGCACTTGCTTTTTGCCTTTCTTGCAATGGTTGAAGCTAAGGAGAGACCTGTTAAAATGTGTCAAATTATGCAAGCTTCGTCATATTGAATCGAACCGAGAGTTTCAGGCACTTCAAGTGAAAATTCTCGTTTGAGAAAGCGCGCGCAGGGAAAGAGGTTTTCACCCACGCTCTCAGCACTTGGAAATGTAAGAAAACCTTTTCATTCACACTTCTTTTTTTTTTCTTTTTTTCGTATTGCAAAGTCTCCTAAAGTTTTATTTTCCACAAGAATATCCTTTATATCATTCTTGTAGCAAAGCACTGTGTTTGCTAGCTCTTGTGAGAGGTTTCATTGAGCGTGGGTGGACCGAGAGGAGATGGCGGTATGCTCTTGCTTCAATTGCCGGGCAACCGTGGTTTATTTTTTAAGATGGCTGGGTTTTAAGGAGGGGTGAAAAGGAAGCACTTGAATGGGTAGCGCAGCCTTGTGTCTGGCAGTCCCACTCACGCTCCAATCCACCATTTTTATTTCTTTTTTTGACACCGTCATCGCGTGCCCCCACAGCTGTGAAAGGAGGTCGTGGAATGTTAGAATAAAGGAGCAGCAATGCGTACAGATTGCTTACATTTTTTTAATTGTGAGAATTTATTAAACCATTTGTTAGTGCCTGTAGCTCTTCTAAAGCATTGAGTGTGCGTGGATTCTGCTTATTACTAGAGCATAAATAAAATACCTTTACCTGTAGGGCATGTCGCTATGGTACAGACAATAAGAGGTGTATGGACTTCAATGTTGCATGCCAGAGATTGCAGGGGATCATGATGATTATGTTTGTATTGCATCAGATGTGTTGCAAAAATAGCAAGGGTCTCCCTACATGTGGAAATATGAAAGAATTGCCTGTTCCAGGCCTAGTTTCTTTATGAGCTCGTTCTGTATTTCGTTGCTTTTCTTATGTGTACAAGTTTATTTTTACTTTTCTTTTGTTATCGGCATTCTAATTTCTCATTCTTTTGCTTAGTTTTTATTTTTCGTTTGTTTATTTTATTTACATATTTAGTGCTTTTATTGTCAGTCTTACATTTCATTTTCCTTTGTCTCTGCACCTTCCAGCATCCTTACGTTGGACAAGGAAAAATATGGACGCGTTCGCGGGACAATCTAACCATCATTCCATGTCGCAGGGCACAAAATATAATAATACATGGCGAACACCCTTCAAAGAATAGAGAACAGTGCGCACTTTGAGGAGGTGGGTTACTCCAGTCAGGAGGACAGGCCTCACTGTTAGGCGTTTTCATATGCCTTTGTCCGGTTCCTTCTTGATTCATGTAGTGAATCAAAATATCATCAGTAAGAAAACAATAATGACAGCCTTTCACTGCAAGAGGTCACTTGAGTCGTTTTTATGCAGTTTTCGGTGCCAGATTAAAATTATAAAGCCTCATTTCTTGAATATTGTGGTATTCAATCCTATACTATATGAGGCAAGACCTTTTCATTTCCACCATAATCTCATTACATGTGTTGTTGAGTGCTCTGTCCTTTTAATGAAAAAGGGTAGTGTACTGTTGCTGTCAACAGAAGCTGTGCCAGTTTCTTTCTCCGATGCATTGGAAAAAGTAACAAATCTTTATTTGTTGTTTGTACTCTTACAAGCCTGTTAGCTGGGAACCAGTAAGTACCGCTTACTAAAGACGATTTAGAATGCAGTGACCGTGGTTTGAAATTGTCCTCTGGAAAAAATCACATTCTGTCTTCTACATGAAAACTAGGTCTCAGTGATATCCTCAGATTTGTTCTTATAGGTCTCCAATACAGCGTTGTGCTGACGTGCATTATTTTGAGTGATGTTTTTTTACTACATTCTTCGACTAATTCTTTGATAATTCGGATCATAACGTGCCATTTTCGCTATAATAACTAGTGGATTGGGCTTATCATTGCAGTAAATTTTCCTTCTCTGCATTTAAACTTTGGTTTTTGTTCTCAGCATCATTTAAGCCGTTGCTATTGTCGTTGTGTATTTAGGGCTCAGAAAGCTCATCCAGCTCATTGGAGCTTTTTCTTCTGGCATCCTCTGCCTTCCTTTCTGGTGAAGTAAAGGTTGATTGATTGGCGTGAGGACCTGTCGGTGTGCAGTTATGCAGTCTGAATCTTTGTCGGTCTCAGTGGGACTTAAGTGAAGAGTAATGAGATTGACCTTTTTGAGATAGTCTGAGGGAACAGCAGGCACTGATTAAGCCAAGGAAGATGCAAGGAAATCGTGGGGCCTTATGTCAAGCGAAAATGCATTTTTATGTGCTTAGTATCAGTAAATGGAGCGGAAATAGAAGAATCAGCGATGTGCCTCCATTGGATCGCTGTCTTTCTTTTCAAGTTAAACATGCACAGCACTTCTCCCTTTGCATCTTTAGTGACAGCATCTTCTAGTTGTATACTAAATTAACTCCTTACTTTCATTGCTTCTTCACACTTGAGGTGTGTAATTGAAGTCAAGTAGTCAATGCTTCATGGTATAGAGACCTTAATTTAGGACCTTGACTTTAATGATTTATCATAGTTACTCGATTCTAAGCATGCCCTTTTTTTTTTTAACAATCACAATGAGCATAGTAGGGGTGGGATGCTTAGATTCAAAAAATCTATAATGAATGCCCTAATGCCCTCTTTTCATGGCTATATCTTCGAGACAAGCACAAGAAATAATTTATTTCGCAAGCAAAGTTTGCAAACAGCTTTGGCCAATACGATTACAGTTTCTTTTAACTTCAAACTGTAGGCAGCCCTACAAACTCGTTACGACTTCGGTTACTACTCTGAAACAACTGATGCCATACCAAGCAACGCTCACCTGCGATTCCCGTGGAACCTGCCAAGCGCCGCTGATACCAGACCCACGTGACGATGCACTGATAGAGCTATCCGGGTCGCGTTCGGCTGATTTTCGGCATTTACGAAAATGAACGGGCCTGTTCGGCAGCCTTGGATATGGGCACTTTCTTGCAAAAAAAAAAAAGTGGGTGGCAAGATTCGCATGCAAAATTCAAAATTACTTTTATCGCAATAGCAATACTACATCAGGTTTCGAGCAGCCTTGTACCTCACGGCCAGTCGCTACGGTTGACCTTGAACAGCCACGAAGGAGGAGGAGAAAAAGAAGAACAAGAACGCTCGGTCACCGGCAGCTAAAACTTTCGCTCCACATTCGGTTCAGTAGCATTGAACCCTTCTCATTTATATGTAGGCTGGTAGCATACGCTCTCGCGTCATTCTCTGAAAGGATGAGCTTAAGTGTCCCCAATAATGTAGCACTGATAGGGTGTGATAGAGGAATAATGTAGCAGGCAAAAGAAGCTTCCGCCGTTGCTATCGCAATTCAACTATGGTTAACCAGAGTTAAACCATAACAAATTTTTTTGTTTGCGAGGATTTAGGGAAGGTCTGATTCATAAAAATACAATAGCAACTTCAGTGGAACAAAGAAAGTGTCGCTGGTGTTAGCATAAGATTCTGTGAAGTGAGAAGTTATTACTGACTAAAAATGAGTCTCGCATTGATTAGCCTTGCATATTTGCCTGTACGCTGATAGTTAGAGCTGTGGTGTGACCGGTATCATTTTTGTACCACTCTAGTTGTGGCTCTCCCTGCCGTGTTTTCTATAGTGGCCTTGGCTACTTATTTCTTTCTGAAGGCTGACTGATTAACTCCACTGCCCAGAGCTTTGGGCAAAGTTTGCTTCCATGTCAGTGAATTTGCCCTTCAAAGTAACTTTTATATGGAAAAGCCCCGCCACAGTGGTGCAGTTTAGGGCGTTTGACTTCTGTGCCCAAGGATGCAGGATTGAATCCCGGCCGCAGGAGCTGCTTTTCGATGAAGGTAAAGAGCAAAGCAGCTGTGTACTGTGCGATGTCAGTGCAGGTTAAAGAACCCCGGGTGGTGGAAATTTCTGGAGCCCTCCACTATGGTATTTCTTATAGCCTGAGTCGCTTTGGGACAATAATCCCCATGAACCAAACCATTTTTGTCTTCTTTCCTCAGGGAGGGGCTACCCAAGCAACCTGAAATAGTGCACTCCAAGTCGTGCTATGATCTGCCAAATCGGGATGTGGCCCCGCTGTCGAAGCGTATCCTCGCGGCCTATACAGGACCGTCAGGGGGCCTCACCCGTGTCAACAGGGGACCACACCAGGCACTCACGGTCACCGACCAGGTGGACTTCATCGATGACGACTCCCTCTGTGGCAGCAACGAGAATCTCGCCGCCAGGTGATGTGCTGTTGCTATGCTTGGGTTGTTGAAACATTGTGGGGAGTGGGGCAACCATCACTTGCCTGCCATACCTATTTTACGGGTTCCTAAAACAGCTCATAGCAGGGTCATTTTTTGGGCAAAAGCTTCATTGTGCCTAACCCAGTTTAATAGGCACATCAGATTGAATTGAAGTGCATTCTCTAATTACAGAAGAGAAAGCTGTCATGAGATCTGACATGAGATATGTGGAGTAGATGTATGAATGATGTACCTTGCTAGCGCTACTTCCTTAAGAGGCTGAAATCTTGAGTGTAAAGTTATGACGAAGAAAACAGCACGTTTGAGGGAGGAACGGTTGGAGGATATTTGGCTGAGATGGGGGAAGGGGGGGGGGGGGGAGACTGTAAGGAAATGTGCACGTGCTATCATAAATTGTTTAATACTATATTGCATTGGGTCAGACCCACTCTCTGACCCACTCAATACTATATTGAGTGGGTCAGAGAAATAACTCAAGTTACTGACATTCTAGTGGAAATTAAGAAGAAGAAATGGACATGGGCAGGACATGTAGTGCGAAGAGAGGATAACCGATGGTCGCTGAGGGTAACAAACTGGATTCCAAGGGAAGGAAAGCGTAGCAGGGGGCGGCAGAAAGTTAGGTGGGCGGATGAGATTAAGAAGTTCGCAGGGGTCAAGTGGATGCAGCTAGCACAGAACCGGGTTAAGTGGAGAAATATGGGAGAGGCCTTCGCCCTGCAGTGGGTATAATCAGGCTGATGATGATGATGATATTGCATTATTTACCCATGCAGGATTAATGGCTGTATGTGCCAAATCCAGGTTGTGTGTAAAAGGGTTGGTGAAATGAGTGCTTTCCCTAATGAACTTCTGGCTTTGGCTGTATGTAAGGCAGCGCTGACTGCCAATGTTATTTTTGTTTCTTTTTTCTTACCCACATCGATTTATGTGGCTGAATGTGGGCAGGGTATCTGACACTTGAAAATCACGCGTGAAACAAGATGCAGTGACAAATACTACTTTAGTATATTTCACTTGCATTGTTCTTTCATGTGACGTCATGAATGGAACAGCATGATAATTTTTTGTATTTTCTTTGGTCACTAAACCTTAAACTAAATACATTAACATTAATGTACATTGCCATAACATACATTATATAACATACATTAACATAACATTAATACATTAACCTCAATAGCCGAAACAACTTTTTAGCGCATGCACAGGTTGATGTGCTTTTTGTTGAATATAATTTAAGCTTGTTGAACGAAGCAATTTTTAAAACAGTGTGTTCCAAACTCCGCAATAAGGTGACCTTTTCTGGATATTAGGACCTGTATTGGGAATCAAGGCCACCTGAACAAAAACACTTGAGATGACTCATTATGCACATCAGCTGCTTGGCTTTTAATGTAGATTGCATGCAAGCAATTTTTTTTTTTTGATGGGAAAAATTTATTTTTTGAAGTCCGTAACCAGCCACAACGACCGGCACTGCCGAGCTGTTACTTCTGTGCAAGCCAAGGTTTCAGCAATTATGGTTTTGATATGCTTCCTGAAGCTTGAAATTGTGCATTGAATACGCATATCCACCAGATGCAATACCTGCAGAAAGAACTCTGATACATACTGAAAGCATCTCTCGAAGACATTTCACCCATGGAATATGGAACTGTATACTTTCACAATTGTACACATATGCAGGCTCAAGTGTCTCTGCCAAATTTGACTTTGTTGCAGGAGTCTGAGGGGGGGGGGGGGGGACGGAAGTTTGGGCATTTCTGCAGTCCCTTGAAGTTGAGGGCTTCATTGATAATAATAATTGGTTCAGAGGAAGGGAAAGGAGCGGTAACTGTCTCACTTGTTTTCTGTGCACACCTCAACCACGCCGTAAGGGAAGGGAGGAAGGTGGGAGTGAAAGAGGAAAGAGAGAAAGAGGAGCCGTAGTGGAGGGCTACGGAGTAACCTGAGGATCTTTAACGTGTGCTGACATTGCACTGCACACCAATGCCTCTTCCTTTCGCCTCCATCACCATGATAGATTTCGATCTGTGTGACCGCAGTAGCGGTCCCTACTGTTGTGCTCTTTATTCACACAGTACACATTTAATTGTGAATCTTTTTCTTTTTTTTGTTCATGTGATGCTGGGTAAAAAGTCCAAGCTTGTTTGTTTTGGCTGCAAAGACCATACGCACCTCGATAAGTAAATGCAGACATTTCCTGAAAATTTGGTTTCAATATCCAAAGTGCCCTTTTAGTGCTTGTATTTGGCTTTTGTTAAAAATTTCAACATTTGCACAACCCTATTTGCTCATTTATCACTGTGGCACTTCTGCTGTTGACGTAACATGAAACTTCGATGCTGAGGCATGACACATGGCAGACAATTGAACTTGAATGCATTCAAATTGGTCAAATAATTATATCAAGTGCAGTCGCATTAAGCATAAAACTCTGACATGTTGTAGTCCACATGCTGGCTGCTCAACTTCGCTTTATTATCTTGAAGACTTCACATTGGGGGTATCTTAGTACGTAAGGGGGGCGAACACAAAAATCGTTTGGTTCTGGTGATCACGTGACACTATTGAAACGATTATATAAATTTTTTTGAAAATCTGATGGGCAGGTGATGGTAGCTACATATTGCTTGTGGGTTAGTAACATTTGACATGGAACAGAGAGGTGTAAAGGATAGAATTTGCCTGGCATCCTGTTTTTCTTATCTGCGCACTGCATATTGTAAGTTTATGGAGGTTGTACTTTGTATTGCCCCATTGATCTGCGTGGCGTTTTCCTACCAGCATTCTCTCTGACTGGAGATGTTCGCTCCCTTGTGCAGGTACCTCGAGAAGAGCGGTGGTACACCCAAAGCCAAGGTACCCGCTAGTCTCACGTCAAATACTGAAGGACCACGGCTTGCAGACACTGGTAAGACAGCAGCAGCTCAGCCACCATTACTTTAGCTGTTTCTATACTGTTCATAGATCCACCTCTTCAGACTGTTTTTCGATATTTTATTAATTTCTTTTTTCTGAAGGGAAGCGCAGTTTGTTCAAATCATATACAGTCAAATCTCAATATAACGAATCCCGCGGAACTGCAGAAAATTGTTCGTTATTTTGAAATATCGTTGTAATGAAAAATCTGCGATTATAAGCCAGTGGTCAAACCTAAGTATGAAAATGACTTACCTTGGCAGTAGGCACGTGTGTAGATGAGCAAAACCTCAAGTGAAAATGTTGCACTAACTCCAAAGCAGATTTATTTGAAAAAATCAAATATTTTTTTCTGCTGCGTGCAGCAAACATGACCGCGCACTACATTACACCACTACAGCACATAAACCTTCCACTTTCCGGAACACCTCATTGCGTGCGTGATTGCACCGAGCGATGGAAGTACGGACTTCGTCCATGTGCAAAAACAAACAAAAAAACATCAGAGTTCTCTTTGACCCCATTTTAAATGCTCCCTGAACTTTCAAAAATCTTGTCTCAGTCTTCCATAATGATCGCGGCAGTTGATGGGGCAATGCTAGCTGTCTGTAGAAGCCGAATCACTTTTTCCCTGCGTCGATTTCTTGCAGTGAAAGCTGCTACGTTCATATCTTCTTGGCACTTCGCTGGCTAATATCAATAAGATAATCTGTGGCAAAATAAAAATAAAAATACCGCCCCGCACGCGCGAACGCACGAACGACCAAGCCGCGTATGGCGCACAACACAGGAAGAAAAAAACGCAGGCAGCTAGGCCTGCTGGCTACTGCGTAATAAAGCATAGCTTCATGGTGGCGCTAGGAGCTGGTCCTAGATGTCCTGATGATGATAGCTACAGCCCACGGACCATACACACAGAATCGGCGGTTTCTGTTTCGTTTCACGCGAGAGTTCCAAGCTGTGGAGCTGTTAATTTTAGCCGAATTCGTAATACTGATGTTCCAAAATTATAGAAGAAGAAATAAAATATGTTTGTTATTCTGAAATATACGCTATTTTGAAATTCGTAATTCTGAAATAGTTTAACAGTTTAACATTGAAAACATAGCAAATCTGCCGGGGATTCTTTAAAAATTCGTTAATTTAAAAAGTTTGTTAATGTGATGTTCATAGTAACGAGATTTCACTGTATTTTCCTTATTTCTGACCACGTGGACAGCTTCTCTGTTGTGCTGTTGATTAGTGTAGATGGCCCGTATATATGTGAATGGCATTTTCTTAGTTGTTTTTTGTTTCATCTTAATTAAGAGCATGGCATTCTCTTGGAAAGGGATACAAGTCTGCCGTGTCGAGAAGAACCGGGACAAAAAAGAAATTGCTGCTTGAAAGAGATATTTTTGTACCAGTGAGAATCGGTAATCCTGTTGTGACAAGTCTTAACTAGACTATCGTGTTCTAGCCCAAGTTCCACCTCGTCGTGGGGTCAGGGCGTTCAAGTGATGAGCTGGGGGACCTGCGTTTAGTCACAGCCGTGGCGGGCTCTTTTCGATGGAGGCAAAAAGGAAAGCGTTCGTGGGAGGCTGTGCCATGTCGGTGCGCATCAGAGGTGATTGAAATTGATTGGAGTCCTCCATATTGACGTCTTTCATAGCCTGAGCCAGTTTGGGACATTAAACATGATAAAACCAAACCAGAAATAAGTTTCAAATAGATACCACAGCTAGACTAATACAGTGACTTTTTTTCCTTTAATTCTAGTATGTATGTTGTCCACTTCATTGACTGGATAAACCTAGTGGTAGCAATAGTGTGGCCCAGCTTGAGCCAGTAATGAAGGGTGAGAAAAATCAAGATGGGATATAGTCTAAGTAGAAGCATTCATTGTCACTGTCCAAATGTTGCTCTTCAGAAGCTAGAACAGTTATTTTGATCTGGAACTAGATGACCTCATTCCTAAATAGAATGATAGCAGTTTGTAAGGTAAGCATACGTA
Organism: Amblyomma maculatum; assembly: GCF_055883805.1. Taxonomy (NCBI): domain Eukaryota; kingdom Metazoa; phylum Arthropoda; class Arachnida; order Ixodida; family Ixodidae; genus Amblyomma; species Amblyomma maculatum. The sequence goes on from NC_139351.1 coordinate 44,498,953, forward strand.
CGTAAGTGTACATTGGTAGTTTGTGATTGGCGGCCGCTTTAGCCGCGTTACTGTGACTGGTCTGAGCGGTGCAAGGTTCTTATAATAAATGAAGACACGTGGAGCTTTATAGAGAAACAGATTATGGTGGATAGATGAGAGGCCTTTTCCCATTTGAATGCACTTCGTAGTAATGTGCAGCGACAGCTTTCTGCTGTGAAGTTTCGAGTGAGAAATTTGTTGAGTTCCCATTTTTAGCCATCTCGGGCGAGCGTTGGCCAAAGTTGACCGAAGCCAACATCGGAATGATTGACTTCCAAAGCCGAGATTTCCTTCCAGACTGTAAGCAGCAGAAAAAAAAGGCTTTCTCGAGCTATGAGCAGGATTCAGGTCAATACGGGCACTATGCAATCTAAGTGTAAACTTGTGCCTCAGACTGCTCATCGATTGTCACAACAGTGTGTTTTGCCTAGTACTTCTTGCCCGCACAGTGCCACCTCTAGCAAGTAAAGTCGCTACAGATGGTGCCACTTTGATGTTGCTATTTGCTGCGTGAATGCATAGGTGATGCAGCCTAAATCATTGACGCAAATGGGAAGAGCATAGGTCTCACTCCCTCAGAGAAAATGGTTGTATGAAAAAGTGATTTGATATTTGAAAGGAAATTAGAAAATTCAGAATGTGTTTCTGCCTTTTCTTTTTTTGCCCAGCTTGCATTAGTGGTGAGGAAGCGGAGACGGCATCTGAGGAGATTGCCGGCATCACTAACTGGAACCAGCCGGCCGAGTTTGCATATGGAATTGCAACGACACTGTACGAGTGTCATCCCGTCACCAAAGAAAATGCTGGTAAGGCTTCTTTTCCTTATCTTAGACCTGCCTCGTTACATCTGGTCTAGGGGAGGTGCCATTTTTATTTTTCCATGCCTTTGTACTCTTAAAAACATCGAGAATGCATCTTTCGACGCGCAGTTTTTTTGTAAGTTGCGCTAAGGAGAAAGCATTAAATATTTTACGGTTGGTTTTAAGCTCTGCCTTTAGGAGCGTGACATGACTGCGTAGATGGCACCCATTTGCCAGCTCCCCTAGCAGATCTTGTAACAAACTCTCTAGCTGGGCTGATGACAGTGGATTCAAATTTAACCGTGAAAAAATGTGTTGGCACACTCTCCTTTAAGCAGTATGAAAAAGAACTGAACAAGGGTAAATGGGGTACGCCTCAGTTCGCAGATGAGCCAACGTTTCGACAAGTGGACTTGTCTTCGTCTGGGGACAAGGGGACTTGTCTTTGTTGACAAGTTTCCACTTGTCGAAAAGTTGGCTCATCTGCGAACTGAGGCGTACCCCATTTACCCTTGTTCAGTTCTTTTTCATACCGTGCAAACCATCTTCTTCCTTTCGTTATACCTGAATTCTCCTTTAAGCAGCGTGACATAGGGGTGGCCCAAATACCACATTGAATGGTTGGAGCCTTGTCATTCAAAAAGAACACAAACTCCTTGGTGTTGTTGTTGATGAAAAACTTTCTTTTTCACAGACATGAAACAGCTGCGACTAAAATGCTTAAAACCTTCTAAAATTCTGATCTCATTGGTTACTTCGCCGGCTCAAAGCTGAAATACATGCTAGAATACAGCCAGCTGTGTATGCACGTTTTTTGATGGTCGCGAGAGAAATCTTCCGTTAGGCCAGTGTTTTCGACGCCTGCAAGAGTAAAAACTGAATGAATATCAAGCAGCTAAAGGTGTGGACAGCAAACAAAAGTTCAGTTAAAACTCATGATCATGCGGGGGTCCGCATGCGGCACCCACTTTTCATACATGTGCTTAGGTGCGCGTTTCAGTGTGTGCCCACTCGATCCTTGGTGCTTGTGGTAGAATTTTTTCTGGGGTTTATCTCGAGGCAGGAAAGAAACTTTGGTACATTGAAAGTGCAGTAAAATTTGCTTCATTATACCGATGCTAAAAATGCATTATACTATCCTGTGAACACAAACTTGTGAAAGCCAAAATACAGTAAAAGCTCGGTGATACGAATCCAGTTCATACGAATTTCGGGATGATACGAATTAGCGAAATTCCCCGGCCAGAGTGCATTGTGTACAATGGGCAAAATTTCGGATGGTCCGAACACTCTCCCGTGCCACTATGGATGATATGAACGCGTGAACTGCGACTGCAACCTTGAGCACTACGCACTGCCCGCACATTGTTGACTCCACGCTATATGTATGCATCACGAGCAGTTTGCGGCGGCGCGTGGTCCACACCTCGCCGACGTCGCGATTTTCTGCCAGGCTCACGCCGCGAAACGCTTTCAGCGGCGCGTGGCTCACAAACCACACCTGTCGCAACCACTGTAGCTGGCGGCGGCGTACGCGGCCAGTGCGCACGCACCGGACATCGCTGGCTCCGCGATCGCGATCCGCAAGCAGCTTGCGGCGGCACGCATGTCGTCATCCCCATTCATGCTGTACGCGCTGCGAGAAGTATGCGGAAGCGGGCTGACCGCACATCACTGGCATTGCAATCATTTTCTATGCCTCGAAAGGTTTCTGCGGCGCGTGGCCGTGAATAGTAGTCGGCGACGAGCGCGCACGGGCAGCACATCATAGACTTCGCGACTGCTAGTCTTGCTGTACACATCGCGAGCAGTCTGCGGCGACACGCGACTGGCACGTCACTGTCTCTTGTGCTTTACGTGCCACGAGAAGTCCGCGGAAGCACGTGGCCCGTGCGTCGCCAACACTGCGCAACTCTAATAAGCCTTCTCGAACGTTAACAGATCTGCGCAACTGCCTTTACTATGCTTCTGCATATTTATTTTTGTTCGTTTGATGATACGAATGTTCGGATGATGCGAATTTTTTCGTGACTCCATGAGATTGGTATCACCGAGGTTCTACTGTACTTTGTTACATCAAGAATTTCAGTTGGTGTTTCATACGTCGAGATTTAAGTGTATATGTCACAGCCATTGTTCATTTGCAAAAATCGAACAGGAAAAAAAAATTCAAGATAGATGTGCGCAGATAGTGAAATTTTTTAATATGAGTCAAGCGCATAACGGGAAATAAAATGCCTCCCAATAGTATTGAATCTAATATGAGATATCTCATGAGTTAGACAAAAAAAAAACGGAAATTGTTCAGAATGGACATGATATATGGAACAGAATGAAACTTGCAGAGGAGGGTATATCCTACCAAAACGTCGGTTGTTCACTTTATGCAGGATTCTGTATACCAGTTTACAATACACGATGGATCAGCCTAAAATCATGTGGAGCTCTCATACCACCGCTGAATACAATAAACTCTCGTTAATTTGGCCTTCAAGGGGCCAGAAAAAAGCTTTTTAATTAACTGACTGAAAGTTCAAATTATTTAATGAACCTGAAACAACTGGCAAAAATCTTTTGCATCACACTAATTTTATATGATGAACATCTGCACGATGGGTACCTGCAGTTTATGTGGTCAAGCCTTGCGATCAAGTATGCAATGTGAGGAAATTGTAGTGAATTAAAAATGTTTGGTTGTGCTAGGTAACTTTCAAATATTTGGAAAATTCCGAACATAGGTTTTCTTAGTCAGATACGAATTGATCAACAAATATATTAAGTTCATATTCGAGATTTCGAATTTCGAAATTTCGATTGTAAGCAAATACGACACAGGGATCCACATACTCTAATGTCCGAAGCATCATTTGAAAGAAAAAAAAAACACAAGCAGATATTTGGCGTTTGTAGCTCTTTCAACGTCTTGCAGGACTCAGTGCAATTGTGATTGAGATTTGTTTGCTTGCATAGAAGGGCTGTATATATAAATAGGGTTTAGTCCTGATTGAAAATGCCCGTGTGGCAGAGAACAGCTGCGCGCATTTGTACACGCGTAGCTGTACGGACTGCGGCAGTATGTGAGCTTCTTGCACTGAACAGTCTGGCCATCGCCCCCATTTTTTTTTCCATGCACCTCTTCTTTGTTCACGTATGCTGTTTTGCTTTCTTTCCTCTGCCCTTTGCAGGGGAGCCAATAGCGGACGCGTTTGCAATTTGTGTGCGAGAGAACAGTGCCGTGTTGGCTCTTGCCGATGGGGTGAACTGGGGTGACAAGTCCTGCCTGGCTGCGCGCTGTGCCGTCCACGGCTGCATGGACTACCTGAATAGGGCACTCTACCGGGAGGGTGGTACCATTGACACCACTCAGGTCGGTGTCTCTCCTTTGTTTCGCACTTTTAAGCAAATGCCTTTCTTGCCTCATGAGTGACTCCTGCCAGAACGTGTCAGATGAGACAGATCCGTAACCAGTGGGACGCTAGCAACATAACAAGCCAGCATTGTCTAAATTGGCTAAAGTAGCTAAACATTGGGTAATCAAAAGCTAAAAGCCATAAATGAATTCAGAAAGGTTGTAGATCTATCCAGTGGTCCGAAATCCACTCAGTAGCCACATAAAGGCAGTGGTGAATCCCATGTTTATGCTAGACTATAAAAAAGTAATAAAGTATAAGAATACTAATGCAAAAATAAATAATAAAAGTAAGGTAATAATAAAAACAAGAAATAGAAAAATAAAAGAACTGCTTTCACCTGCTGCACTTAAACAGTCTTAAAGGGACCTTGAAATGCCTAAAATGAAGCAAAGAAAAGCAGTCAGTAGATAGGTACTCCGTCACTAGTCATTTCATCGCATGAATTTTTGAGGTTGCTTCATTAAAGGGACAGAACACTGGAATTTAGGTCTCGATTTTTTTTCACCGCAGTGGAAAGATTGATGTCTAAAATGTTCGATTCCATAACGGTTTTGTTAGAAACGCTGTACAAAATTTTTACTGGGAATTTTTTTATCAATGCGTGCACCCGTTTTTATGTAGTCCGATTCTGGAAACCATGAGCAACAACCGCGATGACGACTGGTGGTCGACAAAAAAGACGTGCCGAAAACAAATATACTTTCACTCGGCAGATAGTAATCAGGCATTTCTTGCGTAGAGTAACGTCCTTTTCAGTTTCGCACTCAATGCTGTTACGGAACAATAAGAAATTATGTCGACGTCGGGACCTATTGCGACGCCCAGACTGTTGTCCTGTCTCGTGGACTTATCTCACGGAATCTCGTGAGCGCAAGATTTTCGCCACAAAGAAAGGCTTTCGCTTTAGAAGCGTATTCTGGTGGAGTGTTGTTGTCTTGTTCAACGCTATCTTTTCATATTGCTCTCCCGTCCCTGTTTGCTTTGCGCTTTTCCTTGCAGGAGGTGTTTGTGTGCCTGCTGCGTTCCTTTCAAGCTGCCCACAGCCTGATCCTGCAGGAACAGGGCATGCTGACCACACTGTGCGCAGCAGTTATCGTGCAACTGCGGGGCTCGGATCAGTATGTCGTGTGCACGTGCAATGTCGGGGACAGCCTCGCTTATGTCTACAATCAGCAGCACGGCGTCCGTGAGATCACGTTGGGTAAGTGCGGGTGTACCGTGCGGCCTCAACGGACTGCAAAGGTGCCATTGCAGAGAGTAGATAGGAGAAGGGTTCTTGGACTGGTTTGTGCAGAACTCTTGGGCTCCTCAAAGTGCTTCAGGGTTTCCTGGTGATCCAACTCAGCACATCCCTCAACACCCTCTTTTTTCTTACCGAAACTTTTTTTTTTTTTTTCGATGGATGGGAATACTAGTTAATTAGTTATACTTTAATTGCTCTTAGCAGCCCGTTTTACTCTACAGCCTTTCATTGCTGATTTGGGCATCTTTAGTGCTTTAATGTGTGGGGCTATGTGTCTGCTCATTGCACTCGCCTTGGGTTGGAAAAGAATGGAGGCAGGGTTCCTCACCAACTCCTGAAAACTATGGGGCTCCACGTACCTTTTAAAATTATTGAAAGCGCTGGAATTTGAAATTCCGAGAGCACGTCAAACGCGAGCAGAGTTGGCAGGCGCGCCAGATGCTGGAGGTGGTTAGCTGGCTTTTTGGCAGGGAGGGAGGCATGGAGCACCAAGCATATAATGCGATGCCCATGCTTTTATTAAAGTGCCCGCTTTGGGAAATGTCAAAAGGAAGGGGAAATGTTAAAGGAAGGTCAAGATCTTGTGATTCCTCGAGGCTAGATGCAGTGCGAATGAGGAGGTGAAAGCAGGTATATTGCTGTACCTGCCTTTATTCGATGGCTCAGATGCGTTGATAGCATGTGAATTTGAATTTTCAGATAATTTGGACTGTGCACTGCATTGAATTCAGTGTATAATATAGCGCGAATCTGCTCCGCTGCCAACATATTTCAAACTACACACCACTGTGCCCAGGCGACCCGGCCAGGTGGACAATCTGCTAAAAGGGCCATGCGTGTTTGGGGGACATGTGGAGAGGGTAGAAACAACTTGAGAAGCAGAAGAGGGTCTCTTAAGTGGCGCCATTAGGTGGCATGGCAACGATAGCAATTAGCCTGTTGCTTGTCGTTGCTGGTTTCGAAGGCTGTAGTAGCTTGCTGGGTTAGCGTTTGCTGTTGAGCAATGGATAATATGACCAACACCGAGAAGCCGCTAATGAGGGTGCCACAGAATCGCCGGCGTACTGAAATCGTGATCATGGACGGAACTGCGACGCAAGCAAAATGAACGAATTGGGACTGTCGCCGATGTGTGCTACGCTTCTCGGTTTTCCGGAACCCTCTGGATCACATTGCATTGAGCGGTCATGTCTTGTTAGGTGTGCCACAGATTTAGAAAGGGAATATTGAAGTCATGCGCGAAGTTGGCACTGGTCTGTTATCGAAACGGGATTTTGCCAGAAGCCTTCCTATTGATTTAGTGATGTGTGACTTGGGTTCGAAAGGCTTTAAAATCGGGTGGCCTGGAGCGACCTTCACTTTTCGAAAAAATCACAAAGCATGAATTTGCGAGTCTTGGTGATTGTACGATTGCTTGAATAGTTGCAGGGGGGGTGGGGGGTGGGAGCAGTTGCGTGCTGCTTGGTTTTCCAGTAGGTGGTGGTTGCTGCCTTCAGAAAAAAAAGTATAAGAAGCAGGAGGTGGTCTCATAGAGTATTTAGAATAATAAATTTGGGAAATTTCACTTCCCTACTGCTCCCCGACCCCCGCGCACCAATTTTTGTGTTGACTTTCTTCGCCTGAAATTTTGGTTATTAACTGTTAGAAATGGAGAATGAGAACAACAGTAACAAAACTGAACTTAGGGAGTTGTTTGACTCAAGGTGAGAGATGCCCATTTTATTTCTGAATACTGTAGGCCAGTTCGAGTCCCAGCACCCAGTTGCTGAACTAGAGCTGTTGTGATTGGAAAATGTGTATAAGTATTCCTGATTCTAATGTGAATTGTGCAAAGCATGCACAGGGCAAACTGCACAGTCTTGTTTCACAAAATCTAGATCAGAGGCTAGCCCTGTGCTAACAGTTTTGTGCTTGGATTGTGCATAACCACTTGCTGCATACTTAAAGGGGGTAGGAAATGGCCAGAAAGGTCACTGATAAACGTTTTCAATTTGTAGAACAAATGCTTCCGAGCATTCGTCCATAGTAAAACTTCTCGGAAAAAATCCAGCGATTTATTATTAATTTTTAAAAGGCGTTTTTTGAAATTCGCGGGCTGCGCCGTTTCCGCGTGGCGGCAAGATTTGGAACTATTCTGCTGTGATTACCTACGTCACAAGTGCCGAGAGTGACAGGCCACGCCACGCTGCCATTGGCTGCAGCTGCGACGGCCACTACGTTACGGACGCACTTCCGGTAACTGCAAAAGTCGTCTGCTCGAGTGCTGCATTCATGAACTGCATGCGTGAACTCGAACTTGGTACTTCGGTTCGTGACGTTAACCGAAAAGGTGGTGGCGTCCGATTGAAAGTGCGTGTCGGTGCAGGAGTGCGAAAAGAGCACAGCTGGTCCGACTCAACACTACCGATTAAATAGGCAGCATCAACCTTCCTGTACCGACTGACGGCACAGCAGCGTACTGTAGTCCCGTGTCCTGTCTCGTCGTTGCCGCATCGACCATTTGTGCGGCGTGCTGATAATTAAATGGAATGTGCATCAAAGAAGGTCTGCTCTCAGCTTCATCGCGAAGGTACACAAATTCGCAGTGCAGCACCGGATGCCGTCAGGTTATCGCAGAGATGCTGTCCGCGGGCGCTGCGGCCGATTGCACTCCGGTCGTGCGCTGCTCCCTGCTCGTCGTTAGGCCTTGCTTCTTTTGCATCGAAGCCACGGCGGATGGCGTTTTGGAATCGCCCGCTTCGCTGCGTCTATAGCCTAGTCGCTTGCATGCTCCTATGTGCGATTCCTGTGTGTAGCTGCAGAAATCGGTGACAACCTGCGCTGCTGGACTGCATGTACCGAGCTGCTTTGCTGATGTTTTGCGCCGTCGATTCTGGCTCGACCGATGCGTCACATTACGCATTGGCACTTCCTAAACAATGTGCGTCTGACTGAAAGTGCGCGTCTGTGCAGGAGTGCGAAGAGCTCGGGAAAACAGGCGCGGCAACCGGAAGTTTTAGAACCGAGCGTCGACGCTTCATGGGCGGGGCCAGCGGGGCGGAGTTCCCCAGCTGTCTTCATTTTATTCTGGTGTCTCCGAGTGTTGAGCTGAGGGGAGAGAGGAGGAACGTTATTTTTAATTGCTGATATCTCCGGTGTTAATCAAGCTAGCTGAAAAATGCTTGCGGTGAATTGACTTGTGAGGGAGTACCTATCTTTCTACCAATTTGTTTTACCTTATTTTAGGTATTTCATGACCCCTTTAAGCAAAGTCAATTAGGTAGCACTGCTTTTGCAGGCAGTTCTTGGCATTTACCAGATGTTTAGCCACTTTTTTTAAACGTAGGGACCGTGTGCAGAGCTAGAGCTATCTACGATATCAAAACTGAACATCTCATGGCGAGAATTATGTGTGGTATAGTGGCGCTTAATTAAACAAGCTCGGATTTACGGTTACTGGTGCCACCATTTATTTTGCTCCTTATCTGTAGGTTCTCACGACATCCACTCCATGAGGGACATGCGCGACGCCCTGGGAGCATTAGGCCCAGTGGATGGACAAAACCCAGAACTCAACAACCTCACCGTCTCCATGACGGTGTGCCAGCCGGGTGACATAATCTTCCTCACTTCTGATGGCATCTCGGACAACTTTGACCCCGTTGTCGGCAAGTTTGCCATCGCCAAGAGGGGCCGCAAGGACGGTGCCAACAACACACAGCAGCAGCAGCCGCCTCCACCACTGCCGGAGGTCGAGGCACACCAAAGGCACGCGTTGACTCTCCTACGGATGCAGGTATGTTTCCAAGCCTTACATGCCTGGAATTATGCGCTGGTGAGAGCAACAGCGTAGCTTTAGTCTGAAAACTCGGCAAAACCTTTGCTTTAGATGGTCCTAAAGGAGCATATTGTCATCTCCACTCAGCTCGTGGTGCCCGCTCAACGTAGCTGGAGCGTTGGCTGTAAAATTTATTTTTAGCTGAGTGGAGTAGACTCAGAGGTGAACTACACGAAGAGTCCCCTGGTTATAAAAATGGAATTGAGACATAAATTCGGCAGAGGTGTAACCTGCCTAAAGCTACGTAACCAAAGTGAAAGTGGCAAGTTTCGCTCGACCCGCCTCACTTTGTCTCCGCCTCCCAGCGAGCTACATCCACTGGATGATCAGGGTCGGCCGTCTTGGCCACTTCTGAGTAGCAGACAGTTTACGAGGCGTCTCGCCTGCAGCATCCATGCGGACTGCTGTGGTTTAATAGTCGAGAGCTGTTTTATTGCATTGACACTGTCTGAGAGGTAGCTGAGGGTATCGGACTAGAGTGAGTGCACAGCTTTTGCGTAGCGGCAGTTGCGCAATGCCACGGCTGTCCCGTGACCGGAGTAAATGGCTGTCCCGTGACCGGAGTAAATGGGACAGATAGTGCGCCTTTCCTTTCCTGTCAACCAATTATAATTATATATAGCACTGCAGCAAATGTCGATAAGAGGCAAACGATGAGAAGCAAATGATAGGAGAGGAAGGGTAGGCTTTCTTCATTCTCTTAAGAGACACCGCGGAGGAGTCTGCGGTGGCCTCGGCGTGCCAGCTGTGCACCATGTGACGTCACTCGCTCCTCACGCATGCGCAGTTGGATCTCTCCGGGGCTCTGCAAAATCGCTCAGACCTAGCGTGGTGTTGCTTTCGTAACTAAACTGCTTTAATTTTCTGCTGCACTGCAAAGCAACATATTTGCACGTAAACATTTCATAAAGTGAAGGGAAAGGCGTATGCTGTTTGTGAGCAGACATTTGTTATTTTGTGAAGCTGGGCCGTGACACAACATGTAGGCTTCCCGCGTGGAACACGCTCGTCTGGCTGCTCCACTAGTACCTTATACAAGCGGGCCAGAGGTACTGGTCCGCTTGCGCGATCCCGTCTGTGCGTGCCAGCTGAAAGGAGCAGAGACACCAATATGCTCCGTTAAAACTGCCTTTTGTTGATCATAGTAAAGCAGTAAAGACAATAACTACCATTTGTGCAACTCGATGGTAAAGCAGCAGAAATACTAACTACCATTTGTGCAAGTCTGTACTCATCGCATTAATTAGTGAGCTCATTTATTGTTTGACGGTGGGCAATACTGTGGGATACACTTAGTGCACAAAATCATGTAATTGCCTTGAGCCTTATCGCATAGATAACTGCACAATGAACATGAAGGGTATGCAGCAAAAGGAAAGGTAATGACTGTGTGAGTGGTCCATCAGTCAATTTATATGAGAAGGAAAGAAGGTTTTTGGACTATCCATAGTCTATGACAGGGGTTCTCAAACTGGGTTCCGCGGAACCCCTGTGTTCCGCGGGCTGTCTTCTTGTGTTCCGCGAGAACCCTCACCGGCCGATCCCCGTTTCAGGTTCATTTTTAGTGCACGCGTGCGAACCAAACAGCGGTTTGTTCGTTAAAGCTAATTTTTACTTTTCGTGCCTCAAAAAAACAATCTTGTGTGTCACGCCCACGTTAGCAGGCGTCGACAGTGGACGTCTTTTTGCATACAATCGAATTCACGCGCCTACCCGTTTTCTGCGGCCTCCGAGATCACGTCTGCGTGCGTTTTTGAAACGCGCGCGGACGTAATCTCGGAGGCCATTAGTTTTTATAAGCACTTCTGTTTGTCGTCGTCATATGGCACTACCCATGCCGCCATCGCGAAGCCAAGCCAAGCCTAGACAAGCAAAAAGAAGCTCGTTATGTCGCAGAGATAGCCGGTGGATCTCAACACGCAGTACTTTCGCCCTATTATCATGAGCCAGAAAGCAAAAGGGAGATTGTACGATAGCAGCTATCTTGCATATGGCTTTACGCAAAGTGGAGGAAATCCGCAATGTGTTATATACTGCGAGGTTTTGGCTAACAGCTCGATGAATCCAGCCAAGCTGTCGCGTCACCTGGCTACAAAGCACACGGCCTTCAAGGACAGGCCAGTCGAGTATTTCGAAAGAAAAAAGCAACTTCTCGATGCGCAAAAACTGGACTCTCACCACCAGGTAAAACAATTTGTTAACTACGATAGAGAAGTTGCGTTTCTGACATTAGCGCATCTTGTTGCAGAAATCGGCACCATCTCTCGGCAAAACAAAGGCGTTGTACCTCCTCAGCTACAGAATCGCCAAGCAACTGAAACCGCACACTATCGGCGAAGACCTCATTATGCCTTGTATTCAGGATGTGGTGAAGACTGTGCTTGGAGAAGAACAATCGAAAAAAGTAGTGCAAATTCCATGCTCAAACGGCACCGTTGGACGGAGGATCCGCGAAATGGCGTCGGATGTGGAAGAGCAAGTAATTAATAGTGTCAAAAGCTCTTCAAAATTTGCAATCGCCGTGGACGAGAGTTTCGACGTTTCTGGGCACCCGCAGCCTGTGGCATTTTCAAGGTTTATTTCCAACGGCACCATTGTGCAGGAGTTTCTGTGTTGCCTTGAATTGAAGACAACTACCACAGGAAAGGACTTATTTGACGCGCTAAATGAATTTTTTGGTAAAACGGGGCTCCTATGGGGCAAATGCATAGCCGTGTGCACCGATGGTGCGAAGTCGATGACAGGGCACATGAGAGGGCTAATAGCTTTAATTAAGCAAGTAAATGCCAACACCGTTTTCACACACTGTATGATTCACAGAGAAGCCCTTGCCTCGAAGGAACTGAGCCCCGATCTCATGGCTGTCATGAGCCATGTTGTGAAAACTGTGAACTGCATCAAAGCAAAGCCGAAAGCCATTCGTCTTTTCAAGGCACTTTGTGATGAAATGGGCGCAGTTCATGAACACCTGCTACTACACACAGAAGTGCGTTGGCTGTCGCGTGGCAATGTGTTGAGGTGAGTGTTCGACCTGCAAGGTGAGCTGGCCACATTTCTCTCAGAAAATGCACTAGTTGAGCCGTTCATGCAGAGCTCTTTTATGGCAAGGTTGGCCTATCTTGCAGACATGTTCGAGCATCTCAACACATTGAACCAGAGCTTGCAAGGCCAACAAACCACCTTAGTTAGTGCTTCTGAGCAAATCAAAGGATTTTGCAGCAAACTGCAGGGCTGGATGAGCCGCGTGAGCAGAGATGACTTTAGTCCGTTCAAAAGGCTTAGTGGCTGTAAAGTCTCATCTGCTGATATGTCTGTGTTCACAGCACACTTGAGCACTCTCAGGGCTCACCTAGCTGGGTACTTCCCAGAAGTTGAAACAGTCAAATGGCTGGTATTTCCTCTTGATGTTGATGTGACAATTCTCAATACTGACAGTGTTGAAATTGAGAATGAGTTTCTAGAGCTCAGGGCAAGCACTGCTCTCAAAGAGAAATTTAATGGTGAAGGCTTAGTGACATTTTGGATGGGGACTGCTCCACTGTTTCCATGCCTCTTTGAAAGGGCAGTGGACATTTCGCTTCCCTTTGCAACTACATATGCATGTGAACAGGCATTTTCAGCCCTCGCTTATCTGAAGAACAAGCACAGGAGCTGTCTTGACCCGGCAGCTGATACGAGACTGGCTCTGAGTGCTACTGAGCCACGCTTTGACTTGCTGTTAAAAGGGAAGCAGTACCACCCATCACATTAGTATTTGTATTAACCTGTGCAATAAACATTTAACCTTTGCAACTTTCTCTTTGCAAAAATGCACTCGAAAAACATTGCTGGTAAGTGAAAACGAGGGGGGGGGGGGGGGGGGGGGGTTCCCTGAAACTTATTGAAGGCTTTTGGGGTTCCTCCAAGCAAAAAAGTTTGAGAACCCCTGGTCTATGATATCGCTTTTTGGGGCGTACGAAATATGTTTTTCTTTTTTCAAACAAAACTTAGTCGAGAGCTTGCAGCTGTGTTCCCTTCTCTTCATTGTTTGTGTTTATACACTCAAACCCAGATATATCGAATTTTGGTTATATCAAACTCACGGAATATCCCCTTGAAAATCCCATGTAAAAGTATAGGAAAGCTGCGTCATATATCGAACTCAATTTCACCGGTCGTTCGTTATATCTAACTCCGCACCACGCACTGGAAAGTGTGCCTTCCCCAAAGAAGATCGCATCACCCTCGGTCGTTTGCCACGTGACATTTTCAAGCCTCGCGCAGAAGGAATGAGAAAAAATAGTTCGGCGACGGCTGGTCTAGGGCACCACCGCGCCCATTCCCCAAAGGCGCGCGCATCTGCGGTTGTCGTTTCCCGCGCGCCAGTTTGTGACATTTGCAAGCCGTGTGCATAAATGAACCAGAGAGAAACTGTGAGAACGAGAGGGATAAAACGCGATTAAGTGAAGTGCAAGGGTGTGCCCATTCTTTTGCCGAGCTATCTCTCACCTTCCTCACTCTCGGCCTTCGCTCGCATTAGCACGCACTACGCAAGCGCCAAGCCAGCTCAGCCCGTCTTCAGACAGAACGTCGGACGCTTTCTCCAGCGTGTTGCGAACCCTCTGCGCGCGGTGGCTGACGTGGGTATGGCGCCTGCAGACGTTAAGCATCAGATCTCTCTCTCTCTTTTTCTTTTTTGCGAGAGTTGTCCATTCTTATCGTTGCGCTGTACGCGCGGCGTAGCGCAAGATATCGCAGCTGCGGACGTTAAGAAGCGGCAGTTTTTTTTTTCTTTTGCGGGAGGTGTTTATTCGTGCAGGTATGAATCAACGAAAGCACGCGGTCAGCTGCGATCATGACACCGGCTTTAAGCATTTCCCGCTTCAAACAGCATTTGCTGCTACTATGCTTTCCAATGATTTTGTGGCAGTGGACTACGCCCACCTCAAGCGCGGCGTGATAAATCGAACCAGGCTTGTGCAATCAAGCCATCATGGGCACTCTGCCAAGTTCGCTCCCCGCCATCGCAGGAGCTATCAAAAGATAAAACACGTTGTGACGTGTGACGTTATCGCTGCGCAGCATCTTGGCACGCTGCCAAGAAATGAGCTGTAGATGAGACGACCGAAATGGAGTGGCGCGCGCCATCGACACGCAAGCAAAAACGCTCGCAATTTCTGCCGCGGCGACACAGAAACCTTATTTTGAGCTGCAGCGGTGGCTCGAGCGGCGAAGTTCCAACAAGTTGGAAATTTTTTGCTCTGTTGCCGAGATCGCTTAATCACTTGCATGTAAGCGAGCTAGCCTTAATGCTTTTAATTTTTTTTCAAATTCTCGGGTGAAAAAGTGGAGGGTGGGTTCATTATGCGAGTGGGTTGATTACGCGACAAATACGGTATTGTTTTTTCGCATCGTAAGTGCCGTCACAAGCCGAGTTCTGTATATCGAATTATCAATATATCGAACTATTTTGCAATCCCCTTCGAGTTCGATATATCCGGGTTTGACTGTATAGCTTACTCAACAGTATGGGCTTGACTTCTGGATGACAGTCTTTTGGATGAGACAGTGGAGATGGACGGGGAATTGAGATGCTCGTTTTCCTGGAGTTCAGCAATGACTCAGTTCTTTTTTTTACTCTTGTTTTCTTCTGAAGAACAACAAATAGTTTGCTGTGTTCAGTAAAGATACCGCAGTAAGTTCAGGTGGAAGTTCAGGTGATTCAGACTAGAAGTACTTTACTCCCAGCTCAGGCCCAGCAAGTCTGTGGTGTCGCATGCTCATTTATTTAGACATGGGTGGTCTTGCATTGGTCAGTTTGGATGGGCGTCAAGCTGAAATACGACCTACGAAGCCAGAAATCGCCCAAATGGAACTGCTCGAGCCAACACATAACACAAGTGTGTGCGCTATGGCAGGCATGACAACGGTTATAGGTCCCCCATTGCCATAATATAGACAAGCAGCACAGTATACTGTCTAGCCTAGTTATAGTGAAGCCACTTATAGCGAAATAGCAGTTATAACGAAGGAAGTTCAATTTCCTATTCCCATTGTTGCATTTTCAATACAATTTGGGTCCAGTTTTGACGAAGTAAATAAGCGCACATCAGCGGGTATAGCCAAGTGATTTTGTATGAAATTAAAAATAACTTATCAAGAGATTTTTAGGCCTTCAGGCAAAAATAAGGACAAAATTGGGCTGATGGCTGCATTTGCAGCGTCGTCTGCTCTCCCGTGAAGCGAAAGGTTGCTTCACTGCATTTCTTGCATTATGGTCTTCGTGATGCGGCGTCCAGTTGTGCCGTTGAGCTGGTTGTGCAGGAGGTACAAAAAGTAAGAAAATAAAAGTCAATTTTCGATGACATCACGGCAGCGGTCGAGTTGTGAATAGGGGTTCTTGAATTTCTCTCCTCTCGATTCTGGGCCCGGGAGAGAGAGAGAGTCAGGGAAAAATCGTCGCGGGAGTAAGAGAAGCAGAATAAAGCGAGAGTGTTTCCTCCGCTTTCATGGATGTTTGTATGCGCTTCTCTCACTGACGCCATTACTTCTTCGTGCCTTGTTCCGCTTCCTGCGTTTGGTATCTCGTGACCCCTGACTTCACCTGGGCAACTTCTAGACAACAGACCTACTCAATTATCCCCTTTCTCGAACCTGACCCTTCGATTTCCAGGCGATGTCGAGTCTCGCAAGCCCCAGCACCTCAACAAGAAAGAGAAAAGTGTTGTCATTGAAGACGAAGTGTGTCATTCTGGGCAAAATGCGCCGAAACGTGAAGAGTGATATCGCACGGAAGTATGAAATCGCACAGTCCACACTCTCAACTATAATCAAGAACAGCAGCAAGATTGACGCCGTTATTGGCGACGATGTTAGCTGCGGGGACCGAAAGATGATCCGATGCACCACGTCTGCCAATGTAGAAGCCGCCCTTTACAGGTGGTTCTTAGATGCCCGATCAAAGAACATCCCGCTCAGTGGACCCATCAGGCTAGCGATGGTCCGGAGGAGGCGCAAAGTGCTGATATTGCTTGACAACTGCACTGTGCGTCACATCAATGCACACTTGAGCGCTGTTGAGATTTTGTTCAAGGTCCACTACCGGCGCCGAGTGATCGAGCTCCTTCTGATTGATGTTCGATCGGCCGACAACGTCGTGACCAAGGTGAAGGTCCCTTTGGTGAAGGCCATCAATTTTGCAAGCGGAGCCTGGAGGGACGTGAAGTACTTGACTATCGCTCATTGCTTTAAGAAAGCTGGCTTCTCCCAAAGCAGCAGCACGGACACGGCGCCTGCCGAGGACGAAGCTGCCACGGTTGGCGTCGCTGCAACAGCTGATGGTGCCACCACAACGACCTGCTTGGAGTAGCTCTGGGAGTCTGCTAACGAGTTGGACCTTGTGCCTCCAGGTCTGTTCCACATGGACTTCATTTCCGCTGCCGCCGAACTTGTTGCCACAGAAGACTTCACGATTGACGAAGCTGGCGGGAACGTAATGGAAGGGAGGGATAGTGCCTCCGAGAGTGACTTCCATGACCCTGGTTGTGCCCCTAAGCCGGTGACCTCTGCAACGGCCATCGCAGCTGTTGACACATTACGGATGTACCTCGGGAGTTCAGAGCAGAACTTCGGTTCGCAG
Source organism: Amblyomma maculatum (assembly GCF_055883805.1). Taxonomy (NCBI): domain Eukaryota; kingdom Metazoa; phylum Arthropoda; class Arachnida; order Ixodida; family Ixodidae; genus Amblyomma; species Amblyomma maculatum. The sequence goes on from NC_139351.1 coordinate 44,515,865, forward strand.
TTGGACGGTATGGCGGCTGCGATTCTGAAGACCGCACTTGCAAAACGTGTTCAGGGAACGCTGGACCACTTCGTCCAGCGATGATAAAACAATTTACTCAAATTTGTCTCCTTTTTTCATAGTCCATATACAGCGAAATAGCGAATATAGCAAAGGTATTTCTAGTTCCTGCCGACTTCGTTATAACCGGGCTAGACTGTACTTTTTTTTAGTTTTTCTTAAATTCACACCATCCCTTGTGCACATCGGAAAGTCGCACAGTTTTGGACACTGCTTTACGCATCACTGGTCGTTTAGTTTTGTTCTGGGATGACAACATGTAGTTCCAACACCTACATATACTTCTATTTTCTGCATCCAGATGCTTTCTCCCTCCTTTTCAGTACACTGAAACAAAGCAGTGGACGAAACTGCAAAAAAATTGGGGAGATTTGAGCATGGTTTCAACCTATTGATAGAGCTAGCTGGGAGTCTTGCGGGGATAGCCTGTGTAAGGCTGCCTTTTCAATTCACATTTTTTTTTTTTCCATAATTTTTCTTAAGTTAGGTTTTGGAGAAAGTAAGACACCTTATGCTTTTGGGTGAACGCTAAGGAATGATGGACACCTGCAAGTCTTACCAGGTCAAGGTCACATTTTCATATTTTTCATGTAAATCGTAAATGGTTTAGAAGAAAGGAAAGGCAGGGTACCTGTTAGACTTGAAGGGAGTAAGGTGGGTGGGAAAGAGGTTTTATAGTGGAGGGCTGCGGAGTAATTTCAGCCCTCTGGGGGCCTTTAACATGCACTGACAACACACAACACAGGACTGCCTCTTAGGCTTTAGGGAAGGAAGGTGCAGGTATACCGTTGATTGGACACAAGGGAATCCTAGATACCCACACTTAATTAGGTCAAGGTCTTTTGAAGGCCAAATTTAGGGCCATGTGAAGACCTTTACATAGTGAATCTTTCACTTCAATTGTAAATTGGTTTGCAAGAAAGTTCAATTGTAAATTGGTTCGCAAGAAAGGAAAGGCGCAGTATCTGTTAAGGTCACTTGAAGGTCAAATTATTGGACAGGCAAAACTCGGGTGTGCCTAGTGTAGTGAAGCTTTTGCTTCAAAATCATTGTTGCTAGTTTTCATCTGATAAGTGGACAACCACACTCCAGGCATACATTAGATGAAATTGCTTTGTTGCAAATAGTTTTCAGGACCACTCGAACTTCCTAATAATTCGGATACTTTTCCTGGTTTCTTGAAGGCCAAGTGAACGAGATTTCACTCTACATTGATACATTGGTTCCGAATATAACATGGGACATCTCAGCCAGATGATTTGAGGGATAAAAAGCCACATTACATTCGTGCAGACACAGAAAACACAGCCTTACTCAAGATATCGATTGTTTCTTAGGATGCATGTGAAGAACGAAAATGAAACATTCATATAGCGGAATGTTATCTTTGTAACAATGTTCTTATTTGTATAATTTCTTTCTGAATTGGGCAGGATTTGCTACAGCAAGGCCTGTACCAGGGCGATGGTGCCTGCAGCACTGCGGAGGACCTCTGCGAACGGATGGTGGACTTCGCCACCAAGCTGACGGCGGCGAAGCGGCGAATCCTAGAGGATCCTGAGCTATACTCTGCCGACACAGCGCCTGGCGAGGAGGCTCGTAGGCGACGTCACCGTGCCGGTCCCCGGCTCGCCATGGTACCCGGCAAGCTTGACCATGCCTCGCTTGTTGCCTACCAAGTTGGCGGCAAGCCGCGCACCAGCTCCAATGCTCACTGGCGGCAGCAGCGAACTGCAACCAGCAGCGGAGGTGGCACGGATGTGTACGATGGTCGAGAGGACCGTGCTAACCGTAATGTCCCTCCCACTCTGGGAGAGCCAGACGACTATCCAGACAACCTTCCTTACGAGACGACGATCTGAGCTGCTTTCCTGCGCTGCCCATGATGTACCTTAATGTCCTGAAGATTGAGTGACAAGGCCACGAAGTGGTAGAGTAGACTTTGTGGACTAGACCAGCTTCCCCCTGGGCTCCCCTCATCTGCACAGTCATGAATGAGCCTGGCTCACTTGACATAGTGCCGGGTATACCATCTCTTTGGTTTTATCAATGCAGTCGTGGTCACACTTAGAGTGGACACACAACTGATGTAGCAATCAAGTAAAACTGGCAGTCATATTTCAAGGTTTGATTTTGAAAAATTGTCCGACGTGGCAATTCAGTTTTATGTCATAGAAATTCAGGCTAGTTTCTAGTCCTTTAATCTTAAATCACTATCAGCGCTTTACCACCAACTGGTCGTTTGCACTATACGTGATCACTGCTGAATCAGTTATGTTTAACAAGAGTGGTGAACGTAGCTTATTTTAAGAACGACGTTTAGTAATTGGCTTCTTTTAACAGTCAGTGGGTGAACGCAAATGGTCGTGTGCTATTGTTTTGGAACAAGCCCCAATATTTATGGCATTAATTTTTCCCCTCTCTATCAATGACGGCAACTGTGCTCTGCTGCAGTGGGAATCAAACCACTCGCCCTTGAGACAATCTAGAGAGTTCTGTTCTCCCGACTGTCCTGAGCAGCAGGGATATGCAACTATCATACCCAAGTGTTTTTCGCATCGATTATTTTTATCTATGTGACTAGAGTGGTAGTAGCCATTGCCCCGGCTGGCCTCATCTTGTTTGTCTTTGGTGCTCAAGATTGGCTTTGAACAGGAATTTCTTTTTGACCCGAATGCTTCCTCGCCAATGTTTCGAAGTTACTCAGCTGTGCACAAAGCAGTAGTACCTTATTCACAGTCAAGTTTAGCGGTGTCAAGGTTCAACTGTACAAATGTCAGCCGAGGCAAGCCCGACTGGCACCGTAATCTGACGAGCAATGCATTTGGTTGTGTGTGGCATCGTTTGCCATCGACACTCTCAAGCTACTCCATTGATACTGGTTTAACGGGGTTTATTCTCTACTCCGCAAATTTTGCTGGTTTGCAACGTTTGAAAGGAAGACACCCACAGCACTTCATTGTAGTTGGATGTTCTTAGCTAAAAAGTCTGACAGTAATTTTTCTGATGGCATGCTCCTTGAGGGCTAACACTAGTTGACTGCACCCATAGTGACTGAAAGCATGTTTCTATGCGATTATCAGCGACAGCCAGGGCATACCTTCTGCACTGGAAACGAGAGGCACCTGTCTTACTGAAAGACAAGAACCAATATGTAAGGGAGCTTCTTGAATGCTGAGAAGTTGTCACATATTTTGCTTGCTTTTCCAGCTAAGCTAGCAGGCTGATGTTTTTGTGTGTGACGAGACATCATATCATAGGTTGGAAGCACACACGGAAGGTTTAAAGTGGTGGCGCTGTCCAGTCGGTTCCCATCACAATGAAAGGCGTGATGTTTCGGTGCCATCAGTCCATGGCCTGTGTGTGTGTGGTGCCGCTGCTGTAGAAGAAATGTGCCAATGACATGCGGTTGTAATATAGTTGTGGTTGATGCTACGTACACCCTCCCCCTTTCACGATATGGTTCCCGATGTACAACTGTTCGTCATCTGATGGCTATTTTTAATGCTTTGTCACCTTGTGTTTGTTCACGTGATCCACTGCTGTGCAATCCATTTGTTGGTTAGGAATGCTTTGTGTGTGTGTATAGTTGTGGCCTGTCTGTTCTCATAGCAGGCGAAGACAGCGTAAGCTCAATTCAGCAGCTAGCTGAAACGTTTAAATGTCATGTAAATGGTTAAGATGCCTGCTTCTCTCTTCCTTCACTGTTGTAAACGGTTCACATGATTATGCTTATCGAGGCACTTTGATGCTTATCAAGGCACTATGATAATCTTGAGGCTTCCTCGAGGTGCCAATGGTAATAGGGTAGAGAGCACAGGTTGGGCTGCAAAATATGCGTTCCATAATATATCTGCACGCTGTGAAAAATTCTCCTGCACAAACTGCTGGACTATTCGGGCTTAAACACGGGCCACAAAGTAACTTATGGTCTATGCTTTTCAATAATGCAGTTTAATGGCTGAACTTCCCACAATTCTTCAATGAACGCATTCCTTTTCATCCTCGCCTACTTCTAGTAGATGCTCACTTGTAAAAACATCATATGTTGTTTCATTCCTAAAAGAAGCTAAGTTTTTAAATGAGTTATAGATTTTTTAACCAACTTTTTAGACCCATCACATGCATTACAGACTAAACCTCACGCTTGGCGCTTAATGGCCTTAGTAGCCTATGTGTCATTAAACCCCATTAAACTAAACTAATGGCTGAACTTGCCTACATTGTCTAGCATCGGCGAAAAACTGCAGTCATCCGCTGCGGAACTTTTTGCTGTGGCAAGCAGATCAGCCGGTTTGACTGGCTGCACCATCTTGCAAACTTTGAAGCCCATCGCGCCCTACGACGAATATTGGTTGAAAAGCGTTGACCACAGCAAGTGACCTCGTAGTTGGCCTTCGAGCTTGAATAGTCCAGTAGTTTGTGCAGGAGAGCTTTTCACATCTCGGGCAAATAAATACGGAACACCGTGTATATGGTCCGACTGCATGGTGTCAAGTCTTAGCACAGCCTTGGCTTGAGAACCGGGCACTGCTGCTGATACCACATTCCAAAAAGGGTTCCATTCAAACCTCATCACTTTGCTGGGGCAGTTTTTAATGTGTGCGCAATCCGTCCATATCTCGCTAAATCAATCACGTCCACTCTAATTCGATGAAATTGAGCGCGACCTGATCAGGTTTGTTTTTTAAAGTATTTTTGCGCCAGCTCAGTATATACATGATAGAATATTTGAGCGTTTTTATTTTTCTTAGAAACTGCAACTCACTACTCAACATTGATGCTGCATTGCCTACTGACCTCAAAGCTTTATTAGCTCTTTATTGCTTTTTCACCTTTGCTTACTGCCAGCTATATTCACGTCGCTTACTACTACAATTGTTGTCCTAGTAAACGTGGTTGGCATCTCTATTTCTATTCTTCTTTACCTTTTACGTGTTTTTGTTAATTTTTAAAATATAAGACCACTGCTGGGCATCCTTGGAGTTCAGTTTGATACTCTGTTTTATCTTCCACAGAAACTTCATTGTCATCGTCATAGTGGTTTTAGGAAAGAAAACTGAACTGCATTAAGATAAGATAAAAGATAAGATAAAAGTGATGGATCCCACAGTGCAGTGTGTCAGATGAGGTATCTCTCAAAGCTTTGCTAACACGGCATGTCGACAGAGTGTACAAATGTGTATAGCAATGTATTTCAGATAGGCTTAGCTGTCGAGTCGTCATACTTTCTGCCAGCGTTGTGCATTTTTCTGGCAAGATGTGGTATCCGGAGAGAGATCTCATCAGAGCAGAAGGCTCCTCTTCTGAACGAGTAGGAATAGAGTCCCCTTTTTTTCTATCAACTCATCTTACGCCATCTCGTTGGCATTCTCTCTTCAAAATCTTTACGCTGTAGGCAGTTGACTGAAGGGATTAGTTAGGAAGCAGTTATTGCATTCAGGTTTGGCTAACTCCTGCTGCAGTACTTCTTAGCTTGTAGTCACTAGTTCATATATTTGAGCGAAGGTTGACTTTAATTGGGCTTATGTTCAGGCAAAAGTGAATATAGAAGTTCGAAACATGGAAGGCAGTTGCTTGAGGTAGTTCTTTTAGTCAGGGATCTTGCGGGTCACCATCTCGTATTGGGTGCCAACTAGTGTCCTTGCCAAATGAGGCTTTCTCGCAAAGAGCGACAAGGTTTCCATGATAACAGGTTGATTCATTGAAGCTCAATGGCATTTTCTACTCTTTTTGACCGTAAGCGCATTATTTGAAATTACTGTCTCGAATAAAGAAAAATTTGTATTTCAAACCTTAACAGTTCTTATTCAAACATATTAGTGTCAATCATCTGGTCCAATCTAAGGGCTGTGTCTGGCATTATGCCGTAAAGTGGGTGAATGTTACTTTTACGCAAAGTTCCTCAGAGAAGCTAGTGTTTTAAACAAATTATAAGTGTGAAACTGTCATACCCATATTATGACATTTTAACAGTGTATTTGGCACATCATAGCCTTAGTTGGTTTTGCATTGTAAACTAACTCAAAACAAGGTTTCCTTAGAGCGCTGTGTCCTCAATGCTGGCAAGGTTCTGTCCAGCCGAACTTGGGGCTCAGTGATAGCTTACACAAATTTGTGTAGTCTCGTCTGACATCGAATGATGGACGCTTTGTTGTGAAGCCGGAAACGCTGCCGTCGTGACATCAAGACAATTTGGGGAAAAATTGGAAGCATGTTCGTGCGAAAATAAGACTGCCTTGTTTTAGCTGTATCATGAACCAAAGCTCGGCATCTTCACTTGTTACTGATAAAATACTCCAGTTTACTATCGTGTAAACTTTGGCCAACAATATAAGACACTGCCCGAGAGCATTAAAGGATAACTCCGGCATTTTTTTCACCCTCGGTGAATTTTACTGAAACTCGCGGAGGTTTTCCTCACTTTTTTGGTAACTTGTACCAAATTTTTTACTGGTTTGGCATTTTGCTGCAGCGGAAATGAATTTAAAAATTTTCCACTTGTTTTGCCGTGTAATATACTTTGGCATGGTATTTTGAAAAACATTTTTGTATCGAAAAGAGAGGAATCCAAGGATTGCGATGCGATTATCAACTCAAAATGTTCGAGAAAATGTTCAAAAATCCTCCGGAGTTGCCCTTTATTAAAATCCATGCATTGTTTTCTGGTCGGGGCTGTTTTATGCTGGAGCAGTGACGTTTTTCTGCTCAGTATGAGAGAAAGGCTTAGAACACCATGTAACTTTGTTAACCACAGCCAAAGTACACAGGCAGATGCCAAAGGTAGTGACATCAACATTATCAGGGGATCGTTTTTTCTTCCTTTGTGAAGAGGATCCCACATGCTGCATTTCTGCTTTAGTGCCACAGCCTTCGTGGCAGTGTGTCAGAGGCTCATATAACTAGTTTGAGCAACCTGTCGAGTAGAGTGATTGCATTCTCTTTGCAGTAGGCTATTGTTGCTAGCACATATGTAAGTACCTTTCGTGGAGCCCTCACTTTTGGTGCCTTGTAGATGATTGTGCAGAGTTATGCAAGACACATTTCCTTTCACGTGAGCACTCCTACTCATTTACTTGTATTGCAGAATGCGTGCCTATTGCAGAAGCATTTACAAACCTTTTATTTTTGTTCTTAGAGGAAAAGATTTGTATAGACTGTTTCAGTGCTAAACGTGAACTATCATACATTTCTGTCAGTTAAATTGCTTATTTATTCGGGCTGAGATTTGCACACAGATAGCATATAACCATTTTATATAACAGCATATAACTGCTAGCATAATACCAGTTTAGAGGATGTATACCTAATTCGATCAGACTTTATTCAAAATTCATCTCGTCGCCAGCATTGCAGATTAAAAACAAGGCTTCCTATGGGTCGGTTGCCAGCGCTGTAGGTGATGCGGATTTCTGATGAACTCTATGATTGAATCAATCTGGCACCTCACGCAAATTTGTATTAAAAACGATAGAGGATTGTATGCTGTCTATGTGCCAAATTTCAGAGCGAATGGAATCTTATCACGGTTTGCGTTTAGCATTTGATGTTTTTAGTTCTCAGTTGAGTGCAGAGTATACTGCGCGAGAAATGTTGAATATTTTTTCGTTTTGTTTTTGTTTGGATATAGAGTGGTGTTGGCAACAACACAAGTCTTTGTGGGGCACAGCAGTGCGACTTCTCGGCTGCCGGAATATGTGTTTTCGATCTATGCTTCTATTGCTGTCATGTGTTTGTTGATAACATATTGTGTGCACATTCCACACCACTGACATGTACAACAGTATGTGCTTAATTGTGATGGTTCTGCTAGTTTACTGACGTCAGTGAGAAGGTGAGCTCAGAGGTTAATAATCATACGAACTCCGAAACTTCCCACTGACTCCATGTTCAAAACTGGGCTTAGTTGAAAGTCTTAAAAAGTTGTCACCTGTAGAAAGGAACTGCTCAAAGCTCCCCGAAACTTGCAAAAACTTGCAAAAGACACTTTTGTTGACAAATGGTGCCTGAATTGTGTACGCATTGTCAAAAAAACTGGCTGCAGAAAATGTCTACGTTTCAAACTGTAGTTTCGTGCTTGGTATGATTAATGAACTCTGAGCTGTAGTAGAGTAATACAGAGAGAGAACTATTAACCATGAAGCTGTCTCGACAGATGGCCTGTGCTATGCTTGTAGTACGCATTTTTTGAGTGTTTCAAGCTGTGATGTGTATACCGGTCTTCGAAGGGAAAGAGAACGAGAGCAGGATTTCCGTGCTGGAAAACGGCACCTGTATAGTTTGTTGTGGCTGTTTCCCACCCCTTTGTGTGATAAGATCGCTTGCCACCTTGTTTGCAGATGGTGGCACGGGTTTCCAACTATGTGTTGATTTTCCAAAGCCGAAATAAAGAAGCAAGTGCAGCTGAGCTTGTTTTGAGCGTTCAACTTGGGCTTGCTATGTTGGAGAAATAAAAACACGCGATTGGATGGCCACGCACAGAATAGTATAAATGATGACCAGAGCATCAGTTTTATCATGTTTATTGTTTGAGAAATCCATACATCACAGGCAGGACTTGTTCACGAAGTAGGTAAGGTAGATGAAATTACAGGCCATAGGAGGTTTCCAACACAACCCTTATATACTGATTTTTATGAAAATTGCTTTTTGTGTTAGTAATGCACCATAAAACAAAATGCGGAAAATTTTAGCATTAAGGTATCTACAAATTTTTCCATGACCCTTTTCTCTTCAACACTTTGTGACCTGCACACTTGAAAAGATGTAAAAAATTGCTTCGAGCTTCAACAGTTTGCATTTCTTGCCAGCAGAAGCTTTAGTAATTTTTTTTTGTGGTGTAGTTGCTGTGGGCACTTATAACCAAGATTTTATCATTTGTTACCCTCGAATTCTGAAAAAAAAAAAAAAAAAAATCCCAGAAGGTAAACTGCCCAGAAAAACCATTCAGAAAAATGCACTCTCAATTCTGGGTGTTAGTAGATGTAAGATCGAAATCCTCTGCACCACTAACCTAGCATATTCTAGACAGAACATTGTTGCAAGGTTGCGTTTTGGCCATGTGCAACTATCTATTCTCGACATCACTGATCATGCAGCAGAGTACAACATGGTTGGTTCACAGGAAATGTGCAGTATCTGTCACACTTGTGTGGACACCTGAACTGCGCCATAAGGAAGGTGTGGGGATAAAAGCGGAAAGAAAAAAATTGGTGGTGGCTTAGCTTGGTTAAGCCTGGATATCAGAAGCGAAAAGGTTCGACAGTGTCATTGCTTAGCTTGTGGTTCCTTGGTGTAGTTCGCCCACTACACACACTTTCAAATGGATTGTCTGGGAAGCAAGGCTGAAACTCTCGAGTAGCATAGCCAAGCTCACTCACCCGAATATCAAGGTCTACTTTTCGTAAACGGTTAACCTCATCGTCACATCCAGTGTTCTCAGCAGTAAAACGCGGCCGCGCCTTGCTGCGTCACTCGTACGTCTCTTTCCCAACCGCTCGGCACGCTGCTCATCACTTCCCTCGGCCCGCCGCCGCCTCTTGTTCTCATACGCCGTGCAGCAGTGGCTCCGGCCTGAGCAGCAGCACCCGACGCCTCGTCTCCTGTCATTCTCCTCTTTCTCGGCATACGGTGCCACGCCGACGGCCTGAAAACCTAGCGGCATCATTGTTGTTGTTGTTATGAACTTTATTTTTCCACCGATGTAGGAGGCCCCCTACTCTCCGCCCCCGGCACGCAGGCCTATGGGACGGAGGCCGGGGCCTCCGCGACTAAAGACAGGCGAAGTGATAGTGTTTCTTCGCGGCTTCAGCCGCCAGGCGGACAGCTTGCTGCTGGTTGGCGGGGGACTCGCTCCGCAGTAGCAGTTCCCAGGCTTCTCTACTGTTTATGTTTTCCTTGGCGCCAGGGGAATCAAGGCATTGCCAGATTATGTGATCCAGAGTACCCCTTTCTCCGCAGGTTTCGCATTTATCGTCCGCCTTTTCCTCCACTTGCGTGTGGAAAAGCCAGACGGGACTTGGGAAATTCCCAGCTTGCAGGCGCCGCCAAGCCGCGGCCTCCTTGATAGCGTTCGGTCCGGTAGTGGCAGGGACCTTCTGCTAAGTCTAGTGTTCTAAAATTTCCTTATAAGTTTGCAGCCTCTCGTCCATCCCATCGCAATCAGGCGGCTCTACGGCTGCCCGGAAGTAGAGAGCTCGGGCTAGCTCGTGCGCCGCCTCGTTGCCGGGCACGGACTCGTGCGCGGGGGTCCACATAATTCGAATCTTTCTTTCAAGTTTTCCTTTCTCTAAAATTTTGGCTGCCTCCGTCGAGACCCTTCCTTTTCCAAAGTTCCAGACAGCTGTTTTGCTGTCACTAATAACTATGCTGGCTTCCGTTCCAACGCAAGCGAGCGCTATTGCAACTTCTTCAGCCGTGTCTACATTTCGGCTTCTAACGGACGCGGCGGCGGCGGGCACGCCGCGGCCGTTGACGACCACAGCCACCGCCGCCCCTGACTTCCCGCTAGCCGCGTCCACGTAGGCGACCTCCCCCGGCTTCATTTTCCCCGCTTTCTTTGCGAGCGTCTCGGCCCTCTTGTCTCCTCTCCTTGTTGTACGTAGGGTGCATGTTTTTAGGTGGGGGGGGGGGGGGGGGGGGGGGGGGGGGGGGGGGGGGGGCACTATTATATATTCGCGACACTCTCGTGGAATGTCGCTTGTTCCTCTATTTGACTGCAGTCCCACCCAGCTGAGGATGGTTCTGCCCGTGGTGGTTCTGCTTAATCTTTCTAGTTGCGCCATGCGCACAGCCTCCGCTAGTTCCGTCCAATTGTTGTGCACCCCCATTTCGAGGAGGCGTTCAGTCGAGGTCGAGGTGGGTAGTCCCAGAGCCCTCTTCGCGCATCGTCTGATGAGTGCGTCTATTCTCTGCTTTTCGTCCGATCTAATGTTTAGGAATGGTGTGGCGTAACATATGCGGCTAGTGATGTAAGCCTGCATTAGTTTCAGGAGGCTTCGTTCCTGAAGGCCCCGACCCTTTAGTGCGATTCTCCTGAACAGACCCGTGACTTGCGTGTCGTACGCGTTCAGTTTCTTTACCGTTGTATCGTTGTACCCATCTGCTTGTAGAAACAGCGCCAAGATCCTAATTTGTTCGACTTTTGGCACTATTTGGCCGTCTACTGTTACGCTGATGTTTGGCGTCTACACCTGAGCGCCTTCGGGTTGTAGATAAACAGTTCCGATTTTTGTGGAGAGCACGAGAGGCCCCTTTCGGCCGCGTAGGACACCACGGTGTCCGCCGCCGCTTGCAAGCGCTCCTCGATGCTCGCGTCACTCCCCTGGGTAACCCACAGGTTGACGTCGTCCGCGTACATGCTGAATTTCAAGTTTTCCACTTTCCTCAGTTCTGCCGGGAGGTTTCGCATTGCAACATTAAAGAGGAACGGGGACAGCACCGAACCCTGCGGCGTACCCCTGCTTCCTAGTTTTACGGTGGAGGATTCAATCAATTCAATGTCCTGAAACTTTATCTTTATCGTTCTACCCGACAGGAAGTCTTTTACGTAGTCGTACGTTTTCTTTCCGACCCCCAATTCTTGGAGGCCAGAAAGAATTGCCGCGTGTTTTACGTTATCGAACGCCTTTGTCAGGTCTAGACCTACCCTCGCGTCCCTGGTTTCGCTTTCTATATGATATCGTGTCTCAAGCGGAGCATTACGTCCTGTGTGCACAGGCCGGGCCGGAACCCAACCATTTCGTGCGGCCTCAGGTCGTTAAGCTCAATGAAACGCGTTAGTCGCGTTTGGACTACCCGCTCCATATCGCAACTTTCACGGGCTATAGGCGGCGCCACTGGAAATCCAATATGGCTGCCCTTGAGGGGATCGGCTGTCAGGCTTCAAGTGCGTTGTGCTGGGCTATGTTTTCTGAAGCTCCATTAAAATACTCGCGCGAGGTTTCTGTGGTGCGAAGATATGCACGGTATTGTCAGTCAGCGTACAAGCCCTTTGTGAGCATGCGTAGCAGGGGTGCGATACAAAAGATCCCTCGAGCGTGGCGAGTCAGGTATGTGAAACATCCTGCTGACTGTGTTGTGCGGTAAGCAAGACAGGTTCCCAGGAGACTCTAATGCTACGGAGAAATGTTCAACGCAGACAGAATAAGCATGAATATAGATAAAAGTTTCAACTTTTTTCCATGGATCACTGGCACTCGCGAACTGCAGTATTTCAAGATGTCGCGCTGTGCATTCACGCGCATAGCACAGGCATGCCGAGCGGCCAACCCCGCATTCTACGTGGCCTAATTTTTCCCTTCACTTCGAAATATGCATAGAAGTACCTACTATACCTAGTTTGGGCACAAGAAAACATCCCTACAAAGTAATAATGATTGTCTACTGTGATCACTTTAACCAACCTGTTTTTTTATTATTTATATAATTTTTTTTTTTTGCAGTACATCTGATAGGGATTGACTTTCGCAAGTGATGACCCAGTGCTGACACAAACGTTTTTTCGAGAACAGTTACTTGCAAGCAAGACAGCTAGAGTTCCGGCTTCGAGAACAAGCCGCATATGGACTGCGAGTGTATGCTCCGTAACGTTAAATACAAGCTCCTAATCTAACGTCCATCTGACAGTTGCTGATTGAAAACACTGCATTCATTCAACCCGGTAGGAAACAAACGTTCTTAATTTCTCAAAGATGTGCGGGCCATGAATTGATCGGCAATAAAAAATGGTACTATCACGTATGACATCTCCTATCAGAAATGCGCACTGAAAACCGTCATAGATTTAGTCGCGGTCTATTTTTTTTTTTTTTTTTTTTTTGCGAAATTTGGTTCTGCTCAGTTTAGAGCGGCAAGGAAAAACGAGACCCATGCATAACATCACAAATAAGACAGTTACGCCCCTCGTACTCTCACTAAGGGGGTGTTTCTTCGTCGAGCAGGATTAGCACGATGCTTTTCACGGTAAAGTAACTATCTTAATCTTACGGAGATATTAATTAACTTATTTATCCTCTCCTTCCTGGGCATTTAATCTGGAGGTAACATGTGCAAGCTTATCCCGCCTTTGACCGCACAGTCAGAACCCACCGATGTATAGAAGAGTCGACTGCTTTTCCCATCGTACTGCGTGCTCCACAGACCAAAATAGAAGCTATATTATTAATCTGTTATCATGGCTGCGAGCCAAAGCCAACTCAAAAAGCAGTTACACACTACAAACGCTGCTCGACCGAGCTCCACGCAAGAAGTTCCGCGGGAGACGCAGCACCAAGCTGGAGAAGCACGAGCCGTTCTCCGAGTATCCCCCCAAGGGCGGTACCGGAAGCGGCCGCGTGGCGGCGACACTGTTCGTGAAAGAAGTTCTCTAGTTTAGGGGGTTTGCCTGGCTTCGGTATCAAAATTACGTTTGCCGTCTTCCACTGTTGTGGGAGGCGGCCTCTGTCTCATATGATTCTCATGTATTTGGTGAGCGCGCGGATGGAATTATCGCCCATTTTTCGGAGAACCTTGTTTGTGATTCCGTCTGGGCCGGGAGCCGATTTTGTTTTTAGGCCTAATATTTCGGCCCGAACCTCCGCCTCCGTGATCGGCGCGTCTAGGGCCTCGTTTAAGGGTCCTTCGTAATCCGGCAGGGGTAAGGTTTGTGTGTCGCCTACGTACATGTTAATTAGTTTCGCCATGAGTTCCCCGTCTGTGCCCTCGAACGCGTGTCTGGCTTTCGTCAGTCTTATGCCCGATTGAGTTTTCGAATTGTCAGGATCAAGTAGGTGTCTGAGTAGGCTCCACGTATTAGCAAGGCTCATGTTCCCTTCCATCTCATCACACCTACTACACCAGTTTTGTTCGCAAAGTTTTACTGCGTAATCTTCAATCTCTTTGTTATATCTTGCTATCCTTCGCCTAAGGTTCATGTTCCATCTTTGCGACCGGAGACGCCTCTCCATGCCGCATTTTGCTTCCCACATATGAAGGAGTTTGCTGTCAACCGTCACCGGCGCATCGTCCTCCCGTAGGGTCGTGGTTGCTTTCTCTACTTGTTTCTTAAGCGTCTCTGCCCATTGCTCTATGTTTTGGATTTCATCTCCCGATTCGCAGTTTTCTCTGATTTGCCTAAACCTGTCCCAATCGGTGATTTTGGGTTTTTTGAGGCGATGCGTTTTGACGCCCTTGCTGAGGGTGAGAGCCAGAACAAGGTGGTCGTTGCCAAAATTTTGAGCTGTGTTTTTCCAGACTGCGTCTCCCGTGTTTTTTCCTAGGGTAAGGTCCGGGGTGGTGTCTGCACAGCTCTGTTTCCCATCCTGGACGGACAGCTAGGGTCCGTCAGCAGGGTGAGGCCGAGCTCATGTATGTCCTCCCACAGTTGCCTACCCTTGGGGTCGTGTCTATTGTAGCCCCATTCTTGGTGGGTGGCATTAAAGTCTCCTAGAATTATAAGAGTATTGCTTCCTGCTGTTTTGATCGCTTTGCGGAAGAGGACGCGGAAACGTACCTTTCTCTGCTGGGGGGTGCTGTACACATTTAAGATGAAGAGACTAGCCTCTTCCTTGCGACCAGTGATAATTTCTATTAATACAGCTTCGATGTCTCGCGAGTTGACCTCATGCTCGACTATCGCTATGTCTTTTAACTAGCGTGGAGACGCGGGATTTTTCTTCCCGGTCACCGTGGAACGCCTGATATCCCGATAATTTTGGTAGACCTTTTCCTGTTTCCTGAAGGGCTATAGCTAAAGGTTTTTCTGCGCTCTGCTCTAAGTGCTGTTGCAAGAGCGCTCGCTTTCGTTGGAAGCCGCGGCAGTTCCACTGCCACACCAGAGAGTCTTCATTTTTACTGCACCTGTCCATTTCGTTGAATTTGGGTCACAGTCTTTTCTAATGTAGTTAGCCTCTCGGTGAAGGCGTTCTGCATCGCGGTGAATTGCGTCTGCATTTGATTTACCGCACCCATTAATTGGGTGAGGAGGGTCTCGATTCTTTCAAATCTTGCTTCGTATTTAGCGTCCAGTCTCCTTTCTAATGCCGCCAGCGGATCCGTCTCGTCCCCTTTACGTTTTTGCGGGGGTGGCCTGATTGTTTCAGTAATCATTTTCTCCTCCTCATTATCCCTCTGCTCAGGGCGCGCGACTACGCCCTTTGTAGGCGGGGGAGAGGGCATCTGTTTCTGTACCTGTTTTTGGGGTACCAGTTGGTTCCTCGGTGGAGGAGGGGGGGGTACTCTTTTCCATTCTTAAATTTTGAATCTCTGTAGTGAGCGTGCTGAGCATGCTCTTGAGCTCTGGATTCTCTTTTTCTAGATTTTTAGTTCTCTCGTCTGCCTCCCTATTTACCTGGGAACTGCTAACCGTGAAGCTTGCCGTTTTTCGACCTTCGCTCGGACTGCGTCTGCGTGCAGGTGGTCCCCACGACGTCTTGGGGTCCCGTGTAAAGCACCCGGAGCTGCTGGCAGTGGATGAGTCGGCCAAGGTCCTCGAACTGGAACGCCTTCGTCCAGAGCTGGATCGGTCCCTGGTACCGGAGCTCGAGCGGCGTCGCGCAGAGTTGGCGGTGGCTCCTTCCTCCAGCCTTGGGAAGTCCCCCTCTTTGGCTGTGAAGTGGTGGCAGTCCTTGCTATTTGATCTCGATCTCCTTCTTAGTAGCCGGGGGTCCTCTTCACTATTTCTGGTTCTTGAGCGTCCCTCTCGCTCGCAGTTTTGCGTTGCATCAGCTATTTTCAGTTGTTCCTGCTGACCCAGTTTTTTCTCCCAACGTCTTTTTTTGGTGATGTATGGGGTTCTATATATCTCCCGGCATCGCTTGCCGCCGAGGAGGTGATTCTTTCCGCATAGCTGGCACCTCGGTTCGCACAGATGACCTTCTTTCGGGTTTTCCATGCCGCATCCGCGGCACTTTTTATTCGTCGGATCCGGACAGACGTCTCGGTGTCCCATGCGCCCGCACGCTTGGCAAACTTCATATTTCTTCTTGTACAAGACGCATCTTTGCGCGAAAGGAGATAGGTACACCCAGCGCGGTACCTTCTGATCTTCGAAAAGGATTAGTATTGTCTTGGAGGTTGCTCCCAGTCTGCGAACACCGAGCACTGAAGGGTTCTCCTTTCTCCTGCGTATTCGCTCCAATATCTCTTCGTTGGAATAGCGTAGGGGGACGTCGTGCACGACTCCCTTGCCGCAATCTTCAGGCATAGCGGGATAGGCCTTTACTTCTATATTTTCGCTGCCGCAAAGAACTGCGCGCAAAGCCGCGTACCTTCTTCCACGCTCTTCGCTAGCTGTGGCGATTAGTATGGACTGTTGCTTTATATTTGCCGAGATGATGTCGTTCTCGGCTTCCTTGAGCTCGATGCCGGCGGCGCGGGCGATCGATTCAGCCAGTTCAATCATTCCACCTTCTATTAGACGGCTGACTCCGCCCCGGGGGCGTATTATTATTTTTTCGGCGTCCTTCGGTATCTGCACGGACTGCTTCTCTACCGATTTTACCGCTAGCTTTCTTCCGATGGCGGCCTTGTGACCTGTAGTCCGCCGCTCTTTATCTTTGGTCGCGGTTCGCGTTTCCTCTTCGAGGGGCACTACGCGGCCTTTCTTTTTCGTAATAAACCACGTACCCTTAGTTAGCTCCGCGGGGTCGATAGTCTCTCCCTCCACCAGCTCCATTGCGTTGCTCATGCTCTTCTGTGGCTCCCGCCGCCGAGAGCGTCTTTCTTCTGCTAGGCCTACGGGTAGGCCTAGCGGTCCCGCGTGGGCCGCCGAAAAATAGGCAAATTAGTGTGCCTACCTCCGAACTTGCGGTCTCCTCGGACTCCACTTCACGTGTGTAGTCGAATCCAGCGGTATAATGCACGCCGTAGGTCGAAACTTGGACTTAAACGGCAGCGTTCGACGGAGCTCATCGAACGCGCGGCCGCTCACTCCTGCTGCCTGACCTGGAATCCTAGAGACATCATTCTTCTCCTGTGACGTCACATGGTTTGTGCATGCGCAACTGTAGCTTTTTTTAATGACGGAGCACACGCGAGACTCGGAGTTGACTAGCCTAGTGAAGCTTTTCGCTTCAAAAAGGGTGCCGTAATGGAGGGCTTCGTAGTAATTTCGGGTTCACAGGAAAGGAAAGGTGCTTTATCTGTCACACTGTTCTGTGTGGGAATGAAAGCGGAAAGAAAAAGGGGTGTCGTAGTGGTGGGCTTCGGAGCATGGAGGAATTGCTTCGGAGTAATTTCGATTACCTGGGGGTCTTTAACCTGGACTGACTGACATCGCACAGCATACGGACGCAACTTCGTTTCGCCTCCATCGAAATTGCAGCCGCCGGCAATCGGGATAGAGTACAACATTCAGGAACAGAACTTTCACTTTAACCTATACCGCAAGCCCACTTTTGTTTACAGCAGAATCCGCGCCGAAAGATGGTCGCATGATGCAATTCCTATATCCCAAAGGTTGTGGGTGCGCGGAGCCTGTTAGGGAACCCAATGTAGTTTGGCTGCGCGACTGCAGCGCACGCTCCTCCACTAGCGGCTAGGGCTCGTCTCCTCTCGACACCTGCGGGTGCAAGCAGACGCCCGGCGGTTGCACTGCGTGCCGAATGTTTGACGGGCAGCTGTTTTGCGATGCTTGAAGCGGCGTCGCGGCTGCCGCACCTCCCTATCCCGGCCCTCGATGTGGCGACGTACGCCGAGAGATTACAGCACTGCAGACTCTCTCACAGAAAATCTCACAGCCAAGGGGTTCTCCAAGACGGAGGAAGTTAGATGGCGACGCCTACAAACATATCATCCCGTTTAAACACAATACACCCCGGGTTCTGCGACCCCAAAGGTAAATTGCGGGGAGAAGGCAAGCACGTGGTGTGGACCTGTCCACACAATCCAACTGATGACCCAAATGCTGTGCCCACTATTGAGGGGGGTGGTAGGCTGCGCGCCTATCCAGCTATCGGCTAGAAGCCCAACGGACCCCCGTGACGCGCGCGGATAGCAGCGGTAGCCGCTGGAGTCACGGACTAGGGACCCCACCTACACACGGCCCTCTCTCTTACTCTGCTCAATAAAGTTTTTTAGTCGGATGGATGGATGGAAACAACTTTATTTAATAATAAAAAAAAAGTCTTCCAGGGTGGTTTCCTACTAGTCCAGGAGTCCACGGGCTTTTGCTTCACATAGAGCCCGATCTACCAGCCATTTCTGACCGGCAGGTTGAGCTGTCCGCAAAGCAGCCTCCCAGGAAGAAAAGGTGGGATGGGGGATGGGGGGCACTGCCTGGGGGAAAGGACGTTCCCACAGGTAGTGGAAAAGTGAGGATTTTGGCTCGCCAAATGTGTCGCAGTGAGGGGCAAGCCAGGGTGAAGGCATGAGAGACGGTAGGGGGAAATGAAACAATCCGTCTGCAATTGTCGCCATGTAGCACTGGATAAGGGTGACAAGGTGTCGGTATGCGCCTTACAGTTGCTTTGCTCGCGTGTTGCTTACCTTAGATAACGCATTCGCGTACTCTGCGTTATATATGCACTGAAACTATACACAGATGGCACGAACTCATATTCTATGCCTTGTGGCAAACGTTTCGAAAAAAAAAAAAAACCGAAGTATCAAAAGCAGTAGGTCACGGCTCTACAGCGCTGTAAAAGGAAAGCAACGTGAATGATATGCCTGCGACAAGAAAAAGCGCGCCGACAGTCCTTCACTATTCGTCCCCTGTAACCGTCAGCGCGTGCAATTTAAAAGGCGAAAATGGCGGACGTCAAGGACCCACCTCCGAAACCACTCCCATTGCCGGAAGTCACAGAAATGGAAACTACTGTGACCGCCTCAGTCGAAACCCCAGTAAGCGTAGTTAGCAAGGAAGAAACACCTCGCAAAAAACGAGCAGTAGCTGCAGACGTAAGAAATACCTCAGTGGAGGATAGAGTCCCAAAACTCGAACAAAAAGTGGAGGAGCACAGCCAGAAACTCGATAGTCTAACCCAAAGAGTTCATAATTTAACACAAAGACTCAAACAACACATACAGGATGTAAATCACAAGTTCGGAGTAATTGACGCCGTTTTACAGGAAATTTTACACCGGCTTCCCCCTTCAGCTCAAGGGGCGCCAATCGATCTATCCCAGCAAAATGGCCAATCCTAAAACCGTAACAATTTGGCAGTGGAACTGCAGGTCTATGCGCAACAAAAAAACAAATCTGCAGTTAGACGTTCAATTGCAATCCAAAAAACCTGACGTTACAGCGATTCAAGAACCCAGAATGTCTCGACTAAAACTGCCAGGGCACCGGGCGGTTCTGCCATGTCACATTAAAGAACAACCTTTAACCACTACGTTGGTACATAGAAATCTTACCGTGGTTAACCACGAGATTGAAAACGTAGAGCTCGATTGTATATTAATTGAAATTCTGCCTAGCAGAAGAAACTCCTCTTCTCTGTTCGTACTAAACGCATACAGCCACCCCAGGGCACCGGCTGGACCAGCGAAAGCCGCTATACTCAAAACCCTCCAAATCGCAGGCCAAAACCCAACCCTAATTGTGGGCGACTTCAACGCTCAACACGTGCAATGGGGACACGCAACCATATCCAGAAAAGGAACGGCCCTAATGGATTTTATCCAGCAAAGAGGGCTCACCCAATACACGGACCCCATGCAACCTACTAGGATAGGCAACAGCGTGACCAGGGACACGTGCCCGGACCTAACGATGGGCAAAAATCTCTCAGACTTAAGCTGGAGCAACACCAGACAAAATCTGGGAAGTGACCATTATATCATAATGTCTAAAATCCCCATTGCCAATCTCAAACCCCAACCCAGAAAAAACAAAATCACCGACTGGGACAAACTTAGGACTATCCGCGACCAAAATAACGAACCAATCATAGACTTAGAACACTGGACACAGACCCTCCTATCGGATGTGGAAAAGGCCACTAAGGAACTAGTACATGACTTAGGCGTAAATACGGTTGACAGCCGACTTACGCACATGTGGGAGGCAAGGCAGAGCCTAGAAAAAAGATGGCTTAAGCAAAAATATAACAAAAAGCTTAGAAACAGAATCGTCACACTCACGAAAGAAATTCAACACCACACCGCAGAACTAGCGAGACAGCAGTGGAACCATATCTGTGAAAATGTGAATGGCAATCTAGGCACGAGGGAGACGTGGAATCTTTTGCGGCATCTCCTTGATCCGGAATCCAACAAGGCTACCACTCAAAAGGAAATCACCAAATTTTAAACATAGACCCAGGCACGGATCAAGATATTATAGACACGCTACAGCAGAAATACTTCTGCACAACCCGTGAGACGAAGTCCCTGCCCGATTATAACGGAGAGCCTAACTCCATCCTGGATGCTGACATAACAATGGCGGAAATAAGAGCAGCCCTCTTTAAGGTACGTACAACATCCGCCCCAGGAGAGGACGGCATTAACAATAAGACACTCAGAAATCTAGACGACGCTTCTATCAAAGCCCTCGCGGACTTTGCGAACGAGTGTTGGAGGGAGGGAAAACTCCCAGCGTCTTGGAAACATGCCATCGTTAAATTCATCCCAAAACCTGGCAAAAAGCTCGCGCTCGAAAACCTCAGACCTATTTCGCTTACTTCTTGCATAGGAAAACTGATAGAGCACGTCATACTAGACAGACTCCAGTCCCACATACAAAAAGATAATTTATATCCAAACACTATGGTCGGCTTTAGACCACATTTATCAACACAAGATACGATGCTAAGACTAGCAAACGAAGTCCTATCTCATGAGCAAGAAAGGAGTACCAGGGCAATCCTAGCCCTAGATTTAACCAAAGCCTTTAATAATGTTAAACACAAAGCAATCCTAGAATCTCTTTCACTGCTGAATGTAGGCGCAAGAACGTTTAACTACATCAAGGACTTCCTCTCCGATAGGACGGCTAAAATTCAAATTGGCACTATCAAATCTGACACCTTCACTTTAGGAGATAGAGGAACTCCGCAAGGATCGGTCCTCTCCCCCTTTTTATTCAATATAACCCTAATCAAAATGGCACGCGAACTCGCAAGAATCCCAGACCTAAAACACTCTTTGTACGCGGACGATATCACCCTTTGGACCACCAAGGGGAGTATTGGCACGATACAAGATACGCTACAACAAGCGGTAGACGTAGTCGTAGAGGAGGCGCAAGCCGCGGGACTCGCGTGTTCCCCCCAGAAATCTGAATTACTCATTCTACACCCAAAGCGTCAAAGAAAGAATAAAGCGCCTGCAATCAAAATCTACGCGGAAGGTGCAGCCATCCAAGAAGTGGAAACACTAAGAATCTTGGGAATGCTCATACAGTCAAACCAAAAAAACGACACACTAATTAAGAAACTGAAAAACACCGTCAACCAAATTTCCCTCCTCCTCAGACGAATCGCGAATAGGCGTGGAGGAGTTAAAGAAGCTGAGACCAGGAAACTAGTAGAAGCCTTCGTTCTTAGCAGAGTTATCTACTCTACACCATACGTCACCCTCACAGTTAGAGAAAGAGACGACCTGGATTCACTAATTAGGCAGTCCTATAAAATTGCGCTTAACCTCCCTCGCAATACCCCAAATGAAACACTACTAAAGTTAGGAATTCATAACACCTTAGCGGAAATGATGGAAGCACACCTCACCGCACAATACGAACGATTATCAAGCACTGAAACGGGACGTTTCATCCTAAAAAAAGCAGGAATACAATATGAAGGGACCCGGGCCCACACTTTGCCGATTCCAAGACATGTGCGCGAGCAATTAATAGTCCGTCCTCTGCCTAAAAACATGCATCCAGAATACCATACGGACAGAAGAAGGGCTAGGGCAAAAAAATTACACGAAAGATTTTCTGTACAGAAAGACGCGGCGCACGTGGACGTGGCAGAACATGCGGACAGAGATGCCTTTTCCCTGGCAGTTGTCGATCATCGAGGTTCTCCCCTCGCATCGGCGACAATCAATAAAACAAAATTTCCGGAGGAGGCCGAAGAGGCTGCCATAGCTTTAGCCATTACCTCCACCACTGCCAAATACATCCTTAGCGACTCTAAAACCGCAATTCGAAATTTTGCAAAAGGAAGGGCCCACTCCGCAGCCATCAAAATCTTACAAAAAATCTCCCATACCCGCCTCATCACATTGATCTGGGTCCCTGCCCATTCGGACCATCCTGGGAACGAGGCAGCGCACCAATTTGCCCGAGGATTCGTAGTTAACCGGGAGGTGCGCTGCCCTGAGCTCAGGTCGGCCAGGGAGCGGATGACAACCTACAAAGAAATTACTACCCACTTCAAGAAAGAAAGACAAATCTTCCCAGAACCACATCGATCTCTAAGTAAAACACAACAAGTCACCTGGCGGCAGCTTCAGACAGACACTTTCTTTAATCCGTACATGTAATCCATATGGTTCCCAGAGCAGTTCAGCCCTGTCTGTTCTCTCTGTGGACATCAAAAGGCAGACACACCACACATCCTATACTCATGTAAGCAAGACAAGCCATCACAGAGTCTGCAGCTCTCTACCCAATCTCAGTGGGAGGCCGCGCTGCTCAGCTCCGACCCGGAGGTTCAACTCCGAGTAACGGAGCGGGCTGAAGAGGTCGCCGAACGACATCGTCGGTCGGCCACCTGGCGTCCGGCCTAGAAGAGGAGCCCACCGCGGGCCCACCAACCCACCCCGCGCCTACGACCTCTTCTTTAAATAAAGTTTACCTCCTCCTCCTCCTCCTCATATGCAAAGTTCTGTCGAACACATGGGGTAGCAATTAATACAGCTCAATATTTAATTGCGCTTGGATCATGTAAAAGCGGTGCCGCATTAAGCGTGTGAAAGCAATGGCATGGTAATAGTTTTTTAGATTAGCTACCCATGAAGGATGGTTGCGGGCGGTAAAAGCCGCTCTAGAGTGCACCTGCGCACTACGTGAACTGGATCATGTTTCAGCGATACGTCGTTTCAAAAAGTGCAACGTCGTGCAGTTCGAGTTCGCAAAAAGTTCAGCAAAACTGTGCACCACCTCAGAGGTCAGTGCCGAAATGGTGCAGCTGCAGCCGCTACATGAAAGCAGACGACAACTTTGCGCGACGATCGCTTGCGTGTTGTGATCATTCGTCAATGAGAACGGCGGTGCCCGCATTCGCCAAAAAACGATGACGCGTATTTCAAACCATGTCTATAACAAGTAAGTTCTTCAATCCTGATCAGTAAAAGTTGTATGCGCTTCGTGCCAGCGGCCACATGGTGCCATCGAGCTCGAGGCTGGTTCGTGTCAACGCTTCATTGCGATGTGGTACTTGACAAGTCGTCATCTTATTCGGTATTTCCGATTGATATTAGGCATTCACAGCCAGCCTAACACACCAATGCTGTCGCCTAATTTTTTTAAAATTTTTAATTGTGTACCGAATTCACGAATGAATGAATCCTATCGACGGTGTATACATGCAGCTCATATCAACAGCACTAATCATCCCGAACATGAAGATTTGAAAATAGAACATCGCAATAAGTACGGGTTGTGCTACTGCATACATATGGACCTTAGTTGCGGCAGTGGCCCGGGCGATCGAAATGCACATTAATGACTGACCAGCATGCTTTCCACCGCATATGTGTTTACTTCTTGTGAGTACGCGCAGCCATTTCCTTTCCATTCCCACCTGCACTTTCTTCCACTCCCCGCCTGCACCTGCTTTTTACCCCACCCATCACTACAATGCCATTGTACTCTGCGCACCTGTCTCTCTTTCCACTCTTTGCATATAAAACCTACTCCCATCGCTTGCATTCACACTCCTGATGAAGGCCAGCTTCTGGTCGAAATGTCGAGTCCAATAAAATGTTTCTTTAAATGAAGCGTGCCCTTCGCTCTATAATTTTTTAAGCGGCCAAGTACGTTAAATGTTCTCGCATCCTATATATATATATATATATATATATATATATATATATATATATATATATATATATATATATGTCAGACAATTTTCCCAATTCTCTCAGCTTATTTTGCAGACACTTTCGGAAAGTGTACAGTCCTTCATCAAGCTTAGACTGATCACTAAGGTGGTCATTGTTCATAGGTGCTCATCTAAGCCTGTTGGTATATATATATATATATATATATATATATATATATATATATATATATATATATATATATATATATATATATATATATATATATTCGGTATTTCCCGGATTTCCCAACCATTGAGGAAGCAGAGCATCTGATCAACCAAGGACGGACATCTGGGTTGAAATGCCGCCGTGCCACTCATAACCTACCACCAAGTGGTTCAGGCTACACTACACTCACGAAAACGCCCCTACGCCAAGCTCTGCTGCCAACTCCAAGATCACATCTCACTGCGCCTCCAGCCGCCGCCAAACCATCCAGAACAACAGGAAATCCCACACCGAATAACCCCACCTGCCCATCATCAAACCGCCCGTCCCTACTACCGACGCCTGCTGTGCAAGGCGGTACATCCCCGATCTCCACTCCGACTAGGCCCCGATCCCGGATGGATCCACTCTCAGCTGCAACACTTGGATCCCAGCAAGCTTCATCCATCATGCAGGACATCGGAAATAACGTCAACACGCCCATTCCAAGAGACCCAACGGGACACCAACAGCCTCCTTCCAATGAAAACGACCGTCCAGAGAGCGCCGCTACACCGAAACAAAGTGTTGCAGCACGAGACACCACACTCCGGCACCCAAGCTCTACACCGAACTGCCCGCCCCTACTGCCGACGCCCATGGGGAAGGACGACACGTCGCCGGTTGCCACGCCGAAAACCCCGGGACCACGGATGGCTCCAATGTCGGCACCAATGGAGCCGGCACTTGGATCCCAGCAAGCATCAGTCACCATGCAGTGCTTCGGGGATGAAGCCACCACGCCAAAACAAAGGTATGACCTCAGACGACGCTGTGGCTCAGCCCAACGGCTGAAGCAATACTGACAGGCCGACCAGGCTCACGCGCCCACCAATTCTCCTTCTGGCGATGACATACACTCTCGAAATTTTTTAAAGTTAAGAAAAATAATAGACAAAAGAATCAGGCACGAGCTCCACGTAAAATCCCTTCGAATATATCTGAAATCGGAAACTGTACCGAGAGGACTTACTCTATCTCTAACCCCATCGATGAATAACCTTTCGGAATCCCATCGACTAGCATGGACCAAAGAACTACTCGGGGCATCTTTTAAACTTTTGAAAATAACAATTGAGCACTTCGAACAAACGTTGGCATCATTAAACTTCGAGGAGAGGCGGGCGCGTCACAACATGTTGCTTTCAACATCACAGGCAACCGAGCTTGAGGTCTTCCAGTCTTGCAAAATTGAGCAAATTTGGACAAAGAAACTTAAAAAGTTCTCCCGGGATAACATAATTGTTGATGCAAACATAGACCCTACAAAAGAAATACAACCAAGGAGCCACATACACCCATCCAACGAGAACCTCAAAACTGTAACCGAACACCTAACCACATTAGACCAAACACCCGAGGAACCACACCTTCCAGAAATTATGATTAACCTCTCAAACTCTCAACTCACCTCCGATGAAAAGTCCCTTTTGTCACGCGGCCTAAAATTCTGTCCAAGTAATAGAAAGTATAATGAATTTCAATTATTCAAAGATCTGGATAACTTTTCTCGAAATCTTAGACTACGTGAATACTTTTTCGATAAACCAAACTCTAGTAATCCGCACTTCCCCCGACCTCAGGAACCGTGGACGCCCAAACCTGGTAGGGAAAAATATCTTGACATGTATATAAAAGCAGTACAAGGGGATATTCTTCAGGCCTTTGGGACACGCAGATCTGGCCCACCTAACCTCACAAGGAAAGAACGTAATGCATTAGGCTCACTCGGCAAACGAACTGACATTGTTATTAAACCCGCCGACAAAGGTGGAGGTATAGTCATTTTAGACAAAGACGATTACATTCAGGAGGGCAACCGTCAACTCAATAACCCAAAATTCTATAAGAAACTCTCATCGAACCCCACCGCTGAACACCGGAGCATCATAGGAAAAACTCTGACTAAACTAACCGATGAAGGTGAATTACCCATACGTGTAAGTAAGGCACTGACGCCAAAAAATGCCTCAGCGGGGCGCTTCTATATGCTCCCGAAAATACACAAAGAGAATTATCCAGGGCGACCTATTGTTTCCGGTATCGGCACACTCACAGAGCCAATTTCAGATTATATCGATTCCCTAATCAAACACATACCTCCGAAACATCCATCTTACATACGCGACACCAATCATTTCCTGAGAGAATTATCCAATATTACCTTCCCTCATGGCGCTTTTCTAGTCACCCTTGACGTGGTGTCACTTTACACTAACATCCCACATGACGACGGAATCCAGGCCATGATCGGAGCATACGAGAAATATAAAATTTTAGACTCTCCTAGTCCAAGTACCATCGAGACACTAGCCAATCTGGTCCTTAAACTTAACACTTTTGAATTCAACAACTCATACTATCTTCAAACTAGTGGTACAGCTATGGGCACCAAAATGGCTCCAAATTACGCAAACATATTTATGAGCAAAATTGAGTCCGACTTTCTGTCCTCATGTGCAATCAAACCAATTTTTTACAAACGCTTTCTGGATGACATATTCATGATTTGGACCGAAACAGAGGACGAACTCGTAAAGTTTATCGCCTCATTCAACAACATACACCCTAGCATCTCCTTCACACACACCTACTCAACTAGTAAAATCAACTTCTTAGATGTTCTGGTTCGAGTTGAAGGGGGCGCATTAATCACTAGCGTTTACAAAAAACCCACAGACAGACAACAATACCTTCACTTCAAAAGCTGCCATCCACGCCACTGCAAGACTTCAATCCCATACTCGCAAGCTATCAGATTCAAACGTATTTGCTCAAAATCCATAGATTTTCAAGAAAATGCTAATCGCATGCGAGTAACACTACAGAAACAACACTACCCGCCTTCTATCATCGAAGATGCCATAAAAAAGGCTGAAATAAGTAATCGTCATCACACCCTTGCGGAATCACAGCCAACACCACCACAACACTGTAATCTCATTCTAACCTTCGCAGACAATATCCCAAATATTAACAAAATCCTTAAAAAACATTTCAATATCATAGAACAAAGTCAACGACTTTCCAAAATATTCTCGACTGCTCCTCAGGTAACATACAGAAGACCAAAGAATTTACAAAACCACGTTGTCCACTCAACTGTCAATAAACCGAGACCTTTGGGTTGCACGTCATGCGGAAAAAGCCGATGTCAAATCTGTAAACACATGCAATCCACAGCACTAGCTAAAAGCACCCACTCAAATTTCAAACATTTTATACGAGAAGATTTAAATTGCGATTCTAGCAATGTTGTTTACATGCTCGAGTGTGGTGACTGTGGTATGCAGTACATTGGCCAAACAGATAATTCCTTCCGATTGAGATTTAATAACCACCGCTCGCACGCTCAAACCCTTCCCAACCTCCCCCTTTCGAAGCACCTTCGCAAGGAGGGACATGAGTTCGATAATCTTAAAGTCACAATATTACAGAGTGGCTTCAAAAACACTCGTGAGCGCGAACAACGAGAATCATATTTCATATTTAAATTTAATACTCTACAACAGGGCTTAAACGAAAACCACGGGGTCCTGTCCTCTCTTCCGATGTCACGAACACAGGAAATGTGCACACCTGGCCAAGTCGTCTGAGGTCATCACCTTTTTTGAATACCAAAGTGTTGGTGTGCTTTGGTCTTGTCAGAGCCACTTACCTCCTACCGCCCTCCCCCCTTTTCTTTGGCTTGCTTCCGACACCTTTTTTTTTTTTTTTTTTCTAAGCTAACACCTTTCCTTATCCACCTCCATCCCCCCCCCTTTTTTTCTTTTTTTCTTTCTTTTTACTATTTACTCTTTTTTTTTATTTTTTTTTTTCCCTACTCCCACTCTTCGGCCGTCCTGTCCAGGAAGAGTGAAAATAGCCCGCATTCTTTCGCAGCAGAGACTATGCATCCAGGCACCTGTGTCAGCGCAGTTCGACAGGCCTGTCCAGCACCTGCGATGCACCTGCGATGGCACACCTGGACATCATCCTTCCCTACTGTATCTGTCTCTTTCCTCTGTCTCCCACGTTTTTTTTTTTTTTTCTTTTTTTTTTACCCAGGTGTGGTCTATGTCCAAATGCTTAAAAAGCCGCAAC
Source organism: Amblyomma maculatum (assembly GCF_055883805.1). NCBI lineage: Eukaryota > Metazoa > Arthropoda > Arachnida > Ixodida > Ixodidae > Amblyomma > Amblyomma maculatum. The sequence continues at coordinate 44,544,191 of NC_139351.1, forward strand.
ACTATCCAAGAAGATTCACTCTTGAGAAAGATCGGTCTCCGATCGAAACGTCGAGTCTAATAAAATGTTTCTTTAAATGAAGCGTACCCTTCGCTCTATTATATATATATATATATATATATATATATATATATATATATATATATATATATATATATATATATATATATATATATATATATATATATATATATATATATATATATATATATATATATATATATATATATATATATATATATATATATATATATATATATATATATATATATATATATATATATATATATATATATATATATATATATATATATATATACCGAAGCGGTGGCCTTGTGGTAGAGCATCCGCCTCGCATTCGGGAGGTACCGGGTTCGATCCCTAGTGCCGCCGGGTACCCACCGGTTTTAAAATGGGTACAAGCTATCCCCCGGCCTGGTGCTCGGCTCTTCTGGGGTGAAATGCTTGGGAAAAGGGGTCACGGCCCAAATAGTTGCGCCGATGTGGCAGTGATTCGTTCCGCCATCGGACAACAATAAGTCCGCCTTACGCGGCAACAGCCCATTATGTGGCCCTTTTTTTTTTCGTTTTGTTTTTTTAGGACTGCTGCAGCTGAGGCTCTAAGGGAGCACTTCAGGTGAGGGTCAAAGGAAGTACCTTTGCAAGACAAACAGAACCACCTTTGCAGGCTGCGAGGTCCGAAACTGGGTTTGGGCCCACTGCGGAGGAGGGGCGCGCAGCGGGGTTTACGGAGCTTCTCCCAAACGCACACCCCTGTAAAAGCCGAGCACCAGGCCGGGGGACGATTGTACCCATTTTTATCGGTGGGTGTCCGGCGGTGGGTATATATATATATATATATATATATATATATATATATATATATATATATATATATATATATATATATATATATATATATGTATATATATATTCTTCTACTTTGTGTTTAATTATCTTTCCCCTAAACAGATTACATTACTAATCTCTGTGATTATCCAAATAAACATAAAAATAAACATAAAGTACCATCTCCAACGCTTTCCTTGGCCTCGCCGACTGTTGGCTTCTTTCCTTCATGTATTATAACGAGCACCCTCATTTCCCCTTAATTGATCTGCTTATATATATATATATATATATATATATATATAATTAAATGAAATAAATAAAAATAATTAAAAATATAATTGAATTTCTTGTTTTCTTGTAAAATCAAGAACAACGCACATGCGCCTCAGAATATCGCGTTCGGTTTACCAACTGACCTACATTGACGGCTGTCCAACCTTGGAATGTTTTGGCACTATTGTTGCATATATGCATATATATTTTCTTTTGAAACACGGGCCAGGTATATTCACTAAGGATGTCACAAAACTTTCCCGATGATCTTAGTTATTTTACCAACATTTTAGGACGGTGGATCGTCCTTCATCAGGGTAAAATGAGCACAGAATGGCTCGCACTTTCAGGGTACTGTAAAGAGAGGGAGACGGGGGATTCTCGCTTTGTTTCTTTAGAGGAGTGCACATCACCGAATCGCCAGAAAGGGCGAAAAGCAAGACAGCGCCCGTTGATAAATTTTAACGAGCACAACAAAATGGAAAAGGAGGAAACCGTAGAGAAGGTCGAGAGGCGACGAATGTTGCATAAGAGCACGTGCATCCACGTGCATCCAGAAAAAAATGGGGATAGTTTCTTACGTAGCAAGCCCGAAATCGGAAAAAAAAAACGATTAAGAACAATAACATAAGAAAAACACATTAAACTAAAAACGAACCCGAAAACAGATTACACAAACATGCATACCACGATGGTCCGTTCCCCAGAGATGCAGGTATTCACAGCCGTTGGGATTTCAGTTATGGTTTTCAGGTTTTCAGACCCTGTCGTTCTACCCTGCGACGCGTCAGCGTCCGGTGCAATGACAGGGTGCCTCCATGGCGACGAAGAGGGCTCGGCTAGACACTTCCAAAATTAGACAGCCGGGTGCCGAGAGGCAACAAGTCTCATTACCATGCGCGTCTCAAGCGATGTCGTTTACTGTAGGAGGGAACATGCGTGGGGAGGGGGGATGGCTAAAGTAAGTTAAATAAGCAGTGGAGTTTGGGCGTCAATAGTGTCAGATGCTTAGGAGTGGGCAGATAGAGATATATTTTTCATTTTTTAGTTAGCAGCTTTTTAGGATAGGAAAAACTGCACAATCAACTGAATGTGAGGAGGTGCCGCCTGGAGTAAGGCATCACGCCGTTTTGTGTGAAATGTGGGGGTGGCCGTGCCAGCACAACTCCGATACTCTATTGCCGAGAGGGGGCTCTGTGATCGCCTATGTCAACGTGCAAATGTACGCCCAGTTGGCATCCAGACTGCATGTTGCTCAACATCCAGGTAGTCGTGTGCCGACTAATTCCCCCGTTCATATCGATATTTATTCGATTTAAGACTACTGTATCAGTCCACGTTCATATGAAAAAAAAAACCAGGAGGTGGAATCAATGGTTTTGACGATAATGTCCTCGCAATGTTGCTGTCAGGCCGGGAGGAAGTGTTAAGTAAATTGCGAACTCGTATGGAGCCAACGCGGGTGCACTTAATTTTCCAGACAGCTGCAAACCATATGTACAGGGTCGTCCACTTTAAGTGCGAACACGGCTCCGCGTGGCCGCGCTCCGCGAAGCGCCAGCGGATCCGGCGCGTTCGCGCATCGAAGCAAAGCCGCGCAGGCGCACAGGGGCCCGGAGGAGGAGCTTCGTGTCGTCTGCTACAGCGCTGGCGCGCACCTCGCTTGCATTGCTGGAAAGCAGACGACACGAAGCTCCTCCCCTGGGCCCCTGTGCGCCTGCGCGGCTTTGCTTCGATGCGCGAACGCGCCGGATCCGCTGGCGCTCCGCGGAGCGCGGCCACGCGGAGCCGTGTTCGCACTTAGAGTGGACGACCCTGTACATCTTCACCAGGATCCGACAACGAATGACTTTGAGAAACGGACAGATTTTTTTTAAATGGCGCCTAATTAAATGTTATGAACTCGAAATGTCTGCACAAAGTGTTTTGGACAGACGAGGCCTAATTTTGCAGGGACTCGAATGTCAATTTGCCAATGCCCATTACTGGCCCGACAAGAACCCACATTGGCTATACTGTTTGGTGTGGCATTTACGACGGCCGTATTGTCAGTCTTTATCGACGGAAGCCTTAGTGGGAAAAGTACAGAGTGCGTTCTAAAAGGCGCTGTCTGTGAATTTGCCTGAGAGCCACGACTGGTCGTGTTGAAAAAAATAAAGGCTTCAGCATGAAGGGACCCCGCCACATTTTTGTTTCCTTCGGCATTGTATTTCTTGGACAGCGCCTCTCCCAACCAATCTATTCATTGGGCGTTGGAGAACAACAACCTCACCTATTAGGGTGGCCGATTTTTCATCACTGAATACTTTCCTCAACGGATATATGTTAGGAACAAAATCTTCAACTTGACAGATATTAACGCAATGCATGTCAATATTCCAGAACCGTTTAACGTTTAAAAGCAAAGGTTGGTTGGTTGGTTTGTGGGGTTTAACGTCCCAAAGCAATTAACTCAGGCTATGAGAGACGCCGTAGTGGAGGACGCCGGAAATTTCGACCACCTGGGGTTTTTTAACGTGCACTGACATCGTACAGCACACGGGCGCCTTGCTTTTCGCCATTGTTACAGATGCGTGACGTTATTCCTTTCACAATGCCAGTGACGAAATTAAAAAGATAAAGATCTGCTTCCGGAGGTAATCCGTCTGGCCGAGCGCCATGTCATGCGCTCGCGAGCATCTCCTCAGGCGGTGGCAGTCCGTGCCCGGCTGACGTATCCTCGAGCAAAAGAGTGAGCTGCTTTGTTGTCTGGGTGACCCGTATGAGCGGGCACTCATATTAGTTGAATAAGGTGTTCGGTTGGGGGAAGGGAGGCGAGAAACCGGAAGGCTGGGCCAGAAATCCGACCACGGGCGAAGTTCCGCGCGGAGGATTTAGAGTCCCTAAAGATGGTGGTGGCTCGATATGGCAACCGCCGCCTCTTCCGCCTCCTGGGAAGTGGAACCAAGAGTAGTACCGGCCGCGACCAGTTGCAAGGAGTTGGAGACAGTGCTGAGAGCGAACGCAGGGCGGGATGGGTATGAGGCAGCGTCTACGTAAACAGTCTCTGTCTGGAAGCCATAGTGTTTGTGAAGAACTTCTGCGCGTGCCTTGCGGCGAGCGACATGGTGCTCTGGTCGCATATTCTTAGGCAGAGGATGCAGCTTAAGAACGCGGTGTACCGCAGGGGGAAGTGTATGTTGTGTAGAGCAGTGACCGGGAGGTGAGAAATGGATGCGAGCAAGGGCGTTGCGGCCAGTGAGGGTAGATGATAGTCGCTCCAACTGGACCGAGCGGTGGGCTTCCGTTAGCTCAGCCAGGGAGTTATGGATGCCCACGTGAAAAGGCGTTCATTTGAGGTGTAGCGGGGTACGTTGAGGGCGGTCTTGTACGCCTGTCGGATGAGGGCGCTAAGCTTGTCTTTATCCGCCCGCGTACGGAAGAGGTAGGGCAGGGAGTATACAACACTGCTCAGGACAAAGGCTTGTACCAGGCGTCTGAGGTCATGCTGGTGCATGCCATGGTGGCGGTTAGCTATGCGGCGAATGAGGTGGATTGTTTGATGAACCATCACTGTCAGCTTTGTGATGGTGGCAGTATTATTGCCATTGTTTTGTATCAGGATACCAAGAATACGGATTTTGTCCACTTCTGGTATCCGGGTGTCGTCAACTGTCACGAAGATGTGGGGCGGAAGGCCTCTCTCTGTGCGACATCTAGGAGGTAGGAGTATGATCAGCTCCGATTTAGTAGGCTTGCTTCAGGTTGCGGTAAAACTCGTTTCGGGCCTGCACTGCACGGGTCCAACGAGAATCGTTATGAAATTCTTCTGGCGAATTATTTTCTCCTTCTGCACCAACTGCCAACTTGAAAGATGAAGCACTCAAGGATTTTGGCCGATGAGCAGCCGGCCGCGCTAGACCTGACCGGCAAAGGTAGGAGCCCTTGGTGAGCTAGGCCTGACGAGACGCGTTCGGCACACAGAAGAAATCTTCGAAAGATGAAAAATTATCGACAGAGATTGTCCGAAAATGTCCGAAACTGGCGCGGAACACCTTCACTGACCGATTTGATGGCAATCAGGTTATTCCAGGTCGTATTTCCGCCACGGAAGTTGACAATCGCAGGAACCGATCTGAAACACGTACTCTGGCTCCATGGAGGAAGGAAACAACTTAGGAGAGGCTCTTGCCATTCCCAATGCATTGGAGAAAGCGTGGCGAAAATGACGTCAAAATTTAGGGTTAGCCAAGTCAGGCCATTAGCAACGGAGACGCTGTTGCTATGAAAACTCGGGCCACTAGCAACAGCGTTGCTAAGGGCCCTAGGTAAGTGAGCGTCGCGGAGAAAAAAAAAATGCGGAGGGTAAAGGAGGAGAGACGTTGCAGCGTCCGGCCGCGGCGCGGTTGCGCCGGCTTCAAAAAAATGACGTCAGGGCCTCTCCTAAATTCTTTCCACGGTGGTTCTTTCCTTTCTCCATGTCTGGCTCCGAACGCTCCATACTTCCGGCGATCCTCGCACGCCCAGTTTCGGTTGCGCGCGCAAAAAAAAAGCGTAGCATGTCCTCGCGCTGCAATGTCGTTAATGAAATCAAACTTTATATTAGGTCTAGCCACCCAAACAAAATAATTAAAAAAGTTAATTAGTGAACTGCTATCAATTTCGCGAATATTTAGAGAAATTAGATCAGATTTGGAGGATATGTCGACCGGGGCAGTGTGCCTGTAAATATTTTTTGTACTGTATACTATTTTTAAAATTACTTAGTCTTCGCTGAAACAACGGCAAGGTCGAGACGGCAAGGCAAGAGATGCCGTGTCTGGCGTTGATTCCGATGGACAGAACCCAAGCGCGTGCCGGAGCCGGCGCCGCGGGACGATGATGGTGGTATGTACAAGAGGAAGAAGAATATCATGGTATGTACAAATAAAAGAAGATCCGTGGAGGGCTCACACAATCTGCCCGGGGGGTCAGAAGCGGCCAGCCTGGCCGCTCCTAATCAACCGATGTACTGCGGCGCACAAATGGCTTCAAGCGAGATACATGAACAATTTCAGTTTCATGGTGGCGTCGGTCGGCTGGGGGATCAACAGGTGTGACTTGGTAGTGTACTGGGGACGTTTGGTTGATGACCTTGTAGGGACCAACATAGCGGCGCTGAAATTTATCACTAAGGCCAGGGGTGCGCAGTGGTGTATAGAGCAGAACTTCGTCACCAGGACGAAAAGAGACCACGCGATGCTTCGAATCGTAGCGACTCTTGGTGTCTTGCTGGCACGCTTTTGTGTTGAGGCGGGCAAGATGACGGGATCGGGCCACACGGGATAAGAACTGGGCTGGTAATGATGAGGAGTAATCGGGCGTAGAGAAAAAGAGAGTGTCGAGGAGTGTAGTGGGAGGACGGCCGAAAACGAGGAAAAATGGGGAGTAACCGGTAGTCCGCTGTACTGCAGTATTATAGGCGAATGTGACGAATGGTAGAACAGTATCCCAATTTCGGTGATCCGGTGTGATGTACATGGATATCATATCAGATAGGGTGCGATGAAATTGCTCAGTCAGTCCGTTAGTCTGGGGATGGTAGCTTGAGGTTGTCTTATGGAGGGTGGATGATGCACGAAGAACTTCGGATACGACTGTCGATAAGAAGGCCGTCCCGCGGTCACTTAGAAGCACCCGAGGAGCGCCATGACGCAATACAATTGACCGCAAAAAGAAATTAGCTATTCTTCAGCGGAACCAGTCGGTGCAGGGGCCGTCTCAGCATAGCGTGTAAGGTGGTCGACAGCTGTTACAATCCAATGGTTACCCCCATCGGAGAGAGGTAAGGGACCATATAAGTCGATGCAGACTACGTCGAATGGCGTGGCGGGACATGGAAGAGGCTGTAGGAGGCCAGGAGGCGAAGAAGTCGGCCGCTTGCGATGTTGGCACAGATTGCAGGAAGCGACGTATTTAGCTACGGTAGAAGATAGGCCAGGCCAAAAGAATCGTCTTTTCACGCGGTCATATGTTTTGTCAAAACCAAGGTGACAGGCAGTAGCGTCATCGTGGAAAGCCGCCAGTATATGTGGGCGAAGCGCACGCGGCACGACTGGGAGCCAACGAGTTCCGTCAGGACAATACACGTAGCGGCGTAGTATGCCATCTTCGAGCTTGAAATTGCGAAGGTGTCGGCGAAGCCTAGTATTGGGCGGGTTCGAAGCGCCGATAAGGCGGTCGATGATGGGCCGGCAGTAGGCATCAGCTAATTGCTGCGAGCGGAGTGCGTGTTGGTGCTCATAACCGTCAAAAAAAACTGTTGTGATATGCGTCGGGGGAAGAGGTGGTCGGCTGTGGTCAGAGGTAGAAATGCGTTGCGAAGAAAAACAGCAGGCTGATTCCTTAAGTGGGCAGCGAGAAAGAGCGTCGGTGTCTTGGTGTAGGCGACCGGATTTATAAACGACGTCGAAATTGTATTCTTGCAGGCGTAGAATCCAGCGGCCAAGTCGGCTTGTCAATTTTTCCGTGTAAGACAACCAGCAAAGAGCATGGTGATCGCTCACAACTGTGAAGTGCCGACCATAGAGGTAGAGGCGCAACTTTTGAACAGCCCAGACGACGACAAGACATTCCTGCTCGGTAATCGTGTAGTTTTTCTAAGGTGGAGTCAAGGTCCGACCTGGCGAAGTCAATGACTTTCCCACGCGAAGTTGCATCGCGCTGCAGAAGGACAGCGCCAACACCGTGACCACTGGCATCAGTGTGCAGGATGGTAGGAGCGCTGTCGCTGAAGTGGCCAAGGACGGGATCTGATGTGAGGGCGTGCTTTAGGTCGGTAAAAGCAGTGTTGCACTGTTCAGTCCACACGAAAGAGCTGCGCGCTTTAAGTAGTTTATGAAGTGGCGCCGCAATAGTTGCGAAATGCCTTTTGAAACGCCGGAAATATGACGCCAGGCCAAGGAAACTGCGCAAACCTGCAGTCTGTTGCGGGCGAGGAAAGTTCAAGACCGCGCTGATTTTATCAGGGTCTGGACGAATGCCGTCATGGCTAACCAGATGTCCCAATATTTTAATTTCCTTCTGTGCAAAGTGGCACTTCTTAGTGTTGAGCTGAAGGCCCGCTGAAGAAAGGCACGTCAGGACTTCATTCAAGCGCGTGAGATTGTCGTTAAAAGTTGCCGAAAAGATAACAATGTCATCCAAGTAACATAAACAGGTTCTCCATTTTAGGTCACGAAGTACCGTATCAATCATTCTTTCAAATGTCGCTGGTGCGTTACACAGGCCGAAGGGTATAGCATTAAACTCGTAAAGTCCATCTGGAGTTGCGAAAGCGGTTTTTTCTTTGTCGCCCTCATGCATAGGTATTTGCCAATAACCTGAGCGGAGATCCAAGGTCGAGAAATATTCGGCGCCTTGGAGAGAGTCAAGGGCTTCATCTATTCGCGGCAACGGGTAGACATCTTTACGGGTAATTTTGTTGAGTGCGCGATAATCAGCACAAAATCGTACCGATCCGTCCTTTTTTTTAACTAATACTACTTTTTTAACTAATACACACACATAGGGGCTCTTTATTTCTTATCGCTAGGAATAAATGCATGCCAGCGAGTGATAAGCCCCCCCAAAAATTAGATGGTCTCTTAGATGTCTTTTAAAAGGAGAATGACGAAAGCCTACCCTTCATCTCCTATCATTTGCCTCTCATCGTTTGCCTCTTATCGGTGTTCTTTGCAGTGCTACATATAATTGTAACAGGTTTCCAGGAAAGGAAGGCGCACTATCTGTCATACTTGCTCCTGCAAGTGTGCGTTTGGACAGTCTTGTCGCGTGTCGTTCCTTGGCGCGCGTTCAAGTGTGGGATTGCTGATGGTAGGAACGTTAGACAAAATGAGACTTATGATTGGTCGCTTCGAATTTGACGGCTGGTGACATCACTTCACTGTCGACCAATCAGGTGCACCGCTCGCGCGGACAGCTTTTGTCTAAGGCTCCTTACTTTTGTCTGGTGAAGAGTGGCTGTTCCTGGCCCTACGGCGCTGGGACTGGTAGGTCAACGCCGCTTGCGGCGTGGGCTAGCCTGTCACCAAATGTTTATCTGTTGTAAGCCGTCATTGCACCCGCCACCACTTAGGTGGTGGATGACGGCTGTTGCTGCACGCGTCTTTCTTTCACTCTTCTTTTTTTATTCTCTACTTTCTTCTGTCCGCACGATGCAGCTGAGGTGGCTCAGCTACAGAGCCAGTAGCAGGCCCGTGCATTTTCGCTTCCTTCTTCCTACAGCCGCAACAACGACAGTATGTGCCATTAAAGGCTCTCGCCTTAAACCTGACTCATGCACAGCGTGCGCATAAAGAATGCAAATTTTTCCCGTTCTACACATCACACTGAGGTACGCGCCCTTTTCACGATAAATGAATTGAGGGATCACTAACGCAAGGTTCACCACTCTTGATTTCTATCGCTTCTAGTACGTCTTTATAAGCTAAGCACTCATTCTGTCGAAGTCTGGCTCGCACTTGTTGGCCTTACAATGGTGAGTTATGTGGCCCCAAAGCTCATTGTCACTCTTGTGCCCGTGCTCATAGAATCTGTCGTTTACACATGGGCCTATTTCCCTCTCTATTTTGCGCTGCATGAGAGAACAGGAATTATCAGCATCCACCGTGTTTTGCATGCTCCTTATAGGGAACCCAACCTCAAGTTTGCCTGCGCGACTGCAGAGCGCGCTCCTCCGCAAGCGGCAAAAATTTGAATCATTGGTCTGGCGCGGCGCTAATGCGGTGCTTGATCGAACGTCTTTTAGCGGCTTCGTGTGCTGCTCGCGTAGCTCGTGTTACCTCTCTTTGTGAGTGATCGCGTAGGCCCGTCGCCATGGCTTCGCAGGCGTGCAAATAGGTGTCACAGCTGAGTTTAAAACATGGCTGGAGTGGTTCCGCCACGCTCGAAATGTGGGGAAGTGTATTGTGTTGTTGGCTGTCTCAACAGTGTCTTGAATACCAAGGGGCGAGAACCGCACGTGAAGTTCTATCGTTTCTCAGGCAGATGATACGAGAAAGAGAGGCGGCAAGCATGGATCACTGCTGTCCGCAGTCCTTGCATTTTAATTCATGATGGGTGCCAGCCATACAGGCGAGAATTTTCCTGCTGTACCGTTGGCGTGTCAGGAAATGTGGCAGTTTGCTATTTGGGAAGTTACTGCAGGTGAGTCATAATGTGTGTGGCGCAGTGTGTTACTGTCATGTGCTTATTTATTGCACGTGGTAGCGTGGCACAGCGGTTACTTAAAATGGACCTGCGTCCACACTACGCATGAGGAGATCGGCGCAGATGCTCAAGAACTGATTTTATATGTGTTTATTAAAGTCGTCTTTCTCGATCTCGCTTACGGAACGACTTACGTTGGGCTCATCATCACCGGCGGCGCTGCGCACGGACTCTGCGCTAGCTTCGTCTTTTGTTGGTATTTCTCTCTGAGCTGCCAAAATTTCAGACGCTTTTACGGAGCTCGATCTCAAATGACGATCGTCCGCTTTGCTCCCGCCGGCCATTTCTTCCTCTGACTGTGACTGCTCTCGCCCGCTTCTTCCGTTGGCCTCGTAATTTTTTTTTAATTTGGGACGTTTGCGGCTCTTCCGTCGCAATAGCTGCAGTGTATTGGAGACCTGTAAAAAATTCACCCCCCCCCCTTTCTTTCCGCGGTTATTTAGCGGGCACGCATATTTTTAAAGACCTCCTTGCAGTTCGCCTTCAGCGAGCGGCGGCCGGGATAAAACACCGCGTCGCCATGACGAGCAGTCCCTAACGCGTGAGCCACCGTGGCGGGGCGAGTGATTGAATAAAACAGTTATATACCAATATGAAAGCTATAGGAGCAATGAAGTACTACCCACGCAGCGAAAATTTGTTTTTCTAGATATTGTCTAGAACGGTCTAATTTTCTCTGTGGAATTGAAATTACTCGATCAATTGCGGGACCTGTTATTAGGAGCTGAATGCGATTCACGAAAATTAAAGCAGGAAAATATTTCGTTTGTAGCAGAAGGGTTGACGTTTCTTTGTATACATGTGAATACACATTCTATTCAGGTGGAAGCTACGTATAAAATGTTCTGAGTATGCAATTGCGCGACAATCGACATCAAAATTAACATATCGGCATATACCGAAAAGCGCGCCTAAGATGCGAACAAACCCACGTATATTTTATTAAGTTCATAGGCGACAATTAGATTACATCTGCAAGCTCTTCAGAAATTAAAGCAAACAGCGCATTAAATGGTTGCATGCGCCTTACAAATTTGGGCCTTAATGAAATGGGTATAATGAAGTACTTGCCTCAAATCCCACGTCGTACACGATGTGGTCGCTGACCTGCGACACACACTTAGCCTTCACGATAACAGTGTTGTCTTCTACAATCTGCTCAACAGAATGCACATGGCTGACTAACAGCTCTCCCTTTTTGACATTTGCGCTGCGAAAATAGCCACCGTTGTCGGCTATTTTCTTTAAACCCCATCGAAGCGCGTACATTGGTGCACACTCGCTTCAAACACCACTTCGTCCAAGCGCGAGTTTGAAAAGTAGAAGCAGGAGCGCGCGCGCGCGTGCAAGACAGCTTTCTTTCAGCATGGAAATCCAAGCGCGCCAAAAGCGGCGCAAAGCGAGCAGACTGCGGTCAGGGCGCGCGCGCGCGCAAGCAGCTTTCAACAACGCGAGCGCGCGCAAAACGAGTTGTTTCCGCGTGCAGAAGCCGTGAAGACACGAAAGTCTACAGGTGAGCTATTCACTCTGCCCGACCAATTACATGGCGTTGGCCCGAGAGGGAGCTCTTCACTGGCGCCCGCAGCGCCACCCTGCGATACTTGGGTCCTCTATTATGAGGCAGGTCATGGAGGCTTCTCTCTCACCCGCATGCATTTATTAGTGTACCTACATGTATTATTATAATTGGTTCACATGAAGGGAAAGGCTCAGTATCTGTCCCACTTGTTTCTGTGGACACCTTAACCGCGCCGTAAGGAAAGGGACGAAGGTGGGAGTGAAAGTGGATAGAGAGAAAGGGGTGCCGTAGTGGAGGGCTCCAGAGTAATTTCGATCACCTGGGGATCTTTAACGTGCGCTGATCTTTAACGTGATTAATCGCACAGCACACGGGCGCCTCTTCGTTCCGCCTCCATTGAAACGCAGCCGCCGCGGTCAGGTTCGAACCCGGGTACTCCTGCACAGCAGTCGGGCGTCTTAACATTGCATCACTGCGGCGGGGCCTACATGCATGTCCAGCGCCCTGTCCTCTGTTTGCCATGTATTTTTGGCGCCGTTTTGCGACAATGTCGAACCAACTCGTCCCCCATTGTTCTTAGTATATTTGTTACCCTCGCGAGCGCGACAGGCCAAGAACAGGAAGAAAATTAAGAAATAACACTACTTGGTGCCAGTATTGTCATAATCACTTCCCGTGTACATGGCCCTGTTCCACGTGCACTGTTCTCATGTACAGGGTGGTCCTAATTACGTGCGAACACCGCGAAACGTGGCCGCGCTCCGCGGTGCTCTGCCCTGATGGGGCTGGTGCAGGTGGGTCACCGCTGCTTGCGCCGGGGCCTGGCCTGGCACCGAATTTTTATCTGTTTTAGGCCGTCATTGCACACGCCACCACTGGTGGTGGACGACGGCTGTTGTTGCGGCGCTCGTCTTTCTTTCCCTCTTGCTTTTCTTTCTTCTCTATATTCTCTTCTATCTGCACGAGGCAGCGGAGGTGGCTCAGCTACAGAGCCAGTAGCAGTTAAAATTGGTTCACAGGAAGGGAAAGGCGCAGTAACTGTCACACTTGCTCTGTGGACACCCGAACCGCGCCGTAAGGGAAGGGAGGAAGGTGGGAATGAAAGTGGAAAGAGAGAAAGAGGAGCCGTAGTGAAGGGCTACGGAGTAATTTCGACCACCTGGGGATCTTTAACGTGCGCTGACATCGCACAGCACACGACGCTTCTTCGTTTCGCCTCCATCGAAACGCAGCCGCCATGGTCGAGTTCGAACCCGGGAACTCCGGCACAGTAGTCGGGCGTCTTACCACTGCACCACCCCGGCGGGGCCCAGTAGCAGGCCCGTGCCTTTTCTCTTCCTTCTTCCTACAGCCACAACAACAACAACAGCGTCAGCGCTTAAAGATCCCCAGGTGGTCGAAATTACTCCGCAGTCCTCCACTACGGCTCCTCTTTCTCTCTCTTTCCACTTTCACTCCCATCTTCCTCCCTTCCCTTACGGCGCGGTTGCGGTGTCCACAGAAAAACAAGCGAGACAGTTACCGCGGCTTTCCCTTCCTATAAATAAATCAGTTTTTTTAAATCAGCGTCAGCGTATCCGGCGCGGCCGGATGCGCTTTTACGTGCACTGACATCGCACAGAACACAGGCGCCTTACTTTTCGCCTCCATCGAAAAGCGGCCGCCGAGGCCGGGATACGATCCCGCACCGAGCGCCGTAACCACTGCGCCACACCGGCGGGGTTCTGTTTAAGTGAGAATTAACAGCGGGACCTCAGTCACCATGCGGCTGCGAAACAAATGTACATGGTGACGGTCACACCTGTGCCACAGTGAACGCTGGCACAAATTTCTATCTACTGACAGGCAGCCACTGAGAGCTAAACCTGGACAGTCCAGGAATAGTTAGTAGCCATTAGAAGAATTAGCTGGCAATAAACGGGATATATATTAGGGCTTAGTAAGGATAGAAGCACAAATGAGTATACTAAAGGGTGGGGACGTCCTATGCTATCGTGAGTTAGCAGAGAGGCAGGAACTGGGGTTGTAGATGAGCTGGTACATGAGCATATATCTCGAAACATAGAAACATTGCAAAGCATTAACGAGAGAGCGACCGGTATTATAATTAAGTTTAATAAGCGGTATAAATTAGATGAACGTATGTTTATAACGCCATGAAGACCACGTAGTTGAGAGCTTTGATGGGGCAGTATAAAAAGCAATGGCTAAAGTAAGAAATGCAAAGTATTGTCCTGACGGCCGATTTCAATAGTATTCCAGGGAAGAAGAAGACTGAAGAGAAGGAAGAGTAGCCTGCAGCACAGGCTCTAGAAAATACACAGGAGAGTTATTAGTAGCATTAACAGAACTCAGTTATTTACGAATTATGAATATTTCCTTAAAAAAAAAGTAAATGGACGAGCCCAACGCGAAAATTTAAAAGCTACTAAAAATAAAATATATTTCATAATGGGCTCAATACCATGCATTGTGCAAGGTGTGGAGGCCTTCAGCATGGGGTGTTGCAGCGCTCACAGGATGTTAAGGTGTCCAATTAGGCTAAATGTTATGAAGAAACTTGATACAAAGGAATAAGCTCATCAACGAATTAGCGCCAAGAGGTTAAGTAGAGGAATTCAAGATCTGGACTAGCCCAACGCGAAAATTTAAAAGCTACTAAAAATAAAATATATTTCATAATGGGCTCAATACCATGCATTGTGCAAGGTGTGGAGGCCTTCGGCATGGGGTGTTGCAGCGCTCACAGGATGTTAAGGTGTCCAATTAGGCTAAATGTTATGAAGAAACTTGATACAAAGGAATAAGCTCATCAACGAATTAGCGCCAAGAGGTTGAGTAGAGGAATTCAAGATCTGGCTGCAGAGCATACAGTCATATTTATCCGGAGTAGATGATCTCCAGATGAATGGGATGTGACAGCGCGGTTTCCCTGCCTTCGATTAAAATCATACGCACACTGCTGTCAAAATTTCTTATGACTTGAGAGTATATACATCAAAACGTGCACAAGCTGCAGGCGTTTGTTATTGCCCTCCCCGTCGTGCGGCCGAAAAGAAACCATGAAAATTATCGGTTGCAAACTACATGATCAAGCTTAAGTGTAGAAGTGGAACGCACGTATCCGCGAAGGCATGCGCAATCATGCTCAAAAACACAGCAAGCGCCGAGTACCCGATGTAGAAGACTCGAGCGTTTGCCTGCACCACGAAAGTCACTGCTGTCGCCAGCGCCGCCGCATTTCCCCTTATGTCACGGCTGACGCTTGTCAGAACCTTTACAGTGCGAGAGCATGGCGCTGCCATATTTGATCATGTGATCCTTCCGCCATCGCCAGCCTTCAGGCCATCTGGTCTTACGGCTTATGGCGCGCTAGCACCCGGCTGCACGATGCTGCGTACTAGCTATCGCTGAGGACAATTGAGTTTATAGACAGCTCAAAAACTTAATGTTAATGCTAATAGTATGTGTAGGTGCTACAAAACGTTTGTTTAATTTAACCATGTAGTTCTTTCACTGCACCCTTCTGACTGTTGCATAGGCTGGAACGTGTCGACAAACCCATAAGCCGTCAGCGCGGTTTTTTTTTGTAAATTTCATGTCTAACGCCTCGAGCTTTTTTTTCTTCTTCAAATTTCTTGTTGAAAGGGGGAAAGCATGTCCGAACCGTGTTGACTGAGACGTATTATGAATGTTCACAATCTTAGAATTGTGCCCAATATTTACTGCTCAATATGAATGCGCGTGTAATCACCGACAAATGATAAGATATGTTATCTCCTGCAGACGTCCTGGGTCAACAGGCTATTACGTTGCTCTAGCAACGCATCAGACGCTCAGCGACATTCACTTGTGCTCGGTCAAAAGTGACTGGAAACTGCACCGGAATTCAGGACCCACAGTAGGCAAGCCGAGCAAGCCGGGATATAAAAAATCCTATTCTGAATTTCACCGTTGACGCGTGCATCCCATAGTAACACAAAAGCAGCAGTTATTACGTGTATTGCAGCAGTGCTTCTCCAAAGTAAGCATGTTCACTGACGTGCCCCCACTGACTTTCTCTCTCTCCTCATTCAATTATTATGTATGCGAGGACATTAATAGCCACGACAAAATACTTTTTAACACCCTGCGAAAATAACGCGTTCGCAATGCAAATACGCAATAGTTATAGCTCCTGTGAAAACGTCAAGGTCGTTCTCCTATGAATACTGCCGGCGCTAAAATGAGCTGGTGCGTGATGTATACCCTTTCCCAACAACTCACAGGCTCTTTCTTCTGCGAGAAAGAAGCGTGAACTCGTGACCTCCAAGGAAAACGGCGGCCCAGGCCATAATGTGCGCCTTATGTAGAAAGCATCATCTGTTCTTCCGCCAATAAACAACGGGGACATTAGCTCTACATCCCCGCAGATAACTTCCACAAGACAGATGACATCTGCATCAAAGCAGTGGTGTTTAAAAGTCAACCGGCATTCTTATAGAAGCTGCACAGTAGCAGTCCGCACTGCTCGCCAATGCGTACCGGCCTGAAATGATGGCCGTCCTATAGTGGCGACCCCTGTTAGGGAGAGTGGACCTACTTTCTACAAACGGTCTATACGGGAGCATTCATTCTTGAACAAAGCCAAATGCACAAGTGCCTATCTCTATTCTTGTCAGACCGAAGTAATAAGTCTCCGGTGCCTGTACACTGCCGAGTTTCTCGTGGTCGATATCAACAAGTGGTATCGATGGACTCTGCTATTACTCTTTATTGTGGCACCTATGTGCGATAACGGAAGCGGCTTGCGGGATCCGGGGGGCCGACGCGCGAGGGCACCACCGACAGGTAATTGGCAGCCCGCTCGCCCGAGTAGAGGATCTGTCGGCGCGCCAGGCCTACGAAGATGTGCTCGAGCGTGATGTCGCAGATGGAGATCTCGGGCAGCACGTAATTGCGCTTGATGTTGGACAGCTTCGTGAACAGCTCGCCCCAGTTCGTGTAAGTCTTTCCCACGCTGAGCATCATCGATCCCTGCACAAAATAAGCAACTGAGGTAGACCGTAAGGACCGCATTCCTTAAAAAAAGTGCCGATACAGCCACTCCTAAACGACAAAACATTACTGTCCCCAGTGGTTTTATTATAGTTATCCGCGGCAGCCCGTCCTGCGCAAAACACTGCTTTAGTCATTAGACAGGAAAGTGGGCAAAAATTACGTCGACACTTATGGTCGGTCGGGAAGGACATGATGGTAGAGTGGTAAGGCCATCCGATTGCGATTTTCCCATCGAGACACTCGATCATGTTAATTTACTTCACCACCCGCGTAACTAGTGAAGTTTTCTTCGTGCTTATTATTTACCGCTTAAAAGGTAACCCTCTGGGCTATACACTTTTGACAAATGCTGTAAATTTGACTCGGAATACAATAATTCGCATGGTTTCAATTACAATCTCAACGAGGAGGAGGAAATCACTTTAATTA
The DNA here is from genome assembly GCF_055883805.1 of Amblyomma maculatum. Classification (NCBI taxonomy): domain Eukaryota; kingdom Metazoa; phylum Arthropoda; class Arachnida; order Ixodida; family Ixodidae; genus Amblyomma; species Amblyomma maculatum. Next base: position 44,561,532 of record NC_139351.1, read on the forward strand.
AACGCAGCATTAGGCGTCGAGATTGTCCTGGGCCAGGGTCGACCATTAGGGCAACTTATCTTTCAGATGGTCAGTGTCTAACCAAGCCTGCCACATTAGTGAAGAAGGGTGTGGAAAGTAAAGTGAATAATTTGCAGCAGGGGAATAAAACATGCAGTGGTCTAAGTAAGCGTATAGGCTGCAGGACAATTCAGGCATGCGGGAGAACGTCTGATGCGGTAGACAAACAATTGGGCAGAAGTATGAAGTGAATTTGGGTTTATGCGTCGAAGAATGCGTACTTGCCTGGCAGTGAGGGGTTTATGCGGAAGAGGAAGTGTACGAAAAATTTCTCTAATATTGTCAAAGTGAAGATTGAGTAATTTTTTGTAGTCGAGAGCAGCGTTTAATGTAGGTGGATAAGACCAGGCAATCTCCCAAACGCCGATACTAAATACGCGGGTAAGGAAATGCACTGTATCATTTCCGAGTATTCTAGCTTGACCAGGAACCCACCTCACTGTGAGAGGGGAAGACTTCTTCCAATTCGTCCATGATATATAATGCTGTGGCGTAACGCAAACTTCCGACAGAGACACGAACATCACGGCCGCTCGAGCCCAGAAGCCGCGGACTAGAACACGAACAACGGCTCATCATTGGACATGGATTCCCGGTGCTAACATACTAAAGATTGAAGAAAGTAGTCGACTTCCTAATGAAACAATCGGCCTGAGCTGACAGCTTGGCTGTTGTGGCGGTATTGCTACCCGCTGATGCTTACCATACGGTTACACTCCGGCGCTCCCTCTCTGCACAAACTCCGTCGCAGACAGAGTTAAGAAAGTTGAAGAGGTCCATCTACTATGCTTTGCGGCCGGCGCCGCTAACGCGACAGGAGCCATTCTCACTCTCCGCACGTCGGTATTTTTCAAGGACAGATCACCTTCTGGCTCGGAAGCAGGCACAGCTTCCTCTTGTATACGCCTACGCTGAGGTTCGCAGCGCGGCGAACTTTCTCCGCATCCCTTACAGCACTGCTGCACAGCCGAGTAGTACACCAACCGATTGTTTAGGTGTACTACTTTCCAAAATGCAGACAGAGAGAGGGCTCCGGAATATCTTGTAGTATCTGTTTTTATGTTCTGAAAATCGATATCTCAAATCACAGCGATGGTTATGAATTTCGCCTGAATCAAAACACGGCTACCTTGTGTCGGAACTTGATGCCGCGAATTGTACCAGCAGCCGAATTCTCTACAGCCACAGTTAACACTGTGTATTTGAGTCAAAAAGTTAAAAAGCTAGGAAAACCTATATTTGCTCAGAAATGAAAGTCTGCAGTAATAGGAAGGCTCTGGAAGGTGCCTAAACCACTTTTATCCTTGAGCGTATAGAAACCTTTCTATTTGACGCAACACACCTTGTAGTTGTGGCAGAAGTTGCACTGGTGCAACTGTTCTTGCATGGCGTCCACGAGGGACCGCTGGAATTGGTAGTCAAAACGGCGCTCCGGCGGCAGTCGCAGCGTGACGATATATGTGCGACCGTATTTCTTGGTCATTTGCAGAACGTCGCCCAAAGCCTCAACCTTGCCGGCCTCCATGACTGCCACGCGGTCGCACAGGATCTCGCAGTGCGACATGCTGCATGAATAAGTGTGGCAAATGAGCTGGCTTGTACAAACAGCACGAAATCCTCCCGACTACAGCCTTCGCTGATCCAAAGAATTGTTATGACCTAGGCTTAATAAAAGAAGAATTGCAGCTTAGAGTCCTGTTACGCGTATTCGGTAGTGATCAGCAGCCGTACAAAGAGCCCCTGTAGAGTGCGTGGAATCACGAAGTTTAGCAGCTATCAGTACGAGAGTTCCATTCTTTTCCTGGGAGTTTGAAGCGGCGGTGATTCACAACAGGCGGCGCTGCATAATCCGAAGAGAACTATTTGCGCCCCACACTACTACAAAAGGTATGAATTAGCTGCCAAGGGCTCAAATATCTGATGCAGTTAAGCAGGTATTAATTTCTCTGTTTTACCCGAGACGTTTTTGTGCTCGGACTCTCTTCGTGGGTGTCTCATGTGAGCACCAACCTTTCTTAATACGCGCATACGTTTCGATACGCGCTTACACGAAGGCTATGTATAACGTCATACGTGTGCTTGAGCGACGGCCTCACAATCATGCATTTAAAACAGCGTGCCTTAGTCGCTTAGTCGGTCGCATGACCACCATTGTCTCTCAGTTCCGGCGCCGCTGTAGTACATGTACATTGCTGCCGCTACTAAGGTTACTCCGAGAAAGTGAGGGACGTGTCAGCAGCTTGCACGGAAGCCATGGGAGAAATTGATCTCGCATGTTCCGCCCAGGTGGCTGACTCACTTCTGGCTAATCACACTAATCACTCCGTAACGAAAGATTCTGCATGACACTCTTTTATGACGTACAAGATTTGTGCGCACTTTCACAGGCTTCAAATGTTTTTATTGACAGCTACCATACTTCCACCACGACAGAACGCATATATTGTACAGCTCGTTAGCATTATGTGCCAAAAAAAGTGGCACAGTGCATCTCTCCATCTACATTCAGTTTAGTCGCTAATTTGCAGAAGCATATCGCTATGAAATTCGCGTTCACTAGACAGCGCTAAATTTAACCCTCACCGGTGAGACGTCATGATGATGGACATGGCCTGCGTGGCCTTCAGCAGCTGCAGCATGCGTATGATCTCGTTGCGGTAGAGCGGCTCCACGTCGGCGTATGGCTCGTCCAGCAGCAGCACTGGTGGTACGCCGATCACCGCGGCAGCGATAAGCAGCTTCTTCATCTCACCGTGGCTGTGATGGTGCGTGTGATATTTTCAGGCAGAAAACTCATGCGCTATCCGTGTGCACATACAAGAAGATAACAGCGCCTCTTCGCGCCTGTAACTAGTGAATGCTTCATAGGGGAATGGTGGGTTTCGTCGAACCAATTTTGTGATCAGGCCGCACCACATTTTAGTGGGAATTTAGATCTTAGCATAAAAGGCAGGTAAGAGCAGCTGCTGGGTGCGGTCACATTTTAGTTGAGGAGATAAATCGTATGTCGGTGATTTTGAAGTATTAAGCAAAAAGGCGTATAGTCAAGGATTACACTTTTTTCAGTGTGCAGTTATGGTTAAAAATTTAGCCTTAAACTTCGAAGCTGCAGTTGAGGCAAAGCATTTCTGAAAAGCGAAAAAGTGTGCAAAATACGTAAATACTTCAATAAGAAAATATGCCAACCAAAACCTTTCCGAATAAACAGCTTCTTGAAGGTTAACCATGCGATGCAGCGTCGCAGTTCTCTGCTGGATGGTCACGAGATTGGTTGGTTGGTTGCACAACTTTCAATTCAATCAGAAATGGGCGTCCTCTTCCCCACCTCAGGCGAAGACGGGGAGTCATGCACCCGCGGATTAGAGGCTGGCAGGTAGCCCTTGGCTTGTTGCGGCCTCTTCCGCCAGATGGACGGTTCGGTGCTGGATCGCAGGGTCGGCGCTTCGCAGCAGGGTATCCCAGGCTACTCTAGTTGTAATATTTTGTCCTAACCCTGGAGATTGTGGGCACTCCCTAATTATGTGGTCGAAGGTCCTTCTCGCCCCACAGTGTTTGCACAGATCATTGTCCATAAGGTCTGGTAGCGAGAAACTATTGGCGTGTGTGAGGTTACCGAGGGAGTTCTAAGAGTTGTGCTCATTGTCGAAACAGGCAGCAGCGTCGTGGATTCGATGTTTACTGTCTCAATTGAGTCGAGCCGTTTTCTATGTCTCAATTTAGGGACGAGATATTGTTTAGTGTCTGTTTATTGTCCTATAATACTTCAGTTGTCTAGACATTAGTAAACGTTTACTTCTTCAGTCCACTTAAATATTTCTCTTCACATGGGTTCTTAAGCTCGCTCTCATAAATGACTCCGTGTACTTTTTTCAATGAGTTGTGCTCGCTGATAACCGTTTGTATTCTAGTAAAGTATTCAGTTTATGACAGATTCGAACAGTGTTGGTTGCTCAAAACAGCAAACACATGGTTGTTGCTAGCTTTTGTTAGCCTCTATGTAATTACGAAAGGTGAGAAGAGCCATGCAGTTTAGTCTGTGTGCCTTGTCCCTCACGTGGAACTGTGGTGAGTGCTCATATTTCATGATGAATTTAGCAGTACACTTCAATGCGCCTTGTTTTCAAAGCACGATCAGTGGAAAAAGCTATGGCCATAAAATGAAGTTTTTTGGCAATTCTAGCCGTCCACAATGGAGCCAAACAATGGACCGGTACGAAAGCTGGAAGTAAGGCGCTGCTATGCGCTTCAACTGCACCCTAAGCTATAACCATTTATTACGCAACAGATGTTAGTAATCACAAAAAAGGATTAAATTTTTCTAAATGAAAAAGAAAGCTAAAGAAGAGAATGTATGAGAGGAGAGTTGGGAGAAAAGCTTCAGAATTTTGAAAGATAAAACGCACTACAGAAACAAAACGCATCTGCCGATTTTCCAGACTTGTGTCAGCCCACAGGTTCTGAAGACTGCAGGGGGTAAACCTTCTGATAATGTGTTTCCCGCCTGAAACAGATATTGCTGACACCGCCGTTTCCTAATATTTCAATGGCTTATAAAGCATGTTCTCCGCTGTTTTACTGAAGGTTTCTGTCACTCGCACCCAGGACTGCTTGTTTATTTCTGTATGACCAATAAACCATGCTTTTGAACTGAGGATATTATCAGGAACACCTTAGCGCCGCATTTACGGTCATGACGCGATAGCGTTGGCTATTAGCCCACATATAAAGCCCTGCTTTAATAAAGCCTAGTGAAGACGTCTGTGTGGCCTAGGGGTATACCATGAATACAAGGCAGGGTGATTCTGATATTACCCTCCCATATGAAAGGACAGACCCGAGTGGGCGGCTCCTGTGAAACCTAACGTCAGGCACTTAACCTTACGGTCAGTTATGCAAGGCCATGTAAGCTGATAGCTACCGCCTGCCAGAGCCACGCTGGTGGTTTTTGCGCTCCCAGAAGGCCAACACCGACAACGACGGTGTTGGAAAAAACCTGTTTTTTCTGCCGTCATCAATACGCGGATTAACCTTAACTGCAGTTGAATTCCTTAATTTGGCTTTGTAGTTTTGCTATGTGTGAGTGCACGGGTGACGATGTTTCTTTGTACGCGATCATTTTATCATAATCATCGACTATTTAGAGGAGCTTTTTTTTTGCCGCCTCATTTGGCCAACTGCATCGCGTGGACTAGTGTCATTGTACAGATCATGCTGGCTTATGAAACAATAAAATTAGTGGTATCCTTAGCCTTAGCCTAGGCTTGTTTGTGTTGGCACAAGCAGCCCCATGCAATGCTATGACGGCTTCGCCAGTGGATCCGTCAAGCAGATTGCCAGTTTTACATGCGAGAATGTGGAGAGTATAAAAACACGTCGACATCCAAAAGCAGGGCGCGAGTGATTATTTAGCACGCGGAAAGTTTGGCTGCTGCGCTCGCGTAGGAAGCCCGACGCAGCCAGCGGAAATTAAACGTAGACGCCAGCGTGGGTTCGACTTCCGCGCCCACCTGAAAAGCTAGTGTTCATTTATTATTTACCTCATGGTGCGACACCAGACATCGGCAAACGTCTCTAGGGGCTTCACATGCCAGTCCAAGGTTGAGCTGGCTGTCCTTTGTTGCGTGTTCTCAGTTCGCAATTTGTTAATCTTTCAAACTTTATATTTCACTTCACTCCCACCCCATATTCAGGACTGATGTATCCTGAACGCACTCGCCTCCAAGTACTAATTTTCTGATTTTTCCAATATGACGTTGGTACCATGTTTTTTTTTTATTTCATCTGCATAATTCCATGAAATATTTTCTGCATCAAATCTCGGCCTTAATCATAACTAGGTCCGACATCGGACGTCCGACGTTCAGTCCATGTAGAGCTTACGCTTAGGACAGCACCGCAGTATTTACAGCGGGTCATATTCTTGCCCTCGATGTTAGAAGCCGTTTTCTACATCTGGGAAAAACGTGCACAGCAAGGCACTCAGAGCATCTTGCCCGAGGTGCCTCTCTATAACTAGGCATATTGCTTAACGTGCCTAGATGACAAAGCCACAAGGGCTCCCAAACGTTTTGCAAGGGCATGATTTTGTAATTTCGAGCCTTATAGTTGGCGCTGCACTTGTTCTCCCTCTGTGCTGCATTATCGCGAGTTATGTGTAAATTTCGGTATTTCAAAACTCACCTGCATTTGTTAACCATCCGGTCCTCCATGAGTCTGCCCGATAACGACAGTGCACCCAGCACAGCCTGACGCCTCAAAGAAACGCCCCGCAGACTGGCCATCAGGTCTAGGAGCTCGCCGACAGTTAGAGACGGCATGCTCTGCGCCGACACGCCGTCCGGTGCGTAGCCGATGCTCTGCTGCCAGTCGCGCAGGTCCGGCACCAGAGAGCATCCTGCCATGTGCGCTCCACCTCCCGTGGGCACCTTGACACCCACTAGTATGTCCATCAGCGTGCTCTTGCCTGAGCAGTTTATGCCCACCACGCCAATGCACTCGCCACGGCTAAGAACAATGTTCACGCCGTCCACGATCTTCACCTGTCCCCATAGAGGAGGCTTAATGAGACGAGTGAGGGAGTGAATGGCGTCAATAGTGCGCCAAATGTCAAATGTCAACAACAAAAACTCACATACGAAACTTCAGATATTCATGTCAGCACAGCACAACTGTGGCTCTGTCGGGGATACTGGCGTTAGCAGAAAAATTGCTTTGATTTACCACGCAGAGTACAGCGCACTGCGTTGAACACATGTGTTAAGAGAACAACACTTCCCCTGGTCTGCCTGTAGGCATCGAAATACGATGTAAATATTTGGACGATTCACAACACGTAGGTTTAAAAGACAATTTGGAACGTCTTAGCATCCTTTATTCGTAACCTGTATTTGAAAAAAAGAGGCAGAAAAAATTTTCCAAGCTGTGCCACTGAGGGACAGAAAACAAAACGTTTCATTTGATGGATAGACATGGAATCGAGCAAACGCCTCAGGCTTTGCTAAATGTTCAGACGCAGTGGATTCATTTGCACTGCGCTTTCTATGGGACTGACATTTTAATCCTTGTCGTTGAGCAATATAATTGCGCGGCACTTTTTACGTCAAGTGATCTCAGCCATGTCATAATCAATTATAAACATCCGGCGAGATGTGTCAGTGGTCGGTCTTTTTGATCAACATGCAAACTGTAGCTTTGGTGCTATGTATTTCATAAAACTTTTCATCAGCCTATTTATATTCACCGCAAGGCAAACGCCTCTCCCACGTGTTTCCAACTAGTCTTATGTTGAGCCAGCGAACCCTAAGCTATCTCCGCAAGTTTGTCAGTCTCGTTTGACAACCTGAATCGCTAGCACTCCTCGCTCTGTTTGCCCCTCTTAGAACCAGCGCAGACGGCAGCTCAATTTTTCTCCACTGTTATCACGCCCTTGTCCATTTCCAAGGATGTAGTCAAATCATATTTGTTGACCCCTAACAAACTGTCTCTTCATGTCTGTCAACGCTTCCTTGATGCTCCGATACATAAGGACACGCCTTCGTTACCACATGTCCTCACTCCATTGGAGGCTCTTCACTTTAATGGTGAAATGCATCGCCACCGACTTTTCATCACCAACTGAAGACGTACCGGGTTCATGAAGCCGATGGTTTTGTGCATATCCCTGATGACCAGGGCGACGTTTCTGAAGGCCTTGTTGTAGCACACCTGGTTGGCATATCTGACCTCGCGCTCAACCTCGGGGTCCATGGAAAGGGCCACAAGCCGGGGACCTCGCTGATCTTCGGTATTTTGCTTTGGCTCCTCGTTTCCAAAGAACCGCCGGGCCGCGTACCTGGGCGCGGATGAACAAAGGCTGTTGCCTGAGCCTCCTATGAATTTGCGCAAACCACGCCCAGTATCAACTATAGAATTGTGTCAAAAGTAGAAAAAATAATTTTGCTCGGTACCTATGCAATAACATCAACATCACACTTTTCTGTAGTTGTGTAGCTAATTTTCAGCAGTATTTCTCTCTAGTCTGTATGCTCGTAGCAATTGTTCTGCTGTGACTACACTAAATTCTGTAGATAGCACAGAAATGTGTGGTATTACAACAGGGTCAATGTCAAAATCCTCAAGGACAGGTCTATTGAAAAATAGCTGTAGTAGCTACACGCACGCACGCACGCACGCACGTACGCACGCACGCACGCACGCACGCACGCACGCACGCACACACACACACACACACACACACACACACACACACACACACACACACACACACACACACACACACACACACACACACACACACACACACACACACACACACACACACACACACACACACACACACATGTATATATATATATATGTGTGTGTGTGTGTGTGTTACGCACTGATAGAAATCACGGTGTTCTCTTAACTGGATTTTCCTGCCCAGCCCCTACCTTGCTCTTTAAAAAGCACTTCGACCGCCTTAAAGTCCATCGCCATATTACCAATATAGTGGCCATGGTTGTTCAATACACTCGGCAATTCCACCGTAAGTGCCGGTAATGCGAGGGCAGCCCCATAAACTCTACTATTTTCCCATCCTGTCCACGGTTGCGAAATTCTACCTGGTAATTAAACACTACTCACGCGTTCGAGTAAATCCGCATTATCGCTGTTGTAAATAACCTCCCTCCCCCGCTCCTTTTGGCCAGACGGTATGAGAGAGCCTACGACTAGCATGTTTACTGATAGTGCTATGGTACTGGTGGCTTGGTTCCTATTTCGCCCTCCAATCTTGAAGGGTAGACACGGGCTGACAGCGCCTGCCAAAGCCGCCATGTTGTGTGGCCTCCAGACGTCGCATAACCCACCTGCCAATCCCTCTCCGGCCACGTCACCTGCCAACTACCACGTGACAGAGGAACGCTTGTGTTTCGCGGTGTGTGAGGTTTGAAACGGTCGACACAATCGACTCCACTAACGCTGACGCCACCGGACATTTGGATGCCCTCGCGTTAAAGCGTATTTGAGTTTGGTATTTAACAAATGTATTTTAGACATGAATGATCAAATGTACAGTTTAATGACCCGAAACAATACATGAGCTATACGAATGTAGCAGGGGGCTTCGAAATAATTTCGTCGAGTTGGACGTCTTTAACATGCGCCGTCATTCCCTACCACGCGGTCGTTTTCGTATTTATCCTATATAAGATATGGCCACACCGTCCGCTATTCAACCCAAGTTAACAGGTGCTTTGCAGCAGCTCCTGCAATACTAAAATCCGAACGATATTTATGGTACACATCTTCAGCATCATGAACATGCAGTTCATATTCTGGTGGACTTCTTTGGGAGAAGTGCTTTGTGACAGTTTACCTGCAGTCTAGGACAATTGGTACTTACCAACGGAGACAGAAAGCTATAGGCGAGTCCAGGAGAGCGAGTACGGCCATGTACAGCATACCCACGACCACCATGCTTAATGCCTCGTAGAAGCCAGTGTCGGAGAATGGCTCCAGCGGATACAGCAAGCGTGCCGTCTCATTTCGCTCCATTGCTGCACGGTAGTGGGTAGACTTTTGATCACAAGGAATGCGAAGATTTGTTCCCGCTGAACTTTACGGCTGTCGGTTACCGAAATGGGACAGTTCAGGTACTTGCTTTAAATTCATGACTAACTTCATCGCCGTCAATTCTCAGACAGCAAGCCAGTCGCACGGGCAAGAAGTTATGACGGCGTGGCATGATTATTCTTCGTAAGCGCAGCGGTAACCATCAGATGTGTTGATAAACTGTATCGACGTAATGTTTTCAAAAATACATGTATAGCTCTATTCGCGAGAACAGCTATAGCGCACTGTGGTTATCACACGAATTATAACTTGATAAGTAGAGCTCTTCAAAATTCCACGAATACGCATGCTTAGTTGCATGCTTTGTTCACCTGAAATGAATCACTTCAGTATACTTTCTGATTTCCAAATCGATTATCACTATCAGGAAGGTATCCTTAACTATGAGTTCATTGAAATATGCAAGTGCTTTTCTAAACTATTGCGAAGCAGACATCCAGAACCGCAAATTATCACGCCTGGGCCCCCTCTGGAAAGAAATGGTTCGTCGTCCTTACCTTATGGAGCTTTCGGAGTGCTTGTTATAGGTATAAACGCATCACAGCCGAGCAAGAGCTGTTCACGACGCGCAAATTCGACGTTTTTATGAATTTGAAATTTACCCAAAATGTACTTAGGCTTTCTAAATGCGATGGCAGACATGATTAATTCAAATATATTTTGGAAGTGCCATTTTCTCTAGTACAGTACCCAAATTTGATTATTGAAGGCCCATAAAAGGACCAAATATTTGCTCTAAACACAGAATAAGAACCTTAATACCCCGCGAAAGCCCAGTAAATTCAAAACGCTTTTCTCTCTTAAAACAAAAAATTGCTGTGGTTCAGCTCCGGTTAAGAATAGTGTGTCGCGAAAGCTTATACGCACAGTGACACGTAATAAATTATCTCTTTACTGCCACAGCTTGTTTATCTTCTGTTTGTCGCCCATGTAGCTAGTATGTATACAGTAGTCACCCCAGATACCCTGGCGGTAGCTAGGACTGCAATAGTCATGATGGGGCTGGGGCAGGTAGGTCACCGCCGCTAGCGGCGGAGGCTATCCTGCCATCGAATTTTTATCTGTTGTAGGCCGTCATTGCACCCGCCACCGCTTCGGTGGTGGACGACGGCTGTTGTTGTGGCGCGCATCTTTCTTTCCCTCTTCCTTTTCTTTCTTCTCTATTTTCTCCCCTGTCTGCACGAGGCAGCGGAGGTGGCTCAGCTACGGAGCCAGTAGCAGGCCCGTGCATTTTCGTTTCCTTCTTGCTACAGCCACAACAACAACTGCAATAGTCACCCATAACGAATTTGTTAAGCATGCCGAATCTGCAGCTACTGCGAAACGCGCGCAGCAAGGCTGGAGAGTCGGTGGCGGCAGCTTGTGGCGTGCACTTTTGACGTCCCTCCTATTACTCGGCGCATAGCGGCTCCAGCTCTGCACGGCGACCTGGGCTGTACATGGCGTAGTGCAGCTTTCGCTTCAAAACAATTGTCCCGGTGGTGTGTAAGCACACCATTTTAAGCGTTTCATTGAGGTTCGTGTTACAGTGGACATAACATGTGTGAGCATCCGGAAACTAAGTTGCATAACTATTTAGTCCGACAAATTTATTTTCAAACTCTGCAGGCACGGGAAATGAAGCAAAACAAGACACGTAAATCTCATTCATATCCTTTAGGCCAAGCAACCGTTCCAGCACAATCCACTTGATGAGTTCAAGCAATTGGTTAAATGTGTCATGGCGTGAGCAAGCGGCCAATTATCGCGTCCTATTTACTTCCAAAAAAAGAACCAAAAGAGCATTGGCTGTATGCGTATTTCTTTACCTATTTTCTTTTAAATGTACACTAGTTCCTGCGCACAATGATAACTGACTTGGTGAAAAAAATTTTACCCTCGCAGCACCGCGATATCCTTTCGTCTAGGCTGAAGCGGGAGTCGTGGCAGGCATCTTCGAGCAGTTCCCCTCCGGTGAGGCAGATGGCGTTAAACTTGTACAGGAGCATCACTTTGATGACGCCCCGCACCAGGGCGTAGGTGGGGAACCAACGGCACACGAAGCGCCACAGGAAGAAGAATATTTTCATGGCCAACGAAGGGCTTCGCTGCACCAGCACGAACAGCATCTCTACGCCTAGCGAGCCAGCCATTCCTGCACAAGTGGAGTTGAGGGAGACGGATCTCCTGATGTCTACTAACCAAATTACATATCAACACTCCTAAGAGGCGCAGAGCTCTTCAACTAGACCACGCTATTTAGGGTCATACATAGGCTGCTCGTGCTGACCAAACGTCCTTTAAACAGCCGGATTGGCTCAGACCATAGAACTAGTTTCATTGCAACTACTGTGACGGTTTTGTTAAGTGCTTCAGACATTCCCTAACTTAACGACAACGGACATTGTAACTGAAGTGTGTCAAAGTCCTAACAAGAATCCCACATCACGCCCTCTAGGCCGATGCTATGGTCTCAATGAAAATTCTGACAACGTTACGGCTCCAATATTATGACACCAGCTTAACTTTCACGAAGAGACCTAAAAGTGCCCCAATGTGGCGCTAGCCTTTAAATTACCACAGAAAGCATTGAACTTTTCAGCTGATGGTAATAGAAGTCTTAAGTTACAGGGCAAACGAAGGTTCACACACGGTTCTTGGATTTCTATTAGGGGATGAATGAAGCAGTGCTTCAAAGCTCCTTGAAACAAGTCGTTAAACCAGCGAAGAAAAAGATTGTGAACGTTAAAAGGGAATTTGGTACCGAAAGCGTTCAACTTCGTCAGTCAGGAATTGCGCCATAAGGCCGTGAGGCCTTGTATAACACAAGTATGCAATTTGCAACATTTCTCACTCTGCTGTGTGTGTGTGCGTGTGCGTTCGGATGTTTTCTTGCGAGGTTCATTGTTGAAATATAGCTTAGTAACTGATAAAGCAGTATCTGGGCATCACAGCTACACGATCGTTTTTGTGGACTTCCAAGGCCGAATTCCACCCGCCAAGATGAAGGTAAAGAGAAAGTGCACGCCCAAATCTGATCTTGTTGCTAAGCATGACTTGCTACAAGGCTAACTCTGTTGAAGACAGGAAAACCGTCCTAATCTGAGATAACAAGTGTCTGCTTAAATTAAATATACTCTTGACACTTTAAACTCGTTCCTACCATCCTCAAACTGCTGGTATTTTGCGAGAAAGTAGAATGTCGCTTTTGTTTTCTGGATATTACTTTCCAGACCGACCCCTCTAGTTTTCTTTACTAGGTCTGGATATTACCTTGCAGATCGCAATGCACTTAATAATCAGCTCATGGCATAGAGCTGATGTGTTTTTCGTTTTTGTCGTGTCCGTAGCAGAAGTGGCTATCGCACTGGTCATTAGGCAGGGAAGAGAAACGGGGGAGAGTCTGACGATACTTTTGCAGAAATTTTCAGTGGGGCAAGATAGATATCTAATGTTGAATCCCAATGGCAGATCCGGAACAGCTTTTTCTGCTCTGGCCAGAGCCATTCTATTCCAATGGCAGAACGGGAGCGCGAGTTGTCTGTTCCAATGACAGATCGTGATCTTGCGTCGATCGCGGATCGCTCCGTGGAGCAACAATATTTGCTCTGCTGAAATCGGCAGGTTTGGCCGGAAGACAGCATGACGTTGTTACCACTTCCGTTTCATGTCACGACCGGCTGCGGCAGCTCCGCTTCACATCGTCGCTGTGCTTCACAAAGCGATGGACGACATAGACGCTGCGTCTCGTCGCTAATTCTGGAGGAAAGGCGCAGTAGTGCGCGTTTGGATAGTACGCCATCGCTCCATTTAAGTATTCGTAATGTATATAAAATATCTTCCTGTCTCTCTGCTACCACCGATTACATCCTTTATACAGATTACACTACCCTTATCTCTTCACATAAATTTCCGGATATCTTGATATCAAAGCTCAATTCAGATTTCATTAATATTGCTGCTTGCAAGGTGCGTCAAAAATGGTCTTCTGATTAACCCTACTAAATCCAAGTTCATTGTGTTCAGCTCAAAGCTTACTACAGTCCCAATTTTTCTTTGAATCAATTCTTACCCTATATATCCCTGAGATAATTGTACATTTCTTGGTGTAGAACTGGACCACCACTTGAAATTTACCACCCACATTCAACAACTTCGAAATAAAATGTCCATATAGGATAAGAATTCTTCTAAAAGCACGTCATTACTTTAGATTAAACCATTTAATTTAACCTTACTGTGCTTTCATTCACTGCCATCTTAACTATTGCATCATCTCTTGGGGTCAGACATATCATTCTTATCTTCCCGCACTTCAGATAACACAAAGCCAAGCAGTCCATATAACCACTTCATCAAATTGGGATTGTTCCAATTATTATATTCTCACCTCAATATCCTTCGTAGTTCAAAAATAATAAAGTTTAAACTTTGAATATTGGCTTATCTTGTGTTAAATAACCGTAACATTTCACAGTGCATTCATATTCAAGAACTGATCAGTCGCAAATCTACTACATTTGCATCCTGCAATAATTTTGCACTTCCAAAAACTGGAACTATGGAAATAAGGCAGTCGGGTTTTCGTTAATAAAGCTATGGCTTTCTTTGCTTCATAGTGTAAAAAACGTCTAATGCATATCTTCATTCAAATGCGAGATACGCTCATTATTTATTTGTTCTTGATGCTATTTTTCCACTTTATATTTATTTGCTTTGCTCCGTTATTGAAACTTCGCGTTTTAGTGATTTGGTGCCTTCTTAATGAAGCTATATTTTTTAAATTTCGCCAACAAGTTTTAATTATTGCAATGCTGCTTCATGTTGTTATTTGTTCTTTTTTTCGTTTGTACATTGAAGTCCCAGTACAGTGTCAAACTTTGGGACCTCTTTGTAACCTTCTGTATAATGAAAATATTTTTATTTGCTTCTGAAAAAAAAAAAAACTGAAATTTGAACTTGAAATACGTCACCACCTTTTTAAATGCACGCGTCTCATACACTCACCGCTGCACGCTGCAGGGTCTGATACCCTTCTCACCGAGGAGAGCAGCTTCGAGTGGAGCAGCAATGGAGTGACACAATTTAAAATACCATCACAACTATGAAGGTTCCACTCCCATTGAAATTAAAATACTCACTTTCAACAGATGATGAATGAATTGCAGTATATTTGAGCTTTGATATTCGGAAGCTGGTGACTAATTTCTGAAGCGAGACATTAAAGGCAATGTCTTGCTGTATTTCAGCAAATGCGTTGCGAAGAAGATAGTGCTTCATGCGTACAGTGGACGCATTTAGGGTGTTGGAGATATTTCGTATATAGCGGCCTTTGTGTGATTGCAAGCTCTGCCAAATACACGGTCTGAAGTTCGCATGCGTCGAACACTAACGGAGAAATAGCGTTAGTGTACGGACGTAGCTTTCAAACGTTAGTGCAACAACTGTCGTGTACTGAGCGTGAAAACATGGCAGAATCCTTACAAGCAGCAGCCGCTCGCTTCAGCGAAATAAAAAGACTTTGCGGCCCTTTTCTACACTTTAACCGATATCCAGTGGTATTGTGCCCCTTGCAATGACCGAGCTTGTTTTGGTGAATAAGTTCAGTCTACTTTTCCGCAATATTTAGAGACACGTATTTTTATTGCCCTCTAAGCCTAATGAAGCCGCCATCTTTTATGCTACCGTCTACACGGGGTCAGAACCGGGCACAACTGGTACGGACATAACAAGACTGAGTTTGTATCGTGATGATAATTTACGCATTTCAACGAATTATTACGCCAATATATATCAAATGCACAATAATATTTCCAGCATTGCATGTCACCTGACGAATTCATTCATAAATCTTTATTCACGAGGATCACCTGTGGACAAAATGAAGGGGCTTTAGGGGTTTACACTGTTTTTATTTAACCAGACAGCATTACTAGCTTTAAGTTTTTTATTGCACAAAATTTTAGTTGCCGAGGAACTACTTCTGTATTTTGATGTCGGAAATGAGTGTAAAAATAATAATTGGCTCTAAAAGAAATATTTTTAAAATCCTAAGCAGCAGCAATTAATGACAAAAGGTATTTTGCCCCCATGCAAAATAGACCACGTTTATCAGTATCGGAGCGGTATGATACAACTATTAGGGCATATACGTTTCGTCTAGCACGCTGACGTAATTTGTCCCTTTTTTTCGTAATCACGCTATTGGATATGGACCCCTATAATAGCAACCCTTGGGTGTCAGCAGGCGTTTCATAGGATACTCACCGGCCAGGAATAGCCCGAGGGCGAACAAGGAGAAAGACCAAGTGGAGTCCCGGGAGAGTCCCGAAAACAAGTATGCCAAGGGCAGGCTCGAGAAAGCATTGGCCATGAACAGCACAAGTACCGCCACTGCAATTAGTGAACCCTGCTTCTTAAACTTGCTCGAAGCCTACTATTGCCTTTTGACACCACCTAGGTCAAAAGCAGCTATCTGGATTTTGTTGCTTTAGCATTCCATGGAAATGCACAAGTTAGTATAAAAAGAGACAATGCAGCACACCGTTCAGTATGTGTTGAGAACTATAACCATCTGCGTATTAAAGCAGCAGGGAACGATGCTCTGAACTTAGGCACTGCCTATCAAGATATACCTAACCTAATTTCGTTATCAGTCCAAAATAAATAGTCTAATCGCTCGTAATGGGGCAGCAGGTTTTCGCGATTCCTTAGACAGCTAAGTGAGCGTTCAGTATTCGACGCGAGGCTCGGCTGTAGTTAGGCTGACGTCACCGCATGTCATAAGGTGATGTGAGAATTTAGTTCGAGTGACTTAACGCTGCAGTGAACAACATTCCTTGTTTGCCTCGGCTGGCAGCTTCAGACCTATCACTGCAAGCGGGTGCCAATGAGGTGTGGCGCTCCACTTCATATATCGAATGAGCGGAATTCAGTATACCGCGTGCCTTTCCTACGCATACGTATGAAATTTTCAAGAAGACAATGTCAGTGTTTCACAAATCCAAAGATTCCAAATATTCAGATTTGATATATTTGGTGTTTAGTACAACTTTGTGAAAGGCTCATGGACTTTCACTTTCCGGATACAAGGCACATTTATGCTCATATGGTTTGTTGCCTGAGAACATGGAGGACACCATGGATGCCCTTCGAGCCGTGTAGCGAACTGTGCAAAGCTTTTTTTTTTTTTATCCTACAACAGACCAAGACGACAAGAATCGACCGTATTCAGAAAATTGCTCGAAAGTTAAACTATGTTTCTCAAGCAGCACTCTTCGTTTCACTTTCGCCACAGAATAAGCGTTGCCACCAGCATTGATTTAGTGTTAGAATAGTTGCTTAAGCTTCCAGTTCTTGCAGCTTAAAGGTCATGAAACAACGCCGTTGACGTACGGTAGTAGCGGAACGGGATGTGCATATGGTTGATGAAGAATATGAACGTCATTAGCACGCTGTTCCACAATGCCATGAATATGTCGAACAGGAAGTGGCCCATCCAGTACAGCAAGCCAGTCATGCCGGTCATGAGCTGTAGGTGCTTCAGCCCGCTGCTCCATTCCACCAAGGGCGTCCAAACGTGGCTGGCCGCGTAGAAGCTCATGGCCAGGGACACGAAGAACGAGTAGAGGACGCGCATGATCATGTTGCGCGTCTGGAATAGCTCGATCTCGTGGCCACGGCTGTAGTGTCCTGCATAACGCGAGTATGATTATGGAAGACAGTTGGGTTAGTTGGTGTCTATTCCGCGCTAGTTGCAATGTCGCAGTCATTAATGCATACCGCGAGGAACCACTGTCACTGAAACATGTAGGTGGTATCTATTACTGACAACGGTGTGCGAAGGTGCTACATTATAGGCTTCAAACCACCGAAAAAATCACAACTATTTAAAAGCGACAAGTGCACATATTCTCCTCATGCACTTGTAACTTGACCATGTTTAGTAAGTGGTCTAGCTTTGCAAGAATATCCAGTGATAATGGAAACCAATCTTTCGAATGATGACAGAAAAGAGTGTTAACGTGAGAAGTTGGCCAAGCTGGCAAGTATTCATGAAAATACACGTTTCATGGAATCCAAGAATTTGTTCAGTCAAGACGGCTTTAGTCTGGCCGACCACTGCCGGTATTGCAAAAGATTAAGAAAGTGTAAATGAGATGCGCCAGAAATTGAGAATGCCACTGCTCGTTTTTACACATACAAGCAAATTCACGCGCGAGCTTATGGAAGCCTATAACATTTCAAAATCAATTGACACGCGTTTCAACACCCCTTCAGTTACATTAAAAGGCCCTGAAATTGCATTCCTTGATGACAAATGAGTTTTTTCCGTGCTTCTTTCATGCCGGTGTACTCTGCTTTGCTACATGTTTATCTTCTGTGGGCTTTCATACCCTGATTAGGATCTTTGATGAGGCATCGGGTTCTTTTTTTCTTTGTATTTTCGTCCTCTCTTGTGTTCTTAATGTTGTTTTTCCGAATAAACGGTTCAGTTGCGAGTGGGCGCTTGTGCCGAGTTGTCTTCTCTGCTGTGTTCGTCGTTTCGGGCTGGTTTACCATATACAGCAAAGAGAAATCCAGGAATGTAAAAAATCCTTTCGAGTGAATAAAATAAACAGAGGTGTGCAATAGTGACATTGCTTCTACTAGCTAGCGATACAAGCAAGTTTAACTTTTACAGGGCGATGACCAGATGGTACTCAAATATTAGAATTTACAAGCCTCACCATGTCAACGAATAACCTGCTTAAAACGGAGAAAAGACCAAAGAATCAAAACAATTGCAAATTCAGCTAGTAAGCAGCACAACGGTAACATGTGTGGGCTCGCCGGTGACCAATTGTTTTTATACTAAACTAGTTTAATGTTGGAAAGGGTATTTGAACGGCGACGAACACAAGTGAGCAGTTATACAAAACAGAGCTATTGGCAAACTTGCTAATAATTTGACAAGAGAAAGTCTCTTTGCTGGTTAGCGATGCAGAAACACGAGACTGTAACAGAGTTCAATCAGGACAGGCCGAAAATATGGCATCGGCAGCATGACAGAAATAGCCCATAATTTAGATGACATTGTTTTCTCTTTCCAAGCTCGCATGCTTTCTTGCGTTGCTTCCTGCGAGCTTGTGTTTTGTTGTATTTTATGGTGCATAAGCGACTCAAGTTATCATACACCAAGCGCAGGGTGTATTGTGTTTTCTTTGGTAAATGATTAAAACCGTTAGGTTATCACAGTTTGCTTAGAAGCATTGATTCTTCTAAAAAGCTGAAAACAGTGGATATACTGACAAGTGCGTTCTCTCCTAGGAGTAATCTTTGATGATATGTTATAAGTTCGATGTAAAACTATCTAAAATATTTCTTCCTTAGTCTTTCAAGCACTCTACACGAGAACAAAATATGGTTTATATAAGCTCATGATCACTTTGTTCGCAATTTGGCTCACCTGCGTTCCTGAGGATAAAATTGTGTGTTAGATGTGCGTGTCCGATGCGAATGCGACATAACACTACTTCACTGAAGCGTTTCTGATGACTGGATGATTTGAAATCTTCAATGACTGGACCTATAATGTGGAGTTTGTTTCATTGTCCCAATACACTGCCGTTTTGTTCTCTGTTTTCGTTGCATAAATTTTATTATATCTTTAAGAGGTCTCGCATTATGCTTTTTACCAGTCAATATAGTGCCATTTGAAATATAGCGCTCAGGACTTCTTTGCTCTTTTGCCCCATCCGGTTTAGTTCGCCGGCGGTGAAACGACTAATAAAGTGAAATTAAGATTCGATGAGTGCGCGGGAGAAACTACTAATGCATTATTTGTAAGCGAAACCTAAACACCGGTCTTCGAAATGAAGGTTGTCGTCACACAGTCGGCGCAGCTCACTCGTGTTCGAAATGGTGAGCCACATGATATGAAAGAAAAACACGGGCTGTTTTGAAGGTTTTCGAGCTTCTTCAAAAAAAAAAAAAAAGCTTAGCTGCAAAAAAGGTGCACGTTCATACAAAAACGTGAGCCTTGCTTCATGTTTACATACATTTAGATCGAAAGGGATATGTGGGACGTTGCAAGAAACTGTTTATGACCGTTGCCTGAATTTTCGGCTCGTTCCAAAAAGTTTGCTTTTAAAATTTTTCCGGCACTCACCTCGAGTGTATCTAAACCTTCGCGGGAAATCAAAGGGCTCTTTTAAAAAAAAATAATGGTCAAGCACCCGTTGAACAGCGTAAAATAATTTTATGAACTAGCTGATAGAAATAGCGCACGCTTCGAATGTGCAGAAATATTTTGCACAGAAGGGCGTCCTGCGCTCGGAATTTATAACAAAGATTACGATAAACAATTGCCTGGAGATTAATTGCGCCTAAAGCAATCAAGATACTGTTTAGTATGGTTTTGCTTGGTGATTTAGCATTCAGAAACTGGCACAGACGTTGGCAAGGTAGTAACATCTTTAGTTGGGTTCGTTTTTAAGGAAAGGGAAGGCGCAGTATCTGTCTTGGTTCTCGCGGACACATACATTTATAATTAACGACATACAATTGGAGGTACAAATGTCGATGGTTCGAATCCGTATTGCAAAGAACCCTCGAACATGACTAGCTGATGGATGCTAAATAGAAACCCACACTGCATGACGTCATCCTGAACGCTGCCCAAATAATGGTTGCGTCACAAGTTGGATAAGAAACCACGTAATATTTTTGTTGCCGCTTCTTGGCACACAACCTGCGTATGCTACTCTTAGACAAGTAAGGCTTCCGTTTCAAAAACTAGCGGGCTGCATATTTGAAACTCAATAGCAAGAACCTACAAGTCTACCAGGAAGGATCTACATACATATTGATTTTTATGGCGCTGTTTCGATATAAGTACATTTTCTTTGTAGCCGTATGGCTGAGACTGGGTGGATATCAATGAGTAATAACTGCTTTAATAAAATCTACTCCATTTTGGGCGGTTCCCCTAATTATTCGGCTAGAAAGTAGAATATGAAGTTCAAAAAGTCTTTCCAAATATTTGTCCAAAATTTGTGGGTAAGGCATAAAACCCATGGGCTCACCGGCTTCGAAGACGAGCTTTCCATGGCGTCTTTCGAACTCCATCCTCGAAATGCGGTCCTTTTCAACGAAAGGCCAGTTCACAAGCGTGATCTCAGAAGTCTTCTTTCCTGTTAGATTCCTCAGCAGTGCCGTATGAAACATGTTCACTGCTAGCGCGGCACTGTATGGGCACTGACCGTTGAACCAGATGTAGGCTCTGCACGATGCGGTGTGCAGAGGTCAGGTGATCATTTTCCAAGCTCAGATTTGAAAGAGTTTACATTTCATGGCGCTTTTGTGCCTACTGTTAAAAGTAGAGAAGACAAATATGCGGAATTTAGGGGCTCGTTACGACATACATATGAGGTTACGAACAGCTAACGCAACGAAGGAAAGCAAAGGAACGTGCTTTCGTTTCACTCATGCGTTATTCAGTTTTTAACTAACCACCACTCAATTCACAGCTGGTCGGTAACTAATTAAAAATAATAAACAGCCACAAGCCACCGACGAGATGTGAACCCACGACGTTTATATTCCGATTACTATGCTGTGCCACCCTCTTCTCCTGAGTAGGACATTGTACTTCCTGTTTTACTGCGCCAAACATAAAGCATTCTAATACTATTCTCATTCTCGTTAAGAGATGCGGCACATAAAATATATCATTTCAATACACATACCAATCAGGCAAGAAAGAACTCCGAATTTGAAAAATGCCGGTGGAATGACCTCGACACTTTAAGTTAGTGTTTGTGCGCTGCCGCACTATAATAAATTCAATCGCGTGCGTTCCTATCACCAGCATATAACCTTTCTCATTCGTGGTGCTGCTGTTTATCCTGGCGTATACCATAGGTGCCAGAAGAGATTTGGCACAAGCCACTACAGCCGCTGTTTGTAAACCTTTTACATCGTCTCTTCCCAGAAACACATGATTCCTCCTTCGTCGGCCAATAAATTCACACACTCGATCACCCACATTTTTTCTTTTGGTTCCTGAACTCCCACTGGTGCAGACCTAACTCTATATATTGGCCCCTGAGTTTATCAGCGACACGTTCATGATTGACACTTTCAGTGGTAAACGGCGTCTTAAGTTGTCGCCTTTCTCTCGTGTTTTGTCAAACAAAACTGAGGCCTTCGACTCTTGCAGAGCGATAAAGCCATCCAGGTGCGCAGGCTTATAAGAGCCGTTCACGCTGTGTTTTTGCGCATGTAATTTGTCATTTTATTTATAGCGTCTTCGCTGAGACGAGCACAGCCTGTAACTATGCTCTCAAAGGCGCCTGTCACAGACGAGCTGGACAGTGGGTAATGTTATTTTCTCACCGCACAAGGCGACCAAGAGTCTTTCTGTTCCAACCAGCCAATGTAGAACAAAAAAGACGGAACAAACATACCCTGACCCCCCCCCCTTAACCGCTTCCCCACCCCTACATCCATGAAGCAACTTAGTTATGCCGCAAGGTAAACGCCTACCGTAAGCAGAAATAAAGACGTAATAAAAAAAAAAGATTTGGTCGGGCCTAAGATTTCGAGATATACACATGGCATTATAAAGTATGTTTGCACAACCCCAAAATCAAGCCCGCACTGCTTGAACAAGCCTTCGATTTTCATTACATTCATTAGCATTGAGTTTATTCCGCATCAATTGGATTTTTGTCTGAAAAGCGTTTGCCTTGCAACCAGAGGGTGTAAACATAGCCCATGCATGCGCAAGGGCTGATTGGTGAGAATGTACTGAAACGCATTCTGGCTGCGCCAAGAGCGCGGCCAGCGTGCGACTGCTCGAAGAAATGAAAGACCGCGCCTAGCTGTGGCGGGTGGAGCCACGGCTGGCTGTTCGTTTTAGGCATATAAACCGAGTTGTCTGCCTAGTTCCGCACCTGGAGCCTTATGCCTACAATGCCATGACTCCAGAGCCCAACGTCTGCAAGAGGCATGAACACATGCTATTTCACCGATGTCTCCTTTTGCGCCATTATGTGTGTATAGCGCGATCATCATTAATTAAACCGGGTTACAACTGAAGCTGACAGTAGTATTAGCCCAGAACAAAAGTCTAGAAGCAGTGTTTTTATTACTGTCATCGGTTTCAGCTCCTAGAGAAAGGATCTTAACACCGTTTTTTCTAACTAATCTTGAATGCCCCTTGTACGACCTCACTTTTTTCTCCTTTGTGCTTCTTACTAGTACATCTCATGTACCTGACCCGGATTGTACCAAGCATACTCTGGTGTTTAGCGGCCAAAATGTTTTGGTGGTCTTCCCATAGTTGTCTTTCGCCACTGTTGTGCGTAAACAATACCGCCAAACAATTGCTAAAGCATCCACTACTTTCAGGCTGAGTGCAAGCAAGCCAGTAACTGCATTCTGGATTCGCGTGAATTTCGTAAACCTCTATCTTCCTTTCTTGGTGCAGAGCACTGAAAGGCGCGCTATCGGAAGGCACTTATCTTTTTGGTCATACTCATTCAAGTACACATTAGGCTACCTTCAAAAAAATCTGGCGCATTTTAATGCATTGCGGCATCGTGCGACTACATTCCAAGCAGCCTGTGTAGGAAAACAACGCAGAAATTGAAAGTTAAAGTAATAAATGAGTGAAACTGCCCTATTCACAAGGTAGTCCACTTTTAGTGCGAACAAACACACTCTTCAAAACGCCGTATCTTCCGATCCGACTGCGCATTGTGGCAAAGTCGCCGACTATGCGAAGCACCGTCTTTGAAGAAAGCGAGCTTGTTCGCGCTAACAGCAAACGACCCTGTACGCAAACGAGTATCTGCGGAGTAAGACCGAAGATGGCAGTCATTACCGCTGTCGCGTAGTGCATTTAAAGGCGCAGCTAAATTGTCCTCCCGGTATATTTTTCGGTCAGACTCAATGATTCTAGTCTAATGTAAGCGCGCATGCTGTGACGTATCTTTTGGAGGAGGTGATTCTTACTCACATATGCTCCCTTTGGGATGTTGTTTTCATCACACCAAGCCATAAATTTACCTCTAGTGGTAATCATTGAGGAGACCTGAGCTTGATCTTTCATATATGCAAATTCGGGTCTGTAAATGTAGTATGCAAGTTTTAACGTTCCCATACGCGGGAAAGAGGGACGCTGTATCGGGGGAGGGGAGGGGGGATCTAGCCTAGTCTAATCCACGCAGGGCGTCCAATATGCAATGAACCTGTGTATCGATGCCGCCACAGTACCTTTTTTCGGCGAAGAAGCTCACGCCGTATTGGTACTTGAAGATGTAGTCGTAGATGCTGCGCTGGGCCCAGAAGAGCAGTTCGCGCTCCACGAACCGCGTTTTTGGTGTGAAGACACGATCCGAACGCTCGGACATCACCGAAAACAGCATTTCTTTGCTGAAAGTCATGCTGCAAACAATAAGTTGGCAAACACTGAGATCACTCAAACGGCCGCGACCGCATTACGGACGCAGACGTGTATGGTAGGTAACCAGAACGCTGGCACTTAATTAAAATGCTTTGCCGGGTGAACGAGAGCCTTCATGCGCAAAGCAACTAGGAGACGGTGACAGCAGCAAGTGAACATGTTAGTTAAGTTTGCGGGCTTCGCCCAAAAGCGAGATTCCGAAGGGGCAACCAAGATCAAGGGGCAGCTTGACGCGGGCTGATTTATGACGGTCGCGCAGGCGGTCGTTTCTCGGAAGTGAGCCCAGAACACATGGCAGCTTGCGACGCTGCCGGCTCTGTCCGTCCCGTGCCGCGAGGGAGGCAGGACAGTGCAGTTAGAAGGCACAGCCTAAGCGCAGGGGTTGTGGGTTCGGCGCTAGCTGCTATGTCTCCCGGTTCGAGTGGAGAGGGCGCGGAAGCCATAAATCCTGAAACGCGGCGTAACACGGGCCTGGGGAGAACGCGCTTTTGACATGTCTTCACGGGAAGACGCCTGTACGTCCCTTTGAATCCGCCGCCTGCGCTCGCAACCGACCAAGGGCAGGCGTGTGTGTGTTTATATGTGTGCGTTTTCGGAAGTGTAACCGTCGACGCCGTTCGTTTCTGCGACTGCTTGGCGCCTCTTGCGTGGCAGGATTTTGGAGAGGGAGTAAATCGCAGATGTATGTGTTTGCGTACGCAACCACTCGCTGCTGAGTGCGTTTGCTGTTTGTGTTTTATTTGACATGCGTAGGAGAGGGGTATATGTGGCACAATGATTGGCCAGCCCATTTTGAAGGATTGCATGTTATTGGCCACAGAGTGACTAGTCGTTGATTGGTCAACGGACTAAACTCGAATTTTGGGAACGCTAAGGAAGCGAGCGTTGAGACAGTTGGGCTGAGAAGAGAGTTGGGCTCAGACGAGAGTCGAGGGCAGACGGGTTGTTCGAGGAAGGAGGCTAGGCTGACAGAGGTTTCAAGGGACGGCGGCCTAAAGTGGAGCTAAAGGCCGAGGCCTGATTCTGCTAGCCTCTGACCTCCGATCGTGCACCCAGTTGCCGATAGCCCTTTATGTTAGATGTCGCATCCGACGACATTATTGTAAATATGTCGATGTAAAAAGTGTAAATAAATGTGTACAGTCGAGAAGGGAAGTCCTCATCTCCGCACCGTAATGTGTCGCTGAGCCACGGGCGCAGCGGTGGTCACCAACACCACTCTGTACGAGCGAAGGCAGAAGAAACAGCAAGAAACACCTGCTGTATAGGGAAGCCCATCGATTCCCCACGCAAGAGGCGCCAAGCAGTCGCAAAGACGAACGGCGTCGACGGTTACACCGCACACATATAAACACACACGCAAACCTCAGGCCCAAACATTCCAATCCCCGCCCTTGGTCGGTTGCGAGCGCGGACGGCGGATTCAAAGGGACGTACAGGCGTCTTCCCGTGAAGACATGTCAACAGCGCGTTCTCCCCAGGCCCGTGTTACGTCGCTTTTCGGGATTTATGGCCTCCGTGCCCTCTCCACTCGAACCGGGAGACATAGCAGCTAGCGCCGAACCCACAACCACTGTTCTTAGGCTGTGCCTTCTAACTGCACTGCCCTGCCTCCCTCGCGGCACGGGACGGACAGAGCCGGCAGCGTCGCTAGCTCCCATGTTTTCTGGACTCACTTCCGAGAAGCGACCGCCTGCGCGACCATCATAAATCAGCCCGCGTCAAGCTGCCCCTTGGCCCTGGTTGCCCCTTCGGAATCTCGCTTTTGGGCGAAGCCCGCAAACTTAATTATGTTCATCGTTGAAGATCAAAGTTGCAGGTTGCTCTCGTTGGCGTGCAATTTAAACCAACCGCAAACTTTCAAGATCACAAACCTCTAACCCCGACGTTGACTTCAACCTCATTGAACTTTCCCGCCTGTACCAGAGAGCTGGAGTGCGTATAGCTAAAAAAAAGTCGATAATGCCTCGTGCATTACCGAATAACAAGAAGAAAGCTTTTCGGCCATGTTCGTGGAAGTTTCCCTTTCGTTATTTGTTTCTTTCTGTCTTTTTACCCATCCGTTGAAACAATCTATCTCATGCCTGCATGTCTTTCTATGATCATGATATTCGTTCAGCTCTCTACAAACATAACCCAGTCGAAAAAAACTACAGAACTTTGACAAAAACACGACAAAATAACCTGTAGTTTTGTCGTAACCATCACATTTTTCTGTAGTTCTGTAATTCTTTTCTGTAGTTCTGTAGCTTTTCTGTAGTATATTTCGGCTGTCTGTAGTTCTGTATCACTTTTCTGTTGTAACTACAGCATGCTCTGTTGTCACAACAGGTTTCCCGTCAAAAAACCGCACAGACATTCTATCGTAACACCAGGAAATGTTCTGTAGTTTCTTCCGACAGGGAAGTAACGTTGGTTTAATAAAACAAATGTAAATGACGCTAGCCCTGCAACTACCAACCTCAAATCGTCACTCTCGATGAATCCGTAGACCTTGCCCAGCAACTGTTTCGGCATGTAGGTGAGATCAACAGCGGCCGGCATCATGTCGAGGAGTAAGTAGCGCTCGCACAGCACCAGCAGGAGCATTGCGGCCACGGGGATTCCCACCGTGAAAGGCTTCATCCACCAGACGCGCGCCCACATGTTGTAGCGCTTGCGCAGCAGCGCTGACAGCACGGCGCAGGTGCCAGCCTTGCCCGACCGAGCTGTGCACAGTTGATTCGCAGCCTCCAGCTCTGCCAGATGAATTAGGCGAGGAGGAAAGAGCGTCATCGTGTGCACTGCCATTACATGATGAAGTGGCTAACCTCAGTTATCAGCAGCACCAGACATAGTCGAGCGTGAGGAAAATCCGTCGTACTTTTCTGTTCTTTTTTATGCTGTCGAAGTATCATCGTAACTCTAGTGTCACCGCTATGATACTCATCCTATCATTGCCACTTATTTCCAGCCGCCCAATATCGCATGCGGGTTGCATAAGATCAATTATGAAAACTCACTCCTTCAGAGACAAATATCTCTGGCCGCATCGACCCTCCCCATGCAGTAGGCAATCCGGGTCACACTAAACATTGCTTTTATTCATTTGTTCCCAGTACTTCTGTTGGACTGAACCAGCTTGCCAGCCATATAGTCGATCTTAGTGACTAACATTTTTAAGGCTGCTGTATGTCAATCTCTGTCTAAATAATTTTATTTTATATATACATTTGCTTGCACTGTTTCTATTTTCGTAACAAAGTGGGTTTGTTTTCTCTGTTGCAGCCTGAAGCCTAATTTTTTTCTCTTGCTGTGTTGTGTCATGCTATGCATTTCATTCCACTCTCCTCTGTAATGTCTTTGTTTCCTGGGGGTATTTAAATAAATATTATTGCGAACCGGCCTTCCAGATTTGAAAGTACTCCGAAGCCTGAGGGTAAAGCAAATAGTTAAATTATCTACAGCAGCAGTCACGTAGGCCAGGAGGCGTTCACAGTTCTCTCCCCCCCCCCCCCCCCGTAAGAAAAGAAAGCAAACACTCAAATATTATTTCTCCCAAAGGCAACATAAACTTGCAGAAGCTAAAACATGTTTTTGTTTAAGAACATGCACCAAAAATGAGCTCATCGAGCAGCTAAGTAATTATCAGTCGCAGTATCAAAATAATTCAAGTCACTGAAGAAACTGAATTGGCAGAATTCAAAACGTTAAGATTGGCTCCCAGTTGACGCCCTTCTACATCTATTTACCCTCTCCGTTAAGATCCGATCGCCACTCTTGGACATCCGGTGCCAGTGTTCGATGACGTCACTATGCCGCTTTTGTCTCATGACCCACGACTCACATGATTAGTGACTGAAATCACTAATAAATTACTTGACTGCATTTCATGCGCATGACTAATGACTCATGACCCGTTGATGATGGTCCACTTCTTTGTGCCATGACTTGCAACTCTCATACGGTCATTTACTGATGATGTTAGGAAGGGACAAATTTACGGGACACTTTTTGCGAACACTTATGGTGCCAGCTTATCCTGCTACTTAATACTTTCGCATTAATATATCACCCCTGACAAAAGCGACATCCGATCCCGTTTTATTTGCTTTCCTGCCTTTCCTACTCCATGTGTAGAAAAAATGGAAGGCGGTGGATATTACGATATGATTCCGATTTCATTTCGTCTCTATCCTGTTTTCGATATGTCGCGCAAACGAATGGCGGCGTAAAAAAAACGGAAGAATAATTAAATCATAAAACCGGTCAAGATGAATATTAAAGGTAAGTGGTACGGTGTCGAGACGGCATTCACACGTAAAAAAAGTGCTTATCTTTTCACACACCCGACATGGTGTGTGAAAGCTTGCTCTCCGTTCAGGATTGACCACGAATCTCCACTGGATAGGAAAATTAGAAAAGGCACAGCGAACGTGTTTAATTCATGGCGTGTGTAATGTTGGATAACAAATAAATATACCGGATAGCCGGATAGAACTCCCCGGCTTCTTAGGCCAAGCACTTGATCTGCGAGCTCTAAGTTAAATTTTAAAGGTGCGAGAGCAGTCGCACGCAATGTCAAACTACAAACGCTGCAATTTGCAGCGTGCTCCACCACCCCAGAACAAAAGTTGGGGGGACGACCACCCTCCTCACTACCAGGTTCCGGAGTCCCTGTTTCCATGGTGGTTGTGAATTTATCAACAATCTGAAAGTACTTCTTCCCACGTATTTAACCGTCCCCTCAAGCTTGTCGATGTCGGGCAAATGCAAAGTGCGGTGTGTCTCGCAAAGTTTTAGTTCTCACCCCATTGTCAAGGTGGCTGCCGATACATGCATGCAATGCGCGAGGACGTCGTTAAATCAAAACTGCGGCATAAAATTACTTCGTTAAATCGCGAAAAAATACATGTTTTCTGCGCACTTCGTTGACCACAGAAACGAGCTAAACGCGATATCATGAGACCACCAAGATTGCGTTCACTTCTAGGGTGAAAGGCAAGACATTTCAAACTGCGCTCCAGCTGTCATCAGCCACCGCAAACATTCGCACCTTAGCGCCAGCGGCCAACGCTGTCCATCGCTGGAGTCAGTATAGTCACGCTAGCGTCAATATAGCCACGCTGTCGAGCGTTTGGCTTAAGCGTGCTGGCGACTATACATAGCGAGATCAGTGACTATTTACCGCCTCCGCTCCTTACGCTCGTACAAACATTTGTGATCTTTTAAGGCGCAGCTATAATTCACTGAAACACAAGAGGCGGGGTGGGAGGATCGAGGAAAGGCCGAGTCAAACGGCCGCTGCTAATCCTATCGTAACCGGGCCCTAACACACAGAAACTGCATCGTATCGAGGACACGTGCTGAATTACACACGCAACGAATCAAATTTGTTAACGATATTTATAGTTAATCTTTGTCTTGATAAAAGAAAAGCCCAAATTAAGGACCAGTCCAGATAAACTATTGATCAATGGGTCAGCGAACATCATCGCTATGAAGTTTTCTTTAAGTGGCGTGTAAATTCTCAAAAAGTCAATGAATCTGGGTTTTCAATTCACGGCATCAACCTTTTACACGCCCTCGCAATTTTGGGTGCTCAGCCCTGATGGGGCTGGTGCAGGTGGGTCACCGCTGCTTGCGGCGGGGGCTGGCCTGGAACCGAATTTTTATCTGTTGTAGGCCGTCATTGCACACGCCACCGCTGGTGGTGGACGACGGTTGTTGTTGCGGCGCGCGTCATTCTTTCCCTCTTGCTTTTCTTTCTTCTCTATATTCTCTTCTATCTGCACGAGGTAGCGGAGGTGGCTCAGCTACAGAGCCAGTAGCAGGCCCGTGCATTTTCTTTTCCTTCTTCCTAAAGCCACAACAACAACAACAACTCACAATTTTGTTTTTATGGTTAAGCTTACCTTGCTGGCCTTTCAGTGGGTCCACATTAGGCTCTTTCAGGGCTGGAAGGAGGTTATCTCCTCCTCCGACCGTGGTTTTTTGTATAGGGCTGGTCACCATGCTGAAAAAATAAGAGCCAAACCTGCGTTCTCTTTCTCGCTTTGGAAGACATGGCGTAGATCGGCTCAAAGGGTTAAATATTTCAAATATTTCTTACTGCAGTTTTGCCTTAGAACTATCTGTAAGACATTAGTAATCGTGTATCGCGTGAAATTGCCCTGCATTCAGTAAATAAGTTATAATAACATTTCTTCGGTGATATAGCAGTGGTTTCAGGATGCCCAACCAAGGTTCCGAGACCACAAATTAGTATGATTCACATGGCGCATCTCAAGCTGAAAAATATTCGCTGCTTGGCAGTTTTATATCAAAACATTTCTTAGGCTAAGCGACGTCAGAAGCCGGCTGGTAAAAGCGCTATTATACTGCAATTTCGTAGGAACCACGTGAAGGCACACACAATTTGTCACGTCGGAAACATCGTTTGACAATCTGAAATTGAAATGAAGCTTTGTAGGAGAAGAAATGCAATGATAAAATATTTTCTGACCGTAGACGAATTTTTTGAATTTACTCATTGTTAAAATGGCTCTCTGTGTACAGATGACTCCGGCAGAACTGCAGTATTAAAATATTATTATAATAATAATTTCAATAATAATATTGCAATTATTCGCCCATAAAAATACACGACACTAGAGCCCTGCAAAAAAAAGCTTTCATAAATGACAGCCTGACGAGCTGCAGACCCCCCGTACACTGAACAGCGTCACAACGGCGTGCTTAGGGGTAAAAAGGTAAGTACAATGCAGTTCATACTTCGAAATGTACTTTCTGAAAGTAAATGTAGCTATCGTACAAAGCACTTGATTCAATAGGACAGAAAATAGTTACTCATGCAAGAAGAAATACCAGTGGTTCGTGGCAAAAAGAAACAATCAAATATGCAGTTTCACCTAACTCGTATCGTGCGTCTGCTCATTTGATAACAACAGCACTTAAGATAGGCAGGTAGTACGAGAAACAATGACCAAGATAAGGAGGCCGCATTCAGCGTTTCATTTACTGCGGTCGCTGTTACTAAGAGAAGTTGTAGTACAAGAGAAGCAGATGCTGTATGTCCTGAAAGTTGTCGTTCTGATGACAGCAGCCACCTTTGGTCGTCACTGAAGCGCTCGTAGAAGCGCTTTTGTTTATCACTATTGGATAAAGTTGCATATAAGTGTGCCTCTTAAAAAGTGACCATAACGCATGTATTAACGTGCCTTTGTTGACGTTGCACTATTATACTGCGCAGAACATTATCACTCCTCCCCTCTCTATATGCAGAAAATGAGCTCAACGTAGTTCAGATAAAATTAGTCTTTGCCAATCGGGGAAACAATAAACGATTAATAAGTTTAGGTTATTGTGGAAAAACTACGCTACGAGAGATTTAGCCGTGACTGCCTGCATCAAAATTTAGACAGGAGATTGACTAGAAGAACGCAAACAAAAGCGCTGACTAACGACTGCATTCAATTTCCCTAAATCAGATTATATTGGACAGCAATAAAACGAGAAACCAAAACATCGCATCACGCATCCGTGGCATAATTATCGCCATAGTCGCTCGTTCCGTTAACCTTTCATGTTATCATTGTCGCTCAAAAATGAAATTTCTCATTTTTTTTTAAGGCGGTCGCTGACCTATGTATCTGGGCATTTTGAGATCGCCAGAGCCTCTACTATCTCTGTTATGGTGGTGCCCCGACACTTGTGAAGAATAACAGTTTTTTCAATAGCAGGTGTGCAGCCCTCGCACTGACTGCAATGCAAGGCAAGTTTCTTTGAGTTTGGGCCTCTTAGATTTATTTTACCTTCTCGCAATCTTGTGTTAAGGCACCTCCCTATTTGGCCTAGGTAGATGCTGCCATATGACAGTGGAGCTGAATACTATACTATAAAAGCTATAGACCCCCCCCCCCCCCCCCCTGTATTTCCTATCTGCCTCACTTTGTTTTACAGCATGTACGTTTCTTCGACATTCATTTGTGATAGGCCACTTTACGATTGTTAAATATGGTCTCCGCAACAGCAACTGCGACCGTTACTGCGCTGCAATCTCCAGTATACAAAAACAATTAGGTAGTCTTTATGTTTTAAGAAGTTTACGCAGAAATTTTCTACACCCGCCAAAATTTCAGTACGTGTAGTGACATTTACTCAGGCCTCGCCTTCCTCAAAATGCAAGGTTGGTGACCGTAACCACGCTCACGAACTGGTTTTCAGGATGCGCATGCCATGGCGGTCCATAAAGGTCACGTGGTACTCGTGGTACAGAAGCGACCCCGCTACTGACAACGGTACAAGATGACAGATTTCGCGCTCACTTGATGTAGATGTCTTCCAGCGTGCAAGAGGTGAGGCTCATGAACGCAATTCCCAGGACGGTGCGTTTCTTCTCCAAATATTGGAGCATGCTGGCCACACGAGTAGTGAGCTGCAAGTAATGAAAGAACCGCAAGCCATACTGGCGTTGTTGGAGTTAACAGGGAGGAGACTTCTTATCTGAAGGCATTCTTAGTCTTCAAGTAGCAGCGCCATACACCGCCAGCCCTGCTTGGCGCGCTTGTTCTCTCTGCGAAGTGATATCACATGAGCGTTATAATTAAAATTTTATTTGCCTTTATCATAAACTTCCTATTTTAGCATTTTTCATACAGCACTACAGAAAACTCCTCCTGCGTTTTTCTAACTTTTACTTTATATAAGCTTTTTATTCTTACTCATTCTTGAAAAAATTTAAACGTGTATAATGAACAATTGCAAAGGACTACGGCTTGCACGCATCTGTGTTTTTTTTTTTTGCTGCGCTCAAACACTTATCTCAAGTAGTGACAACCAGTGACGAAATCTTGGTCGCAATTGCTCAAAACTGCCTCTATAATTTCAGTAGAGTTGTTTAGTATATAGCACACGCTTTACTCATTTGTTCAGAGACGAAGACAAGTCCACTTGTACAAACATTGGCTACCATATTGAGGTTTCAGTCAACCCTTTTTTGGTTTGCTTTGGCCTGCTATAGACAGTGTGATCCGTTCCCCACGCCGACTTACAATTTTGGAGAATAAAACAAATGAATAGTAGGCTGTAAAACTGA
The DNA here is from genome assembly GCF_055883805.1 of Amblyomma maculatum. Classification (NCBI taxonomy): domain Eukaryota; kingdom Metazoa; phylum Arthropoda; class Arachnida; order Ixodida; family Ixodidae; genus Amblyomma; species Amblyomma maculatum. The sequence continues at coordinate 44,594,714 of NC_139351.1, forward strand.
CTGCATGACGTCATACCGTCATGTAGATTGTTCACCAATAGCGTTCTGGCATTCTAGACGGTTAAGATGCGGTAGAGAGACCGGCGTGCACTAGGCGCAAATGGAGCTCTGTTGTTCACACCGAGCTACACTTGCGCCTAGTGAAAGGTGAGCGTAAAGACGAAATATGCATATCTTTGCAGCAATGTCGAAGGCAGGAAAGGGGACCGGAGTTTCGCTGTAATGATCTCTTTATTCGAGTGACTTTCACCCGCAAAAAAACTAAGCGAATAGGGGGCTGGATAGCAGCAAGTGTGCACGGCGGTCGTCGGTGGGCGCAAAAACATCTAGATGAAGATGTAAAAGCTTACTAGCACGCCATACACCACATATCTCGGCGCATCTTCCGTGGCAAAAATTTTTTTAAGCCAACTGGGCTGCCCTAAATTGGCTGATGGAGAAATTACATCTGTCCCATAGCTACCTACTTGTTACAGATGCAGTTTATGTCTAGAAAAGGGCGTCTCAATTAAGCTTGTGGCCGTCACGAAGGGTCCAAACTAGAACTCGTGCATGCCTATAACATCAGCACCTGGCCCTGCGCATGTGCATTTACTGAGTAAAAAATACCACCTGTAGCAGAAACCTACATGAAAACGCGAAACAGACGGCACTTTCCAAGTTCCTTTTGATAGAGCCGACATCCTTCATTAAAAAAAAAGAAACCCCAGCATGAGATTGCCTCACTAGACCACTGGCGCTCATCGTTAAACACAAACACAACACAAACACGAGATAAAAGTAAGACGTTCACATCGATGATGCGCTTACTTTAATCTCTTGTGTATGTGTTGTGTTTGTGTATAACTATGCTGTGCCAGAGGTCTTCGGCGTCCTCTAGCCAACTAGCCCGCTCGCAAGTACTACTGAGATTGCCTTACCTGCAAGGAGTCGCTCACGTTGAAAACCGTCTCGAGTTTGGTAGCGCGCTTGGGCTCGATGGGACCCATGTGGTACTCGACGATCTTCTTGACATCCTTTTCTCTGCGTCAGAGGGAATATAGAAAGGACGCAGTGTAGAGAGAATGCTATGGTATACGGCCTGAGTTATTTGTCTCGTGCCTGATTAGACTGAGGCGCCGATATTGTTCGTCGACAAAACGGCACAGGAATATATTAAAGGGCATATTGGCTGAGAACGTAACTTGAACGGTTATTTCAGACAGTAAATACTGAATTATGACCGATACACTATGGCTAATTTCTTCAGGTAAAAAGCGGCTGCTTGTGGCTATTGCTCACACAGTCTACCAATAATAGAGTAACCTTATAATGTTCGTAACAAAAGACGTTTTCTCAGATGGATTCTCAAACACTTTTGCCGCAAGAAACACCTAGGGTCCTTAACGTGTGCCCCCCCCCCCCCCACCCCCTTTCCACCGTTTTGTACACTTCTGCAAACATTTTTGTTGTCATGCTTTCGGTAACCGTTTATTTTTTTTTATTACATTCCCACCTCTCACTTATGCTTAAACATAAAATTCTAAGACAAGAATGCAGAACACTGCCGACACAAGGCAAATATTTCATTTAATACGAGTGCTCAACAGGCTGGGTACAGAACCACGTGGTGGCTCACCTGGCTTTTATTTTCTAATCTGCACCTCCATGACTTGGAGGCGTAGGCGTTCTTGTTGTTTTATTTTTTAACCTTTGCAGATACTGGCGGGGACCCTATCGGTTATGACCATAGGTAAATAGCAAGACGTCAGTATACAAGTGCAGAATGCTACGGCGACAGAGTGAATTTGTGTGGCTATGCCTGGTCAGCGTCTCCCTATAACAGCTCTGACGCTATAAAAACTGCTTACTGGCTAGCCGCATATAAGTCATAACCAATGCACAAAAACATCAAACCGTTCATTGAGCCACACACGTATTCCTGCCTTGGCTTCCTGCATCACAGATGTCTCCACAAGAAGTTAGGAAGAGCGGTCTCGTATTGGAGCACGTGTAACCCATGAAAGCAGCCCACGGAACACATAGGCTGTGTGGAACCCAGTTTAAAATTCTTTGATTGGGGTCTACAGCAACATTTGGCAAACAAAACTGCCTACTCGGATTATTTGTAAGTCGACTGGTGGCAATCTTTTCACATCTATGTAAGCGATAGCCGTCGGACAGTGATAAACAGGGCTTATCGTATTGCACACTAGAGATCTGGAACTCCAGTTATAGACACCGAGCTGCACAGCCATCCCGAAAAGCAAAACTCGTGACAGCGTTATCTGTCGTGTACAACTGCCACTCCCTCAATTATTCATTTATGTCCGATTAACAAAGTGAACGCGCAGCAGCTGACTGTAGTTGCACGGATACGTTTCACACCTGAAGCCGGGCAGCTTGGTGATACGCAGAAAAAACCCGCTGCCCATCCTCTTCTTGAGCCAGGTGGGTGATCCTGCGCACATAATTCGGCCCTCGCGCATGATGATGAGCCGATCTGCGAGCACCTCTGCCTCCTCGATGCTTTGCGTGGTGACCAAGACACTGCTGCGGTAACTGCTTCGCGCCAGCACCTCCCACACCTCGTGGCGGCACTTGGGGTCCATCAGCCTGGTCGGCTCTTGGAAGATCAGCAGCGGAGACTGCGCGCAAACCGACGCGCACATTGGCGTTTTCAGCCAAGGAAGTTGCGATTTTTCTGACTTCCTAGGCTATGTGGTTTCTTAGGCAGAGTGCGGTATGCGTTTCACCTTATTACTAGTAGAGGATAGCCTGTCTCTAGTTACATTGATGTGATAAGCGTAGGCATTGTTCAGTGTGCCATTGATTTTAAATTTCGTCCTTGATAACAATATATTATTTGCCAAAGCAATCCCAATTACAGTAATCTAGATAACGCATTCATGTCTAGATAGAAACTGTCCGAGCGTTCTAATAACTTTTGTGCGCAGCGCTCTGTCACTGACGCAGTAACTAGCCATTCTACTTAGTTACGACCACAAACACTGAGGCAAATGCATTTCTACGTTTATGCCTTGTGTGAAACTATGAAAATAACGCGTGATTGTGTCTGCGAACCGCTCAAGTAAGGGAGAAAACAATGCGATTTCACGCTTTCGCATTTCCACACGAATAAGATCGCTGTACTCTTGCAGTGTGCCATCGATCACGTGTATATCGACAGTGTATCAGTTCTGAAAGGCGTGCTGCATTGAAAGAGGGCAGAAAGAATTCTCGTACGTCTTGAGCGCCGCAAATGGTGGCGGCCACGCACAGCGCCCTCTGCTGTCGGGGAGACAGCGCAGACACCAGGGTATCCTTGTGTTGCTCGATGTTTAGCTGCCGCATAACCACGCTGCACAACTGCTCAGCTTCGTTCCAGGGCACGGAGTTAAGCTGCGTGTGTCGTGCAGACAGTTGTCAATATAAATGGTAAATGCCAATATGAATGCCTGTTCTGAGGACATCTTTCCTTGTAATTCTCATTGTCCCCATGATGAACAGAGCAACTGAACAGGCAATGATACTTTGAACAAACACACACACACAGACAAGTACAATGCTGCAGTGAGAAATGACTTATTTATACCCGCGAAAATTCTTTTCACTTCCTTACACCCAACTACAGCTTTATTCCTTCACTTGTCCGACCAGTAAGCGGAGGAATTCCATCTTCTTCAATAGAAAAACGGAAGGCGTGCTAACACAATGTTCATCAGACACTGACCGCCTAGGCTTCTGTAGTCTCTCACGTCAACTTGTCCCTATAGATTTTCAATACGTCAATGTTAAGAAGTGTGCCTGTTCGCTGAATGTTCGAACATATGTTAATGTTGGCAGTTCCGCTCCCGGCCCTTGAGTACAAGGTATGTCAGTTTCATTAATACACCCCGCTCGAAGCACAGCGTTCGGAGCAGGCCCACAAAGCGTAAATAGCGATCTTTGGTACTCTTCGAAGCTATCGTACTCATAAAAGAATTTCATTTGGTTTTGCGCCGCGTTATGAGCGGCAATGGGCCAAGCAGTTTCTCAGTGTAGCCTCTTCTTGAAAGTCGCTCATTCGCATAAGGCGTAGATACCGTCTCTAAGTGTCCCTTCAAGAGCGTCAACTGCTGGGAAAATTGGTGCATAATGCCTACAAAGATGGAAGCAGCGAATAAAGACGCAGGACCAGACCAAAAGCGGACACACAACATATCTGGACTTACAACTGATATATTGCGAGGAAGAAACAGAAGAACTAACCATTCTCCGAGCAAAAAGAAAAAAGGCATTCATGAAAAGACGTACTTTTTTCGATTATAAAAACTGATGATTACCTCATGCATGCTTGCTCAAGATGTTTGATTAAAAACGCTGCCAGCAGCTGACGCTTAGGTTTAGATTTTTTACTACCGATAATACTGGCATGGTGAAACTGAGGAAGACAATGGCAGTCTTTGAAGTGCAAAGCTAGACTGGTTCCCTCGCAAGAACTTAAAGTTCAGTGCTGCTTCGACAGTGAAATTTCTGGCTTGACCAATGTACAGATCCCTAAACATTGAGCCGAGAATACGAAAAAAAACTACCGTCGCCGAGCCTCGCGATGAAGTCTGTTGGCTGCTTTTCGCGTGAAATCACATGCCTTGCGGCTTGATGAGGAAAACAAGGAGCTCTCATAAGCACCCTACGAACAGCAACGTCGTTTGTGAAATATGAGGCAAGAAAAGGGGATGTCGATTGCACGGGCGCCTGGACCCAGGGCGAGGAGCTTCCCTTGCAATAAACTCGATATTGTATTGCTGCTCTGTGGCAGGGAAGCAAAAGGGAAAAAATAATTAGGTACGCTTAAGCTCTGCTTTTAAGGGAATAGTGCGATAGCGCAGGCTACCACCCTACGCATACATCTCTCCCTTTAGCCAAGTCGTATGCACGAGCTGCGTGTCTTAGGAGTAGCGTCCCTGACATTTATTTGCTGTAGTACTCTGCTATAGGTAACTTTGGTTATAAAGTTAAACTGCAGTCACTGCTGTCCGTAGAGTTCAAGTTTTGTGCTAAATACGTCATCACGTCTTCTGGAGGCGAATTAAACGTGCTTGCACGTGTCATCGTCCCTGGCAGCCATATCACGCCGTAGAACTTCCCAGCATAACCGGACTCATTGGAGGCCGCCAACTGCAAATAGCATACCCATTGGGCAAGCATGATGCATATTTGACTTCCCCATCTTAGCACACAGAGTATCCGAAAGTGTAAATGAGTTAAAGCTGTAGCTGTTGGTGCAACTGCCAGGCTAGGCAACGCGATTGGTGTCTGAAATATTGTCAAGATGCCGTTGCCGTCATTTTCGCACTAATAATCGTCTTGGACCTCCTTATATTACAAAATGTTTACAGTGTGCCAGCCTTCTTTACGCACCCTAAAGAGCGACAGCATAGCGGAGTAGAGGTTTAACAACTCAACTAATGGCATTAGCGAGGCATGCAGTCGCGTGTCGATTCGCTACTGAAAAAATTGTATGGGGCAATGACCCCACATTTTCTCACACAATCTCATTCAATTTACACAAGAAATCACATACAAGCCGCATATAATTGCATATGGTCTCATAGCTTCTTGTACATTATCATAAATTATGTACAATACTTTATGATAATGATGTGAACCGTATGAGTGTCTATGCGATTAGATGAGATTTTATGAGGCTATTGGCACGTAGAACTTTTGGTTTTTTGGTAGGGTTGAGTGGGCCACGTTTAACGAGAGTATATTGCTTCGTGAGAGGTAACGGACTTAAATGGCAATAACGTTTAGTGTGCTCCTCGGAAAAAGAATCACAAAAAAACGTCTCACGCAAAGGCCGTTTCACGTAGAGGAATTGGAGAACTGTAGATGTAAAAAAAAAACGAAGTTAAAAAATCTGTACAGCATCGTCCTCGATGAAATGCCGCGTATGAAGACAGTGTCGAGAGAGACATATCTCGCATTGCCGCTTCAGTACGTGCTGAGTTTTCGGTAAGTTCAACAATTTCACTATGATCCTCAAAGGTGCAGGTGTCAGAATATATTGCAGGGCAGTACAAATTCCATACATTTCTAACAGCAAAACATTGCGCCGTTTGAGGGTATGCTATATTCTGCAAATTCGATGTCATGAAATCCGTCGAAAAAGGATGCTGGATGCGACCTTCACTGTTCACGCTTGATAATAATACATGCTGTTCATCCAGCGCTAGTGCTTGTCACATCGTGAAAATGCCGCAATAAAAGGTACGGCAGATTGCTGGGACTGGTGTAGCAAGCTGGCTACCAAGTTAGCGGCTGACATCAAAGCTGCTCAATAATAGATGTTTACTCTCACCTTTCCCTACTGAAAAAATTGTATGAGGCAATAACCTCACATTTTCTCACACAATCTCACTCAATTCGCATAAGAAATCACACACAAATCGCATATAATTGCATAAGGTCTCATAGATTCTTGTACACTATCATAAATTATGTACGATATTTTATAATATTGTTGTGAACGGTATGAGAGTCTATGCAATTAGATGAGCTTTTATGAGGTTATTGCCACGTAGAACTTTTGATTTTTTCAGTAGGGTTCTGTTCGAAAGAAAGCCGCCATATAGGAACGCAACGCCGCCCAAACTTCTTGTAAGGTAATCAGCTATACTTCGACCCAAGCAAAACTATAGCGCACTGGAATAATGTTCTACGGTTTCGCTGCATTGTTATAGCAGAAGCGCTGCCGCTCCGAAGGGAGCAGCCACAGGCCCGCGTGGTCACGCTAAGAATGAACGACCCTTTACGTTAAAATCATCACGTCACCTTTTCATGTTATTTAAAAACAAAATAACGCTGCAATGAACGCGTAACTGTCACACCCGACGCTGGTCCCGAAAATATATTGCCTGGATCAATTGATGCAAGACGACGTTGTTGCACTCACGATGGAAAAGTAGAGCAGGTGCTCCTCCATGGTGAGGTCGTCGAAAAGTTCGTTCTCGTTAGGACAGATATTCATGTAATCCCAGGCGCGGCCGGACGAGTCGCTGACGTCATAGTTGCTCACGAACACTTCGCCGCTCGTCGGCAGCTGCATGCCTGCCGAGGAGATGTATACGTGTGAGCGCCAGCAGTGCCGTTTAGCAGGGCCTGCTTATCCGTACAATAGAAGCAGTAGCCATCTGTCGGCTGCCAGATAAGGAAAATCAAATGATTCAATGGAGGATATAGTTTACACTTTGTGTTTGCACTTTGTTACGGTAGTTTTGCACGAAGAAATCTATAGAGTGCAGTGAGGTTAGGTGGGGATGGCGGCTACGTGAACATGCTGTTTATGATGCCCTTCTTACTGCAAAACGTATCATGGTACAATAGTGAGTAAAAGACGATTAACACTAGTCACGTGTTTCCGGAGCGGCAGATGAAACAGCTCGGCGCTGCGTTTACGAATACGCCGATACCAGAGTCAGATGTGTTCGCAAAGAACGAAGCCACACCAGCTGCGCAGTGTGGTGGTTCTCGACGCTGTGGCGCCCTCGTAATTTTGATCTTTTTTTTACTGAGTGTACCGTGGATAGGTATTATGGCCATATAAGAGCAAAGAGATTTAGAGAACGAAAAAATCTACTTTCCGTAAACACAATAGATATTCGATTCTAAATACCATATAATGTAAATCATGAATATTGTTCGTCTAGCATTTGTGGGATTTATCAAATACTGCTTGCGGAGAAGTCATTTCGGTAGGGAGCACTTCGGAAGCATTTCGGTGGGAAAGAAGCCGAGACACCAAATGTTTGCTTCAATGCTGTTTCTTTAGAACGTAGGAAAAGAAAATACATGAGCTACATGCGAGCTGAATAGTATACAGTTGCACCTTCTTTCCCGTGCCGTTTCGGTTCCGCCTTTAACAGCTGAATAACGTAGCGGCGTAACATCACTCGAAACAACGCTAATCATGTAAAAGCTGCGATTGAAGGCTAGTTCACTTCATTTTTTCTTACACATACTCCTAGAGGGGTTTGCGTAAGAGGGCGTCTCAAATAAAATGAGGAGAGGAGGGGTCATATCTAGTTTTTGTACGTCTCACATGACCTCAAATCGTATGTTAATTCAAAGCAGTCATGCGCAAGAGTACAGGAAAACTTTCAGTTTCAGTTATTTACTCCTTGTTGGCGTAATCCATGTGCTGTGCATATTTCCTAATATGGAGTAAATTATTGCAAAAAGAAAACACTAAGCAAATGTTTATCTATGTCTTCCTTTCAATTATCCGCTGTACTCAAGTAGGAAGTATCGGTACGGACAATCGCACAGTTTATAGAAGGCAGCAGCTTTGTCCAGAAAGCTGATTCAAATCGTTGAATTACTGCGCGGGATCCTGAGCGTACGAATTTGCACAATATTACGCTTTTCGTTTTATTTCATGTCCTCAGCTCAAAGTGCACACAAAGTTATCGCCTATGCACACTGCAGGAACTCATTGATAATTACTTTATCACTTGGCGCGAATAATTTATTGCTGGTATTATGCGGCGCCGGTGATCACGGAGTCACTAGTGGGTACCGCACATCATGCAACACGGGTGCCCAAGTGTTTAACGCCTCTAGACACCAAAGCTGGATGAAACAGATCTTTCAAAAGTTCCTGAAACTGAATAATTGTTCCTCCCTACAAGTCGACGTGCCCACTTCCTTTATAACTGTAAATAGCATTCAGAAGTGCCGCGCAGTTAGGTTCAGCCTTTCTAAAAATTTTAGAGCCCCGGTGGCTTGCTGCTGAGTGGCTAGTAGGGTTCCATTGACATTTATGGAAGTCATGTAAGCAAGCGATGCCGGGAATAAACATATTACTGTCAGGATATTCGAGACATGCGAATGCTTTGCGGTAACTGATGTATGGTTTGTGTTTTTGTATGCTCAATGCCGGCTTGTACGAGGGGGCTGTGGGCTCTTGTCAAGCTGGTGTCATAGAGCGCAGCTCTTTGGCGCCCGTTCCTGGGTTTCGCGTCAGCGTCGGCCTCGTAACCAGCTCCCCCCTTTCAGCACCGCAGCTCAGCCCCCCCCCCCCCCCCCCTATTCCAGCTGTATTCCTGCGTGGCGCCGACCATGCGTGCTATCTGACTATCTCATTGCTGCGCGCGCTCCTCGGTTCGCCGCTGCTTATAACCCCCTCCCCCTCTCTTCCTGTGTGGCGACGAGGGTGCTCTCCGGTTGCCGAACGCGGGTTCCCTATCAGCGGATCATGGTGCGTGCATCCCAAGCCGAAACGCAGTCACGTTCTTTTCACTCGCTAGCGGCGTCAGCTGCATTAGTCAGTCCTGCTATCTGTTCGTCGCGCACCGTTCCTATGGGCCCACGCGCTCCTCCCGAAACCTCCCGATAATTTAATTGCTTCCTTCATTTCTACGACCATAAATCTTCTTTCATGACAGCCAAAAACTGTTAGTGGAGTGTTCCATGAAGGAGTACGTGTGAAAAATTAAAAAAAGTTGTCTGTAATTGTACATACGTGTCATGCTCGAAATCGTTGCCTCAATTTATCGAAAAGGTGTTACAGCTGATGAGCTGCGCTCAAATATCGCATTAAAAAGTAACGTAATCACCGGAAATTTTTTCTGGAAGCTTTTTCCAACAGCGCCCATCTATCTCTTTGGTAGAAAATAAACCGAATATTACTATTAAATGCCGATTCATTTGACGAGAGAGAGAAACCAGCATGTACCCGTGATAACGTCGATAATTGTCGAGTGACCACAGCCCGGTGGCCCGAGTATCACAGTGATCTGCTTGTTGTAGATTGTAAGACTGAAGTTCTGGATATCACTGTTGCCGTTTCCTGCCTGCCAAGAGAGAACAAAAAATTTAACACCAGTCACAGGAAACATGAGAAGCATGTCTGGTGAATTTTTCACCGCGTATAATAAAAGAGCATAGCGCTGTCCAGTTTACACGAAAACTGCAATTCTTCAATACCTTCATCTAGACAAACAATTGCTTAAAATTTCAAGTTGGCCTAGTTGGTAACTGCTTGCTAGAATCATTTCTAGCGGCATATAAAAAACAAACGTTTTTTTTTTCGTTTGTGTAGATTTTATACACTATAAAATGATACTATCTTGACAAGCTTGCCAATACTCTTGAATTTCCATTTTTCACATTCGAGTGTTCAGAGTGCTCCTTAAACTGCCTCTGTATATATAGGAGGTGTTGGATACGATTTTAGGTCCATCGCTAGTTGTCTGTCGAAGACATGTTCTATGTGGAAAACTGTTCATCCCTTAATACCTAAGGAAGCGTGTAATGATTACACAATCTGTTTATGATTATAGATGAAATAATGTTAGCGGTGGTGTGTTTTATTGGCTAAAATGAATCCAGAGGTATTTTGAGCTGTGCCACCGCAGTGACTAGCAGTATACCAGCAGTTAGCGTGGTCACGTCAGACAGTGTATGCCTTTGGTCACCCCAATCAGTTTTCTGTTATCTGAAGTATATTTGGAATGAATGAATGAATGCATAAATGAATGAGTGAACATATGCTTTATATCTCTCTAATCGTTGATAAATTCTAAAATTATATACACATATCTCGCCAAATAAGGCTAACTCTATGTTGATTTTTTTTACTCTCCTTAATACCCTTATTACCATAGATCAGGTAAGAGACTTGAATGTCAACCAAGTTCTCTGCTCTTAGCACAAAACCGTCGTTCTGAGGTGAATCACTGCTCAAAAACATTTTCGAGCACTCCACCAACAGATGTTTGCTTCAGCGTTTTTAACAGCTATAGACTCACCAGTGTGCGTATTTGCTCATGCTCTCACATCTTTTGTTCTTGATTTCGTGTTAGCACAGGAATGTATGGCTTAGTTGTGTTCTTAACTTCCGATAGTACTCACGAGAATGCTTACCCCTTATGCTGCTTAAGTCCTCCCGGGTGTGCAGTTAAAGTTGTTCACTATTCTAAACAGTTAAGCACTGTGAATAGCCAGCTCATCATAACGTGCATGAACAGGTTTACAGATTTTACAAAAACCTGTAGTTGGCCCGGTAAGCGCATGACCTCAGTCCGGGTAATACCTGACACTGTTTCTGGTCCCACATATGGCTCTGAATACACAAATCTGAGATCAATTTCATATGTGACACAATTAGGCAGTAAGTCAATGTGTGAAATTCGACGCCACGCTCGAGGAGAGCAAAAATGAAGAAGGCGTAATGAAAGCCGATTGTGCTGCTAGTCAGCGCCGTAGTATCTTCTTCCATCACCTTCGTATCGTTCGTCGCGCTGAACGTCTGAATACGCGAACACTTCTTTTACCGGCAAAGACCATGCTTACTTATGAGGTCGTCTCCTTGTTATTTTTAGAATGACGTCACGTTATCTTCAGCTGTCCAAAAAACAGAAACAAGATGCCGCAGAGGCAGTCTCATCAGCTACCTTCAAGCGCATGGGCTTACTTGCCAGCTACGCTAACAGTGCACACTTATCTTGAGCGCCATATTCGAAATGTGAACTCGCTAACTATACATTCGTGTCGCTGCTCTTTGGAGAGTCCCACATAAGTAAACCAATAAATTTAACCAAATTATGCAGATAGAGATAATTTCTACCCTCCCATTGAAAACTCACTGCACACAGGTTCATCAGGTGGACGACTGGCTGGCCACCCTTGGGCTCCTGTTCACAGAACCTCGTGTCCGTGCTTGGGGAGACATTTCGAATGTTCCACTTCCTGTTGGGCCAATAGTAGTCGGCCTGCGTATCAGTTGCTTTTTTTACTTCACTCTCTCGTCTTTGCATGAACGCGATTACAGTTTGCCACATCGGCCACACGAGATATTGATATTTCCATCCACAGAAATGCGACCTCCGCAGCCGATATCCCACAGCGCGAAATTGGGATCTCAGCAGCTGAGAACAAGCAGTGTTACAAGAGCTGAGACCTATAATTCGGAGTGAACTATGGGATACCGTAAGGTATTGCTAAGTACATGTTTCTAGACATTGTCCAATCATTCTATATATGGCAAAACTTTGCTTCTAAGATTTGTCCAGCGCTCACAGCGAGTAATTAAGGCTGTCAAAGAAAACGAAAAGGTGGCGATCTTTTAAATACTTGTACGCCTACCCTGGGACATTTTCAGGTGCTTTCATGAGCTTAATATAAAAATGGTAACCGTGGTTAAGGGGGGTGATGAGCAATGCACCAATGGGTTGTGCCATATCTGGGCACATTAAAAAATTCCAGGCGGCAACCTTTCCGGAGCCCTCCAACTACGGCGTCTCTCAGAGCCTGAGTCACTTTGGTACGTTCAATACCATATGTCAAATCAAACTCCTGGAAACGTTCGTCAAAAAAAGAACATAACTCAAATTCCGACAGTTGGTAAGAAGAGCCGAACTCATTGTCTAATTCGATCCCGATGCCTAACCGAGAGAAATCAAAGCCATACTACCTGTAGTAGTATGAGACGTGTGCCTACATCACCATTGCCATTATTGTGCGTGTAGAGCTTGAAAATCACTGTAATCGCAAAAGTACGAAGGTGAAAATGTGGAGGAACAAGGCCAAAACACCAAGTCCACCATGGCCACTACAGTGAACATGGTGGTCATGGCCATGACCTTGTACATCGACAATTTGAACATCATGGTGAAGAGTGGTGAACAGCAGCTCATGTGGGGAGAAGGTACACCACTTTATATTAAAATTTATTTCTAAGACATGCTCTGGAATGTGTGGCTCGCGAGATCAATACATCGGCCAGCTTTTGCAGCTTTAGTTATGAAGTCAAGCATTCTCTCCAAAGCGGTCTATAAGCTTCCGAGACGTAGAAAGTCTGATTCTGATGTTTTCCTTGCGATACTGAAATTAACCGGAAATACACAATGCACCACTGCAATGGTTGTGTCAGTGCTTCTGCCCCAGAGCACGCACCGAAAAGAGGAAGTAGAAAGGCTTCGGGACGCCGTATCCCCAAGGTACCACGTTGTCCAAGTAAACGATGAGCATCGACATGAACAGCACGACGGCAAAGCTGCAGATGCTCAGCTCGCCTATGCTGACGTTGTCCAGCGTGGTGGTACTGTCCATTATTTTTCCCCAGGTCAGCCGTACCTCTGCATTGCACCAGGTGTAGTACAATATTGCCATTAGTGCTTAATCCCTTCGAGATGTGTATGCTCACGGCGAAAGCAGTGGCAACGCCTTAAAGGATTCCCTCTCTTTCTCGCTCTTCTTCTCTCTTTCTCTCTCTCATTATATATATAAGCGCACCGAAGCGAAGCGAATATATATGTATATATATATATATATATGTATATATATATATATATATATATATATATATATATATATATATATATATATATATATATATATATATATATATATATTGCCATGTGACGTGCTTTTCAGTGTCATAAGAAAAAGAAGAGTACAAGAAGAACCAGAAGCTGTCATGCTTATGGAATTTGCAGTCCGTCGACTAAAAATACACTTCCGCTACGCACTGTGTACGTAACATTTTATATATATATATGTCTGACAATTTTTCTAATTCTCTCAGTTTATATTGCAGACACTTTCGGAAAGTGTACAGTCCTTCATCAAGCTTAGACTGATCACTAAGGTGGTCATTGTTCATGAGGTGCTCATCTAAGCCTGTTGGTAAAATAAACTGAGAATGTTGAGAAAGATGTGGGACATGCTTATCGAATTTCCCTCACCGATTAATAAAAATCAGACTATGGTGTCTTATAAGGGTATATATATATATATATATATATATATATATATATATATATATATACACACACCATGACATCGTGGCCACTAACAAGATAACATTTGCGTTTCGATATTTTAAATGTGCACTCAGGCACTTGTGAAGGGGTATTCTGAACGTTGCATCAATTAAGTTGTGATAAAGTGGTAAACGCCGCGTGGAGCGCGCACAGTGCTCCGCAGTTTGGGTTCACTTAGTAAAGTTAATCATTATTACCGATGCACCAGGAGATGCACAGGGAGAAAGTAAACGTTGATTTAAGCATTGGAAGAGAAAAGCAACTGCGTTTTAAGAGAAGCAGCACTGCTAGTTTAGTGGACACAGAAGCACTCGAGACGATTGTGTACTCTAGAATATAACGAATTTCCATGAGGTTACACACAGTGGGCACAAATCTTCACGTCGACAGAAAAAGATGGCGAGCAAGATTACATGCATATTTAAGAAAATCTCACATCTTAATTCATTCGCCCAATTAGGCCGAACAAAGTCTTTGTTAGATTTTCAGCGAAGCAGGACACCTTGCCAAACACAAGATCCTGTGAAAGTTGTACGACTCACCGTATTTTTCGAAGCGCTCGATTACCCGAACGCACCAGTGCAGGTACATGATGGGGCTCATTACTGAATACAGCTTGGAATACCTGGAGGTGAGGTAGTAGCCAAGGCCAAACAGGTTCTGATTCATCGCGTACGGGAACAGGCCTAGGGTGAACCAGTACGCGACCGCTACCACGAACGCTGCTCCGGCTGTTGTACAAAGAGGAAGTCATGGCACCGATTCAGAATGCATAGACCTGTAGTCTGTATAACTTAGTAACAAACCGGCAAGCGCTCTTCAATGGAGACCCTCAAGGTAATGCCTCCGCTGTTCACCTTAACATCGCGATTTGTTCTATTTCACGGAGACACCTGAAGGCCACCTGTGATCGCTTCCAAGTATATCAACCACGACGTTACTGTGCAAGAGTCTTGTTCAACATTTATGCACAACACTTATCAAACTTCTCTTACTTATCAACACAGCAGGTGTATCAAAACCATTTCTGGTGTGCACTTTCGGTGTTTTCTTCAGCAAATACATGGCAGGTGGCTTCCGACAATTAGTGCGGACACGGCTGTGAAATGCTTTGCGTACGCTCTTTATTCGTAAGCCAAATCAAAAGAGGAGTCTCAGAAGTGCTGCCCGTAGATACTGAACAAGACACCTGCTACAGCGGCTGTGGCGTAAATCTTTAGCGTCAAAATTTTACGAACCATCGCTGAAATAAAGTGATATGCAGTTTAGACCAAGAAAAATAGTTTGTATTGGGATATGAAAGAAAACAGATAAACGTTCGAAATAAAATGTGGTTAGCCAGCAAAAAATGCTTTGAGAGAACTGCACAGATCTGCATTGAAGAAAATTGAAAGCATGTACGTTGCGTGCTCTTTAGTAGCTCCTAGACTATCGTGACTAAAAATTGAGTGACTCGGCACTTGAATGTAATGACTAGACACAGTAGTCATGACCATATTTTGATTCGCTTACAGAAGTCATGAACTCCTAATTATGCACATTGTATTTCCGGTCTTACTGACTCATGACTGAAGTATAATGACTCATATGGCATGACGAGGCATGACAATATTTATAGACCACTTGCGATTACGTAAACATTCATCACTACCAGCGTTGTCTTAATATAATGTCCCAGCACATGTTATATCTCGCTTTCACATTTTCTTTCCACACATACTTCCACTTTTTTTTGCACTCGTTTTTGCAAGGGAAGCCGAGTAAGGCTGATGCCTTAATAAATAAAATAAGCCCTAGACAGCCATGTGACGCTCATCAGAGCGCCATAAGAAATTGACGGCGCCAGAAATTGATGGCGCCTAATTTGCCTAAGTCAGTAGGTATAGCTGTGCTAACAAGAGTAAAGTGTGCAACTATGCTCCCGACACCGAATGGGAGAGAGGCGTGGGTGCGGAAGCGTCAGCGAGTTGTGGCAGGAGGTAGAAACATCACAGGAGCCGAAGATTGTGGTGGGCTATCACATGTTATTACGCATACGTGAAGCAACGCACAACTCAAAAGCAAAAGCAAATTCGCGAAACGAAAAAAGCTAGCGGTGATAATCGGCAACAAAAGAATGTAATAACGTCTTTTTCAGGCTATTTTGTGCGACATGTAGTGTAGAACTGTAGGCTTAACTTCGTCCCTGGTTGGTCCTCGGCCATCTTTCTTGACACCTATAGCGAGTACCTAACTGGTCGTTACTAGTACAATATGTGTTATCTGGGCCACACTTCTAGAGTTGTCTAGATTTATAGTTTGAGGCACTTATAAATAAGTTAAGCTGAAACAGATGACGGGTTTTAATGTAACTAAACTGAATACGACCTGCAAAAGCTTTTTGTTGCACAAATTGAAGTTCATGGACACGACGCGCCCCGCCGGGGTGGTGCAGTGGTAAGATGCCCGACTACTGTGCCGGAGTTCCCGGGTTCGAACCCGAACGCGGCGGCTGCGTTTCGATGGAGGCGAAACGAAGTGGCGTCCGTGTGCTGTGCGATGTCAGCGCACGTTAAAGATCCGCAGGTGGTCGAAATTACTCCGTAGCCCTCCACTACGGCTCCTATTTCCCTCTTTCCACTTTCATTCCCACCTTCCTCCCTTCCCTTACGGCGCGGTTCGGGTGTCCACAGAGCAAGTGTGACAGTGAATGCGCCTTTCCCTTCCTGTGAACCAATTTAACTTATTTATTTAACACGACGTCGTGTAATGCACAGCGCGAGAGTGTATCGCAGTTACGAGGTTCCTATCCGATTCACATGAAACGTTGTTGTGTTTGGCTTCGGTTTACTCAACAAAGTTTCTTTTTTTTTTTTTTACTCGAGCTCACAACATTCTTGGTTGCGCTCGATTCACGTGAAGTAATGGTGTCTCAAAAAATGTAATAGTTTCCGGCTATTTAAATTTCTTGAATAGTCAAAACGATATCCTAATATTTGATCGACAGTATGTACCAAATATTGCATGTTCAAATTATTCGAAAAAATGTGAAAATTTTTAGGAAATTTTCAAATTTTTTCGCTTTTCTCATAATTGGCTTGCAGTTTGAATAAAGTGCACCAAGATTGCCATCGACGACTGCTTTAAACAGAATTAAGGACACGTTGCCTATTGTTTTCTCTAATTGCACATCAACATATTAGTGAAAACTTATAAGATGACACTTGAATTGAAAGATCACATGACATACATATATACATATCTGCTGGTACCCGCTGCCGTGAAAGCGTGTCTTGAATGGTCTAGTCTGCTACGCAATGTCTACCATTTGAAAGCTAAGCAAGTCCAAAAACCATAGAACCGTTGATTGAAAAGACTTAAGTAGCTTTCTCTCGACCACAACACAACCACTTGAAAACCGATAGCCGTAGGCTCAAATTCCTTATAAATTCTTTGCTTGTGTATATGCCGAATTAACAAGTTTAAATAATTAGAAACAGTTTATTTCTCTTTCATTCTGCGCTTTGCGTTGCAATCCGCGTGAACATTATCAGGTGTTTGAAATTCCGGCGCGAACTCATGCAGTTCTGCCGTCATGACCCTGTCGAACAATTAGGGCGCTTATTCATCGCCAATTATGGCGACGTCGACGACGGATTTCCTGCGAACGGAACAGTTACACTATCGCATTAAGCAGGACGCGCTTCAATGGCGGAGAGCATGTTGCTCTAATTGGTCTGCATAGGACGGAGAGTTTGACACGGCGACGAAATCTATTCATGCGGCGGTCTTCATACCGCTTGTGTGTGGCCTTCGAGATGGGCGAATAGTGGCAGGGCTCAGGCAGGTTTAGGCAAGACGTTGATTTAAGAAACCCTGCCTTGTTTTAGACTAAGAGAATGATCTCTGAGATTATGGCTCGTACGTAGACCTCAACCTGTCACTGTTCCCATGTCTGAGATGAGGCGTTGACTATCCGCTGTCATCCCTTCACACAATATTTAGACAGTCGTACATTTATTAATGGAGTTTTCATTTCTGGCCCAACATTCAACATTAGTGTGGCACATTTTGGCATTTATAACTACAGCTCGCAGCACGCCCGCTAAAGTCTTAGCTGTCCGGTGCGAATTTTCTGGAAGTATGTGAAAATATTCATTTCTTTCAGAAGTGTTCATTATCAGCACTTGATTCGTATGCGACTCGGCTTTTGGCTGCACTAGCAAGTTTTTGTTGGACTCCTTGCTGCACGTTACTTATATAATCCGGAAACAATCTAGCCCAAGTACGTTTCATTGCAACCATCTCGTGCGTCTTTCAGAGATCAGCTACTCTGTTCATATTCTTCTCGTTCGTAAAAACGTGCCACATACCTGTAGATCAGTCTTGAAAAATTACCATTGACAATATATCAAAGAGGTATTTAGAAAACCTATATTCATGGCGGATTTTAGAAAAGAACCAATATAAAAGGTGCATGCGGAATATAATGTAATTATTTTTTTGACACTGCCATTATTCACGACGCCTTCGCATTGCTTGGGTCAGGTGTTTCTGTGGGAGTAGTGGGGCAGTTTCGCTTAGGTTTTCAATATTGCCTAACGCTGTCCACGCTAAGCGTCAGGACCGCGGCTTTCGTACACCTCCCGATAAGGTTGTGTTTCGACGCGCGTCTGCTGGCGAACAACGATACTCGGAAAGGTCTGTGCTAAACTTAATTCAATACGAGTTTTGCCGACATCCACAAAATTATTCAGCAAGCCTATGGATATCTTGTTTTGCCATATTCGCAGGCTTCAAGATGGTTGCAGGCTTTGCGGGCCAGAAGATGTGGATGATGAATCCTGCATTGGACAGCCGTTATCGAGCATAAGTGATGAAATTATGGCCAAATTTTATCATGCTTTGATCATCGGTCGGCGAAACACTGTAAACGACGTCGTAAGCGATAGTTTTACCCTAAATTGTGCACCAAGCTAGTTACCAAACACTTAGCGGATGACCACAGCACCTGAGGGACGATCGCGAGAGAACCTTCGGAACACGTACAAAATGAACCTATTTTTTGGACAGTGTAGCAAAGTTCTCAATGCCACACCTCGGAGTTTTTCGCCCCAGGTCAGCACTGAGTAGGTGAAAAGGTAAAACCTCGCTAATAGTCTTTGTCAGTGCTAAGGTGTGGCTCCCAAAGAATTCGCACCCGGGGTGAAGAATGACTGCTGTCCATGACGTGAATGTTCACGAGATATTGCAAAAAATAGCCCTCTGCAAGCTAAAAGTGATTGCGTGGACTTGGAACTTGCACAACGTCAAAGATCCCAGCCCCACTTCTCTGCGCGCACTGGAGTTGGTGGACAAACGTATCTTGGCAACGCTGCCCCAGCCGCCTTATAGTCCTGATCTAGCGCCACAAAACTTTTGTCTATTTCTGAGAATCTACCGCGCCTTGAAAAGCGCGTTTTGAAACCATCGATGCCATCCAAACCGCCGTGATGAAGGCCCTAAACGATGCTCCCCTCAAAGCCTTTCAGTATGCTTACAGTGCATAACCTCTTCAGATTGTCTTGCAGTAACATCAGGCGTTCCCCAAGGTTTCTGTGCTCGGATCTCAATTATTTTTTATACACATAAACGACTTACCCTCGCATGTTATTTCTAAAATCCGCTTATTTGTCGATGACTGCGTCGTCTACCGCACGGTCACTAACATGTCTAATCAGCTAGCTCTTCAATATGACTTACCCTATGTACAAGAATGGTAGAAAAAATGGCTATTGGAACTCAATCCAGCTAAATGCAAACACGCGTCGTTCAACCACAAAAGCAACCTCATTCTTTTCCTCTACTTAATCTCAGGCGTCAGAATAGAACCAATCAAATCTCGGCGTAACCCTGTGAGAAGATCTAACCTGGAATGTGCATCTTACCAACATCCTATCATCAGCTAACAGATAGATCTCGTGGTTTTTCAAGATGGCACTAGTGTCACGCACCACCAGATGTAAAACTTCTCGCACACAAATCACTGATACGAACAAACCTATAATATGCATCCCCCATCTGGAGTCCAGTCGAAATCTATGTGATAACTTCGCTTGAATCCTTACAGAATCGAGCCGCTAGAATCATTCATTCCTGCTATTCGTGCAATTCCAGTATTTCATCTTTAAAAGCTAAGTCTAGCAAATCTTGCAAGTCGTCATCGAATCGCCTGTATGAGTTTGTTCCACACCTTTCTTTGCGTCGTATTTTGAATTCCGTCCTACATCAGAACTCTGGCCCGCATTTCAGCCCGCATTGTTCATCCCCTGCAAGTTGCCCGCCCACAATCCCATAGTACAACATTAGGAGCATCATTGTTTTTCCGCTCAGCCGTAAACTGGAATGGACTTCCACACGACATTGCTGAAATTACCTGCCCATCCCCATTTCGTAATAGCGTAACGGCCATTAATAAATAATAATAACATCTTTAATTTGCATACACTGTGTTTATACTTGTAGATGTGTAGATTCCAAAACGAGACTACTTCGAATAACTTTCAACGTTTGTGATGAAATAAGGGGAGCAAAAGTGTTTCCTACACATAAATTGCCTTATTTTAACGCGCAGTGCCTGAGAAAAGCTGAACGACTTGAAGAAAGCAAGGGTCTCAATGTAGTTTATTAGCTAAAGTCCTTACAGACTGAAGAAAGGTGACCGAGAAACGGACAGGGAGAAACCGAATGATATGGCTGAGATTGTGGACTTTCCCAATTTGAACGCGTTCCTCCTTCACGTGATAAAGCGAAAAACTGCCTACAACTGTGATTCGTACACTGCGTCTATAGCCCCGTGCAAGCTTGTCACCTGTATTGTGACCTAATGTAAAAAAGCCACAGCAAAAGGAAAAATGCCTATCAGAACAGGCAAGCCACGAATGACGTGGAATGCGTTAAAGGCACGGCCTAGCAAATTTTCATTGGGCTGTGGGAAATTCTGTATATTCCCAGAAGTGCTAAGGATAGGCTGCTTGATCATTTTATAGCCATGAGCATTTCATTGATGAAGTGGCAAGGCGTGCACAACAGGCTATGGACTCTCGTACGTGTTCTAAGTCGATTCTGAAACAATGAGAAATAAATTTTGGAGGTGTGATACAAAGGCGTTGAACAATGTGCCTTTGACGGCATGGCGTCAGCTGCTTTGGGAAAAAATTACTTTTTTGCAACGATTCATCGATGCTGCACATTATGACACTCCCCCTGTGAAATGCCGTTTGTCGCTAGAGGAAGCACGCCACGCCGCAAACACGAGTCTGTTTTCTATCCACTTCCCTCTCACTCTTGGCCGCCTCGAACATGATTGTGCACATTATCTTCTCTTTGTGGTTTCCTTCGTCAATACTGAACGATTTTACCAGTAAGCATCTTAATTTTCTTTTTGTTGGAGGCGAAAAGCAAGGCATCCGTGTACTTTGCGTTTCTGTGCACGGTACACAACGCAAGGGGGCGAAAATTTCGGAGCTCTGCTCACAAGAGTCCCTAATTGCTTCAGTCAATTTGGAGCGTTAAACAACACAAATCGTGAGACAAATGTTTCTTGTTTTTTAGCGCTTTTTTAATAATTTTAGCCGCGCTTGTTACTGTTAGTTCTTATAGTCTTCAGATATTTTATGAATTATTTCAATTTTTTAAACACTTGGCTAGTAGTGCGTGCTACTGTTGACTTTGTCTGGGTCCTGCCAAAGCTATATTGTTGGTGTCATGTTTGACGCCCTGGAATATGCTACTTTTGATTTGACACAAACGGTACTTCTTGGCATACATGGCAAAATTACTTTCGAAAAAGAATTAAATTACATTACTAATTACTTTGCTGAAAATAGCAGAAAAGTAATTAAATTACATTACTCATTACTGCTCCTAAAAGTAATGAAATTACAATACAATTACTTATGCTGAGTAATTAAATTACTTTTAAAATTTCTTTCTAGTTTCCATGCATGAAAAAACTATGCAATACTAATAAATAAAACAAAAACTTGTTCTCCAGACGCGAAGCACACACATTCTTTTGTCTTCCCGCCAAATTCTGTCCTAGAGAGCTATTCCTTCCCTCTCTCCTACAGCACCGTCCCATTACAAAAAAAAAACGTGGTCGAACGGTTGTGAAATGACCGGTGAACCCAGCGCCTTGCTGGCCCAGATCTGTCTCCCCATTTGAAGGGCCCGAAGAAGCTAGGTTATTTATTACTTCCGCCGTCCCAAGAATCGATGTCGGCACATTTGTGCTCACTGCTCAGCGACAGTGCCTCACGTCAAGGACTTTTCCGCCTATCTCCCCCAACCCCAATCCTCCCTCGCCCCCTGGTGTTGAGTGTAACCAGGCACCACTGTACCCTGGCCGACGCAACAGGGAGTGCCGCTGCGCCGCGCTCCCAACTAGTTTTCAGCTCCAGCCTTCTTGCACCCTCTCTCCCTTCGGAATTCCCTTGACGCCTTGTATTCTGCTGCTTGGAGAATGGTTGCCCCTGCTACACACGAGGGCTCAGACGCACTGCTCTGCTCAATTCTGTCCCCCTTTGCCGATACGTTACGCTGGCTTCGCTAGCCGCATGTCGTTCCTGCTTTCGCGGCACTCTACTGCGTTGTCTATTGAAGGAGTAGTGGCGTACTTTAGTAAAAGTAATTTCGACAGGAATTAATTACTTTTGCTGCGAAATTACTGTCAAAATGTAATTCATTACATTACTAAATTACCGACCTGAAAAAGGAATTCATTACATTACAAATTACCGAGAAAAGTAATTAAATTACAGTAATTTCATTACTGTAATTCAATTACTGCTATGTATGCTTCTTGGTGACCCAATTTTTTATATTGTGGCCACGAAATGTTTTTTTTTTTCCAGCTTGAGTTGTTAACAAGGTCCCGTTTCACGCTCCGGAATAAGACCTCGACCTAGATATGTGAGGACCTGACCCAATAAGGCTTGAGTTCAAACGTCTTGTTGACCAAAATATTTAAAGAATGCTTATGCTAAACTGCCACCAGCAGCTCGAAATTCCTTTATGTGCGTCTCTTAGCGCTCATATGTGTAGTCGACATGTATGAGGAGCTTTCTCATTGGTTGGGTTTGTTGACCCCCATGTCGGCAGAAATATAGTGTTTTCTTCCTTCACGCTGTTCTTAGGCCCCATGTTTGACGCGTCAAAGAGAATTGGCGGCGTGAAGAATATTATTATTAAGTTGACTTTTTGCTTTTGCGTCGCTGGCCATTTCTAGTTGTCCGCCGACTGCTCTAGCGTGAATGTAATTACTGTAATTACATTCACGCTAGACTTTAATTACATTCCGTGAATGTATATAAAGTCGCCGGGTTTCCATTTCAGCTGCAAGAACTTTTTACGGAGACGACCCTGTAGCTTCGTGAGTCCATGGACAGTAAAGTTTGAATGGTGCCCTGAATTGTGACGCACGTTATTTTATTCACATTGTTTTTACCTTTGTGCTGTCGACAGGGCAGCCACAATAAAATTCTGGAATTGTTTTTCTTTATTTGTGATTCTACGTACGCTTCAGGGTTGCAAGTGGCCAGTAACATAATTGTCTTCTACCGCTTCGAATTAATACGAACAAAAAATTGGACGAAGCTTAAGCTTCGCATTTAGGAGCTCAAAGCGGAACCATTTAAACCCCACTGCTTTTAAGGCGATGGATGGATGTATAACGCTTTGAATGTCACGGCGGCTCGAACTATCTGTTGCGGCAGCGGCGTACGATTGAAGGAATTTGTGGAAGTGTCCTAGATTTGGAGAACCTGACAGAATAGATGAGTACTGGAGGCACTACTTCTCTAACAGGACGAGAAAGGGCAACGTGCAGTCATCCGTCTCGCCCTGGCCGCAGCTCAGATCCAAGAGATCCAGGTCGACGGCTGAGGAGGAGGACAAGGCTGGGACAGAGCTGCGCTTGGGATCCTCGCCAACCTTTTGACGGGTGCCAATACATGTTATTTCTCTCTCTCCACCGAGCGCCGCATCAAAGGTAAGCAAAGCGAAAGTGTTCTTTGCTTTAACTATTACATCCGTAATAATTTTCTTTGTAATGACGCACCTAAATGTTAGCTATTAGTCATAGGTCATGAAGTGCATACATTAAGTGCACTTTTATTCGGACAGAAGAAATGCGGTGTTTTGGCCGAGTGGTTGCGCGCTCGCGTCGCACTGTGAAGGAACCGTGCCCGACTGCGTGGGTTTCCGCAAGACATAATTGTTGCCTTACTTTCTTTTGATTTTCGCGTTACAACTGCAACGCCGACGCCGGCTTTTCTGCGACACGGTGGCCTTAAACTTATTGCGTTAAAAGCGCCCGTTGTGACACAAAACATTGACTATCGCAGTCATGTTTGTCGCATTTTGATGCGAAGAGACCGAGTAATATTCTGACACAATCAACTGATAATTTCATTAACATCAAATCGGGCACACTCCACCAGCAAGATGAAGAAATTCGCCGGAGTCCAAAAAAATGAGGAGAATCCTACTGAAAAACCAAAAGTTCTACGGGGCAATAACCTCATAAAATCTCATTTAATCGCATAGAGTCTCATACGGTGCACATCATTATCATAAAATATCGTACATAATTTATGACAATGTACAAGAAACTATGAGAACTCATGCAATTATATGTGACTTGTACGTGATTTCTTATGTGAATTGAGTGAGATTGTGTGAGAAAATGTGAGGTTATTGGCCCTTACAGATTTTCAGTAAGTATGTCAGGAATCCGGTTCACTTACGTCCCCAGAGGAAGACTGAAAGCAGCATGGCGTGCAAGATGGTGAGCACGCCAAACATCAGCAGCACGCCCATGAAGAGTACGCGGTCGACGTGTTCGAGGAACGCCGTGCCGCGGACGTTGCGCACCTCGAACAGTGGCACGTACATCAGCAGGATTGCGCAGACAACAACGAAGAGCCCCTCAAAGAAGTGACCCATCCAGTAGGGCGTGTCGCAGAGGCCAGCGCGTCTCAACATCTCCTGGAGGGGAAGCATGAGAGTGTGTTTAGCCGGTGTAACGGCGGAGATGAGAACTGCCATCAGACTTTCGTGTCTAGATGTTTCCTTTTTACGGCGAGCAGTATCCAGGATACGCCTACTGCGAGTAATAGATACATAGCTAACAACAGCACAGAAACGCGAGAGACCGAGTCCAGGGACACACCAGGGACACATCAGGCACCTTATTAACTCAAGAAAGGAAAGTACACATCGCAAAAGAAAATACGTCGAATGTGCTTTCGGTTTGTAATTTCTTAGGTTTTTTATTTGACGATTTTTGTGGGTATTTTTAGTTATGTGTTTCTTTCATCCCGATTTTTTGCAAAGTGCACTTTCCTTTCTGGAGTTAAAAAGAAGTGTAAGTGAGCGCCTGCAGTGTCCAAATTCTATCTGTTGTCCGTTCTTCCGTGCGCTTGTAATTTATGTATTCCTACCAACTGTCCCAGGTTTCTGCAGTGAACCAGGCCAGTTTCGTCTCTCATGCAGTTTTCGTTTGGCCGACTGATGTATTTGACTGCTGCGCTCAGTATTTGGATCGTGAAAACTATTACTATATTACATTTTCCTTCGTGGATAATTGTTATGTGTTTATTTTGCTTGTAATTCCGATATGTGCACTGAAAGAAAATGTGACTGTTCTTTGTTAACTTACATGCTTTGTATATTGCTGCCTTGTATGGGCCCCATCCACTTTCAATCTCTTTCTCGACAGCATTTTCGCCTTGGGACCCCCAAAATATGTTGGAAAGTAAATAATGATGATGATGATTAAAAGAATGGCAATTTGGGTAAATTGGTATCGATTCGTGACGTGAGGGCTTGTGGTGTGTACTATATCTTTTGTCCGGCGTCCTGGTTTCATGCTGATAGACAACATCGATGAATCATTTCGCGAGTGATGCATGACAACATGATTCACAAAGGCGCTGCAGCAGCATACCTTGGTCCCGGCCCTCTTTTCTTGCACCAGCTTGACGACGAGAATGCAGAAGGGGATGAAGAAGCCGATGCCGAAGCGAAGGACGACACGGCTCAGCGTGCGCTCCTCGGAACCATAGAAGAGCTTCGGGTAAGGGAACCGTATCAGCTGCACCTGATTTCGCCACAGAGTACACACACGCACGCACGTGATTATGAGTGTCAGCACATGTATACAAATTAGGTAGGGTTTAACTTTTCATTGAAACATCAGGAATGACAGCGCTCATGGGCTGCTATTTGTTTTAACGGGAAACAGGCAATGACAACAGGTCACTTCGAAGTAATTCATGTAGGGGCTGTTCTTCAGGAAGCAAAAGTCAGATATTGAGGTGTCAAAGTCAAATATCAAGATCTCGGGCGATGCGCACCATTGGCCACCATGGTGAGGTAGTGGGAACGCTATGTACAGTCAGTCAGAAGTGTAGAGCCCAGGCACATACTGTATAGTTAGCGACTTTAAAGTTGAGTAGCCCTACCGCTCTAAATGTGTACGACCCATTCTAGAATCTGAGATAAGAACCGCAGAATAGCACGCCAACAACACATAGGTTCTTTAAGTGGTAAAATGCAAACTCGCATTACCAAGTCCAAGTATTGTTAATCCGATTCATGCTAAACCCGTTATTGTGTGTTCAACTGTTTAGCCGCTGGTTCCTAATTACACATTTATAATTGACTGGCACAGGTTAGAATGTGTTAAAAAAGACGGCTACACACTGTGAAAGAGCACTGACCAAGGATTGAGGGGGAGCCTCAGTTCATAAGCCGTGCAAACGTTTCGACAAGAGGACTTGTGCTCCTCTAAGCAGAGAGATCATTACTTGGGGGTGGGTGTTAAAGAATAAAAGGACCGCTGCTCCAACAAACCACCATCCGAGGCGGAAGTCAGCCTTGCGCATATTGCTTCTAAAGACTCTTCAAGAGATTGCCGCTTGCTGTGGTGGTGCAGCGGTTTGGGTGCTCGGCCACTGTGTCCTAGGATGCGGGGCCGTGCGGTCCTTTTTAGATGGAGGTAAAAAGCAGTGTCTGTGTGCTGTGCTTTGTCAGCGCACGGTAATGAAGCCCAGGTACTCGAAATATCCGAAGCCCTCCACTACGACGTCTCTTATATCCTGAGTCGCTTTAAAACGTTAGTCTACAAAAAAAAGCAAAAAAATCAAGAGATTGTCAAGACTCTCTCAAGGCGTGATTGGAATGTCCACGGGGCAGTGATATCCGAAGACAAAGAACGCGCATACCCGCCATATCTCTTCAACGCTATTCGGTTTCGATTAACTATACTGCCAGCAAGCCAGCTTATTCCTTTTAATATCCGTTTGAGAAAACGCATCGAAGCTGATCCAGAACCATTTTAAAGATCGTTACAGCATTACGGTGGCTGACTTGGGACTCCTGTAGCTTCTGGAAGTATTGGTGAGCTTGGATACCGACGCTAATGTGTTTAATTCCGACGCCTGGCCTGCGGACTTGCTATTCCCACCGAGTTGTTTCCGCTCTTGCAGCACTAGTTTGTCCAATTAACATTTCAAGTTAGGTGCCATCCATTTTAGTACAAAACCTAATAAAGCCAAGACAGGCGTCTGTCTTGCTCCTTATGTGCTGCGCTAAAAATGATTCCACTTTAGAAACACGAACCGACTAGACTACAAACAAACGTTGCATAGAAAGGTGCCCGACGTTTATTTGGAAGTCGGCGTTAATTATTCCGTACCTTAGGCAACGACGACATGACAACATAAAGAAATGATAACCTGATTACTAAGCTGGTGCATGGAAAAAAATGGCGGGGCGTTAAGACCTGTGAAGATACAAATTTCTAACTCCGATGGGGCATTGAATTCAATAAGGCTTTTCATGCAGAAACGCCCAATCCAACATTTCCAGTCTGTAGTGGAGATTTGCTATGTCCATTCAGTTGCTTAAAGCCCAACAATCGCAAAAATTTATAGGTTATGAAAATCACTCCAAAGTTTGCGATCATCACCGTCGTAATCACACTTCTTCAGGGACAAACCTCTCTTATTCATGTGAACCTTTTTCCGGACAAGCCGCGGACGCACTATCCTCGCATATTTCCTTGGATGCGTATCTAAAGGCTTGTTGTTTCCTAAAGCGGCTTTCTTTTCTTCGAAGCTCCATCAATTCCGCAACTGAACGACAGTTACACGCTCTTCACGTTAAGGGCTGCAGCCATGTCCCCCAATCGTGAACGGTATTCAGGACCTCATGGGAGGATTAAGAGAATGTATAAGTGGCAGATGAGGATAGCGCCACGGTTGCAGGTCATTTCAAGCCATGTGGTCGCCTTGAAATGTTAATGAGGATTTCATCCAACCTTTTTCTTAGACAAAATATATTGTTCGGCTCATTTTTCCCGTATTTGGCCTTGCTCTGCTGCGAAGGGTGGTTCTACTGCTAGAAATATTCCACTTGGAGAATAAGTGTAAGAGGGATAGTTGGTGCTTGAAACACCAGCGGCAAGGATATAAGTATAAGACGATCGGAAAAGGACGCAGCTCTGGGCCGAACTGGAAACACCTATAGCCTTGGACAGAGCACTGTTTTTAGTAAACCCTTGCAATGCGAATTGGCTAAGTCGCCTCATAAAATATGAAATGCGTTTAGGGTACTGGAGAACAAGGAAAAGAACAGAAAGAAGAAAACGAATGCACAATTAAAAAACAAAGTTTTATTATGCATTACGAGGTGCCTACAGGCTTAGCTTCACGGGGGTACAGCGCATGCGCCATAAAGTGTTACTTCCGTCAGCGCTGGGTTTATTGAGCAAAGCTGAAACTTATACGGGATACTTAAGCTCTATCTATAATGGTACGACGCCATAGCTAAGGCTACCAGCCCACCTATAAAGCCTCGCTTTAACCAAGCCGTATTATCGTGCCTGCATGACCTGTCGGAGCATGCATGTAACGATCCTGGCAGGCTGATTCTGATATCCCCCTCCCAGATTCAAGGAGAGACCCGAGTTGGCCATCCCTGCTAAACGTGATTTCAGGCAACCTTGCGTCCACTTAGTGATCGGTCATGTCAGCTACCGTGTCCCAGCGCTGTGCTACTGGTTTTCCGCTCACAACTCTAACGCCGATGGAGGGCCTTCGACGCCGAATTTTCAAATGAACGGGGCTTAACGCTGTCGCTTCAAAATGTGCAAGACTGTTACTTCACGGTGGACATCTCCGGTGCCCCATCGCAGCAGGCACTGGGAAGCAGAAATGAGAATCAATTGGCGAGGTATGCCTTTCGTTTGGTTCATTTCATCCTTAAATCTACCGTAACTTCGGCATCGACTGCGATGTTTTTCTTCCACTGCTTGAAATCAATCTAGCCTGTTCATAATTAAAAGGACTCCGTCTGTGGGTAGGGTGTGGTTTATACTGGCGCCATAGTCAATTTCTTGCGAGAACGACCAATGGGTGAAGTATGTGCTTCCGTTTTCTAACTTAGGAAAGTCCCGTTGCCATGGCGCGTCTTTTTTATTATAGTGGAATACTGCGTCGATAAATACTAACGTTGCTCTCTCCCAGAGTCGTCGTGACGGCACGAATCCAGTGGCTACAAAACAAGTATTCCTGTCACAGCAAAAATCAGTGCAGACTATTATTATGTTAGCCCAAGGAATAGTCTCGGATACTGTATTGTTTGTTCCCAGCGCCACCTATGTGCAGGAAAGATTTCGGTTTACCACTTTTTCACGGGGGTGTGTTTCGATGAAAACTTAATTTTAATAAACCAATTTTTGAAGCTCGAAGGAATTTCAGCAGCCGTAATTCCTTAATTTTCTAAACTGACTTTGTTTCCAAACTGCTGCAGGAAGGGGCTTGAAAGAAGTTTTTATTTGACAGGAAAATTTGCTGGTTGCTGCATGAAACATCACTTTTGCGTGTTATAAAAGTTTGTTGCCCTTCGTCATCCTCAGCGCGACCAGCGAATACCGCTAAGTAGCAATATGTTGCTATACGTTTTTAATCTTCAAGAAAACGTGCAATTCGAAGTCATCAAAATGCGCACCTTTGCGTGTACCCCTGCAAAGAACAAGCAGCGCGCTGTGATGGGGGCATAGGTAAGAGAGATGCGAATGCACTGTGCAGTCACCTTTTTGCTCTCGCCTCGATTTTGTGTCCTTCCCTCTGTTATTTTAGCGAACACCGCTCTGAAAGTTTACACTAACCGTTTTAGGAGCCGCTTCACCCATCAGATTGAGAAATGTCGATTCGATGAGGAACTGCAGTGGAAGAAGCAGTCCTGCAACAGCAATGCAGACAGTGTGTCACATTAGGCAACAACATAGAACGTGTGCCGAGATTATTTGCAGAACTCTATACGTCGTGCAATACTTTTATCGTTTATTTAAAAAACTGGGCAGATCAAGACATGATAAAAAGAAGAAACACGGCCACACATACGAGCGCTCGTGTGTGTGGTGCGTGTTTCCTCCTTGCGCAGTCTTGTTTTGCGCAAAGTTATTTTGAATATGCTGCTTCACCAACTGGCCCAGCAGCTTCATATTTTCCTACTTTTGCTTGAAGTTTGCCAGCCATCGGAGGAATCGTTCCATGCGAAAGAAAAAATACGAAAGTGTAGCATGAGAATATCAGAGCTGCCTACAAATTTTGAACTTTTCCCAAAGCACAAAGAAAAACCGCAGATATGCGTTGCAACATTATTGTCCACTGGGTGAATTTAGTTTATTAACAGCAAACGTGTAAATAAATGTGATTAAGGCAGGGCGAAATCATTCCTTTATAGCTTGATTTCGCCCTGCCTTAATCCCATTTATTTTCACGTTTGCTGTTCCTTTATAGCTTGGCCCCGCCGGGGTGGCGCAGTGGTTAGGGCGCTCGACTACTGTTCCCAAGGACGCGGCATCGAATCCCGGCCTCGGCGGCCGCTTTTCGATGGAGGCGAAAAGCCAGGCGCCCGTGTGCTGTGCGATGTCAGTGCACGTTAAAGAACCCCAGGTGGTCGAAATTTCCGGAGTCCTCCACTACGGCGTCTCTCATAGCCTGAGTCGCTTTGGGACGTTAAACCCCACAAACCAAACCAAACCAAACATTTATAGCTTGTTTTCAGCCAGTTATTCACAGTATATTCATTGCTGCAACTAAATATTAGGGCCACTCTCTCAGCGTTGCCAGAACCATTGATAAGAACGTTGGATCAGAGAGCAGCCCCGCACCGATGACTCATGCAATGGTAGCACTTACAATTGCCGCACTGTGAATTCTCTTCCACATGCCTGTTATGCATGTTAGTTTGCTACGGCTCGGCATTATCGGCAAAGCGTCTGCGATCTAAAAAAAATCAGAACGCAATATGCCTCACCAAGTGCTTCTCCTTCGCCGCGATGCTTAAACATCGACTGTGAGACCCTTTGGGATTAACTAGTATTGACAGATACGCCGCCTTTTCTTTGCTGTCAACCAATTTTAAACGCCACTGGTGCTTGGTGCACTGCGTCTATTTCTATATATGCTGTGTGGTTCGGCGTTCGACGAAGCGCCAAATGCGCAGCACGGACGCCTGGATTGAATGCCAGGCAGGGTCAGCTTCGTATATGCGTCATCACTAGTTATGACTTCATGACAGCATGTGACGTCATTATCACTTGCGGCCATGACGTCATGGCCACTTATGTCACCGTGTGAGAGCAATGGACGTCTCGAAACGTCTAGCCATTAGTATTGATTAGTGATAGTTAACCAGACTTGCACTTTCTGAGTTTTAGTTAATATCTAGTTCGTGTTATTTAAACACCCCTCAGCTAGTAAGTGATGGTTAGTAATAGGTACGATGACCTCCAAATGCATCGGCTTCTATGGGCATGTTTTGACTATTTTATTATTAGTCATAAATTATCATGAGGGGCTCTGATATCATCCAATTTCTATGAAGTATCGATTCAATGTCGATTGGCATATGGTTGGTTGGTTGGTTCACAGGAAGGGAAAGGCGCAGTATCTGTCACACTTGCTCTGTGGACACCTGAACCGCGCCGTAAGGGAAGGGAGGAAGGTGGGAGTGAAAGTGGAAAGAGAGAAAGGGGAGCCGTAGTGGAGGGCTACGGAGTAATTTCGACCACCTGCGGATCTTTAACGTGCGCTGACATCGCACAGCACACGGACGCCACTTCGTTTCGCCTCTATCGAAACGCAGCCACCGAGGTCGGGTTCGAACCCGGGAACTCCGGAACAGTAGTCAGGCGTCTTACCACTGCGCCACCCCGGCGGGGCTGGCATATGCCCATATAAGGAATGCACCCGAAACGCGGACACATTTGCAAACAGTACGATTTAATGTCTCGTAGTGTTTGCAACCCCTTCATGGATCACTGCCTTGTCGTGGCGGAGGGGCTTGCGAAACTCGATGAAGTCGTGAGCTCTGCTGTGTAGGGCCACCCAAGATAGTCAGGTCACGGCAGAGAGTTCTGACAAAATGTGATTCACTGGAGAAGGTAATGGCAACCCACTCCAGTATTTCCTGCCAAGAAAACCCTATGGCCAGTCACAATACCATTATTGATATGGCGCCGGAAGATGAGCCCCCCAGGTTGGAAGGCGTCCCACATGTTACTGGGGATGAACAAAAGGCGATTCCTAGTAGCTCCAGGACGAATGAAGCGGCTGGGCTAAAGCCAAAAGGACGCTCAGTTGTGGATGTGTCGGGAAGCGACCGGAAAGTCCGATGTTGCAAGCAGATATATCACATAGCAACATGGAATGTAAGATCTATGATGCAAGGTAAACTGGATGTCGTCAAGCGAGAAATGAACCGATTGAACATTGATATCTTGGGTATCAGCGAGCTTAAGTGGACCGGAATGGGAGAATTTAACTCCGGCGACCATTATGTCTTTTATTGTGGGCACGAATCCAAGAGAAGGAATGGGGTCGCTCTCATAGTAAACAGAAGAATGGGTAAAGCAGTGCTAGGGCACAACCCCAAAAACGACCGAATGATTTCACTTCGGATCCAAGGTCACCCTTTCAACATAACAGTTATCAGAACAAGTCTATGCACCGACCACTACTGCTGAAAAAGCTGACGTTGAGAGATTTTATGCGGACATACAATGCCTTTTAGACCGCACCCCATCATCAGACGTCGTTTTTCTCGTAGGAGACTGGAATGCTAAGGTCGGGAGTGAAGAAATATCCGGAATTGTAGGCAAGTTCGGTCTTGGCGAGTCAAATGAAGCTGGACAGAGGCTTGTAGAGTTTTGTCAAGAAAACAACCTGACCATAGCGAATACTCGTTTTCAACAGCACAAGAGGCGCCTGTACACATAGACTTCACCGGACGGTCTGTACAGGAATCAGATCGATTATACTCTTTGCCGGCAGAGATGGAGAAGCGCTATACAAGCAGTAAAAACAAGGCCTGGGGCCGATTGTGGCACCGATCATCAGCTTCTTGTTGCCGAAATTAAGCTTCCATTGAGGAAAACTCAGAAAACTAAAAGGCCTTTCAGGTATGATCTGGATCAAATTCCATTAGAATATGCTGTGGAAGTGAGCAATCGATTTCAAGAATTAGATCTAGAAGACAGAGAGCCCGAAGAGATGTGGACTGATGTTCGTGATATAATACAAGAAGTTGCACCTAAGGTAGTTCCAAAGCAAAAGAAATGCAAGAAAGCAAACTGGTTATCTGAAGAGGCTTTGCAAATAGCTGAGGAAAGGAGGATGGCAAAAGTTATGGGGGAAAGAGAAAGATACAAGGTTCTCAATGCGGATTTTCAGAAAATAGCAAGGAGAGATAAGAATGCCTTCCTGAACATACAGTGCCAAGCAGTTGAGGACAACAGCCAATTCAGGAACACAAGAGCTCTGTACAAGACAATCAAAGATATCAAAGGAAGCTTCTGTGCTAAGCTGGGCGTGATAAAGGACAAACGAGGCAAGGACCTCACTGAAGCCTCAGAGATAAAGAAGAGGTGGCAGGAATACACAGAAGAACTGTACAAGAAGGACCCGAATGTGCAAACCCAACATAAGACGGCTGTGATTACTGATCTCGAGCCGGGCATCCTGAAGAGTGAAGTTGAATGGGCCTTAGCCAGTCTTGCTAAGAAGAAAGCCAGCGGAAGTGATGGCATTCCAGCTGAGTTGCTTCAAAACCTCAACCATGACGCTGTTAGCATTCTGCATACATTATGTCAGAAGATTTGGACAACTCTGCAGTGGCCACAGGATTGGAGGAGGTCAGTTTACATCCCCATTCCAAAGAAAGGCAGTGCCAAAGATTGTTCCAACTACCGCACGATCGCACTTATTTCGCATGCTAGCAAGGTGATGTTGAAAATCTTCCAAGGTAGGCTGCAGCAGTATGTGGATCGGGAGCTTCCGGACGTGCAAGCTGGGTTTCGCAAGGGCAGAGGAACTAGAGACCAAATTGCCAACCTCCGCTGGATCATGGAAAAAGCAAGAGAGTTCCAGGAACCCATCTACTTCTGCTTTATTGATTATGCGAAAGCGTTTGACTGCGTAGATCACAGCAGATTGTGGCAAGCTCTCCAAGAGATGGGTGTTCCAATTCACCTCATCTGTCTCCTCAGGAACCTGTATGAAGGACAAGAGGCCACAGTCAGAACTGGGCATGGTCTTACCGATTGGTTTCCGATTGAGAAAGGAGTGAGGCAAGGCTGCATACTGTCGCCCTGCCTATTTAACCTATATGCAGAGTGCATCATGAGGAAGGCCGGTCTGGACGAGTCTTCAGCTGGAGTGAAGATTGCTGGAAAACGTATCAACAACCTTAGATATGCGGATGATACCACTTTAATGGCAGAAAGTGAAGTGGAACTCAAGAGATTTCTGATGCGCGTACAAGAAGAGAGTGAGAAGTTTGGGCTTAAACTGAACATCAAAAAGACAAAGATCATGGCGTCTTGCCCTATCAAGTCCTGGAGCATCAATGGACAAGAAGTGGAAGCTGTGACAGATTTTCTCTTCTTGGGCTCCAAGATTACCTCGGAAGGAGACTGCAGCCATGAAATTAGGAGACGCCTGCTTCTGGGAAAGAGAGCAATGGTTAGCCTTGACCGCCTAGTAAAGAGCAGAGACATTAGTCTGCCAACCAAGGTCCGTATAACTCGTGCTATGGTCTTTCCAGTTGTGATGTATGGATGCGAGAGTTGGACTGTGAAAAAGGCTGACCACCGAAGAATTGACGCGTTTGAATTGTGGTGCTGGCGAAGACTCTTGAGAGTTCCTTGGACTGCCAGAAGATCAAATCGGTCGATATTGTCGACCATGAACCCTGACTGCTCATTGGAGGGTCAAATTCTAAAGTTAAAACTCAGCTACTTTGGTCATCTGATGAGAAGAGAGGAGTCACTGGAGAAAGATTTGATGTTGGGAAAGGTTGACGGTCGCCGGAGAAGGGGTAGGCAGCGAACGCGATGGTTAGATGGCATCCTCGAGGCACTGCAGATGAAGTTATGTGATGTTAGGAAGATAGTGAGAGACCGGAAAGCGTGGCGTGAAATTGTCCATAGGGTCACGAAGAGTCGGACACGACTGAACGACTGAACTGAAGTGTTTGCAAATGTGTTCGGCATATGCCCTTATAAGGAATGCACCGAAAACGCGGACACATTTGCAAACAGTACGAGACATTAAAGGATTTCGACTTTATACCAGCCTTATCAGTTCATGCAGCTCAGATGTTATCATACTGCCCTTTCTTACGTTCTCCAGATAACATGTGTCCATGCATTCTCTGCACGTACAGTGAAGAAGCGATAACACTATGTAACAGATGAGAGATAGTGCGAAAAATACCCAAAAGTTTTGTTTTTGCTTTCAGACGCGGTACTTTAGAGAGAAGCACTACCATACCATATTGACGGAGTGAAAGACCGTGCCTGCCCGCAGCTAAGCTTCGGCTCTTGATACCTGGCACTACAGCGCTAATAAATGAACAGATCTGTCCAAAATCTGTTCACTGCGAAGCGAACCGTGTGAACGGCGCGGAACTTGCAGGAGGCGTTGTTAAGCGGAGCTAAATGCTAGCTGAAGATTCAAATCCTATGGTTTTCCCGTTCGCTCAACTCATCTCGTCGAAGCGGTCCGTGTCGAGAGGTCCGGGGACGAGCAGGCTGCGCAGATACTGCCGCTCCATGTCGAAGGAGGCGTCGCGGAAGCGGACTCGGTACGTCAGCTTGTCCGCTGCCTCGCGCTCGAACAGCACGGCCACGCGACGGTGCACCACAGGGGGCTCCTGATGTTGCTGTGTGTCGCCAGTGCGCGCTCTTTCCTTCCGCTGCGCGGCGCTGACGTCAACGAAATTGACTGCTGCTTCCGCATCTTTGAAGGGCACCGGCTCTGCGACATGTTAGGTTAATTAAAGAGGGGTCATCCAAGATGAAATGGTTTCCCAAGAACGGTTCAATCAACGGTTAGTATAAACGTGCCGTCCACTTACGACTCTCAACACTGTTATCGCCCTGAAACGAAAGCTGTTGCTGTCAATGAACAGTATTTACTTCATGATCAGTATTTACGTCTTGAATGAACAGTATTTACTTCTTAGTATTTACTTTACAGGTTACTTTAGCTTAGATTAGTTTACTGGGTTTAACGTCCGAAAGCGACTCAGGCTGTGAGAGACGCCGTACTGGGGTGATCAGGAAGGTTTTACCACATAGTGTTTTTAAGGTGCACTGACATCGCACAGCACACAGGCACCATGCTTTTCGCCTCCATCTAAAAGCGGCAGCCGTGGCCGAGATTCGATGCCGAATGCTTGACTACAGCAGTCAAGCTCCCTAACTTCAACGCCACCGTGGTGCGATGGCTGCAGTTGAAAGGACGTATTTAGTGCAACAAATAATTTATAATTTAAAGCTGGTATAGTATAACTTAGTAAATATATGGTCACCTATTTGTATATTCAACTTTATTTGCCAGGAGCAGCTTCTATAGCCACGGTGAATATGATCATTTTTCACACCTGCAAACATTCCACGAGACCATGACCGGATTTAAACACATTTCGTCACCTACGCCAATGACATTGGGACACCGACATCTCTCAGGAAATAGGGCACTAGTATAGTAAAGGTGCTGTCGTACAAGTTCGATACGTTGCCTCGGTAGTCAGTAGACTCAGTACGCACACTCTACTATAGTCATCGCCGTCGTCAGGCCAGGTAGCCCACTGCATAAAAATTACGCCGCTCCTGCTCATATCCTATCATATCGTAGCAGGGGCGGCAGAAAGTTAGGTGGGCGGATGAGGTTAAGAAGTTTGCAGGGGTCAAGTGGATGCAGCTCGCACAGAACCGGGTTAAGTGGAGAAATATGGGAGAGGCCTTCGCCCTGCTGTGGGTATAGTCAGGCTGATGATGATGATGATGCTGCTTCTGCTGATGATGATCCTGCGCACATCGCCCTTCATATTGTATCATCGGTGCCCCCCTAACCCCCGCCCCCCTCTTCCTTTGTCGCAATTTGCCATCTCTGGTATTAAGCTCTGTTATACTGAGCAACCGCCGCCTGTATGCTCTCAGCATTACGTGAAATGTGAAAATGACAGGTTGTCTAATCTTCTGTGCGTGATGCTCTGGGTGAGGTGCGCTTCTAAAGAGAGAGATCAAATTATTTATTGAGCAAAGCAAACAAAACATTCAGTTCATCTCGCATCCTGCTGACCAATGCGACCTGACCTTCCAGCAGATGACAGCAACTCCAATCCTGAACGCTCTCAAACGTGGGACATCCATTGATATTGCAGTTGCCTTAGAAGCAAAACCTCTCAGGCTCTGAACTTGAGAAGAAGGGCTGTAGCCTCGTATAAACATTCTATTTGCTGCACACAATAGCTGCGTGAACCACATTTTTTATAATGCTTTACGCCTACGTCTGTTCACAATCCTCACTTTAATATCAGCTGTCGCTACTTTCTACCTCTGTTCCTTCCTCATTATTGTCGTTTAGTCTTGTTTTCGAAGATGAAGTTGTGCGTTGGTCTACCCCATAACGTATTTCCTGGTGCTGTAAAGACTCAAAAGCGACATTTGTCTTGTAATCAAGAGTTTGACGAAAGATCGTCTGGTCAGGTGGTGGCATGAAGAAAAGTATAGGTTCCCTGACCAATTTAAGTGAGTTTAATGAAAATGTAATGATGTTTCGAAATCCTTACGGCTTCCTTGTTCACAATGGGGAAACCAGACAGAAAGCATGCATTTATAGCTACTTCAAAATGCATCGTAATGATTTGTGTAATCAGATGGCATATTCCCTTGCGTCCGATTTAGTGTACCATGAGTGGTATGAGCCACCAAAGACTCTAGATACGAGCGTATAAAAGCGATCGTTCCCTGACAGAATGTAAGATGGAGTCCAAAGACAGACTCCGCCCGCACCACTTATGTATCGCGGGTAGAGAAAGTTCCGAAATTGGAGAAATTAATGAACAGGTCCATCCGGGCAAAAGTGTTTGATTGGAAGTTATTAAATAAAAACGGAGAGCTACTAAGCGACCCACAGCCGAGGAAGCGGGCCTGGGGAGAACCCACGTATCTCCCCTGGAAAGTAGCGGAAGGGATGGGTTGTAGGGTAAAGGGAAGTATAGAGTAAGGATAGGGTTATGGGAAATTGGAGGGGAGGGCAGCGTAGGAGTTAGACTGACCAAAAATTCGAGACGAGCTCCCTTTCGGGCCTCCGTAGAGGGAGAGCACTCGCTCCAATACCCTGACAGTCACACATGCCACGTCGCAGTTGATGGCGTGTCCAGTTTCTTGCACGTGTTCGGCCAGAGCGTTAGTAGCACTGTGTCCTTTCGCAACATCATTTTTGTACTGCTTGTACCAGTTTCCTGATTATCCGAAATAACTGCGCTTGCAATCTGCGTAACGAATCTTGTACACAACTTCAGGATATCTCTTAAGGGGAATGGGGTCTTTCAAATTGACGAGCTCGTTGGGACGTGAGCAACTTGCACCCCGTACTTTCGAAATATCCGACAAAACGCTTCACTGATCTGTGGGGTGTAAGGGATGCTTGCGCATTTTGGCTTAGAGGCATCGGAAACGTCATAAGGTGGCGGTTACTGTAGGAGTTTCTTTTTTGTGTTTGCCACAGAGCGTCTTGGGTAACCATTTCTAGTCAAATCACTTTCGACAGTCCTATCTCTTCCTTCAGGGATTGCAGGTTAGAGCACGTGGTTATTGCTCGTTTGATTAAGGAGAAGACGACAGATCGTTTGTGTGCCATCAAACGGGCAGAATAAAGTCGAGATAACAACCTGAGTAAACTTTCTGTACACGGTGAAATGCAGGCTCGTGGGTTTTCGCGTCACTCGAGTGTCGAGAAACAAGAAACAGCCATTCACTTCCTCTTCGACGGTGAAATTGATTGAGGCTTCTATGCCGTTGAGGTGGTTCAAGAAACGCTGGACGTGTTGTTTCTTTAAGATGCAGAAACAATCGAGCAAGCTTTGTTTGAGCGAAGACTCGTCTCTTGAAGAGCGCACACCGTTCGAGGTACCCTATCTATGTAAGCTTCTTTCTTTTTGCCTTGAAAATGCCTATTTCTTCCAAGGGGGTGTATTTACGACAGACCATCAGCACAGCTATGAGAGCCGAAATTTCAGTGATGGCGGCAAATGTGACAATGGAAGCCATCGAGACGAAAGCCCTGGAAACATTCGAGCCACATTCTAAATTATTTGTCAGGTATTTATCATGTAATTATTGTAATTATTTACCAGGAGACCAGTTACTCATGAGGCCTTTAGTTTTTCCACTAGGTTTTTACCGGAACCCACAGCCCTCACGTGTTGGAGCACCACAGAAGTCAACCCTAATTTCACTCATCGAAAAGATCCTAAAATCTGAAAAGAGCTCATAAGCGTTTATTTGCAAAACGGCTTGACTCTTATCTGCTGGTAACACTGAACTATATGCGTCGTTCACTGAAAGGCTGGCACAATTGTCAATACTGCAAACGGCTCATTAACAGTCGTTTTTAAATTTTGAACTACAATCGCTTAATGTAATGACAACGAAATACTTATTGCTAATTTGTGACTTTCCTGCAAATAATCACGGCCAATGTCTCAACGGCATCCAGCTACTCGCGGCTAGAGGCTACTCGATCGGAAGCCTCGCGTGAACCTTTTTGTCTGACATGGCACCATACGGACACCTTTGACTTTCGGTGGAGTCGAGATGCATGGGGCTACCGTGCGCTATGCTACCTGAAAAACCTTGGATGATCAAATTTATTCTGTTGCACTCTACTACAGGCCTTATTCGGCTCTCTCCTTCCCTGATTCCATGGTAGTAGCCTTTATAGAAAAATTAAACACTTACTGCGCCATCTAAGGTTACTAAGTATGATTCCTGTGTGAACGAGATACCATGTTGCCAGGTAAAGCAGTCCACCTGGGAAGACTGCGAATTGTCCGCGATGACTAAAGCGCGGCCTATGCGAAGGGCACTTGTGAGGGCCCCTGTCATATTCCTTCATCTAACAGGTGGAAAGCGTGTACTACAGTGAGAAAATGAAGTACAGGTTTATGCATACCGGTCTAATAGCTAAATAGCCAATAGCTAGTAGCTAAGGGCATGTAAATAGTGGCATCGCGCTTGTTTTGAATTTTAGCGACAGACGTGTTCCCGCTTGCTCATTGAAACGGCCTCGTGTGTGTCGGAAAATGTGTTCTTGCTGGTATAAATTGGTGAGTGCGAGACGAAGATGAAATATCAGCCTGGCGGTCGGAAAGAACTGGCGCATATGGTAGACGGGAAACGCGTCTGTTGTGAAAAACAATGAAAACCACAGAAATCAAGAATGAGGACATGTTTCGCAGGAACACAAGGAGAAAACCTAAAGAACAAATAAGCAAAACGCAGTTCTCTTCAGTTTAAGTGTTGCTTCATATAACACATTCAAATAAAACACCGCAGGATAGACACGAACAAGGGAGGAAACACGGTACAGGTTCAGAGAAGGGAACCGGGTAGAAACAAATCGCCGTTTTCTTGCTACAGAAACTTAACGTGCTTAGCATTGATCACCCTTTTCGAGTAAAATCTTCAAAAGATGCAACGCGGTCCATTCTCAAAAGCGCTCGCACCAGCTTCACGGGTGCTCTGTTGACTTCGATGACCTATATTATACCATCCTTCAGGCAGAACAAAGAACATTGACGAAGCTAATGACCTTTACAGAGAAGTTTCATTTCAAAACGCCTCGGGAGTTTCAGCGAAGAATTTGTCGCGCCGTTAACCTCATACCTTCCGTCCACCAATGAGAAGTTTGAAAAGAGCGTGTTTTTGCAACAAACAAACAAACAAACAAACAAACAAACAAACAAACAAACAAACAAACAAACAAACAAACTGGTATTTGCATTGCGTCTTGTCTGGTGCCGGTGTTGAGTGACTTATTTCTGACTGGAAGAAATTGAATTTCAGAAAATGAACTAGCGGTATTTTGTGTTTGTAAAGTTTTTAGATTCGTGGATGACTACCTAGTGCTCTGCGAGGGGAAAGTCTCCGATCCTGACGAAGCACTGGCAAAATGTAATAGGGCAGTTCAGCCAAAGCCTCTGCTTTTAATTCCCACTCACATTGCAGAGAACGATTCACTCCGTTTCATGGATCTCAAGATCTCTTTCCTGGGACACCACACTTGAGGGGCCTACTAGCCGAGGGCAAACAAAGCCGCTGTTACCATTTCCTTCGTATCACTCGAAGCTGGTGAAAAAAAAACAACTCACGTTAACCTCTGCTTCAAAATGCCTTGATGAAATCCTGTGTCAACGCCATAGAATCTAGTTCTGCCCATAAGGTAAGCCATTTGGCCTTCGTTGGCTATCCTGAACCCTTTTTGATATCTGCAGCCGAGTGCCTTAGTCACAAGTTGAAAAAGGCGAGTAGCGTTCCCGTCGAGACCGCAACTCCCAAAAGAAAGGTTGTATCTGTTCCCTACATTCACAATTTTTCCCACCAGCTAAAGTAAATAGGCAGCCGAGTTTGCGTTGATATTTGCTCCGCACCTCAAAAGCTTCAGTACCTGTGTAACCGTGTCAATCAAGGTAGACAAAGCAACGAAGGTTCCTCATCAACCATCGTAATCACTTTGTTGACTGCACATAACCATAGTATACATTGGCCAAACCAGAATATGCGCCAATGAAAGGTTAAAAGCCCAATATTGCGATGTCTACCAAGTTGTCAGGGGAAACTGATGACTTACTGTCGTAATTGTAAGCGATTGCCAGATCCTGAATTGCGAGCCAGAGTTCTTGCTAGAAACAGAAAAATTGGTGCGTGAGATAATCGAGGCTACTGAAATCGCAAAAAAATTCACAATCATTGTGCTAGCACACCTCCTGTATCGCTCACTAAGAAAGATGTTGTGCTCTTAAACACTTCTTAATCAGTGATTTTTTTTCGACACATGTAATGTGAATGTGACAAGGCGTACTTCAGTTGTCTGTTTTTTTATGGCGCATGTATAT
This sequence comes from Amblyomma maculatum, assembly GCF_055883805.1. Classification (NCBI taxonomy): domain Eukaryota; kingdom Metazoa; phylum Arthropoda; class Arachnida; order Ixodida; family Ixodidae; genus Amblyomma; species Amblyomma maculatum. The sequence goes on from NC_139351.1 coordinate 44,637,004, forward strand.
ATTGACGTTCGTTCCAATAAACCTTGTTGAAAACAGCACTTGTGCCATGTTTCCTTCCTCGCTGTGTATTTGCTGCGCTGTTTTAGCACGATAAATGGCAAGCAAGCCCATTCATCTGTTGTAGTCATATAAAACAAGCTAGAAACGTTTCGCAACGATAGTCCGTTGTATTTAACTTATAAAATTCTGAATAATTTCGAATTTCTTCACGACGATCACGCGTTTTGAATAAATTGTTATTTATGCGCAAGTAGAAAACGCTATTAATGAGAATTCCTCTGCGAGCACTATTCTAGCTTGCTGTCTGCACTTAAGACGACGACGAAGAAAGAGTTAAAGAGGCTCGAGCAGAGTTCCTTCCGTAGGCTCCTTTGATAGAAAGAAGAATGCAAAAGGGAGTGTCCTGTATAAATAGCAGAAAGTTACAGGTAACTTGAATCTTGAACACAGCAAACACTTTTTGTATTACGTGCAGTTTTCCTGGTGAGAAACGTGCAAGTCTTGACTATACTGGATACTTGGGCATCTACCATCGCATTCTCCTTCCCCCACGCCGTGAACACTTACTCCAACCGCTTCCCAACTTCTTGCACACCCTGGTTGCCAGCTCAGTGAAGAGGTGCTCGCTGGGTGCGAAGGCGAGGGAGCCGTGCGACCAGGACTCGTTGGGCCGTCCCCAGTATTCGAACGCGCCTGCCGTGTCGAAGAAATGGTCCCTTCTCGGCCGCGCCCGGAACGGTGCCACAGACTCCTCCCACACCGAGCTCAGCATCAGCAGCATGCACGAAACCTCTAGCAGCGTGACCAGGTAGTGGCGCTTGATGCGCACCAGCCACACATGGTGCCACGCCACCAGGTAAATCTGCTTCATGGTCGAGGAACTGCAGTCCATTTCCAGAAGTTATGCTACAGCAGCGACGTTCCCAACGGCTCGAGATCTGCGCTTCGGATGTGTTTAAGCGGCAGTATAACAAATTGTTGCCGACGATGTGATACTCGGCAAAGACAATAAAAGCGTAGCTCTGCAAGCATGTTAGTTTTGTAATATGTTGAGGTAAAGAATTTCAGTAGCATAATATCTAAATGAGCAATTTAAGCCTGCTCTATATTGTCTGCCATACCAATATCTGAAATAACATTGAAAGCTTCTGCAGCTCGTGTCTTCTACACCTGTCAGCACCACTGAGGTCGCTGATGAGGTCGCTTTGAGCGTTGCATGGTTTGACATGCCCCCGTTGTTACTCAGCGGAAACGTGATTATCCACGCATAGTCTTAAGATGCAATCGCATTGCTTGCTCGTGTTTGGGGTTCCCCTTTCCAATTTACGTTCCCATTCATGCAGGTCTTGACTCGTTCCGTCACTAATCCAAATTTGCGCCCTTATCATATCGCACATCCCCTCGAAAACACATCGCATATAGTCGATTCGCATAACTATGCGAAAGACGACCTCCCGCTCTAAGCAAGCCGTTCAAATGCCCGTGTTGGACAGAAGATTGCATGTTTGACTCGGTCTTCAACGGTCCATGGCTCATTCCCGTACCACTTTCTCGCCTGGCAGCTACCACGTTGACAACTGGACATTCGGGGGGCAATGTACGAGTGTATCACCTCTATGCCTGCAATCCATGTCCCCTGCCAAGTCCCACGCACAAGAGACGTGCTCATGTTTTCTTACAGTACACACCGCCTACTTTCCTCCTCCGCTTTCCACCTCCTTCTTCCACCTTGTCACCTTCTCCGCTCACCTCGCTCTCCAAGTCTCTAATCAGTGCGGTTCACAACGCTTGCAATAGGGTGACAAATTGGGGCATCCTGTCCTACGTACAGTCAGAGATTCAAGTTTTCGGGAGGCAGATATATGAAAAAAGGTTATTTCTTCGTTGCATCGCTAGTTTGTATTCTGATATTTTTAATCACCCCTCGTGATTCAGTACATGTCATTCTTAATATTTGGTCGACCCCACAGAACGATATATTTCCATTAAATAGCGCCCACCAAACTTTTGTCCCTGACTGTAACCTGAAGTTTCGCCTCTGTCAGGGAACGATAGCATTAAAGTCTCTCAGGATCCTAATGCTTCAATTTACCAAACTTTACGAGACCTATACATTTCTAGTAACCATGCATGGTAGGTAATTGCGGGAAGGCAAGCAGAATCGTGCTTCTGTGCTTAGAAGTGCCGACTGTGATAGGGTGGCTCCTTGTCACCATATAGCTGTCCATCGGTTCCGCTGACGCTGATCAAGCAAGGAACGAGAGACTGCGCTGCGTTTCAGAACTGCGGCCTCGCTCACTGTTACACTGTTCATACCTTATTGAACACCGGTGCACTCACGTCATAAATGTATTTGATAACGAATACGGTACTTGTGGAAGGGATGTACGGTGGAAGGGGAAGAGGAAATATGCGGCGTTTTAGCTCCTGCTTCTCCCTGCCCTCCAATTATTATTGGCGCAAGGTTAAATTTGTCAAAGCGAGAAGCGGAAAAATAAATTTGAAAAGAAAGACCATATGATATCTTGACGGTCACGCACCCATCAAATGGCCGCCAACGCATGTACAGTCTTGGTCACCCGAAGCTAAAGGCGTTTCGTCTCAGCCGCTAACTCGAGCCTTCGTGCCATCATCAAAGGCCAAAGGACGCTTAAAATATCATGAAATAATTTCTTATCACTCTATAAAATTTCTTATCACTCTATAAAGGACGCTTAAAATATCATGAAATAATTTCTTATCACTCTATAAAATTTTCTCATAGTATTTCATTGCTCTTTAGTCTTTAATGGCGCCATGATGGCTTCATTTTGCAAGGGTGATGTAAAGGGCTAGTTGGTAGTGCATATGAGCATACGAGCAGCGCAGTGAAGTAAGACACACGAGAAAGGAGACGCACACACGGGAGCTGTGTGAGTGTCAGCGCTAGTGTGTCTCCTTTCTCGTGTGTCTTGGTAACTGCGCTTCTCGTACACTGATATTCCTTTTTCAGTTGAGACGGAAATTATTTGGCTTCAGGATTTTTACCGAGACTACGTTTTAAGGGTTGGCTCTCTTCGGGCCTTAAAGCACACCAAACGATGGTTTGGAACTATTTTCGAGCAGCGCTGGTTTTGCTTGGCCGCAGGCGTTAGGCATGAGTCAATTAGGGGCAAACCTCCCACCTCGCACTTTATCTGTTTAATATTTTATTAAAAGGCTAGTGAACTACCCGTGTCTTTTTGCATGAGGTCTATGCATGCGGGGAACACGGACGAATCAGCAATAGCTTAGAAGATTGCATGGTAATTCAGAGAACAGCCTATACAGGACACCTGCGACGAAGGATGAAAAATTCAAAATGGAGCCTTCATTTCAAAGAATTTCATTGCTCTTTACGATCCGCGATCGATTCGATACCGCGGACCTCATATCTCATGTGCATATCCCATTTCAAGCGCAGGTAAGTCAGCGGCGCGCATGCCTACCTCGTATAGGAACCAGCCAGCAACCGCACTGCAATCGCACAGTTGCTGAGCGCAGAAATGTATTGCAGTCCGCGCTGTAACACATCTCAATTGTCGTTGTCTCTGATTGGAGACCTCCATTCCTTTACTATATCAAGATGAAGCGATTCTATCCAAGCAGATTGTTCTTATACCGCTGAGAGCCCGAACCACTTTACATGTACAGTACAGTACATTAAGAATGACTGGTAAGGCAAATGTTTCTTGCATTTACTATCGGTCGTTTCTCATTTATATTCAGCGCTCGACCATATCGTCCATTCGGCCGATCCTACTGAGCCAACAGAAGCATGCCTTATAAAGAAAAAGCTCTTACAAATGGAGTATAGGAAACTAAGGGGGACACTTAAAGGGACACTAAAGAGAAAAATGAAGGGGGCTTGCATCGATAGAATGCCAGTTCCTGGTTACAAAAAAGCCACTCTTACTGATAACAGTGCTGTTATAAGGTAGTAAAGAGGAAGAACAGAAATACAGGTATCACCACCACAGCCGAAACGGCCGGTGCTTGCAACTATATATCACGGGACGCGAAAGGGATCCCGGAGGCTGACAAATGCGAATTACGTTGACCGTTTGAACGCAGTCGTAGGTTTTGTCTCGAATATGATAACATACTTTTATCACACATAAACGACGGCAAAAAAGCAAAACGACAAGCTAAATATTGCAAAGTAAATATCAAAATATACTCATTTCGTCCGCTTGTCGGTAGATGCTGCTAGTCTCTTAGCTAACACAGCGCTGCAGGCGTCCACTCGAGTTTCGTTATGTTGCGGCTCAGCCACTTCGTGCATGCTCACATAGTTTGGTTTGGGCCTGCGGCGCCTGAAATACGAGCTCGGAGCAGCAGATGTGTCTACCCTAAGTGCGTATCGAATGAATATCATGACTCGGTACGCACGTGCGAAGTATTCTCCGCTCCCCGCGCGCCAGCTATCACGCAGTTTCCTCTTGCATCATAGTGTGCGTCATCCTACCCTACTAAGAGTAGCAGAAAACAGTTTAAATTCGACCGGCGGGAACGAAAAAAAACCTCAACTTCTTATCGCAATATCTCAGCAATAATTTGATTTTTTGCTACCGGATATGCGGTGACTGCGTCGCCAAATGCCGTTTATTAAACTTTGATAGCATATTTGGGTGTCCTTAGTGTCTCTTTAAGCTTCGTCTTTAAGGATATGACGCGATAGCGTGGTGTACAAGCTCAAATATAAATTTCCGCTTTAACCAAGCCGTAGGAACGTGCCTGCCTGGCCTGGGGATAACATGAATGCAAAGATCTTGGCAGGCTGATTCTGACACTACCTTCCCATATGAAAAGAGGAGCCAGAGTTGGCAGCTACTGCTAAACGTAACGATAGTCAGCCCTACGTCCAGGTATTGTTCGATCATGTCAGCGGCCAGCTAGAGAACCTGTCAGCTCCATGATCGCCATATTGAAATGAAATCTTCACTCTGCCATGTACCAGCTCAACCGTTCCGGCCGCTTGACTTTCAAAAAGGCGCTGTGACCCTCACTAGATTAAGCGTAGGTGTGCAACGTACCGTAATGCTTAGCGAAAAGTGTGCCTACTTCCCCTCAAAACCTAACTTAAAAAAAAAGTATGAAAAAAGCATGGATTGAAAAGTCTTAGTTAGAGGAGTTAATGCGGCTGTTTAAAGCGAAGCTTGAACGTCCCCTAATTCAGACTGTCAAACCATGCATAACCGTACTGAGCAGCGATCTCACTTCTATTACTAAGTTCATGCCACGCTTGCCTAGTCCCCTCCCCCAACTTTTCCCGCTCATAACGCCAACGCCGACGGTGATGTCGACGCCGCTTTTTCTGCGCATGAGGCCTAATGGGGAGCAGTAAAACTCTTAAAGGGCCCGTGAAAAGTCTTTTAGTAGGAACATAAAATGCGCACTGGTAATAGGCGCCTAATCAATCCTCTCTCCAATGCAAATGCTTTAAAGCTAACTTCATTAGCACCGAAATATAACGCCCCCCCCCCCCTCTCCCTCAAATCAAACCATGTAGGCTCGCAAGAAAAAAAATTGCCGACGATTACGTTGCATCTTACCATGACATTTGAGCGAAGCTCATCAGCTGCTTCACTTTTTCGATAGATGGAGGCACAGATTTCGAGCAAGACACGTATATACAATTATAGACACCGTTTTTTTAATTTTTCACGCGTATTCCTTCAAGAAACACTCTACTAACAGTTGGCTGCCACGAAAGAAGCATTGTGGTAGGAGAAATGAAGATAGCAATTAAGTTATCGGGAAGTTGCATGAGGCAGCGCGTTGGCCCATAGTAACTTTGCACGACGAACAGATAGCAGCGACTGACTGATGCCCCTGACGCCTCTAGCGAGTGAAGAGAACGTGGCTCTGTGTTTCGGCTTGGGATGCACGCACCGGGATCCGCTGATAGCGAGCCGGCGTTTCGGCAACCGGAGAGTATCCTCGCCGCCACGCAGGATGAGTGGGGAGGGGGGTATAAGCAGCGAAGAAAGGGGGAGCGTGCGCAGCTATAAGATAACACGCGTGGTCGGCGCCATGCAGGAAGAGGGGGCTGATCTGGGGGGTTGAAAAGGGGGCGGAGCTGGCTACGAGGCCGACGCCGATGGCGACGCCGACGCGAAACCCAGGAACGGGCGCCAAAGAGCTGTGCTCTAAAAAAAGAAAGGTTGCGACGGTGCCCCGCAAGGCCCCGTCCCGCTCGCCTAACTTCGGAGCATCCAATGAGTCAGCGCGCCCAGCGGTACCTCTGATGTAAGTGGGGAGGCCTGCGCTCGGCCATGGGCCTCCCAAATCGATTGCAAGTGGTCGCCAAGATTGCATTTAAAAAATTACTTGCTAATTATCACCTACACGTAAGGACTTGAAATATGACTCAACAAAGAGAAAACTGAATACCGGGCGAGAGGTGGGAAATCGGAAAAGAAACAAACACGGACTTGGTTTGTCTGTGTGTGTTCCCTTGTTTTTGTTTTTCGTGTTGTGCAAAAGGCTTCACAAAGACCACCTCTAGTAATTGTATTGGAATTTTACAATTATTAGCATATCAGGGATCCTCTAAAGGAGTACAGGCATCGAACTTTGGCTACATATTTCTGCTTGCAAACGACGTATAAAACATAATTGCGCTGTATTGATGACTGCGTTAACTGCGATTGTTGAAAATTTATTGTGCAGTTTTTCAGTTTGCTGCTTCGGTATCAACGGCTGAGAGATGCCTGAGACGTCAAAGTCAAGTCTAGGTAATGTGAGCGAAAAACAACCGACGATATGATCACCACTCCTACAGTTGGGATTTCTGTTCGTGAAATAAGCTGGTTTTAGTATGGTGATTTAAAGCGACAGGAGCGCTTATCACAGCTTTTCAACCATCACCTGATCTAGATGGAAGTCTGAGAAATCACTCGGCTGTTGAAGCTCCCGAAATTGAAAGAGGTGAGAAAAGGAACATTATAAATTTTTTTTTACCAGTCGTATGCAAGTATAACGCGGTGACCAATGTATAGTAATGTCTTGCGCATTGTTGCAAAGAATAAAAAGCGAACTCCAAATATAAGTGTCCATATTCTTTTAGGTTCAATAAAACGGAGAGTGAAGCTTGTTGGTACATGTTTAAGGAATAACAGCGCGGAGACGAAGGACAAGGAAGAAGAAAACACCTTGTAAGCTCTACCTTAAATGCTATGATGCGGCAGTGCAAATGACACCCATCTGCAGCTCTCTTTGCGGATTGTCGTTCGCACAAATGTACTTTAATATTTCTTTATTCGCAAATAATTATTACCTGCCTCTATTGTCTCACACTATACTTATTTACCACAGCTACCACAGTTTGTGTAAGACCCCCCAACATAAAGCCCCGTTTAAGCAAACCTTACAAAAGTGCGTACGTTGTGTAGCGGTAGCGTATGTTTAACTCGGGAACCAAGGGGCCTTGGAGGGATGGGTTTCCATCTCACTATTCTACCTTAGGTCCGAGCTGGCAACGCCTGCCAACCTGGTAATACCCCGTTGTCTTATGACTTCGAACAACGCCCTTATAATTACGAATTCCCCAACGTCTTTTGCTCACTCAGGTACTTCGCACTGTACTTTCCCTGTTCAAGCCGCCGTTTTATTTGCATTTTCAGGCCAGAAGCTGCTCCAAGTTAACAGAAATCCGCCCCTGTAGAATACCTTTCATTCCTTCTCCTCCTCTCCCACATCCCCATCTTTTATTCGGAAGAAGAAGCGTACAAATCTCAGTCAATGATTATTGAAGACAAGAGTCTTTTCGAAACATTAGCTTGTGATCTGAGGCTCCCCCTCAACACTTATTTGGGGCTCTTAGCGAGAAAGTCATGCTGTGATTTTTCGCTCAAAGCGCCCACCCCGAATTTTCAGGAGAGCGCACGTCTTTAACGGTAGCGTGCTAATGCGCGTATATAAAGAGGAGCAGCTACGGTACCAGAATGGTGTCTTCTTCGGCACGGGACGGTTGCACAGGCCTCCAGGAACGAGCAAGAAGCGCCGAGCGAAGTTGTCCTTGCCTTCAGGTGTGCTCACGGGTTCCCGTGTGCGGGTTACCTTAGTCTCAGCGGCTTGGACCTGCAGTATATCTCGGTACTACCAGTACCGTTCCTTGATAAGACGCTGTAAATGCGAAGGCAAGAAAAAAAATCCAGCGAATGGCAGCTCCAGTGATGGCATTCAGCACTGAGCAAGGCTCTTCACGTGGGTCGCGTGGATGCCTGAACCTTCGTCGTCGTCCATCAGAACGAGCCTCACGAGAGCCGCTTAAATATCCCTTACTCGTTTGCCAGATGCTGTCTGGCTCGGTGTATTAAATTTGAAAATGTTGCAACGTTTATGGAAATGTGCAAAATGTTCACAATACAGAAGGTAAGCCAATCGAAACAACCGGCAGCAATAGTCGAAGCTCCATGTCCGCTAACGCTAGGAGATAAAAAATTCTATAGGGAACTTTGGACCACTAAAGTGCGATGAGGCGAAAGTGATTATTGTGCGGTGGATCGTAGCCCAAGGGACAGAGCGAATTTTAGGATATAAATACTGGAATAAAAAAAAGGTGGAATTAATATGGGTGCCGGCAGGCACACTCGGGGAACAAGGGAAACGAGTTTGCTCACAGTATAGCTTGAGGTTATGCCAGCCGAGCAGTGAGCTAGGTTGATTCCCCCAATTTCTCGAGAGATGCACTTATCTCATTTCATGACTACGCTAATCACTTTAAACTAGAAAGGCGGATATATCCTCGACCAGACAAGAAACTTGACAAAAGGCAGGAAATAATCTGGCGTCGGCTCCAGACGCGTACCTTCCTCAGCCCACCTAAATTAGCGCACATGTACCCAGCAGTAACCCGGAAAGTTGAGCTAGTTGGTACATGATTGCAAATTACGAGCGCTGCAATCATGTACCCAGCACAATACAATGCAAATTTTCAACACTGCGGCGAAATAGCCTGGCACTATCATATATTATGGAGGTGCAAAAAAGCACCGCCACCGGCGGACCTACTACCAGTCCCTTTTCTAGAACGGTGGGAGGCTATACTGGCCAGCTCAGAACCATTGACGCAAGTTCGGGCTTCTGAGTGGGCTCATAAGGTCGCCGAGAGCGACGGACTTGAGGCCATTTAAGTGTAGCGCCCACAAATCGCTCATTGTTGTCAATAAATGCTTTCCAATCCAAATCAACCACGGCATTTCTATCTCCCTTTCCTCTTTCACTCCTACCTTTCTTCCCTCCCTCACGGCGTGGTACATGTGTCTGCGGAGAATATTTGGTTGGAGACCTATCCACTCTAGGATGGTTCTCTACGTTTTTGTCTGGCTTAATCTTTCAAGCTGCGCGATTTAGACCACCTCAGTAAATTACTGCCATGTACTGCGAATCCCCATCTTTTCCAGCTTTTCTGTCGAAGTGAACATAGAACGTCCTAAATAAGACTTGAAATTTCTCCAACCAACACTTTTATTTTATAAAACCCGACGTTTCGGAGCCGGCTCGGCTCCTTCTTCAGGGGTGCATGACGCGGGGCTGCGTGCAGCTATAAGTAAAGGAATGGTCGAGGGGGAGAAGAAGGTGGGGGGGGGGGGGGGGAGAATGGGGAGGGGGTGGAATGTGTGTGAAAGGAATGAGAAGGAAGGAGGGGGGTTTAGACGAGTGAGGGTGCCGCAGGTGCAGGTGTGCTCGCTGGCGACTTTTTTCTTTTCTTCTGTGAAGTGGCCAGGAGAGAGCGAAGACCTTGCAAGTATACAGCAGGGAGGTTGCCTGTTGTCCGGTTGATGTTATTTGCGGTAGACTGTATGTGCCATGACTCGAGGAGGCGTCTTTTGCGGTAATTGGTCTCGGTCTCCAAGATGAACGTTTCTTCGAAATTTATTCTGTGGTCGGAATCTTCTGAATGTTCAGCTATGGGGTTGCGTTCTCTTGAAAAATTTCGTACATCGTTCTTGTGTTGCCGAATTCTTTCTTTTAGGTTTTTTGTTTCGCCAATGTAGCTAGCATCACAGTCGGCGCAGGGAATTTTGTAGACAATGCCTTGGGCTCTTTCTCTTGGTGGTCGATCTTTGGGGAAGGGTAGCAAGCTCCCCAAAGTGTTTGAAGGCTTGTGCGCCACTCGAATTCCCTCTTTTCTTAGAATACGGGCGATGGTTTCGCTGGCGCCTCGGACATAGGGGACAGTGACGTACTTTTGAGATGTAGTTGTTTGCTGCTGGTTATTTTCTTCCCGGGGCCTGTCGTTGCGTTTTTGGCGGCGAATGATTTTCCGGATAAATTTTTTTGGGTAGCCGTTCATGGTTAGTTCCTTGAATATTAAGCGTTTTTCGTTTGCTTTGTCGGGCTCTGTGGTGCAATGTGTTTCCACTCTTTGTAATAAGGTCTTCACAACTGACGCTTTATGGCTTGTCGGGTGGTTCGAAGTGAAATGCAGATATCGCCCTGTGTGGGTGGGTTTTCGGTATACGGAGAATCGCAGGCGGTTGTTTTTTCGGGTTAGGTTCTCCCCCCCCCCCCCCACCTTCTTCTCCCCCTCGACCATTCCTTTACTTATAGCTGCACGCAGCCCCGCGTCATGCACCCCTGAAGAAGGAGCCGAGCCGGCTCCGAAACGTCGGGTTTTATAAAATAAAAGTGTTGGTTGGAGAAATTTCAAGTCTTATTTAGTTATCAACCCAACCAGACAGGCAAATCTGTCGAAATGTTTAGCTTTCATAGAACGTCCTAGTGCCCGCTTGGTGCATTTTCTAATCACGATGTCAATTCTGTCCCATTCAACTGCCTTATATCGAGGAAGGGTGTGGCGTAATATATGTGGCTGATGATGTAAGCCTGCGTCATCCTTAGGAGGCTGTGTTCTTTGAGGCCGTGGCCTCTGATCGCAACTCTACTAAACATGCCCGTAACCTGCGCCGCGCAATTTTCCAGTTTCCTTATGACGTTTACATATTTTGGCCATTCGTTTGAATGAACATACAAAATATTCTGATGTCACGTGTTCGAGGGACAAGAGAATCTTCGACTTTAATTTTTATATCTGTCTCTTTCTTTTTTCAGCTTTTTGGGTTATAGATAAAGAACACCTATGCTTGCGGAGAACATGATAGGCCTCGGTCGGCTGCGTACTTGACTACCGCATCTGCGGTAGCCTGCAGCTTCCACTCTATCTCCGCGTCACTGTCCATGCAAATTTTAAGTCCTGAAATGGGTTTAATATATTGGGAAGTTCCTTCATTGCTAAGTTGAACAAAAATGAGGACAGGACTGAGCCTTTGGGGTTTCCCTTGCACCATAGTGTGGTTGTAGGGGATTTGATGTCACGGGAGTTCATGACAATCTTTCTGTTCGAGAGAAAGTCTCTAATGTAGTTGCATATTTTCTCGCCAACTCCATTTTCTTGAAGTACAGCGAGTACTGCGCCCCATGTTTGACATTGTCAAAGGCTTTGGTTAGGTCCAGTCCGAGGACAGCCTTTGTGTCCAGAGTATGTTGGTTCAGCATGTCGTACATACGCCCGAGCATAACGTCCTGTGTGCCGAGGCCCGGCCTAAAGCCCACTATTTTATGTGGCCAGAAGTATTCTTGTTTATGAATTTTGAGAGTCTCGCCTGCAACTCAGGTTTTACAATATCTGTGGTTTACTCGGCTTCGGTATAAGAACCACAGTCGCTTTCTTCCATGTTTGTAGAAGACTTCCGGTTTCCCATACTTCACCGATGTGTTTTGTAAACGCTGGTATTCATTGATCTTCAAGGTTTCTGAGGATCGTGTTTGGGATTCCATCGAGTCCCGGAGCCGATCTCGTTTTCAAGCCGATTACCTCGGCTCGAACCTCACCTTCTCTGATGGGAGCACTTCGTTCAAGATTGGATTGACCTGTATATTTTGGTATCGTTTCAGCTTCTATTCGGCCTATGTGTATTTCGAATAATTTGTCAATTAGCTGGTCATCCAACCTTTCGAACGCGTGCCTAGCCTTGATTTGATTGATGTTTGCCTGCATTTCTTATTTGTCCGGATCTGGTAGGAATGGAAAAGGGCATGAACCTATCCAAGACGTGGAGCATTGTAGGGTTCAGGAACCGAGAGATGGCTGTGATGTCACAATCAGGTCTAGGTTATGCGCAAATGAATAAACAGCGATATGATCGCTGACTATTCACCTTTTAAAGTTTCTGTCCTTGAGGCATGCTAGCTTTAGTGTTGTGGTGAATTAAAACTAAACAGGAACAATTATATCTCTGCTTCATTCACCCCTCCTGTGACCTTGACTTGACTGACATCACGGCCACCGCTTGACTATTGAAACCGAAACTGAAGCTGGTGAGAAAAGAAATTTGATTATAAATTATTCAGCGGCCGTAGGCAAACATTATGAGGCGATTTAAGTGCTGAAATTTGTTACGTAACATTGCAGACGATAGGACAGGAAATCTAAAATGAAGTGTTTATACTCCTTTGAAGCTGTTCTCCATATCATCCGGTATGCTCCTTATGTTTACTGAGAATTTAATGTAAAGACTTGTGATTCGATTACACAGGTTTATTATATTAGTTCCCAAAATAATTTCTCCAAAAATTTCTTCAAATTACCTAAAGCTGTATAGGGAACACGGACCCGTGCAGATCTCTTGCCCACGCTGCTGCTCACGAGCCACTCCCACAGCGAGACAAAGAAGAAGTCTACACTGATGAGAAGCCAAGCTTTTCTTCAACGGCACTTTATGCGTCATTACTGATGACTGTGGTCATTGCTACCATGACTACAGGAAAAAAAGGCGTGAAGAAGTTGATGCGCTTGCGCTCTTTGAGGACGACCGCACTGGGAGTTCAGGCGTGCGGCGTATTCTTCTACGTGTTCATGGTATGTTCGCCAGCGATGTTTCCAAGTCCCTTTTCGGCCGAGATGTTCAGCCGCTTTGGAATGGGTTGGATGTACAATGCTGGAGGTGTCACCCAATACAGAATTTGGACAGAGCCGCTTTTGGCGCACCGAGGAGGCTGGGCCGTGGCGCAGCGCTGTCGCCGACCACTAGACTTGCTTGTTTTCGTGCACGCCTGCGCGTACGAGTGGAGACGCCGGGCAGCGCTACGGGATACGCTCTTCGAAGAGGCGGCAGCGCGTAATTTAAGCACGGCGGGAGTCTTCTTCGTGGGACGGCGTACCAACAAAAAGGATCTGGACGCATGGCTCGATCTGGAGGCGGACATGACAGGAGACCTGGTGGTGTTCCCGATTGAAGACGGGAAATTCAACATAACGCCCAAGTTCCTGGGAGGCATGCGCTGGGTAGCCGACCACTGTCCCACCGTCAAGTGGATCCTTAAGATAGACGACGACGTTATGGTTGACCCATTTAAGGTGCGTAGAGGAGACGATTGGTATCTATGCTTTCGAAAAACGTGTGTAAATTGAAAATTTTGATAACCTAGTAAGATCTGGTGTCTGCTTTGTCAAATGATGTATGATTTTTCGGAAAGAGAAACGCAGTTTGTCATTTTCAACGGACACGTGAAAAAAATATTTTTGGGCATTGGAAAGGCACAGAAAATGTCTAAATTCTTAGTGTACGACTTCAATACCGGTAAGCCAGGTGCCTACAAATGAAATAAAAGAATGAAATGCAAGTGGCAGTAGTGATGTATCACAGTAAACTGCGACCTGCTGGTCTTTTTTAATGCGCGCTAAATCCACTCAGTACAAAGGTGTCTTGAGTTCTGCCTTCACTGAAACGACACAACAACGCGGATATTGAAAATACTTGAGTGAAGCTGGTATGCTGTCTATAGATTTGACAAAGCATCTGTGTGTTTCTGACAATTTTAGCACGGATGGTACGATGTGAGATTATGGCAATAGCAATCTTTAGATGGAGCCAAATTACCCGGGATTGTAATTCAGTCTAAATCGATTCTCACACGCGTAGGAACTGTTACCATTCGTTTTGCATAGTTTTCATTTGTGGTTTGTCATTGACATACTTGCAACTAGTTTGGGAAATTATTAGTTGCTTTGGTGGCCGGTACAGTAATCGTCTCCCTTATAATAGGATATTTTATCCGCTTTATATTCGCCTCCCGAGGGTACCAAACAAGAACGCTTCTCCTTTCGTCGAGGAAGATCACCACAGTGCACGGTCTGATCATTGTTCTCGCAGGTCCCAACTATGCTTCTATTTTGCAGGGTGTTTCGGGGAAGACATCATGCAACTAAAAAAAAAAATAGTAGACTAGAAACAGAAAAAAAACAATATTTGCAGGAACACACTCTCTGACCAAGCGAACATAACGTGCGGCAAAACACCTCTAATTATGAGTCTAATTAACACAATCACACTAATTAACTTTTAATTATTGCAGATGGGCTTACAGTTTTCATGGGCAGTTTGATGCCGTGAATGAGATGATGCCAAATTATTTTTGAAACGAAGAAACACTCATTTTTCTAGAGGCATGCAGCTCGATGAAATCAGACGATTTTTTCCACACGCAACCGGAACTGAGCGCGCAAGAAGTCTGGAAGTATGGCGGAAGCGCAACATCAGCTGGTGACGCTCGGCAATGAATGCAGCGCGCAATTTTAAACGTGTGTGCTAATTTCCCTTGCTAGGGAGCCTCGGCGCTTTGCTTAGACCGCGGCCGACGCTATCGTCTGCTTCGTCAACCGAAGTAAGGAGAAGGATAGTCATCGCCAACTGTAATAACGTCGCTTTGGAAACACTGATAAGTTCTGGAATGCCGCTCTGTCTGTCCTATAACCTTCGGAAGGAAACTTTTCATCTTTTCTTTTTTTAATTCATCGCTAGCATTGTGACAAAAAAAGTAACGCTATGCTTATGTGCCAGCATGTTGATGGCTGTTTAAGGCTAAACGTTGCCGGTGTACAGACATGCATTGCATTATTGAAACACTGATAATTTCTGGAATGCCGCTTTGTCTGTCCTATAACCTTCGGAAGGAACCTTTTCATCTTTTCTTTTTTTAATTCATCGCTAGCATTGTGACAAAAAAAGTAACGCTATGCTTATGTGCCAGCATGTTGATGGCTGTTTAAGGCTAAACGTTGCCGGTGTACAGACATGCATTGCATTATTGAAACACTGATAGGTTCTGGAATGCCGCTCTGTCTGTCCTATAACCTTCGGAAGGAACCTTTTCATCTTTTCTTTTTTTAAATTCATCGCTGGCATTGTGACAAAAAAAGTAACGCTATGCTTATGTGCCAGCATGTTGATGGCTGTTTAAGGCTAAAAGTTGCCGGTGTACAGACATGCATTGCATTATTGAAACACTGATAAGTTCTGGAATGCCGCTCTGTCTGTCCTATAACCTTCGGAAGAAACATTTTCATCTTTTCTTTTTTTAAATTCATCGCTAGCATTGTGACAAAAAAAGTAACGCTATGCTTATGGGCCAGCATGTTGATGGCTGTTTAAGGCTAAACGTTGCCGGTGTACAGACATGCATTGCATTATTGAAACACTGATAGGTTCTGGAATGCCGCTCTGTCTGTCCTATAACCTTCGGGAGGAACCTTTTCATCTTTTCTTTTTTTAAATTCATCGCTGGCATTGTGACAAAAAAAGTAACGCTATGCTTATGTGCCAGCATGTTGATGGCTGTTTAAGGCTAAACGTTGCCGGTGTACAGACATGCATTGCATTATTGAAACACTGATAAGTTCTGGAATGCCGCTCTGTCTGTCCTATAACCTTCGGAAGAAACATTTTCATCTTTTCTTTTTTTAAATTCATCGCTAGCATTGTGACAAAAAAAGTAACGCTATGCTTATGGGCCAGCATGTTGATGGCTGTTTAAGGCTAAACGTTGCCGGTGTACAGAAATGGATCGCATTATTGAAACACTGATAAGTTCTGGAATGCCGCTTTGTCTGTCCTATAACCTTCGGAAGAAACATTTTCATCTTTTCTGTTTTTAAATTCATCGCTAGCATTGTGACAAAAAAAGTAACGCTATGCTTATGTGCTAGCATGTTGATGGCTGTTTAAGGCTAAACGTTGCCGGTGTACAGACATGCATTGCATTATTGAAACACTAATAAGTTCTGGAATGCCGCTCTGTCTGTCCTATAACCTTCGGAAGGGACCTTTTCATCTTTTCTTTTTTTAAATTCATCGCTAGCATTGTGACAAAAAAAGTAACGCTATGCTTATGTGCCAGCATGTTGATGGCTGTTTAAGGCTAAACGTTGCCGGTGTACAGACATGCATTGCATTATTGAAACACTGATAGGTTCTGGAATGCCGCTCTGTCTGTCCTATAACCTTCGGAAGAAACATTTTCATCTTTTCTTTTTTTAAATTCATCGCTAGCATTGTGACAAAAAAAGTAACGCTATGCTTATGGGCCAGCATGTTGATGGCTGTTTAAGGCTAAACGTTGCCGGTGTACAGACATGCATTGCATTATTGAAACACTGATAGGTTCTGGAATGCCGCTCTGTCTGTCCTATAACCTTCGGAAGAAACATTTTCATCTTTTCTTTTTTTAAATTCATCGCTAGCATTGTGACAAAAAAAGTAACGCTATGCTTATGGGCCAGCATGTTGATGGCTGTTTAAGGCTAAACGTTGCCGGTGTACAGACATGCATTGCATTATTGAAACACTGATAAGTTCTGGAATGCCGCTCTGTCTGTCCTATAACCTTCGGAAGGAACCTTTTCATCTTTTCTTTTTTTAATTCATCGCTAGCATTGTGACAAAAAAAGTAACGCTATGCTTATGTGCCAGCATGTTGATGGCTGTTTAAGGCTAAACGTTGCCGGTGTACAGACATGCATTGCATTATTGAAACACTGATAGGTTCTGGAATGCCGCTCTGTCTGTCCTATAACCTTCGGAAGGAACCTTTTCATCTTTTCTTTTTTTAAATTCATCGCTGGCATTGTGACAAAAAAAGTAACGCTATGCTTATGTGCCAGCATGTTGATGGCTGTTTAAGGCTAAACGTTGCCGGTGTACAGACATGCATTGCATTATTGAAACACTGATAAGTTCTGGAATGCCGCTCTGTCTGTCCTATAACCTTCGGAAGAAACATTTTCATCTTTTCTTTTTTTAAATTCATCGCTAGCATTGTGACAAAAAAAGTAACGCTATGCTTATGGGCCAGCATGTTGATGGCTGTTTAAGGCTAAACGTTGCCGGTGTACAGAAATGGATTGCATTATTGAAACACTGATAAGTTCTGGAATGCCGCTTTGTCTGTCCTATAACCTTCGGAAGAAACATTTTCATCTTTTCTGTTTTTAAATTCATCGCTAGCATTGTGACAAAAAAAGTAACGCTATGCTTATGTGCCAGCATGTTGATGGCTGTTTAAGGCTAAACGTTGCCGGTGTACAGACATGCATTGCATTATTGAAACACTAATAAGTTCTGGAATGCCGCTCTGTCTGTCCTATAACCTTCGGAAGGGACCTTTTCATCTTTTCTTTTTTTAAATTCATCGCTAGCATTTTGACAAAAAAAGTAACGCTATGCTTATGTGCCAGCATGTTGATGGCTGTTTAAGGCTAAACGTTGCCGGTGTACAGACATGCATTGCATTATTGAAACACTGATAAGTTCTGGAATGCCGCTTTGTCTGTCCTATAACCTTCGGAAGAAACATTTTCATCTTTTCTTTTTTTAAATTCATCGCTGGCATTGTGACAAAAAAAGTAACGCTATGCTTATGTGCCAGCATGTTGATGGCTGTTTAAGGCTAAACGTTGCCGGTGTACAGACATGCATTGCATTATTGAAACACTGATAAGTTCTGGAATGCCGCTCTGTCTGTCCTATAACCTTCGGAAGGGACCCTTTCATCTTTTCTTTTTTTAAATTCATCGCTAGCATTGTGACAAAAAAAGTAACGCTATGCTTATGTGCCAGCATGTTGATGGCTGTTTAAGGCTAAACGTTGCCGGTGTACAGACATGCATTGCATTATTGAAACACTGATAAGTTCTGGAATGCCGCTCTGTCTGTCCTATAACCTTCGGAAGGGACCCTTTCATCTTTTCTTTTTTTAAATTCATCGCTAGCATTGTGACAAACAAAGTAACGCTATGCTTATGTGCCAGCATGTTGACGGCTGTTTAAGGCTAAACGTTGCCGGTGTACAGACATGCATTGCATTATTGAAACACTGATAAGTTCTGGAATGCCGCTTTGTCTGTCCTATAACCTTCGGAAGAAACATTTTCATCTTTTCTTTTTTTAAATTCATCGCTAGCATTGTGACAAAAAAAGTAACGCTATGCTTATGGGCCAGCATGTTGATGGCTGTTTAAGGCTAAACGTTGCCGGTGTACAGAAATGGATTGCATTATTGAAACACTGATAAGTTCTGGAATGCCGCTTTGTCTGTCCTATAACCTTCGGAAGAAACATTTTCATCTTTTCTTTTTTTAAATTCATCGCTAGCATTGTGACAAAAAAAGTAACGCTATGCTTATGGGCCAGCATGTTGATGGCTGTTTAAGGCTAAACGTTGCCGGTGTACAGAAATGGATTGCATTATTGAAACACTGATAAGTTCTGGAATGCCGCTTTGTCTGTCCTATAACCTTCGGAAGAAACATTTTCATCTTTTCTGTTTTTAAATTCATCGCTAGCATTGTGACAAAAAAAGTAACGCTATGCTTATGTGCCAGCATGTTGATGGCTGTTTAAGGCTAAACGTTGCCGGTGTACAGACATGCATTGCATTATTGAAACACTAATAAGTTTTGGAATGCCGCTCTGTCTGTCCTATAACCTTCGGAAGGGACCTTTTCATCTTTTCTTTTTTTAAATTCATCGCTAGCATTGTGACAAAAAAAGTAACGCTATGCTTATGTGCCAGCATGTTGATGGCTGTTTAAGGCTAAACGTTGCCGGTATACAGACATGCATTGCATTATTGAAACACTAATTAGTTCTGGAATGCCGCTCTGTCTGTCCTATAACCTTCGGAAGGACCTTTTCATCTTTTCTTTTTTTAAATTCATCGCTAGTATTGTGACAAAAAAAGTAACGCTATGCTTATGTGCCAGCATGTTGATGGCTGTTTAAGGCTAAACGTTGCCGGTGTACAGACATGCATTGCATTATTGAAACACTGATAAGTTCTGGAATGCCGCTCTGTCTGTCCTATAACCTTCGGAAGGGACCCTTTCATCTTTTCTTTTTTTAAATTCATCGCTAGCATTGTGACAAAGAAAGTAACGCTATGCTTATGTGCCAGCATGTTGACGGCTGTTTAAGGCTAAACGTTGCCGGTGTACAGACATGCATTGCATTATTGAAACACTGATAAGTTCTGGAATGCCGCTCTGTCTGTCCTATAACCTTCGGAAGGAACCTTTTCATCTTTTCTTTTTTTAAATTCATCGCTAGCATTGTGACAAAAAAAGTAACGCTATGCTTATGTGCCAGCATGTTGATGGCTGTTTAAGGCTAAATGTTGCCGGTGTACAGACATGCATTGCATTATTGAAACCCTAATAAGTTCTGGAATGCCGCTCTGTCTGTCCTATAACCTTCGGAAGGAACCTTTTCATCTTTTCTTTTTTTAAATTCATCGCTAGCATTGTGACAAAAAAAGTAACGCTATGCTTATGTGACAGCATGTTGATGGCTGTTTAAGGCTAAACGTTGCCGGTGTACAGACATGCATTGCATTATTGAAACACTAATAAGTTCTGGAATGCCGCTCTGTCTGTCCTATAACCTTCGGAAGGAACCTTTTCATCTTTTCTTTTTTTAAATTCATCGCTAGCATTGTGACAAAAAACGTAACGCTATGCTTATGTGCCAGCATGTTGATGGCTGTTTAAGGCTAAACGTTGCCGGTGTACAGACATTAATTGCATTATTGAAACACTGATAAGTTCTGGAATGCCGCTTTGTCTGTCCTATAACCTTCGGAAGAAACATTTTCATCTTTTCTTTTTTTAAATTCATCGCTAGCATTGTGACAAAAAAAGTAACGCTATGCTTATGTGACAGCATGTTGATGGCTGTTTAAGGCTAAACGTTGCCGGTGTACAGACCTGCATTGCATTATTGAAACACTGATAAGTTCTGGAATGCCGCTTTGTCTGTCCTATAACCTTCGGAAGGAACCTTTTCATCTTTTCTTTTTTTAAATTCATCGCTAGCATTGTGACAAAAAACGTAACGCTATGCTTATGTGCCAGCATGTTGATGGCTGTTTAAGGCTAAACGTTGCCGGTGTACAGACATTAATTGCATTATTGAAACACTAATAAGTTCTGGAATGCCGCTCTGTCTGTCCTATAACCTTCGAAAGGGACCTTTTCATCTTTTCTTTTTTTAAATTCATCGCTAACATTGTGACAAAAAAAGTAACGCTATGCTTATGTGCCAGCATGTTGATGGCTGCTTAAGGCTAAACGTTGCCGGTGTACAGACATGCATTGCATTATTGAAACACTAATAATTTCTGGAATGCCGCTCTGTCTGTCCTATAACCTTCGGAAGGGACCTTTTCATCTTTTCTTTTTTTAAATTCATCGCTAGCATTGTGACAAAAAAAGAAACGCTATTGTAGTGAACTACACGAGGATATACGAAGACAAGGATGAAGTAGGCGAGAATACCACGAAGACGAGGATAAGGACGACAAAGTGCCGCTGCGCTGCTCGAGCTCGCTTGTGGAAGGCCTAGACTGGCTGTGCTCTTGTGTGGTTCTTTGTGCAACTTGGAGAGGGCTATTATCCCTGTTAAAGGACAGAAACACCCCCTTTCACTTGGTGGAGGTCAGGATTTCCTGCCGTCCTGGAGCTTCGAAGCCGCACACTCCCGACACAAGCAATGACCGACGCTACCACCCCCAGTCCAACCGGCCCCTAATCCGCCGTCTTTTGCGCTGGAGCTTCGCGCCAGCGTGATCCTCCTATCTTCAGCGGAACCGGCGACCATGACGTGGAAGATTGGCTGTCATCATATGAGCGGGTCAGTACGCACAACAAATGGGACGACGGTCTCAAATTAAATAACGTGATATTCTACCTGACGGACGTTGCCAACCTGTGGTTCCGCAACCACGAGGCCGATATCTCCTCGTGGTCTGCTTTCAAGACTACTTTTTCCGATATCTTCGGTAGGCCTGCAGTGCGCAAGCTGCGCGCTGAGCAACGCTTGCGCCGCCGTGCACAGCTACCCGGCGAAAATTTTACGAGTTATATTGAAGATGTTGTAGATCTGTGCAAGCGCGTGGACGCTTCAATGACAGAACAGGCCAAGATTAGTCATATTTTACAAGGAATCGACGATGACGCGTGCCAAATGCTTCTGGCCAGAAACCCAGCAACCGTGGTCGACGTCATCAATGCATGCCAAAATTTTGAGGAATTACGCAAGCGCCGTCAAATCACTCGTTCTTCGCTCTCACACCAGGAGCCTCTTGCAGCTTTAACAGCTGACGCAGAACAGTCCCCCTTGCTGCAACAAATCAAGCAGTTCATTCGAGAAGAAGTTGCCCGTCAACTGTCCCTCGTTCCCCATCGTCCAGACGCTTCCTCTTCTTTGGCGCCAAAGTTGCAGCAAGTCATCCGCGAACAAGTCGCAGAAGCACTTCCTACGCTTCCTGAAGCTCCTGCCGTCGCTCCTTTGACATACGTCGGAGCACCACTACAATATAGCCAACCGTCTGTCCCAGCCCCTTTGACCTACGCGGCAGTGGCTGCGCGGCCTCCGCCTGAGCCGTTACCACCCGTGCAGCCTGTCCTACGCCATGCACCGCTTCCTCAAACGGCTCCGCTTCATCCTGCGACTCCGCGCTATTACAACCCGTGGCGTACTTCTGACAATCGCCCAATTTGTTACTACTGTGGTTGCCCTGAACACGTGGCCCGTCGGTGCCGTCGCCGCATGGCTGCGCGTCCCGAGCCTGCGTCTTCGGAGTACTCCCCACCGCTGCTTCGTTCTACTCCGTCTTCTCCTGCATACGCCGCCGAACAGCGTTCGTACACGACCAATCGTTCTCCTTCTCCACGTCGCAGGTCACTGTCACCAATGCGCCGGCGACCACCACCTGCTGACGAGGGAAACTAAGCTCCGCGGTTCCTGAGGCAAGAACTGCGTACTCTGCGAAAAGCTCAAGGCCTCATATTTCTCCCACGAACGTTATAATGATTTCTATCGATGGTCTGTCCGTATATGCGCTGGTCGATACGGGTGCTGCAGTGTCAGTGATTCATGAGCAACTCTGCCGACGATTACGAAAAGTTACGACGTCATTTAACGGTTTGTCACTCCGCACTGCCAGTGAAGAGAGAATTGCACCTTTAGCAGCATGTACAGCGCGTGTCGTCATTGAAGGTATTTTGTACAGTGTCGAGTTCGTCGTTTTGTCATCTTGTTCCCACGACGTGATCCTCGGATGGGACTTCTTGTCTAAACATAACGCCGTGATCGATTGCGCCCGAGCTGAAGTAGAATTTTCTGCACTGTGCGACGCACTGCCCGACGACAACCGTTCAGTGTGTCCTCAAAAGCTCACCATCGCTGAAGATGTCGACGTAGCACCAGAGGCTTGTGCCCTTGTGCCTCTTTTGTGTCCTGCTGTGTCAGACGTTAGTGTTTTATTTACGCCGTCTGCATCCTTCATCCACCGCAAGCACCTGCCGCTGCCATCTGCTGTTCTCAATGTTCACGGTGGCTTCACGAAGCTACTCATCTACAATCCGTCTCCGCACCCGATTACTCTGCTACGTGGGGAATCTCCGGGTTCTATTCAACCAGCCCACCTTCTCTCTGGCCTGGACGCCTCCGAGACCTACCGCAGCAACTACATTGATGCTCTGCAGTCCGATCCGACGCCTGATTCGTTGCCAGACGACTTCTTCCGAACCGCCATCGATGACGCTCTTCCTTCCACCTACCGGACTCAGCTTGTGGCCCTTTTACAGACATTTCGCTTCGCCTTCGACGCCGCCCACACACCTCTCGGCCGTACTTCCACAGTCGCGCATCACATTCAGACCGGCTCTAACTCGCCTTTTCGACAGCGCCCCTATCGTGTGTCAGCGGCAGAACGTCGCGTGATCAATGAGCAAGTTGAGGACATGCTACAACGTGGTGTAATCCGTCCATCACAAAGCCCCTGGTCTTCACCAGTGGTGCTAGTGAAAAAGAAAGATGGCTCGTTTCGCTTTTGTATCGACTACCGGCGCCTCAACAAGATTACCCACAAGGACAATTACCCCCTTCCGCGTATAGACGACGCTCTTGATTGCCTCCAAGGTGCCGAGTACTTTTCATCTCTTGATTTACGTTCAGGTTACTGGCAAGTACCAATGGCCGCCTGTGACAGAGAGAAGACCGCATTTGTGACGCCGGATGGCCTCTATGAATTTAATGTGATGCCCTTCGGTCTGTGCAATGCGCCCGCCACATTCGAAAGGATGATGGATAACATCTTGCGGAAGTTCAAGTGGCACATCTGCCTCTGCTACTTGGACGACATTGTTGTCTTTTCCACCGACTTCGCTACGCACCTAGAGCGCTTGCGGCAAGTTTTGGTTTGCCTTACTGACGCCGGCCTGCAACTGAATCTCAAGAAGTGCCACTTCGGTGCCAGGGAGTTGACTATTTTGGGGCACATCGTCTCTAAGGAAGGTGTTCGCCCTGATCCGGCCAAGCTGCGCGCAGTGGCGGAGTTTCCTAAGCCGGTTTCGCTCAAGCAACTTCGAAGCTTCATAGGTCTATGCTCCTATTTTCGGCGCTTCGTGCAGAATTTTGCTTCAATAATTGCACCCCTGACGAAACTACTCGGAGGAAACAATGACTTAACTGCGTAATCGGTCGAGTGCGACGAAGCGTTCAACGCATTGCGCCGTCTTTTGACTTCGCCACCAATCCTTCGCCACTACGACCCGACAGCACCCACCGAGGTCCATACTGATGCGAGTGGCGTTGGCCTCGGAGCTGTCTTGGCACAACGGAAAAATGGTTTTCACGAATACGTCGTCGCGTACGCGAGTCGTGTCCTCTCTAAAGCCGAATGCAACTACTCAGTTACGGAAAAGGAGTGTTTGACAATTGTGTGGGCATTGACGAAATTCCGACCCTACCTTTACGGTCGCCAGTTTGACGTCGTCACGGACCACCACGCGTTATGTTGGCTGTCCTCTCTTAAAGACCCGTCCGGCAGCCTCGCACGATGGGCTCTCCGCCTACAGGAATTTGACATCCGCGTTATATATCGCTCTGGCCGTAAACACATGGACGCCGACGCACTGTCTCGTTCTCCCCTCTCCAACGAACCTGCTTGCTCTACGGCGGCTGATCCCGTCCTCTCCTCTCTAACCATCGCTGACATGCCTGCGGAGCAGCGCAAAGACCCGTGGCTCGCCTCTCTTATCGACGTCGTGTCCACTTCTAACGCTGCTGCACCTTCTCGGACTTTACGCCGTCAAGCACCACACTTTGCCCTACGAGATGGCCTTCTCTACCGCCGCAATTATATGACTGATGGTCGACGATGGCTTCTCGTCATTCCTCGCCATTTACGACATGAAATTTGCGCCTCTTTCCATGCCGACCCTCAGTGTGCCCATCCTGGTGTCGTCAAGACGTTTCAAAAAATCTCTCAACGCTACTATTGGCGCGGCATGTACGGTTATATTCGCAAATACGTCCGCTCCTGCATCGCCTGTCAGCGCCGGAAGTCATCCACACCTCGTGCTTCTGGCCCCTTACAACCACTTCCATGCCCGGCCCGGCCTTTTGACCGCATTGGCGTTGATCTTTACGGGCCACTTCCCTGCACGGTTTCTGGGAACCGGTGGATTATCGTCGGCATCGACCACCTCACCCGGTATGCCGAGACCGCCGCTTTACCCGCCGCTACTGCCCGTGAAGTTGCCCTGTTCTTACTCCATCATTTTGTTCTTCGCCACGGCGCACCGCGAGAGCTGCTAAGTGACCGAGGACGCGTCTTCCTATCCAACGTCGTTGAAGCTCTACTGGCCGAATGTCGCGTCATACATCGGACCACAACGGCCTACCACCCTCAAACTAACGGGCTGACTGAGCGCTTCAATCGTACTCTCGGAAATATGCTGACGATGTACGTTGCCGCCGATCAGACGAACTGGGACGCTGTTCTTCCTTTCGTGACATACGCTTACAACACCGCCACGCAGTCAACTACTGGATTTAGCCCTTTTTTCCTCCTTTATGGGCGTGAGGCGTCGTCCACGATGGACACTATTTTACCATATCGTCCTGACTCCTCCGAGTGTACTCTCCTTTCAGACGTTGCCAAACATGCGGAGGAATGTCGCCAGTTGGCCCGGTGTTTTACATCGGAATCTCAAGGCCGCCAAAAGCATCACCACGACAAAGATGAGACGCCACACGTTTTTCCTGCAGGATCCCTTGTTTGGCTTTGGGTTCCCGGCACCCCACCGGGACTGTCATCAAAATTTCGAACCGAGTATCACGGCCCCTACCGCATTATCCGTCAAACCTCCCCTGTGAATTACATCGTGGAGCCACTCACTACCTCTTCGGACATGCGTCATCGCGGCCGCGAAACTGTGCACGTGAACCGCCTTAAAACGTACTACGATCCGCTCCTCTTGCCCTCACCATAGGTCGCCAGGATGGCTCCACCTCGCCCCGGGGGAAATTGTAGTGAACTACACGAGGATATACGAAGACAAGGATGAAGTAGGCGAGAATACCACGAAGACGAGGATAAGGACGACAAAGTGCCGCTGCGCTGCTCGAGCTCGCTTGTGGAATGCCTAGACTGGCTGTGCTCTTGTGTGGTTCTTTGTGCAACTTGGAGAGGGCTATTATCCCTGTTAAAGGACAGAAACACCCCCTTTCACTATGCTTATGTGCCAGCATGTTGATGGCTGTTTAAGGCTAAACGTTGCCGGTGTACAGACATGCATTGCATTATTGAAACACTAATAAGTTCTGGAATGCCGCTCTGTCTGTCCTATAACCTTAGGAAGGAACCTTTTCATCTTTTCTTTTTTTAAATTCATCGCTAGCATTGTGACAAAAAAAGTAACGCTATGCTTATGTGACAGCATGTTGATGGCTGTTTAAGGCTAAACGTTGCCGGTGTACAGACATGCATTGCATTATTGAAACACTAATAAGTTCTGGAATGCCGCTCTGTCTGTCCTATAACCTTCGGAAGGGACCTTTTCATCTTTTCTTTTTTTAAATTCATCGCTAGCATTGTGACAAAAAAAGTAACGCTATGCTTATGTGCCAGCATGTTGATGGCTGTTTAAGGCTAAACGTTGCCGGTGTAGAGACATGCATTGCATTATTGAAACACTGATAAGTTCTGGAATGCCGCTTTGTCTGTCCTATAACCTTCGGAAGAAACATTTTCATTTCTTTTTTTAAATTCATCGCTAGCATTGTGACAAAAATAACGCTATGCTTATGTGACAGCATGTTGATGACTGTTTAAGGCTAAACGTTGCCGGTGTACAGACCTGCATTGCATTATTGAAAC
This sequence comes from Amblyomma maculatum, assembly GCF_055883805.1. Classification (NCBI taxonomy): domain Eukaryota; kingdom Metazoa; phylum Arthropoda; class Arachnida; order Ixodida; family Ixodidae; genus Amblyomma; species Amblyomma maculatum. The sequence continues at coordinate 44,663,530 of NC_139351.1, forward strand.
ACTGATAAGTTCTGGAATGCCGCTTTGTCTGTCCTATAACCTTCGGAAGGAACCTTTTCATCTTTTCTTTTTTTAAATTCATCGCTAGCATTTTGAAAAAAAAAAGTAACGCTATGCTTATGTACCAGCATGTTGATGGCTGTTTAAGGCTAAACGTTGCCGGTGTACAGACATGCATTGCATTATTGAAACACTAATAAGTTCTGGAATGCCGCTTTGTCTGTCCTATAACCTTCGGAAGGAACCTTTTCATCTTTTCTTCTTTTAAATTCATCGCTAGCATTGTGACAAAAAAAGTAACGCTATGCTTATGTGCCAGCATGTTGATGGCTGTTTAAGGCTAAACGTTGCCGGTGTACAGACATGCATTGCATTATTGAAACACTAATAAGTTCTGGAATGCCGCTCTGTCTGACCTATAACCTTCGGAAGGAACCTTTTAATCTTTTCTTTTTTTAAATTCATCGCTAGCATTGTGACAAAAAAAGTAACGCTATGCTTATGTGACAGCATGTTGATGGCTGTTTAAGGCTAAACGTTGCCGGTGTACAGACATGCATTGCATTATTGAAACACTGATAAGTTCTGGAATGCCGCGTTGTCTGTCCTATAACCTTCGGAAGAAACATTTTCATCTTTTCTTTTTTTAAATTCATCGCTAGCATTGTGACAAAAAAGACCCGCTATGCTTATGAGCCAGCATGTTGATGGCTGTTTAAGGCTAAACGTTGCCGGTGTACAGACATGCATTGCATTATTGAAACACTAATAAGTTCTGGAATGCCGCTTTGTCTGTCCTATAACCTTCGGAAGGAACCTTTTCATCTTTTCTTTTTTTAAATTCATCGCTAGCATTGTGACAAAAAAAGTAACGCTATGCTTATGTTCCAGCATGTTGATGGCTGTTTAAGGCTAAACGTTGCCGGTGTACAGACATGCATTGCATTATTGAAACACTGATAAGTTCTGGAATGCCGCTTTGTCTGTCTTATAACCTTCGGAAGAAACATTTTCATCTTTTCTTTTTTTAAATTCATCGCTAGCATTGTGACAAAAAAAGTAACACTATGCTTATGTGACAGCATGTTGATGGCTGCTTAAGGCTAAACGTTGCCGGTGTACAGACATGCATTGCATTATTGAAACACTGATAAGTTCTGGAATGCCGCTTTGTCTGTCCTATAACCTTGGGAAGAAACATTTCCATCTTTTCTTTTTTTAAATTCATCGCTAGCATTGTGACAAAAAAGTAACGCTATGCTTATGTGACAGCATGTTGATGGCTGTTTAAGGCTAAACGTTGCCGGTGTACAGACATGCATTGCATTATTTGAGTCGAACTTCTATTGATTTTAACGCAGTATTGTCTTGACAGCTAAAAAAGGTTGAGAATTTCTTCGTAAGTTGGAAAGATTGCTGAAAAAAATCAGTATATTCGCTATACACTGGTTTGCACAAGATAGTTGGATACGGTTGTTGTGTGCTGGATCACACTCGTCTCGTGTTGTACCAACTGGTAGGCTTCGACTTCCGATGCTAAGCATGCACTTTCTAGTTGCCTGTATAACAAATGAGAATAAACTGAATAGGTTAGCTTTAATGAGTAAGTTCGTTGCAGCTGTACTTGTATACCCCGTGAAAGTAATACCGCTGGGGATGACAGGAAATGATTTTCACAGGACGTGTTTGAACTTATTGCTGCTCATTTTGCTACACAGAAGAGTGCAGTCTTTAAAGAAGTTCAATGCAGAAATGAGCATCTCTCCGGGTATCTCCTCAGCAATTATGTTGAGATGCGGCTTCCAGTCTTTAGGGTTCACTGACGTTATCTAAAAAAAACTTCGTTCTTAGCATATTCGAAGAGCGTATCCAGCAGTGACAAATCGTGCGACATTGGAGGCCTGTTCTCCCCCCCCCCCCTTCTCGCCCAATCCATTGATTGGGAAAGATGCCTGCCAGGAAGGACAAAAGAAAGTATCTTCGAGGCTCCGCCATGCTAAATTCAGTTTTTTTAAACGACCACTGGTAGTTCCGCTGGAAATTGAGAGACAGCGCCTTTTAGAACGCAGTATGTGTGTTCTTTTTCCAACTAATGCTTCCATCGGTGAAGTAGGGACCAACAATACGGCTGCTACACATGCCACACCGAGGATATTCTGACCTTTTTACACGGTTCTTGTGCTGCTGTAGCCAATGTGGGTTATATTGTCGCACCAATAATGGGCATTGTGCAAAAATGACATTCCAGTGCCTGCAAAATTGGACCTCATCTGTCCAAATTATTATGCTTAGAAATTCTGGGTGTTCATAACATTTAAATATGCACAATTTTAAAAACTGAGCCATTTCTCAAAGTCATTCGATGAGCGTTCCTCGTGAAAACACACATTATAAGGTTTGCGGCTGTGTCTTTAAAGTGACCTGAAAACTTAAGCAGCGCTAGCTCTGGACCCATTAGAAATTTACCTGACGCTAAGCTTTCCGCCTTATAAAACGTAAGCGAGGACATAGATGCCAAAATGATCGGTTCCACTCCCTGGCATTTTGCTTTTCTGAACATGTACTGATTCACTGTATGCTTAAATCGATTAAATATTGATGTGATCTTGGTACGAGTTGGCACACAGCGACGAGGATGTTGGACAGCATGCAGTCTGGATGCCAGCTCCTCATCAATTTCCGCGCTGGAATAAGCGACCACAACATCCACCTACTCAACAGTGGAGTTTCGGAGTTGCGCTGGCGTGGCCATTCCCATATTTAACTTGATACGACGTGACTATTTGTACTAGGGCGGCACTTCCACACATCGAAATGATTTGAAACACTGGCACGGTAATGGTCTTGTCACATGCACACCTAAAAAAAGCGCCAGAAGGTTTTGAGAAACACATGCTTACAACAACCGCAAGAACAGTCTGATAGCATATAACCAATGCCACGCAAACCCCCACGCGGAGAAACTTTTATGCGAAGCGTATTGCTAGAGGTAAACCACAGCCCTTCGTGACGGTTACACGCCATGCAAAGAATGTAGAATGCTACGTCACACCACGTGATACGCTGACGTCACGACAGAGGAGAGACGGGGGTCCAGCTCGCGCCGTCGGCTGCGGTTGCACGCCGTGCGGGCCACGCGGTATGGTGACGTCACACCACGTGATATGCCGACGTCACGACAGAGGAGAGACAGGGGACCGGCTCGAGCCGTCGGCTGCGGTTTCACGCCCTGCGGACCACGCGGTATGGTGACGTCACACCACGTGATACGCCGACGTCACGACAGAGGAGAGACAGGGGACCGGCTCGAGCCGTCGGCTGCGGTTTCACGCCCTGCGGACCACGTGGTATGGTGACGTCACACCACGTGATACGCTGACGTCACGAGAGAGGAAAGATTGGGGACCGGCTCGCGCCGTCGGCTGCGGTTGCACGCCGTGCGGACCACGTGGTATGGTGACGTCACACCAAGTGATACGCTTACGTCACGACAGAGGAGATCTAACCAAGGAAAGAAAAGTTTAGCCAAGTGTAACCATGGAAAGCCGAGTTTAACCATCAATATGCTTCGCATCTGACCAGGCTTAACCAAGCTAAGCCTCAGCCATTTTTTCCAATACCGTTCACCCCATATGCAGGGATTATAGGAAGTTGGAAGCTCAACCTAATGAGTAACTGAATGCATAATGACTTCTCAAATCAAGCTCCCCAGACAGCCATAACAGGAGTGGCGAACAAAAAATTAAAACTGCAGCTCAGCCTATCGGGGCTCTCAGAACCGATGTCCTTGCGGCTGGCGGTGATTATCCTTTTCTTGTACCGAGTAACGAAGGAGACGATAACGGCGGATAGGTTCAAGCGCCTATGCTCCCTAGCCAGGGAAATTAGCACACGCGCTTCGAATTGGGCGCTGCATTCATTACGACACATCACCAGCGGACGTACCGCTTGCGCCACATTTCTGGTGCTACTCGTGCGCTAAGCTTCGGTCGCGTGCGGGAAAACTGTAGGGTTCCATCGAGGTGCAGAGCTACAGAAAATGAATTTTTCTTCATTTTAAAACAAATATGGTATCTCATGGTTCACGGCATCAAACTGTCTATTGAAACTAACATCCAAAGGGCAGTTTTTAAGAAGTTAATTAGTAAAATTTGTTAAATGTACTCATAATTAAAGGTGTTTTGCAGCAAGTGATGTCCGCTGGGACAGAAAATGTGTTCTTGAAAATATTGTTCTGTTTTGAATCTACTATGTCTCAAAATTACATAAAGGGTTCCCGAAACATTCTGTATATTTTGTTAAAGAGTGTCGTGTATTGATTTTTGTGTCGTTGTTGGGTTCCGTGCACCGAGCTCAGACAAAACAAGCAAAGAGCTCCGCGCTTGCGTCTCAGCTGCCGACGCAGCGGCGTACGCCTGCTGCCGCTGTACCATTCGTGCTGACGAGAGTGACGGCTAGCTGGCCAAGGATAGACGCCCTCAGAAGAGGAACGTTGGTGGCTGCGGGAAGGTTTTGCGCTTAGAGGGACGCAAGGAAGCATCCTGTGCGATAAGTTGCATTGGAAATCTCCCCCTAACAATGAAGCTGTACATCTGACAATAGTCATTCATTTTAGAGACCGAAACATCACGATTGACTGGACTGCGAGAGATTGGCTGCGTGCTAAAGAGCTGAAATAAAAACATGGCAATATTTCAAGCAATGTTTTCGGCAGACATTCGTTAGTCTGACGCGTATGGCCGAACGTTGGTTCAAGATGCATGGACGCGTTCAGCAACGCATCGAGGCAACTGTTGCTTACTTCCACGCCGAGATGCGGGAATGCAGGGAGATTGAATTTTTCGGATACTCGTGAGCAAGTGTTCATGAAGCTACGTGCAAAACGCCTTAGGACGATGTTCTTAGAAACGTTATGAAGATGATGACATACTGCACGACGTACGGAAATTCGAGACGTAAGAACGATAAAGGCTGAATTTTTGGCTGTCATGGCGTGGCCGTAGATCCGCGAAAATGAACAACGCGTTCATGGCACTAGCGCATTGCATGCTTCCCCAGTCGTAGAAAGAAGTACGAAGGTCAGACGTCCTCCTCTGTCAAACAGAAAGGGAGTTTTAGAATGCTACAACTACACCCTAATGGACATATTGCTCGATACTGTCCACAGCCGAAAGAACTGATGCAATGCCTTCGGTGTAACGGAACAGACTACGTGCAGTGTTACTGCAAAAAGCTGGGAAAAACAGTGAAGCAAGGACGCTGAGTGAGCCAATATATCAGGATGTGCAGTTGATGGGCTGAAGGAAATTGGATCGGCTTAACACTTGTTGGACTCATTAACACAGGTTGCTCTGGTTATTTGATGCGTGCATCGGCAGCATTGTATCCAAGGTAGGAGCCCTGTACGGTTTTGCAATTAGTGCCGCGCATGCGACCAAGAATATTGGAAGATGCAACGTGGACTTGAGCGTTGACGGTGTTTTGGCGAAGGATGTCCCAGTCCTTGTTGCGCATGATAAAGCCCAGTCTGTAGATATGCTTGTTGGGTGTACATTTATTGAGTTACCTACATATGCAAGAGTGGGATGTCTTCTTCGGCTTTGGCCTCAAAATGACTGTCCTTTCGGCCCACGTAGAGCCCTACAAAAACGAAGCTTCCGCTTGAAAGCTTGGGAGGGGTCCGTGCTAAAATGGGGTACCATGAACTGGATATCATTGACTGCTGAGCAAACGCTTAAAACTAACACAGTCTATAGACACGGCGGGAAAGATATTCTGCACGCATTGTGCTTGGGGAAGTAAGTGTTCCCATGCAGCTAGCGGGTGACAGCGAGGCTGTCTTACAAAAGGGTCAGCTGCTTGGTTAAACATCGCCAGTGGCGGTGCTAGTAGTTACTGAGGAGGAAAATAGCGCTGCAAATGAACTGCATGTGCTAACTGATCGACAGCGAATACTGCGATCGGAAGTGAAGGTTGGACCCTCCGTGACCGATTCACGGTATCAAGAACTTGTAGTTCTTTTAACACTATTCGCATTTTTCACAAAGCCGCTCTGCGCATGCGCGCCGCTCCCCTGGTTGAAAACAAACTACCAACTCAAGCTACGCATGCGCACTTTTTGACCTCTGCGATTGGCGCAGCCATTACTCGTGACAGGCGTAATCAATAGATGGCGGTAACTGTCAACAAGATACACACATATTTAGCTGGCGGCTGCATTTTTCAAGGACGTTTTGAACCAGTAGCAGACGAATTTTCAAACACTCCCAGAGGCGCCACATTTTGTGAAAAAGGAAGATTCCGAGAGTGTTTCGAAATGTATTCTTCAGAGTTGGACTGCACGACAATCGTGGAGATGAAAGTCTTTGAATTTCTGGGCAGCACCCCTGTTTCACTGGTGGCCACATAACGCAAACGCGGGAGGGCGAAAAGCAATTTGAATGATTGGTAAAGGGTTGAATGGTCTTTGCTTGGTGACTGAGACCAACTTAGACACCGCTAGCCCTGTGCTCGTTGTTGACTACCGTAGGCTACAGTGAAAGAGAAGTACCCTCTTCCGAACGTCGACGACCAGTTTGAGGCTCTTGCAGGAGTTATCTTTTACACAGTTCTTGATTTGGCTCAAGGCTACTTGCAAGTGCCCCTGACAGAAGAAGCCAAGACGAAAACAGCGTTCATCTCTCCAGATGAGACTATAGTTAGTTCGAACGAATGATATTCTTCGCAGCAAATGCACCCGCTGCTTTCCAACGGCTTATGAACAGAGTGCTCGCTCAACTAAAAGGCACTATCGTGAATTGCTTTTTAGATGACATTAATTCCAACAAGAGATTGGAGTGATATGATTGATCGAGCACTTTCCTCAAGTCTTGCAAGAATTTAGAGGCGCGGGTAGAAAAAGTCGTCGTTTGCTTTTAGTTAAGTTTGTATTGTAAGGAGGACCGAGTGTTAGTTATTTTTTAAACAATTTCCTGCAAGTGACTTTCTCCCTCTCCGGCATTAGAGGACACAAATTCGGTCTGGTGGCGCGTCGAGAGAGCTATCATTGTCATGGATCATGTACGGAATTTGCGAACGGGAGAGCGACTTTTGGGACAGGGTGCGTGTGTGTTTACGAGCGTGTGTTGTGCGAGCTGACTGCTAGACATGGTTCGGTCATGATTGTTCTGTAATATGTGACCCCGTTAGACCTTTGTTTTAATACATCCTCATGCCGACGACATGCAACTTCACTACTCCCCATCAAGACAGTGAAAGAGATAACAGCAATAATACCGTTCGCAAAGAACAAGACTGCAACGACCTCGCCAAACACTCAAAAAGGTTGAAGCTCTGGCATGGCATCTACTTCAAACTAACACGTATCTTAACCTTGTTCCTGCTCACCGTCTACGTAGAGATATGCCCGGCTGTCAGCAACACCGAGCGAGCTACAAGATACCACTCAGACTTGAGTGACACGCCGCCAGGCGTGTCACTCTTAACTCATCCCGACTTTTTATTTTACGGAAGATGTATTGGCCAGCACGGAGGCGACAAACCAGAGCCGACTGATCAAACGCGTTGAGAAGGAAGCGTAGGAAACGGGGCTATATAGACTGAGAGCTCACGTTTCTTGCTGAGACCGGTCTGACCAGCACCAAACTGCAGGACAAGCAGCAGCTCCTCGGGCGAGCCTGCATGATCGTAGCGGCACATAGGGTCCTAGGCTGATGGCTCCACACAGGAATGTAGGTACAATAGGCGTCCGTCGCGTTGGTGCAAGGGTAAGGCGCCAGAGTACTGTGCCGAAGTACCCTGGTACGATCCCGACCACCGGTTGCTGCGTTTCGATTGAGACGAAACATAGAGCTGTCCGTGTGGTCGAAATTACTCCGTAGCCCTGCACTGCGGATCCTCTTTCTCTCTATTCACTTTCGCTCTCCGCTTGCCCCCTTCCTTTACGCCGTCGCAGGTGTCTACGGTACAAGTGTGGCAGATACTACGCCTTTCATTTCCTGTGAACCAATTAATATTATATATTAATTTAATTTAATTAGTTTGTGGACAATAGGCATTGAATGTTTTTCTATTTCTAAAGTAGAAGAGCTAACGCTTTAATTTATCGAGTATTATATCGGCAGTTTTTCTTCAAAAAACATTATCTGCATAACCAGATATACCTAGAAGTCTTTTTCAAAGAAAATGGTAAAGAAAATGGTACTGGTTTTACATCGTGCCTCTTTATTTTATTTACATTGATACTGCAGAATATTTATTTGCTGCTTGCTGCTATATAGCATTATATGTTTGTATTTTAATGCTTCATTCAAAACACGATGTTCAATTATTGTTTTGTCACTATTCGAACTAATCTGCTATTTTACAGGTTCTGAGCTACTTCGAGACTACGGTGGAACGGCAGTCGCGGTCTCTCCACTGTAATGCCGTCGGCGGAAAAGTGATCCGGGATCCACACAGCCGTTTCTACGTGCCGATAAAGGACTTCCCAAGAGAGAAATACTTCGTTTACTGTTCCGGATTTGCTATGCTAATGACATTTGAGGTCATGCGGGACCTTCTAAGGGTAGCCTATGTGATTCACGCCCACCCAACGGTGAGGATTGCATATTTTATATGGGGTTTTGCTCAGTCCCGTTGTTATACATGCAGCATTTGAGGCATTCATAACCGTTCGATGCTGAACGGCATGCATTCTGCATTGGGCGTTTACCGAGAGGAAGATGAGTATGATTAGAAATGTTAGGTTCACATCACCCTCATTTTGGGCGTTGTATTGGAGACTTTTAGTATAGCGTATGGACGCTGTCGTACGATAAACGCCAGCAAATTATGGGACACTACTCCGTGTGTTGCATCGCCGCTTTTAGTTGGCCGTACGAAAGCGCGAACGAAAACTGCGGTGGCGACATCTTGATTTAAAATTAAAAAACACATTCAGGCTTTCTTTTTTTACTTCCAAGCCAAAACTAGCCGAGTCGCATCGGGATTTTAACCAGTTTGTGTTGCGGCAGCTTCGTTGTACTCCCCAACGTTGGTATTTCCATGTTGAACACTTTTACCTTGTATTGCCGTCATGGTGAGTACCGACCTCCTTTCAGCCCCGTACTGCCAAGCACATTTTTACGGATACACACGTGTAAGCAGTCAAGCCAAGGCGATCCGTTTCATGGCGTTGCGATGCCAACAAAGCAACGCTACTTGTCAGGCTTAGGGACTGCGCTGCCACCGTTCAAAATAAAAAAAAAACAAAGCAAATTATTCACTTAATATTTGAGCGGAATGCTACACGAGGCAAAGCGAAGACCCCGTGAGCCATTTATAGACGGCAGTGCGCCCTAAAATGCGGTAACGAAGACAAATTCACTCTGAAGCGGGCGGCCTAGACGCCGCCATCTTGTCAACGCTGATCTCCCATCGTACGTGAGGGCTGGGCACGATAAACTCAAGTTTCGTCGTACGCTGGCCGATTGTACAAAAGAGCTCGGTCCCGGGTATCGTATAGCGCATGCGCAGTGCGCGTCACGATATTTTTGGCGTGTGCTATTCCTCTGCGTGTGTCCGTGTACGCTATACTAAAAGTCTCTATTTTCTAACACAACCCTGCCATTTCTTGAATATCAACAGCAAAAAAAAAGAGAAAAATTTTTCAGCGAAGATTGTTTGTTACAGCTGTAGCATAATCGTGGAATTGAAATCATATAGAAGATAAACTCAAGTTCTGGTATGTGGTTAACATCAATGGAGTTCAGCTTACTAAGAGGTAATTTCTCGCAATTAAAGGCATTTTGTTGTTTGAAACATAGTGAAAACGAAAATGCATGCAGAGCCCACACCGGCCCTTTCGGTGCAATAACTTGTTCAGGGCACTCGTGGTGAGCCGATGTTTGCATGTGTGAGTGAGAGGATGTACGAGGAAAGATTATTTGATTGCTCTTGTTTGTGGATGGATGCCTGCTGTGATCTGCGCGGACGCTGGAGCCCATGCCCAAGGGATCAAAGCTCAAACGTGGATAGCGCGCTTAGTAGAGACAAAGAAGGATGAAATTCGTGGACACGGCCATGTTTCCTTTTTAAAGATAGAAAGCTCACTGGGAAACCTGTGGTGGCACGTTTGGCGATACGCTTTGTTCACAGGTTTCTTATGAGCAAGAAATGCTTTCGCATTTGTACGAAGTGTTTTTGGTTGCCTTCTATCTAAAGAAGCCTCAGCAGCGACGCGCACTAAACACTTGCCCTCCAGAACAGCCAAACTTTACTGGAGAGTGCTCTAAATATAGCAGCTTCAATGCACCTTCTCGGAAAGCAACATTTTCGCGTCCCGCAATAATGGCGAGCAGCACTTTCACTTTGTATCAAAAGTTTATTAAGGCGAAAGCCTTTAATTGCTTATCGCGTGGTTAAGCAAAAGTGTCACGCTTTTGCGGCGCTGTGATTGGCTGAGGTGGGGATGACGTCATAGGGGTCTCGATCAATCACAGGGCACTACCGTTTGGCAGGCGCTGCCAACTCGGGCCTCTCCGTTGACATGGGAGGGTGACATTATCAAAATTAGCCTGCCAAGACCCTTGCGTTCATGTTATCCCTAGGCCACGCAGACACGCCCATACGGCTTCGTTAAAGCGGGGCTTTATATATTGGCTGGTAGCTTACGCTATCTAGTCATATCGATTCCGGCGTCCGTGTGACGCCTTTCACTTGGCGCTTCCTCGAACGCCTCACAGCAGGGCCTATAGAAGCAGATGTAGTAAAAACAGGAATCAGCGAAGTTTCAAACAAAGGCTTTCGCTCCCAGTCGAAAAAAACTACAGAAAATTTTCTGATGTTACGACAGAATTTCTGTGCGGTTTTTGACGGGAAACCTGTTGTGACAACAGAACATTCTGTAGTAACGTCAGAAATTTCTGTAGTTACAACAGAAAAGTGCCACAGAACTACAGACAACAGAAATATACTACAGAAAAACTACAGAACTACAGGAAAGTACTACAGAACTGCAGAAAAGCCTGATGGTTACGACAGAACTACAGGATATTTTGTCGAATTTTTGACAAAGTTCTGAAGTATTTTTCGACTGGGCTTTATCGCACTTTAGTGGTCCAAAGTGTTACAGAATGCATTTTTTATACCCAAGTTTACTGAGAAATTAAGGCAATCAAACAGGCCCGAAGGAATGGACTGGGCTAACATTGCAGACGCCAACGCGGAAACAGCGGTGCAAGCCTAAAAATGTGCTCCTGTAATCAAAATATTTGCTGTGCCTTTGAAATGGCACGGATGTACGCACGGAGCCATGTGCAAAGCAACTAAAAGAAACGAATTTTTATAGCTCCCAATTCCGCCCAATGGAGGAATGTGTCACGGGTGACTGTGGCGAGAACTAACGGCACTGCAGTCAACTCTTGCTTCTTGCCGGGCGCGTCGTCTGCTAAACGCGGCGCAGAGGCGTGCAGTGCCTGGCACACACTTAGCTGTTACTTGCTGCCGTTGCACTCTACACGGCTACAGTAAAGTTATAACTTCCTTGCAACAGCTTTTGTTTTGAAGACACGCGTCAGCCTGGCTATGGAACGAAAAATGGTAGGGGTAACATTTAGAGATAGAAATCGTGCAGAGTTGGTCAGAGAAATAACTCAGGTTACAGACATTCTAGTAGAAATGAAGAAGAAGAAATGAACATGGGCAGGACATGTAGTGCGAGGAGAGGATAACCGATGGTCGCTTAGGGTGACAAACTGGATTCCAAGGGAAGGAAAGCGTAGCAGGGGGAGGCAGAAAGTTAGGTGGGGGGATGAGATTAAGAAGGTCGCAGGGGTGAAGTGGATGCAGCTAGCACAGAACCGGGTTAATTGGAGAAAAATGGGAGAGGCTTTCGCCCTGCAGTGGGTATAATCAGGCTGATGATGATGATGATGATGATGATGATGATTATCAGCCTGGAGAACGCATTTGCGCTAAGCGAAATTCCCTTGTCAGTGCAGTGAAACAAGTTCGACAGTGACATTGGATTGCTCATAATCAGTATTTCTTGCATTACTCTCTCGCTTGTGTTTTGTAGTGTGTTCTTTCAGGGCATAGTTCCTGTCATGCAAGCAAATTAGTCAAATGTTCAAGGCATAGGAGCACACTAAGGTTTGAAGGTAACGCAGTGGATGTCACGTTCACTGCTGCGCTGCGCAGATTGCCTTCATAGCATGAAGAAAGCGGCTAGCCTGGGCAGCCTGTTCATGCAGTGCATGGCGTTTGGTCACTCGTGAGAAATGATATAGTGAACACAGAATACGAACAAAGGGTCGCCATCGTCGTTCAATTAGAATCTATTTTCTTAATGTCCTGTTTAGAGGACTGGCCTAGAACACAGCTTCATATCGGCACTCTCGCATATATCAATGTTAAAAACGTTTTGTTGCTGGCTCGTCTAAAAGAACATCAGATGTGTAGAGTAATTTAACAAGTTTACTGAAACAGGGATCAGCGAGAAAAGGCGTGCGCACTGAGGGAAAGGAAATGACTGAGCAAGCATCAGTCTATTCAAAACAGTATCGCGATTAATCACAGAAAGTTGTAATTTTACTCTGAGTCGCGCGGTTTACAGAAGCACCTCTCCCCTTCACACACACACACACACACACACACACACACACACACACACACACACACACACACACACACACACACACACACACACACACACACACACACACACACACACACACACACACACACACACACACACACACACACACACACACACACACACACACACACACACACACACACACACACACACACACACACACACACACACACACACACACACACACACACACACACACACACACACACACACACACACACACACACACACACACACACACACACACACACACACACACACACACACACACACACACACACACACACACACACACACACACACACACACACACACACACACACACACACACACACACACACACACACACACACACACACACACACACACACACACACACACACACACACACACACACACACACACACACACACACACACACACACACACACACACACACACACACACACACACACACACACACACACACACACACACACACACACACACACACACACACACACACGCACGCACGCCCGCACGCCCGCACGCACGCACGCACGCACACACACACACACACACACACACACACACACACACACACACACACACACACACACACACACACACACACACACACATGCACGCACGCACGCACGCACGTACACACACACACACGCACGCACGCACACACACGCACACACACACACACGCACACGCACACGCACACGCACGCACGGACACGCACACAGATATAGAGAAAAGTTGCGACGACATAATTTTGCTGCTTGTAGGGGAAATAATGTAATTTGAAACTAGCACTGGACTGGAGGTTTCACACACGATGTTCAGGGCATCTACAGTGCCGCAAATGGTGTAAGAATCATGAATGCAATATTTATTAAGCTGCAAGAAACAATGAGAAAAATGAGATTGTGTGAACAACACTAATGTATGCAAATCAAATGAAGCAAACAACCCTAACTTGATTTCGTAAATATAGACACACATCGGAAGATTGCAAGCAATTCAGAGGAGCACACTATACGTCCTTTGGGAAATATTTGAGTGGGCAGCATAATCCTCTACTCTGTTCGATGGAAAATGGGCGTATACGTGGCTAACTTTCCCTGCTATCTTTTTTGAATGTGATTTTTCATTGCTTCAACAGTAAAAGCCATAGTTTCTGGTAATGGGCATCAATACGTGAATTAGGAGCTCATATGCTTGATTGGTAGCATATCTTAAGCTCATTCGGAAGCCGCACTTTTGTGCTTGCCAGCCTTACGAACATACTGTTATGTTCAACGTTTATAGATACTATAAACGTTGGTTATGATGCCATTCGGCATCATACCTCAGGCCAAGCAAGCGCTTTTTTTGCCAGCCGTTGCAGGCCTAGAAGGCATTGTAGACGCTTATCTGGATCTTCTTCTGATATTTTTAAGTCATCTAGTTTAACTGCGATATTTGCTTTTTTCCCCTTTCAGCTGCCGCAGTTCGCAGCATACATTTTTTACGCCGCATGCTTAGTTATTTTTATGATGTTTTCATTTTTTGATCATTTTGCTTGGCGAATTTCTCTGCAGTCATTATGATGTCTGCTCTCTTTGCATTAACTCCGAGTCGTCACCCCCATGCAAAATACTCTTTCATTGACCTGCTTGAGGAGAGCTTGTACGTAGCCAACGCTAAATTTAGATATGAGAACTCACAACTTATAAGCATTGCCTTGACAACCTCTCAACAAGGATAAATGTATTGATAAATGTATTTTCAATAAGCAAATTTCCTTGCCGTCATTGGTTGTCTGTCTCGTCATTGCCAAATACTCAAATGTTGTCGAATCTGGTATTGCTACAAAATAAAAATGATCCGGATTAAAATCGATTTTGCAGCTCAGCTGTCCGATCTGCGCTACGTACACTAATAGGCCCTTGGCGTCTTCTAAGTTCTCTTCCGGCAATGCTATCGAAACACGCTGGGCCAGAAAATTATGATGGCTTTCTCTTGGGTCATAATTTCTGTGTTTGAAGTATGTAGCAGCAAGGAATTAAAGAGCCTCGCTACACCAGCTACATGACGAGAATATTTTGATATTTTTCCTCTTCTAATTGCAGATAAAAACTTGTTTGATGCGTATGAATGAATCAAAACTATATTTTGACAAACGTGATTCTCCCGGCGTGGGTGGGGCTCTCACTCCAGGGCCCCAAGTGGCCTTTGCTTCATTGCGCGCTCTGTCAATCCGTTCGAGCTGTTAATCTGGCGTCGAGCAGGACAGCGCAACCTCCCACTGCTTCGGGTGTTGGTGTGGTGTTTATTGGTGCTATCTGCGTTTTTTAACACTTCCATGTAACATGGTAGAGTGTAGAGGATTCCCCGCATTGTGGTCTTTTATTCTCATATGTTGTGGGATAGATTTTACTGAGTAGACCCAGGTTGGGGTATGTATTAGTCTGTAGCTGTCTCAAGGCAACCGACTGCACTCTATTAAGGTCTTCGAGGGTAGGTGGGTAGGTCCTCCTTAAGACTGATGCTCAAGGATGGCTCCATAGCGTCTAGTGACTGCGTCCAGTTCCAAGTCGTTGTGCGCTTCCCGGTTGGCGTAAGCTCGGGCATTGGCGTCGGCACGTAGGCTACCTTTGGTAGGTAGTCTCATGGCCTGGTGTCCAGGTTATGAAGCATCTCGAAAAGATGATTTTTCTTGCCTTGAGTATGCGGATGGCCACAGTGGATATGCGTCCGCTGCTATACCTTCTGCATGCTTCTTGCGAGTCCGTAATTATTTTTGTAATAGCCTCCTCACCCTGGTGGGTGATAGCTGGAGCGATAGCCGCTTCCTCAGCCTCGAGAATGCTGCTGCTCTTGATTGAGGCGCAGTTGACTTCCTTAAGCTGGTGATCAACCACACTGGCTAACGCTCCGTATTGTACTTTGTATGGGGTCGCGTCGACGTACAGTATGCTTTTTTTCCCGCGAAGCTTTTTTCGTGTGCCTCCGATCTTGCCTCTCTTCTGGCCTATGTATTTACGGATGCATGTTTTCCAGAATCGGCTTGACCCTAATGATCTCTCTTATCTCCTTCGGTATGCTCCCCGTGGTATTTCTGTGCAAGCATCTCTCATGCCCAGTATATTCAGTGTGTTCCTTCCCGTTTGCGTCTGCATGAGTCTTATTTATGCACGAGGAGGTGGGCCTCGATGTGCTCTTGCACTGTGTTGTTTATGCCCAGTTTAGAGAATTATCCCGTCAAGGTGTTGACCGGTAGTCCAAGAACGAATTTGTAGGCTTTCCTCAGTATTGCCTCCAGTTGTTACTTCTGCTGTTCGAGCGCAATTTGGTAGGGGACGCCATATACAAAGCGACTTGCAACAAGGGCCTATACCAGCCTGCATGTGTCCTCCTCGGGCATGCCTCGTCTTCTGTTGGAGATTCTTGCGATGATTTGCGTGATCTGCGGTGTGGTGTTTGCTAGCTGCCTGATTGGTTGATCTATACGGCAGTTGCTTTGTATCCGCATGCCTAGGATTTTGATTTGCGACACTTCCGGCATCTTATTCCGTCATATGTGGACGTCTATGGAGTTGGGCAGATCGTACCCTTTTCTGTGGACTCTGAGCACCTCAGATTTCTCCGGGGAACATTCAAGTCCGCAATGTCGGGCGTATGCGTTGACAGTGTCTGCTGCTCTCTGCAGACAGTCTTGTGTTTCTCCTGAGGATCCCCTGGTCACCGTAGATAGCATGTCTGACTTCTTCAATTTCTTCGAGTTTCTTTGATAAGCCGATCATAACAATGTTAAAGAGCATATGGGATATCACTGAACCATGCGGTGTTCCCTTTTTGAGGGTGTGGAAGGCGTCTGTCCTGGCGCTTCCTATTCCAATGGTGACTGTTCTGTTACTCAGGGAGGCTTTCACGTAGCTGTGTATTCTCTGCCCGCAATCTGATTTACAGAGCCCGTGCAGCAGTGCCCTGTGACTGACATTGTCGAATGCCGCTTTAAGGTCGAGTGCGACCAAGATGTCTTATCCGTATTTCGGGACAGTGTTGATCACCTTTTCTTGATATGCAGGAGGATGGCTTGTGCTGAGAGGTGTTTTCGGAATTAGAGCATAGTATGCGGCACGAGGTCTTTCTCCTTCAGGTCGGTTTGTAAACTCTGAAGCACAGTTCTTTCGTATACCTTTCCCAAACATGACGTTAACGAAATGGGTCGTAAATGTTCTAGGCTGGGAGGTTTTCCGGATTTCGGAATCATTTCTATTTCCGCATGCGACCAGACTTTCGGGATGGTCCCCTACTCCCAGTGTGTGTCGATGACATCTATAAATCTGTTGATTTATTTCTCGTCCGGGTGTCTTTTCATGGCATTGGTAATGCCATCCTTGCTGGGGTGGTGTTCTTTTGCGGCAAACAGCACAGCGCGTCTGACTGCTTCTATGGTAATGGGTTCGTCGAGAGCGGAATTTGCTTCACCCGTGTATGGCGAGCTGTAGTCGGTGTCCATTTTGTCGCCAATTTATCGGTGCTTGATGTTTTCTAGCAGTCACCGGTCTGTACCTTGGAATTGGTGCGCGATTCTTTGTATCGTCTTTTCATTTTAGAATTTGGTCTTAGTTGAATCTATGGGAGCCCTTTGCAAAGCCCACGTCTTGGCCAAGCCCAGGGTTCCCTGCAGCTCGCTGCATTTCTGGCCCCAGTCCAGTCTTGAGGGTTTCGTCGCATACTCTTCGGCTTGCTTTGTGACCTCGGCGATCTTACGTGCGAGCTTTCTATTGTGCTTCTGCTTTTTACATCTCCATAGCAAACCCCGTCTAGCACCCTAGAGGTGTGAGAGATGTTTATCCACGTTGGGCGTGTTGGTGGTGAGAGCGACCTTCCTGGTCACTTTTTCTCAGTCCTATTTGATACCCGCGACCCAGTCCTTAATATCGGTGATCTCTGTATCTTCCCAGTGAGTGAGTCTAGCCTGGCCATACTTTTTCCTGATCGGGAGGGTTTCTATCTCGATGCGCGATATGCAGTGGTCCCTGCCTAGCGTCTCTCCGTCGTTTTCCCACCTTGCCTGCCTTATTCCTGTGACGAACGCTAAGCCTGGGCACGAATCGCGGTTGTTGCTATTTCCCGCTCGCGTTGGCTGGGTGTGTTCTATGATTAAGCTGAGCCTTCTGCGATCAGCTTCTCTGGCTAGATTCCTGCCTTTCTGAGTTTCTGTGACATAGCCTCAGCTTTTATGCCAGGCAGTAAGGTCCCCCAGGGTGAGAAGACCCCTCTTGCCTGCTGCTTGTTCTGCCTTGCCCAGCAGGTAGCTGAAGCTAGCGTTCTTTTGGCTGGGCGGGCTGTATACGTTAAGCAGGAAGATGCTTTCTTGGCTTCTCTTTTGGGTAATGACTTCGATAAGAACGTGGTCAATGTCCGTTACGTCGATATCGTATCTGTTTGCGATGACAGCTTTAACAACCAGCGTGGCGACCTTGCTTTCCCCCTGCCCCTCATATGCTGAGTAGCCCGGAAGAGTGGGTGAGCAGCCGGTTTCCTGTAGAGCGATCATGTCTGGTGGTACGGTGTAATTCGCTATGTGTTTTATAAAACCCCGCTTTATGCGTATCCCGCGGCACTTCCACTGCCATATTTCAAGGGTTTCCAACTTGACTGAGCTTTTACGGTTCCTCGCCATGCTCGCCATGCCTATTATAGGGTTTGCCTCTGGATTTCAAGCTCGTGAATTGTACTAGGCGTTCTCTATGTCTGCGCGCCTCTGCTTGGATGTTAGAAATGAGGTTACTAAGATTCGCTAGTGAGTTGTTAATGGCTGTCATGACAGTTGCGAATTCTTGCCGCCCAATGGTGGCTGGGTGAGTCTCATCTGCTTATGCGTTGGTGTCAGTCAGCCCTGTTCTCTGGGCCTTGAGTTCTTCTATAAGGTCGTTACGTTTCTCTCTCAGTTCGGCATTTACCGTCCTGATTGTCATGGTTTCTCTTAGTTCTTGCACTTCATTAGGTTGCCCACTAGCGTTTTGACTGAATTGTGTCTGCCCGTTCGTGTTCTTTAGAGCAGTGGGAGAAGTAGAGAAAAGCTGCGCTGCCCAGCTCAACTTTGTTCCTCCTTTTTTGTCTTTTTCTTCTGTTGCTGTTTTTTTGTTTTGCTTCTGGGGGCTCCCTGGCCATTGATCTTGAACACGACGTCAATCGAGACCCTGATGGAGAAGTAGTATCTGATTTAAACCAGCGCTTCCGAGCCCGGCCGCGTCTTCCCGTGCCGCCATCGCCCTTTGCTCCGCTGTCGGTCTCCTGTTTCGTTCTGGTCCGTGGACTCCTCGTTTTTTTTTTAGGCGTTGCTCGCCCACCTTCGCCCCTGTATGATGCGCGTTTGTGCACAGCGCACATCTGGGCTCACACGAATGGCCGTCCTTGATGACTGGCTCACCGCACGTCGAGCAGACAAGGGCGTCAGGTGTCGAGCATACGTCCACCCTATGCCCAGGCTTGAAGCATATATAGCAAACTTGCCGCGATGATCTGTAGAGGTTGAAACGCGTCTCGCCGCCGTAGTAGTAAACGTAGCTAGGGATGATCTCCCATTCGACTATTATAACGGCGCTTTGAGATTTCGCAAGCATTCGTGCATTAAGGATTTTCACTGCATGGATATGCACCCTAAGATGGGATAGCAATTCGGTAGGTGTTGTCCCGACGTCCAGTGCGTGGATCACTCTTTTGCAGGAATTGTCCGGCGCGGCAACGTAAGCCATCACAGCGTAGTCTTTGGCACCGAAGCGTAGACTCGGAATGTTCTGTACAACGTTGGCAGTCTCCCTGCTTGGTGTGCTGATTATGGTGATGTTAGATTCGTTGTGGCAGCCGTATGAGTAGGCTGCCTTCGTTGCATATGTCTGGGTTTCCACATGCTTTCGTTATAGCCCGGACCATCTGATACGTGCTCAGCTGACTGATGTTGAGTCCATCCTTCGGTCTAAAAATGACTTTGAAATCGGCTTTTGGCAATGGAGGTAGCTTGTCTCTGCGAATAGGATTCTCCATTTGTTTGGGCTGGCTCTGTGGTAGTTTGTCTGCCGCTTCTGTCACAGTCTCCGGAACGGCAGTTAGCCTCGAGTTGTGGTATTTTGCAATGAATCATCCTCCGCTGTCGAGTGTCATCTTTGAGTGGTTGGTAGCGTTCTCTTCGCGTGTTGTATTCTCTTGAGTCGATGTCGTGGCTCCGGTCGACGCCGCCGCGTTGTCAGCAGCCATCCTTGGCATTTTCATCGGGCCGACGGCCCGACACCGTTAGGCTTAGCGCGGTGTTCTGCGCTTCAGATCTGCGAACGGCCAGAAGATGGGGAAATCTGGACTTACGGATGAAAAGTTGTTATCAGCGGATTCAGCTGGATTAGTGGGAGTCAATAGAGTATTTCACTTTCTGTAGCGTTGAGCTTTTGGGCGTAAAATGTGGCGTCGAAGCAGGAGCTCATGTGAAACGCGTGTGCCCCATCTGACCCCCTAGCGTTTTTTTTTTCTTCGCTGGATAGCAAGTTATGTATATTCTTCTGTGCGCAGAGCCTGTGTCCACCCTTTAATCTCTAGGGGGTCTATTAGTTACCCAAAGAAATGACGGACTTCCAAGTAATCATTTCGATAGCTGCGGGTGCTCTCCGGTCAAAGGCATGCAGGCCAGCTTGACGAGACCTGATGTACAAATTTTGGCAAAGTGTTGAACGTCTATTTGGTTTGGTTTCAAGTGAAAGACACAGCATCGTCTCTGAGTACATATTACGTTTACAGTGAACAGGATACAATTGGAGGCACAGATGTTGGCGGTTTGAATCCCTGTCACAAACTATACTCAAACTGGACAAGAAGGTGGATGCTAAATGTGAAGAGACATTGCATAGCACCACACGAACGCAGAGCAATGAACGGTGACGTCATAATTTAATACGAAAGGACATGCGTGTTTTTCGGTTGCGTTTACCTCAATGCTGGGCTACGGCGACGATACTATTTTGCGCTTGAATGAGCTCCGTACGATATCGCGTAATAAAAAGAAATAAAGCCGCGGAGCAGGCAACGCGCAGCGACTCATGCCTAATGTTACTAGGACGTTGGTGCTTGTGAGTAAATTGACAGCGCTGTCACGTTTGTTTCACGCACTTATAAGTGACTTTCGCATCATACAAACGCATTCTCCAAGATATTGCATGGCTTCAAAGCCAACGCTGTCGTCATGCAGCTACAATTTTACTGCAATGATGTAGAGTGCAATGATAGCATGCAATAGCTGTGTGTTTGCCAGTCGTTCCGCGCTTTGGCGCCACGTGTAGCAGACAGCGCTCTCGGTAAGGAACAAGAGTTGACTACAGCGCCATTAGTTCTCCCGACAGCCACTGGGGACACCTCCCCGGGTGGAGCTGCTAAACCCAGTTCGTTCTAATAACACTGGCCTCGTATGCACCCTAATGTTATTTTATTATGCTGCTTATTTCTGTACAACAACACAAATCGCAAAGATCGACAGCCAGCATTCAAGATAGCCTGCAAATCCGTGCCAGCTTAGCTAACATTGTATACTCAGGCTCTTAACAATTGTAGTCATTGCTGTTACAATTAACAATGTTATTTTTGCCTCGCACTTGCAACTATATTCTTACTGGAGCAGCTAAAAATGTATAACCAGGAACATGACGCTTGTATTTTTCAATTTTTTTTCTTGAACCTCTCTTTTATTATTTTTGTAACCACTCCCCTGTGAAATGCCCCTGGCCTTGAGGGCAATAAATAAATAAATAAATAAATAAATAAATAAATAAATAAATAAATAAATAAATAAATAAATAAATAAATAAATAAATAATAAATAAATAAATAAATAAATAAATAAATAAATAAATAAATAAATAAATAAATAAATAAATAAATAAATAAATAAATAAATAAACATGTAAAACAGTTTTCTAGTAATCAATGAGGCAAAGAAATGTAATCCACTTTATTTTGGGGTTGTCTGGCTCCGGCCGTTATCTTACATGTTTTGAAAAGCTCTGAAAAGATTTTATGCAACTCTATGTTTAGAGTAAATTGATCATGTTCCCTATGTGAATTTTATCGCATAAGTGTTGGGCTGATGAGGGGGAAATCGAACCGGAACATTTGAGCGTATACATAAAGATCCTTTCCAGCTGACGATTATATCTCTCGGCTATTGACTGGAGAGCGTTATTCATGCTCCTGTCATCATTTTGCTGCAATTTGTAGGTGTGTCTATTGTCGCAAGAAAGGGTAAATATCCACACTTCTTAGCAAAAGACCATGATGGTGAACACGGATACACTGTTCACATGATAGCGCTACACTTTGTTCATGCAGTTTGTACAGTGCGTGCTTTCAGACATTTATCACCATACTAAATTCGCTATCGATATCTATCCTTGCAGCTTAAATACAAGCATTGCACGTGGCCATGTATAATGAAAACGTATGATCTCTAAACTATCTTAATGCACGCTTGTGTCTGGGTGTGGTACCCCGTGACACAGCTGGACATATTGTAGGCACTACTTCTCGTTGAGAATTTTGTAGAGGTGGTGAGGAAAAGGTGTGTATTCTTACTGGACATTTACTACGTGGTCTCGCAGGACGACGCATTCGTGGCTGGGGACTTGGCGTTGGCACAAGCCATCGGCCATAAAAACTTTTGGCCGCGGGCCATGTTTAATCGGAAACTAAGCAGCTGCCTCCACGAGGGCAAATGCTTCGTCGTACACGATGATTCCAAATACGGACTGAGCATAGGTCGGCGAAGCTTATGGGGCCTGCTACTCTGGAACCGTGGCCTAAAGAAGCACCAGCGCCTGGACCTGTCTCCGAGGCTTGCGACAGCGTCATACGCAATGATGTTTAATGCGACGAAGGCCGCGCTTCGCAAGGGACCAAGTACAAAGCAAGTCAGCAAAACCAACACAAAAACATCACGCAGTACAAAGCAAGTCAGCAAAGCCACCACAAAAACACGCAGCCATATGCTTTCTTGGTTGGTTGGAAAATAAATGTTGAAGAGATCTGAAGGACGTGATTGCATGGTGCATAAATTGAGAGATGATGCAAGTAGTTCTGCCTGGATTCACCACCTGGTACTCAATCACGCGTATTTCAAAAAGGTTGCAGATCACTCCCGTTTTTTCTCGTACTTGGTATATTATTTGCCATTTGTCGCGCTTCCATCATGTTGTATTCGCTACTTGTCATTACTCAAGAATTGAAAGGACGAATTGCAAAGGGCGAATTTCCACAGCGAGCACAGCAGAAGGGTAGGCCTAAAATAACCCGCGGAAGACTAAAGTAATGTCCAACAGACTCCGTAAGGAACTACAGTTTACAAAACATAGCCAGGCACAAGAAGGGATATACGTCTACTAACGATTGGTAATAGCTGCTCATCAGGACCATGTAAGGGAAAGATAACATAAGAAATCCTTCTGGCGGAAGCGCGTTTGGTATTATCAGATTATGAAAGGCAAGTTACCAGTACTCCTCAAGAGGAAAGTACATATGAGTGGTATCTTACCCGCACTAACTTGCGTGACAGAAATGTGGAGGCCGACGGAAATGGTCCTGCTTAAATTAAAGGACAATGCCGTAGGTATGGAACGTGAAAGGTAGATGCTACTTTAAGACTAGAAGAAACGGAGCATCCTTAAGACATGGGCAGTGAAAGATAGGACAACACAGCGCTTACTTTAACTGGTTGTTTTATTACAGAGCGACATAATATTGAAATATTGGACAGGAAAATTTGGGGACGAGGTGCTGGGTTTGCACGCAACAGGAAGATAACAAAGGTGTGAAAAAACACGAGATAACATTGCTGTACCGGGGAACAATTAAAAAGAAATGGAAGGACGAATAAAAGGATGACGGCAGTAGGTTTTAAAAGATTAACAAATACCAATGAAATAACAACGCGAAAACAATTCTGTTGAGGGCTAAAAAGGCCATTAGAAAGACAATGAAAATTTAAAGGAATACAAGTGTCAAAAAGATCATTAAAATCAGAACGAAACAATTATTGCCAAAAGAGGTAAAGGATGAATTCAGGGATCCTAAACACAAAATTGCACTGTGCCTGGCCCATATAGTCTATTCTCATTTTGTTAGAGCTATCGTGGGTGTGTTTACTCAATTGTCTCCTGGCTAGTTCTATAAAAATTGGAATTAGGCTATTTGAGCCAGGCAAACGGTAATTTATTGTTTAAGAATACTGAATTCATCCTTCAGCTTTTATTTGCATTTTGGTATTGATCGTTTCAGTTCTGCTTTTAGTGGCCTTTTGGCTATTTTGTTGCTTTTAATTTTCATTCCTCTTTTAAAGCGATGTTTAGCTTTTTATCGCTTTTTGGATGTTGTCATCGCATATTGTCGTTTGTTGCGTATTTACTGCTTATGGGCTCATATTTTGATTCGCTCTTCCTTTTATTTGTTCCCATGTCAGCATTTGTATCTCCTATCTTTTTCACCTTTGTTATCTTTCTTACGCGTGCAAATCTAGCAGCTGTTCCTCATTCTTTGCCACAAAGCTTTATATATATATATATTATATATAATGCGTCGCGTCACAACAAAATAGCCAGTTATAGTCAGCACTGCGTCATGCATTCATTCACTGTCCGGGTGTCACCACGTTAGGAGAAACGAAGAACGCCGAATCCGTCAGTGCACAAATGACAATCTAGTTGAAATAAGGATTAAACTATGATAAGGGGGAAAAAAAGCGTAGGCGATAACCATTGGTCGGTAAGGGTAACGAGCACGGTTCTGAGGCAAGAAAAGCGTAGCAGGCATCGGCAGAAAGCTAGGTTGGCGGATAATATGAGAATGTTTGCGGGGACCAAATGAATGCTTGTGACACGGGAACGGATGAACTGTAAAAGTATGGGTCCTGCAATGGGTGTAATCAGGCTGGTCAAGAAGCTGATTGGAATAACTATTTTTTTTTCCGTCGCCGTGAGTTGATTGAGTTAGTGAGGATAAAATGACAGCTCCTTATACAGCAATTGAGCAGTAGCAGGTGACGACACATTTAACGCGATCATCAAAAAAAGTACGTCTAGAATCGTAATATTTTGACATTGTATAAAATCCACATTATTACCCTCTTGTTAGCTTCAACTTATAACCGTGTTTTGTCCTCTGTAGCCTTATTTTAAACTTTGTAAAACTGCTTCTTTCCGATTAGTGCCTTGTGTTCAATACTTTCGGGTAACCATTGTGTAACATTTTGTTTTATTTGTTGTATTTGCTCTTACATTTTGTTATTTCATTTGTATGCCCCACTCACACAGTACTCCTAACAAGGAGCCAGTGAGTTATTTGAAAAAACAGGTGAGAGTGAACAGAGGTTCATGCGGGGTGCCCTGGGTTTGGCTTAGTACGGCATCTCTTCGAGCTCTGGCGACGCCATCAGAAGAGTGAAATATAAGTTTCAAGACGTAAAATCCAATGCTATGTGCACGCTTTTGCAGTTTCATTGGTTCATCTATTGTCACTATTTGCGCATCATTACTTGAACGTGTCTCATAGGCTTTGTGAGGGATGATGTGCGTGGCTACACCTTTAGTGCATTCTTTCACGTGTGTATCGCTCCACAGTTGCATCTTACCGGTACTCACCTATGGAGCTGAAACGCGGAGCATAACCAGAGGCTTCTTCTTAAGTTGAGGACAACGCACAGGGCTATGGAAAGAAAAATCGTAGGGATAACGTTAAGAGATAGAAAACGTGCAGAGTGGGTCAGAGAAATAAATGAAGTTACCGACATTCTAAAGCAGATTAAGAAGAAATGGACATGGGCAAGACATGTAATGCGAAGAGAGGATAACCGATAGTCGCTTAGGGTAACAAACTGGATTCCAAGGGAAGGAAAGCGTAGCAAGGGACGGCAGAAAGTTAGGTTAGTGGATGAGGTTAAGTTCACAGGGGTCAAGTGGATGCAGCTCGCACAGGACCGGGTTAATTGGAGGAATATGGGAAGGCCTTCACCCTGCAGTGGGTATAGTCAGGCTGAGGATGGTGATGGCGATGATAATGATCGTTCCACAGAGTGCGTCACTTGGGGAACTAAATTTTAGAAATGTATTTAACGCATGTTTAGTACGCTCTTTATGATAGCTTGTATTTATTTTATACTGTTCAAGGTATGCCCTGAATGCGGTTCAGAATATTCTGTAACTTATTTCAACTTGGTTTGTGCCGCAAGAGAACGCTGAGACTGCGTGACCCGATAGCAGCCTTTCATTTTACGTAAAAATTCTACAGGAGGCGGAGCCTCTCCTTGCTACGTGGCCTGCAGACTGCGCGCGTATTTTAACGAAGCGATTGCTTTGAAGTTTCGCTTTCCGCTCTCAAGTGTGTACCGCTCTGCGTACCGTCTATTTCGGTGGCGGAGCAGGGGTGAATGCACATCTGCTTTACGGGTTCAGAGCAAAGGTAGGAAGCTAGGCTGTTTTAAACACACCTTTGTTTATTATGTGTCTAAAGTCATCTTCGGTGTTGAAGAGCTCCTCGTGTTTAGGAAGATCTATTCGAAACCTTAGTAGGCGGTAGGTTGTATATGGTTTATAAAAAGCTTCGTCATTGTAATAATTTTTGTTAATTTGGTTCTACATCTACGCTTCTTTCAAATAATTATGGCTTCAACTTGCATGGCTGCTCCACTCTCAATTATCTTCCTATGTCACATATGAAAACCCGGCTATTTAATTGGCCTTTTCATTGTTTATATCTAAAAAAAGGTCTGTAGTAATATTCATGTATTGTCCACACGTCTGAGAAATTCCGCTGTGTTACAGTTAGAAAGGAAACTGCTTAGTACAAGCATACTCGGCCAGGAGTCTGCAAACTGAGCGCACCACTGCTTCTGCGCAATGTCGTCAATGAGCGGTTTATAAACGTCACTTGTACTGTGGACCTCAGTGGGTTGGTGGTTCCTAATGCACCGGTTTGTGCTAACAGTTTCCGTAATATAACGGTCGTACACAGGCATAGAAAACAGAGGACTCGTTCTTCCACTCCGAATGATGCCTGCCACGAAGGCTTCGGAGATCTAAGTCGTCGTATAGTTCGTGTTCATCGCACATCCACAGTAAAATATTTGTCGGCAGTCTAAAATGACGCTGAAACACTACGATCGTCACGCTGACATTTTTCGCAGGTCGAAGTGATGTCTCACGGTGCTACGGGCCCCACTATGTCCGTCGCGAGTTTAACTCACAGCCTTTCAAAATTCACGGGTTTCGCCTGAGGTTTCCTGTCAGTCAAAGCCAACACTCATGCCCCGGGCATGGCGGGCACATATTAAGTGCGCAAATGTATGTGATACAGTCGGGATACGTGCAACGTGCTTGCCGGCTTCGGCAAAACCTCCAACTGGGCCTTTTGCAACACTCTTTCCGAACTTATCACATAAGAAAGCCCAAATTCATCCCCTCTCAAGGACAAATCAGGGCCGTCTCATCCTCGACCGGTTAAACGTCAACGCAATAGGCGAACAACCCCATCCCACAGCCGCCTCCCAACATGTGTACACAGCCGCCTCGTTGTCAAACCGCTACCAAAAAACAGGCTCCCTAGCCGACACGACGCGCGCCGTCAACACAAAGCCAGAGCATTCAATGACACCTACCATACCGACGAACACGCAACATACTTGGACGCGGGAAGGCAAGATGCAACAACTTATGCGGCCTGAGTATATTCTAGGCACTATAGCCTGAGCTACCACTCCGCAATCTATCCTTATCTGCCCCGCCATGGTGCGCGCGCCTTCTCCCCCACCGCAGCGGAGGAAACAGCGATAGCGTTGGCCATCGCTCACCCGCGTACGCTTACGTCCTCAGTGACTCAAAATGGGCAATTCGAAATTTCTCGGCAGGGTACATTTGCCTTCCTGCTGCACACATCCTGCGCTGCTGCACTCCCGACCACAAAATTAACCTAGTCTGGGTACCCGTCCACGCGGGCAACTCTCGAAGCGATGGGGCCGACCAACTTGCCCGAGGATTAACAACCCGGGCGGTCGGTCTCACGCACCCAGACGCACTCGCTGAAGCCCCCCAGACTTTTGCCGAAATTACCAATTTACACAAAGAGACGCGACGCCTTTTCCCGCCTCCCCACCCCGACCTCGACCGAGCACAAGCCACCCTGCTGCGCAGATTACAGACCCACTCACTTCTTAGTCACTCCAGGCTATCATTAATTACTAACGGGGAATACGACCCCGCATGTCCAAATTGCAACAACGGAGAACCCGTCACTCCGGCGCACATCCTCTGGGGATGCGAAAATAACCCGCCCGCAAAGGCCCTCCTGCCAACTCCCTCTGCAGAAAGCTGGCACCACCTACTTACCAAGCCAGACAAGAACACACAACTTGGAGTGGCCCAGGATGTCGCCCCCACCTGGGGACACACAGGGCCCATCTGCCCTAATTCACGACATCTGGGGCAAATAAAGTTGTTTCTCTCTCTCTCTCTCTTAAATTTGGTTGAGGTAAAAAAAAAGGCGTGGATCTGCCACAATTCTGCGCGGACATCTTAATCGAGCTGTAAAAAAAAGTAGAAAGGGGGTAGTCAAAAAATCAGAGCACTGCAGATTCTGCGTTGGAGTAATGCGAAAGCACGGATACTGCTTTTGGTTGCTTCTGGTTGCTTCTAGTTGCTTAATTCACTTCTTGTTTGCCCATTTTAGTCTTTGGTACTATCAAATTGCGCGCCAATTCCTTCATATCCCCTTTTTTAGGCTCTACTTCCGGCTGCGTGACGTCAGATCCTTGACGTCATATCCACTGCGGCACCCCTTTCGCTTTTTCCGCTTTCACTCCTACCTTCCTCCCTTCCTTTATGTGCGATTCAGGTGTCCGCAGAACAAGTGTGGCAGATACTGCGGCTTTCCTTTCCTACGATCCAGTTGTTCTAATTACGTAAATAACTAATTGGCCTATTTAGTTTTTCAGCAACAACTTTAAGTAACCCTCTATCCATTGACGCCACTGATTAACCTCTACCACTTCTCAATTATAACTGCTGCGGACACAATTTTGCAGACACGTTCTGCGGACACGTTCTGCGGACAAGGCCTGCGGACACAATTTGCGGACACTGTCTGCAGACACGGTCCGTGGACAGAAATCTGTGAACATAGCGAAGTAATGCTTTCGCATTAAAAAGAGAGAAAGAAGTAGCCTAGTGAAAGGCTTCGACGATCTCAAAGCCTCTTTCAGGGGGTGTGGCTGCTCCTGGCCCTACGGGTCTGGGACTGGTAGGTCACTACCGCTTGCGGCGGGGGCTAGCCTGCCTCCACATTTTTATCTGTCGTGGGCCGTCATTGCACCCACTACCGTTTCGTTTTCGGATGACGGCTGATGATTATGATGATGATGACCTCAGACGAAATTGCATATACCCACGACAGGGGATTGGCCAGGATACATTGTACGTTGTAAATATATGTATGGTTAATATGGGTGTTTAACTTGAATCTGAAAAATACAAGAGGAAAAGAAAAAGTAATGAAGTCCTACCTAGGACAGGAATCTACCTGTTGAAAACGACGCTCAGCTTTCTCTCCCTATTCTCCTTTTTTCTTCTCTATTTCCTCTCATGTCCGCACGAGGCAGCGCAGGTAGCTCCACTACAGAGCCAGTAGCAGGCTCGTGCATTCAAGAACTGTTAGTGGAGTATTTCGTCAAGGAATATGTGTGAAAAATACAGTTTGTAATCTTACATGCATGTCTTGCTCAAATATTTGCCCCAGTCTATCGAAAGGTGAAACAGCTGATGAGCTGACTCAAATTTCGCATTAGAAAGTAACTTAATCATCAGCAACTTTTTCTCCAGGTAAATCTTTAAGTGTTTTGCGCTGTACCTCCTCCCCATATCATCATGGAATGCAACTGGTGTTTACTAATAATTTGATGTGGAGATTTGCGAGTCAATTACCCAAGTTTAAGATAAGAATTTCCAAAGTAATTTCTTACGAAAAGTGTCCAAAGCTTCCAAAAACTATAGGCCACACAGAGACCCGTGCTGCTCTGCTGCGCGCACTTCTCCTCGCGCAACGCTCGTTCAGTGACACGAAGAAGTCTACCTTGATGAGAAGTCAAGCTTTTTTCTGCAACGGCAGTTTATGCGTCATTACTGGTGACTCTGGTTATTGCTACCATGACTACAGAAAAGGAAGGCGTGGCGAAGTTGATGCGCTTGCGCACGTTGAGGATGACAGCACTGGGAGTTCTGGCGTGCGGCGTGTTCTTCTACGCGTTCATGGTATGTTCGCCAGCGATGTTTCCAAGCCCCTTTTCGGCCGAGATGTTCAGACGCTTCGGAATGGGTTGGATGTACAATGCCGGGGGTGTCATCCAAGACGACAATTGAACCGAGCCGCTTTTGGCGCACCGAGGAGGCTGGGCCGTGGCGCAGCGCTGTCGCCGACCGCTAGACCTGCTTGTTTTCGTGCACGCCTGCGCGTACGAGTGGGGACGCAGGGCAGCGCTCCGGGACACGCTGTTCGAAGAGGCGACAGCGCCTAATTTAAGCATGGCGGGAGTGTTCTTCGTGGGACGGCGTACCAACAAAAAGGATTTGGACGCATGGCTCGATCTGGAGGCGGACATGACAGGAGACCTGGTGGTGTTCCCGATTGAAGACGGAAAATTCAACATAACGCCCAAGTTCCTGGGAGGCATGCGTTGGGTAGCCGACCACTGTCCCACCGTCAAGTGGATCCTTAAGATGGACGACGACGTTATGGTTGATCCATTTAAGGTGCGTATTAGAGGAACTTCATATATAGGCTTCCGAATAGTGTGCGTCGATTAGAAATTTTGATAGCCTAGTAAGATTCAGTATCTGCTTCGTGCTACGATATTTGATTTTTCGGAAAGGGAAGCGCCGTCTGTTTCTGAGCGGACCAGTGAAACAAATATTTTTGAGTATCGGAAATCATAGTCAAGTTTTGAATTTTTTGTGTGCCACTTAAACGTCGGTAAGCAAAGTGGCCACAGGTGAAATTATAGCACTAAATAAAAGCGGCGAAATAGTGATGTATCAGAGGCAACTTGGACCTAGTGGTTTTTTCAACTTGTGGTGACTACTGAGCGCAAACGTGTCTTGAGTTCTGCCTTCATTGAAGCGACATAACCACGCGAATATTAAAATATTTTGGCTGAAGTTTAGGTACAGCTATACCGCCTAAGATTTGAAATAGCTAGTGTGTGTTTGTGACAACTTTAGCACTAATGACACGATGCCAGATTATGGAAGCAGCACCCTGTCGATGGAGCGAAATTACCCGGGATTATAACTCCGTCTAAACCGATTATAACACCCAAAAGAATTCGTACGTTCCGTTTTACGTAGATTCGCTTGGTGTTTTGGCATTGACAGACTAGCAAGGAGTTTGACAGTGTTTTTTTTTACTTAGTGATTGAGTTTCACGGTAAAGGAGCAGTATTTGTCAATGGATATTTAATCCACTTTATCTTCACCTCCCGAAGCTACAAAACGAGAACGCGTCTGTTTTCTTTGAGGGATGTCACGAAAATGCATGCGCTCATTAGTGTTCTTTCAGATCCCATTTACGCCCCTAATATATTGTCCTGAAGAGCGTCGTGTATTGCTTCATGTCTCGTGGCTGGATTCCGTGCATCGAGCTCCGACAAAAGAAGCAGAGAGCTCCGCGGTCGTGTTTTTTGCGTGCGCGTCCGAGCTGCCGACGCAGCGGCAGACGCATGCTGCCGCTTCACCACTTGTGCTGACGAAAGAGCCAGTAGAATGACCAAGGACAAACTTCTGTGAGAGAAACGGTGATGGAAGAGGGGAGATTTTTCCCTTTTAGGGACACCTGCTCCTTCCACAGACGTTCCCAGCGAGGTCAGGGCCATGCTGACCGGCGCGGATGCCTTGATATTGGTCGGGCTTCTGCAGCGGACTGTGAGAGTGATGAAGATGAAATGATTGCTGGAAATGGAGGAGTAGGATTCGGCGCAGCTCGAGTTCCGATAGCGCCAAAAAGCCTTTGCGATCGACCCCCCTCCCCCCCCCCTCTTCCCCATTCATGAGGCCCAAAAAGGACGGAAACAGCGACGGAATCGCAAGTTACGCGAACGCATCGCTGAAGTTACGCTACACTGAGGAGCTGATGAGTTGCAAGTGGCACTGTCTCAGAGCCACGTTGCAGGGAAGGCTCTGTACAGCCAAAACGTGGTCATCCATCTACTGTCAGCATGATCCATCCAACTCCAGAAACAAAACCTCTAAAGTGGTACTCAAGCTCCTACACATGAAAGTAAAAGACCGCATCACTGCTACCTGCACTGGGGGCCTGCTACGTACTGACGGGTTCTGGACCGTAGTATAAGAGCATTTCCTATAAGAACGAATGCTACCCCTCTAGACAACATCACGAAACCGGAAGTTAGAGCGGTGCTAGTGAGCCTGAGGCAGAGTACAGCAAATGGAGCAGACAGAATTTTGTACATGGTGCTCCAGAACCTTGACTATTGCTGAACTACTGCCCGGCAAATTATTACAACAAAGTGTGGAGGACAGATGAACTGCTTTGAAAATGGCACTAGGCTATCATAAGCCTAATTTTTAAACAGGCAAGCCGCTCTCCCTCCAGAATCTTTGGCCGATATCACTGTCTTTGTGAAACGGAGCTCCACTGATATTTTGAAACGAATATCTTCCCTGACTCTAGTTCTGGCCGCATCTCTCGACAGCAGTCTTGCATCTTCAACTCAGAAAAGAAGTGGTCGATCATCCCAGCAGGATCCGGGCGGTTGCTGTCTTGGCATTACATTTGAAGGGGTTTTTGGCAATATGTCATATGATGCCATCTGGGTCGGGCTAGCGAGGTCACATTCTGGCCAGCGCTCTTGTGAATATGTGGGGTCTTCCTCTCTTGTTGAACTGCCAGCCTGGGAGCCAGAGATTTGCGCTTTTGGCTAACGCCTCTTACAAGACCAGCCACTCCATAGAGTTCGGTGCTCTAGCTCACTTTGATCAAAGTGGGGATGGCTGGAATCCAATGCCTCTTTCTAGCAATCCAGATGTGCACCATATCCTCTACGCCAATGACATCATGATATGAATGAAGAAAGACGAGGATGGCAACAACGAAAACAGTGCTCAGGAAGCCAAAGAGGTCACTCATCATTACGTGACTGAGAGTGGTCTTAAATACACGCCTCAGAAGTCCGAATTGCTTGTTATGTGCACGCGGGCGAAGCCCCAAATAGTCGACCGCAATTACAGTTACATTTCGGAGGAACTCCTAACCTTAGAGTGAGCAGGCTGAAGTTGCTTTTCTTGTACCTATAGCCTAACAGCCGGGTGACGTGCGCTATAAGCTTCTCCAAACGCAGTTTTGCGCAGACAGCCTACATGATTCACCGCACTTTCAACAGACAATGGATTTAAGAAAGGTGACACCATTCGAATCGCGAAAGGGCCGTTAATGAGCCATGTGATACTTAATGCAGCATATAAACGACTAATCTGAAGCGCAATGAAGAACCTGAATACCCATTTATGAACGGCTGTAAAGAGAGCCCTCGGGCTGCCTCTCTACATCCTGACACACCAACTGCTCAGCTCTGTCGCACAACACGGCAGAAGAGCTGAAGAAAGCCCAAAGGATAGGCCAGCTGACTCGCCTTCGAGAAACTAGAGTGGGCCCGGCTGTTCTGTGTCACCTTCTATAGGCTACCGAAAGCAGACTTCTACGTTACAGTTGTGGTACGACGCCATGTGACCCAAACTGGCGTCTAAGGTCATAGTCGGGCAACATTAAAAAGATTCTTCTCGCGTTACATGCTGGTAGTAGGACAGTAAGAGCCAAGGTCCTCCTGCGTCAGTGTGCCTCTCAGAAAAATGACCTGTATGTTGACGTGGACGCCACGGGGTTAGCCGTTAGAGACGCCAATGGCTAGATTAGGATTGCAGGTTCTATTCAGGATATGAGCGATGTTTTACGTCTGAGGAGATCCCCATTGCAGTAGCACTCGTTTCTTATAACATGGACACCCATGATGAGTGCCATATCAGTCCAACATACACAAAATTTAGATATTCAGGAGCTGTGTATCTTGACTTCGCGAAGAATGCGTTATATTGCGCGGCTTTTGTGCGGGCTGTAATCAATATATATTGTCATATTCTGCAACATCACCGTCGTTTGGACCAACGGTCGGTCAAGCCTTCTTTCAGGCAATGAGAGTGTGCACGCGCTAGCCCGAGCAGCAACCTTCCACGTGCTATCTAGGGAAGGCGGAAGAAGAAACTGACGCAGAAGGGGCCTGCGTGGCTTTTTACTCTTACATAGACAGTACGCATTACCGTACACAATGAAGAACACTGCCACGACCTCACCCAACAAACACCAAGGTAGAAGCTCTGACATGGCGTCTAATTGAAACACGTATCGTAACCTTGTTCGTGCCCACCGTCTACCTAGCGAAATTGTTCAGCTTTCAAGAGCACAGCACACTAATTTTCACTAATTTCACTAATTTTCACACACAGCTTTTCAGTTTGGGCGTGCACAGCACCACCTGCCGGTGCATCATCCATACCTTTTCGCACTCTCTCTTTTATTGAAGAGGCATTGGCGAGCACGGAGACGACGAATAAAAGAAGACTGATTAATTGAGCTGAGAAAGCTGTGGCCAAAGGGGCTATGGACTAAGCGTTCGCATTTCTTCCTGACACCGGTCTGACAGCACAGACCCGCAACACCAGCAACAGCTCCACTGGCGAGCCTGCAGGATCGTAACGGCACATGGGGTACTGGACTGCTGGCTCCACTCAGGAAGATAGGGATAATATGTGTTAAAGGTTTTTTGTCGTCCTCGAGCGAAAGAGCTTACGCTCTAATATACTTGCTATTATATACATAGTTTGTCTTCAAAATAATATCTAATTTCGACCGCTTGGGGATCTTTAATGTGCACTGACGTGGTACAGCAAACGAAGTGGTGTCCATGTGCTATTCGATATCAGTGCACGTTAAAGATCAACAGGTGGTCGAAATTACTGCGGATTAATCCATTGCAGAACCCCTTTATTTCCGCTTTCATTCCCACCTTCCTTCCCGTACGGCGCGGGTAAGTCGTCCACAGTAGTAGTGTGAAAAATACTGCGCCTTTCCTTTTCTGTGATTCAATTATGAATAATTCATTAGTATTGACCAAAAATACCCAGTAGTTTTTGTTTTTCTAAGAACATTCCACTACCCGAAAGCATTATTGCAGGGGCGTGGATGACAAATAACATTGCTAGAAAGGCCAGAAGTACAATAAAAATACATAAAAATGAAGAAAATAACGGGACACAAGTGATAATGCAGAATGAAAAATATGCATTGAAAAGGGAGCAACTGCGCGATGAATAAGTGATGTAAACACTCAACAACAAAGTGATGAAGAAAACAGGTGCAAGAGAACTGCGTTAAGAACTGCGTGCAAGAGGACTGTCGGGTCTTTCGCAAGACTGTTGTTATATTGCTTGATTTTCTGTTTTAAAGGTTTGAAAATTGCAAGTTTGAGAAAAAGTTTAAAAGAGAAGAAAAAGAAAAGGACAATGGGGATCTGTTTAATGCGAGGAAAGAGGGAAAACCGGGAAAGAGAGCGCATGCAGAGTAGCAAAAAAGATGAAAAAAGAGAAAAGTGAAGAAAAGATAACAAACGCGGTGCGGGTAGGAGAATAATGGGAGTGAAGGATTGGTGATAAAAGTGGACAAAACACTTTTGGTATGATCTCAGAGGACTGCGCCAGCTGTATCTCTTTGTGAAGGCAGTTAAGTAAACGCAGGTGCACAGGTCTAAGGTTACCTTCACAGTGAATTTGTTATTTGGATTGCATCAATGGGTTAGTGACCCTCAAAGGCCGAAAGGTTTCCCGGTTGTACATTTCTGCCGCACTCCACTGCGTTAAATTTGTGAATAAAATATGACTCCCGTTGCTTCCGCTCACAATTAGTTCGAAAGTTGCTTTATAGTGGAGTGCCTTTTAGTTTTTTCAAATTTATGATATGTTTCTTTAGTGTTTTTGGATAGAGGAAGGTTACGTAGTGACTTGATGTGTGTGCGGTATTTATTGAATCTGATTCTGATGGGACTGTGGGTTTGACCTGTGTATTGCTTCAGGCAGCGGCCACATTTCAGTAGGTATACAATGTTGCCCGAGTTGCAGTTGAGGTTTTCTTTAATGTCATGTTTGAAAGAGAAATGTGCGCTGTTAGCCTGTTTTGTAGTCTGCATGTGTTTGCACAACTGGCATCGACTTTTGCCACAAGTCGGCAACCTGTGGGAGGTGGTTTAATTACTGTAGAACAAGATATATTTCACGCTTTCTCAAAACAACCGCACGGAGCCCCAAACCTCTCAAAAGCGAACGTGATGCCTTAGATCCTTCGAACAAACGAAACGATGTTGGTATCAACCCTGCGAACAAAAGAGGGGGCATAGTAATTTTGTATATAAAAATACATATAGGAAGGAAACTGCCAACTTAACAATATCCAATTTTACAAATCCCTCCTTGTAGACCCCAACCGCCGAACATCAAAATACTATAACGACCACTCTGAACCAACTAACCCAGGAAGGAGAAATAATAACTCGAATAGACAAGGCGCTTACAGTATCCAATCCCTCTCGAGGCCGGTTCTACATGCTGTCTAAAGTGCATGAAAAAAAAAAACCCACGTCCACCAATCTTCCGGCATCGGCACGCTCACGAAACCCATCTCTGCGCACATAGACTCCCTAATCAAACACATACCCCTCACCCAACCGTCCTACATACGTGATACCAGCCACTTTCTCAAAGAGTTAACGAAAGTAAAAGTTCCCGAAGGCACGCTACTTGTAACCCTAGATGTGGTTTCCCTCTACACTAATATTCCACACGATGATGGCATCCAGGCTCTAGACACAGCTTACGAAGAACACAGCAGTACAGATTCCCGTAGCCTGAGAGCCGGCATGATACTCACCAAGTTAGTATTGAAACTAAGCTCATTCGAATTTAATAATAGCTATTACCTTCAAACGAGCGGCACGGCCATGGGAATTAAAATGCCCCCCACCCCCCAAATTACGCCAATATATTTATGCATCAGATCGAGCCAAATTTCCTTTCCTCAAATCCGTTGAAGCTTGCGTGTTACAAGCAATTCTTCGACCACATATTCATGATATGGACAGAGACAGAAAACAACCTAAACCAGTATACTGCAGCATTCAACAACGCCCATCCAACTATATATTTCACACACACACCTCTACTCCGCCCACCAAATAAACTTTCTGCACCTCACGATCCAAGCAGAAGGGGGCACACTACTCACTAGCGTCTACAAAACACGCGCTGACAGACAACAATACCTTCATATTAAAAGCTGTCATCAACGACAGTGCAAACCATCCATTCCCTACTCCCAGGTCCTTTAGAGCATTTGCTGCGGTTCCCTAAGAGCCAACACTATCCGGCTTATATATTTAACGACGCTGGTAATAAGGTTACCAAATTAAGTCGCGAGAATATTGTCAGCAAACGTCAAGTTGCGCCTACGAATCCTCATCCCTTAAAGCTGATATTAACCTTTACGAATAACGTCCTTAACATGAATAAAATTTTAAGAAGTACTTTATTATTACTGAGCAGAATCACGGACTCTCCAATATTCTCCCACATTCTCCACGAGTAACGTACAGACGGCCAAAAAATTTCAAAATTACGTAGTCCACACTATAGTAAATAAACCGCCTCCCGCAGGTTGCCTACCTTGTAGCAAAAGTCGATGCGAGCTGTGCAAAAAGATGCAGACAGCAAAACAGGTTGACAGCGCACATTTCAATTTCAAAAATGATATTAAATACAACCTTAACTGCGACATGGGCAACGTTGTATACCTACTGGAATGTGGCCACTGCCATATGCAATACAAGCTAAAACCCACACTCTCTTCAGAATCAGATTCAATAACCACCACGCACACACCAAGCCACTGCCTAACCTTCCTCTATCCAAACACGCTAATCAAACAGGTCACTAATCACAGCGGCGGTGCCCTACCGTCCCAACCCCCGTGAGCGCACGTTAAAGATCCCCAAGTGGTCGAAATTACTCCGTAGCCTTCCACTATGGCTCCTCTTTCTCTCTTTCCCCTTTTACTCCCACCTTCCTTCCTTCCTTCCCTTAAGGTGTGCTTCAGGTGCCCACAGAAGCAATGGTGACAGACACTGCGCTTTTCCCTTCCTGTGAACCAATTATTATTATTATTATTATTGCAGGTTCTGAGCTACTTCGAGACAACGGTGGAACCGCAGTCACGGTCTCTCCACTGTAATGACATGAGCGGAAATGTGATCCGGGAACCAAAGAGCCGCTACTACGTGCCCATAAAAGACTTCCCAGGAGAGAGATATTTCGTGTACTGTTCCGGCTTGTCTGTCCTAATGACTTTTGAAGTCATGCGGGACCTTCTAAGGGCAGCCTATGTGATTCACACCCACCCAACGGTGAGAACTGTAGACGTCTTATGGTATTGATGTTGATGTTGATGTGGCTGTAGGAAGAAGGAAAAGAAAATGCACTGGCCTGCTACTGGCTCTGTAGCTGAGCCACCTCCGCTGCCTCGTGCAGATAGAAAAGAATATAGAGAAGAAAGAAAAGGAAGAGGGAAAGAGACGCGCGCCGCAACAACAGCCGTCTTCCACCACCAGCGGTGGCGTGTGCAATGACGGCATACAACAGAAAAAATCCGGTGCCAGGCTAGCCCCTGCTCCTGCTAGCGGCGGTGACCCACCTGTACCAGCCCCATCAGGGGAGAGAGTTTTTCTCAGCCCCGTTGTCATAAATGCAACATTGACTACATTCATAAGCCCCACCGGGGTGGCGCATTGGTAAGACTCCCGACTACTGTGCCGGAGTTCCCGGGTTCCAACCCGACTACGGCTGCTGCGTTTCGATGGAGGAGAACGAAGTAGCGTCCGTGTGCTGTGCGATGTCAGCGCACGTTAAAGATCCCCAGGTGGTCGAAATTACTCCGTAGCCCTCCACTATGGCTCCCCTTTCTCTTTCCCCTTTCACTCCCACCTTCCTCCCTTCCCTTTTTGACGCAATAGAAACGATGTTTTACCACGCTTTAGCGCGTATTGGGCGGTAATGTAGCAAATTAATTAAGTTCCAGAAATTTCTGGATTATAGGCTTGATTACTACCGAATTATGAATTGAATTTCATTCGGTCACAGTTCGCGGAAAAAGTAGAAATAGGAAGTGTCATTGCAGCAATAAAATTCCTCAGGCGAGAGTGAGTGTTTATGAAAGGTAAGTGCGTACTTATCTAAAAAGCAATTGCCTATACAATATTATGCGAAGAAAGGAGAGAGAGAGAGAGAGAGAGAGAGAGAGAGAGAGAGAGAGAGGACAGGCGATAATTACCGCAGGCTTTATTAGCTGAAATCAGAATCAGGGGCGATGAGCGGCTAGATGTGCCGTACAGGAGGTGCAGAAATAGTTGAGAGCATGCCACCTTTAACGTTTGCGTCATCGGAGCCAGAACGACTTCTCACTGTGCGATTTCCGTTTAGACCCTTGAGCTTCCGCCCGCCGCTTCCTCGATATTTAGGCCGCTCCACTGCTGTACGGAAGGATGCGGGATCGAATCCGGGCCGCAAAGGCCGCTTTTGGATGGAGCCGAAAAACAAGATGGCCGTATACTCTGATTTCATCATCTTCATAATTAGCCTGACTATACCCACTGCAGGGCAAAGGCCTCTCATATAATTTTCCAATTAACTCGGCTCTGTGTTAGCTGAATCCACTTGACCCCTGCGAACTTCTTAACCTCATCCGCCCCTCTAACGTTCTGCCGCCCCCTGTTACGCTTTCCTTTCCTTGGAATCCAGTTTGTTACCCTCAGCGACCATCAGTTATCCTCTCTTCGCACTACATGTCCTGCCCATGCCCATTTATTCTTCTTAATTTCCACCAAAATGTCAGTAAATAGAGTTATTTCTCTGACCCACTCTGCACGCTTCCTATCTCTTAATGTTACCCCTACCATATTTCGTTCCATAGCCCTCTCAGTTTTCCTCGACTTAAGTGGAGTCCTCTTGGTTAGCCTCCACGTTTCAGCCCCTTAGGTGAGTACAGGTAAGATGCAATTGTTGTATAATTCCCTCTTGAACAATACCGGTAAGCTGCTAGTCATAATCTGCGAGTGCTTGCCAAATGCGCTCCATCCCAATCTTATTCTTCTTGTTATTTTCTTTTCATGGCCCATATTGGCGGTTATCCTGTCCTAAGTAGACATATTCGCCAACTACTTCCAGTGCTTCGCTACTTAACGTAAACTGCTGTTCCTTCCCGAGGCTGTTGAACATTACCTCAGTCTTCTGTATATTGATTTTTAAGCCTACCATTCTACTTTTCCTTTCTAGGTCATCAATTATAATTATCAGTTTATCCCCCGAGTTGCTTAGCAAGGCAATGTCATCAGAAAATCGCAGATTACTGATGTATTCTCCATCTACCCTTATCCCTAACTGCTCCCATTCCAAGTCTCTGTATACCTCCTCTAAGCAAGCTGTGAATAGTACTGGGGAGATTGTGTCTCCTTGCCTTACACCTTTCTTTATGGGAATTTTGTTGCTTTCTTTATGCAGAACTATGGTTGCTGTGCAGCCACTATACATATCTTCCAGCACTTTCTCGTACGGTTCGTCTACCCCCTGATTTCGCAATGCCTGCACTACCGCCGAGGTTTCAACTGAATCAAATGCTTTGCGATTTCAGTACACGTTAAAAAACCTAAGGTGGCCGAAGTTTCCAGTTTCCACTACGGCGCCTCTCATAGCTTGAGTCGCTTTCTGATGTTAATTCCCATTAAAAAAAAAACAAAAAAACAACAACCTACTTTTGCTCTCATGCTGGAACTGGACTGGAGTTTTTGCGAATTGTGAGGCTCTGCTGCGGAGTGGCGGAGGGGATACACGTTTTTCTACACCCTTGTTTTTTCGTACGTTATCAGTGCACTGTGCGGATAAAAAAGATTGAAAGGATTTAGGGTGATAGGTAGAAAGGAAAGGCTCGGGTACAGCTACCAACTCTTCGTCTAGTGTAAACTGCTCATGCCCCTTTGCCTTTTTCCCATTACGTGTGGTGGCGCTGGGGAGAAAAAAAAACCGAACATTTGAGCGTTTGCATACAGATTTTTTCAGTTGACAATCGACTTCTCTAGGTTATGGAGTGGAGAGTGCTGTTCATGCTCATTTCATCATTTTGTTGCAATTTGTGGGTGTGTCGATTATCGCAAGGAAGGGTAAATATCTACACTCCTCACGAAAATACCATGATGAGGAATTCGGATGCACTACTTACAAGTTAACGCATTCAGTCGTGTATCTTGTACTGTACGCGCTTTCGGACATTTATGACAATATCAAATTTACTATCGGGATGGATTTATCTTTTCAGCTACAATGAAATCATTGCATGGGGCCGTATATAAGGAACATTTATGATCCCAAAGTATCTTAATGCGCATTTGCCTCTGGATGTGGTATCAAGTGGACACAGCTGGACATATTGAGCGCCCTATTTGTGTTCGATGACTTTGCAGAGTTGTGAGGATGGGAGCGAAGTGTATGTATTCTCACTCGACAATTACCACCTGGTCTCGCAGGACGACGCATTCGTTACCGGGGACTTGGCGTTGGCACAAGCTGTCGGCCATAAAAACTTTTGGCCGCGGGTCATGTTTAATCCGAACCTAAGCAGCTGCCTCTACGAGGGCAAATGCTTCGTCATACACGATGATACCAAATACGGAGTAAGTACGGGTCGGCGAAGCTTATGGGGGCTGCTACTCTGGAACCGTGGCCTAAAGAAGCACCAGCGCCTGGACTTGTCTCCGAGGATTGCGACAGCGTCTTATGCAATAATTTTTAATGCGACGAAGGCCGCTCTTCGCAAGGGACCAAGTACAAAGCAAGTCAGCAAAACCACCACAAAAACATCACGCAGTCATATGCTTTCTTGGTTGGTTGGAAAATAAATGTTGAAGAGATCTGAAGGACGTGATTGCATGGTGCATAAATTGAGAGATGATGCAAGTAGTTCTGCCTGGATTCACCACCTGGTACTCAATCACGCGTATTTCAAAAAGGTTGCAAATCACTCCCGTTTTTTCTCTTACCTAATATATTGATTGCCTTTTGTCGCGCTTCCATCATGTTGTATTCGCTACGTGTCATTACTCAAGAATTGAAAGGACGAAGTGCAAAGGGCGAATTTCCACAGTGAGCGCAGCAGTAGGGTATAGGCCTAAAATAACCCGCGGAAGACTAAAGTAATGTCCAACAGACTCCGTAAGGAACAACAGTTTACAAAACATAGCCAGGCACAAGAAGGGATATACGTCTACTAACGATTGGTAATAGCTGCTCATCCGGACCATGTAAGTTAAAGATAACATAAGAAATCCTTCTGGCGGAAGCGCGTTTGGTATTATCAGATTATGAAAGGCAAGTTACCAGTACTCCTCAAGAGGAAAGTACATATGAGTGGTATCTTACCCGCACTGACTTGCGTGACAAAAATGTGGAGGCCGACGGAAATGGTCCTGCTTAAATTAAAGGACAATGCCATAGGTATGGAACGGGAATGGTAGATGCTACTTTAAGACTAGAAGAAACGGAGCATCCTTAAGACATGGACAGTGAAAAATAGGACAACACAGCGCTGACTTTAACTGGTCGTTTTATTACAGAGTGACATAATATATAAATATTGGACAGGAAAATTTGGGGACGAGGTGCTGGGTTTCCACGCAACAGGAAGATAACAATGATTACAAAATGAAACGAGATAACAATGCTGTACCGGGGAACAATTAAAAAGAAATGGAAGGACGAATAAAAGGATGACGGCCATAGGTTGTAAAAGATTAACAAATAACAATGAAATAACAATGCGAAAACAACTCTGTTGAGGGCTAAAAAGGCCATTAGAAAGACAATAAAAATTTAAATAATACAAGTGTCAAAAAGACCACTAAAATCAGAACGAAACAATTATTGCCAAAAGAGGTAGAGGATGAATTCAGGGATCCTAAACACAAAATTACAATGTGCCTGGCTCATATATCTATTC
Source organism: Amblyomma maculatum (assembly GCF_055883805.1). Lineage (NCBI taxonomy): Eukaryota > Metazoa > Arthropoda > Arachnida > Ixodida > Ixodidae > Amblyomma > Amblyomma maculatum. The sequence continues at coordinate 44,706,368 of NC_139351.1, forward strand.
TCATTTTGTTAGAGCTATCGTGGGTGTGTTTACTCAATTGTCTCCTAGCTAGTTCTATAAAAATTGGAATTAGGCTATTTGAGCCAGGCAGACGGTAATTTATTGTTTAAGAATACCGAATTCATCCTTCAGCTTTTATTTGCATTTCGGTATTGATAGTTTCAGTTCTGCTTTTAATGGCCTTTTGGCTATTTTGTTGCTTTTAATTTTCATTCCTCTTTTAAAGCCATTTTTAGCTTTTTATCGCTTTTTGGATGTTGTCATCGCATATTGTCGTTTGTTGCGTATTTACTGCTTATGGGGTCATATTTTATTTATTTATTTATTTATTCAGATACCCTAAAGGCCCGCTGGGGGCATTACATAGGGGGGGGGGGGTGGGGGGACATAAGCCAGTATACAATTCGTTGTTAAAGAAATAATCAATCAAACAAACAAACAACAAAAAAGAACAAACAGAGCAATCGAGATGGTGAAGTAGCACTCATAAACAACACACCCAGAGATAACATAGCATTATATCCTAGAAACTGAGTTTAATGCAATCGCGGGGAAAATTCATGCAAAAGATGGTAGGAAAAGAGACGGCAGAGTGGTTCAAAACATTTACCGTGAGTGTAATGATTCAAGGTAGGTTTTCAATACTGACTGAAATAAAGATGATTCTGTTATCGTGGCGATTCTGGGTGGCAGCTCATTCCATTCTTTTATTGATAAGATTAATGGTGAATGTTTGTACTTTTCCGTCCGGGCAAAACTGGGTTTAACATTATGGGCATGATCAACGCGATGTGACGTATGAGGGGCTGCAGAAATATGAGACCGGGTGAACGGAGTGCTATTATGATAAAGTGTATGAAAATACAATAAAGGGGTGATTTTTCTGCGCACTAATAGGGATGGCATGTTGAGTGTTTCCTTCAGAGATGAAACGCTTTGATATCGTGAATAGGATGACGAAGATGAATCGAGCAGCTTTATTTTGGACGGATTCAAGAATGTTAGTTAGGGTGATTTGATAAGGGTGCCAAATTATTGATGCATATTCCAGAGAAGGACATACAAGGAAATTATAAGCTTCAAGTCTGGTGTCCCTGTCGGCGAGATATAACTGACGCTTGAGATAGCCAAGTTTCTTTTGTGCTTTAGACGTAATTTGCTCTATGTGGTCAGTCCATGTTAATGTAGAATTTAGGTAGACGCCAAGGTATTTAATCGAGGAGACCGAGTCTATTAAACCATTATTTATAGTGTAAATATTAGGAGAAGACTTTGAACCTATGGAAAACTTTATATGTTTAGTCATTTCTGCATTAATTTGCATCTGCCAGTTGCAGCACCATGCCGTTAGCTTGTCTAAGTCAGATTGCAAAGTAAATGTGTCGTTAGAGCTGCTTATATCTCTGTAGATTATACAATCATCGGCAAAAAGCCGAACTGTAGAAATAATATTATCAGTTATATCATTAATGTATATTAAGAATAAAAGCGGGCCTATTACCGAACCTTGAGAGACACCATATTTTGATTCGCTCTCCCTTTTATTTGTTCCCACGTCAGCATTTGTATCTCCTATCTTTTTCACCTTTGTTATCTTTCTTACGCGTGCAAATCTTGCAGCTGTTCCTCATTCTTTGCCAAAAATTTATATATATATATATATATATATATATATATATATATATATATATATATATATATATATATATTATATATAATGCGTCGCGTCACAACAAAATAGCCAGTTATAGTCAGCACTGCGTCATGCATTCATTCACTGTCCGGGTGTCACCACGTTAAGAGAAACGAAGAACGCCGAATCCGTCAGTCAACAAATGAAAATCTAGCTGAAATTAGGATTAAACAATGATAAGGGGAAGAACAGGTAAACTGTAGGCGATAACCATTGGTCGGTAAGGGTAACGAACAGGGTTCTGAGGCAAGAAAAGCGTAGCAGGCATCGGCAGAAAGCTAGGTTGGCGGACAATATGAGAATGTTTGCGGGGACCAATTGAATGCTTCTGACACGGGAACGGATTAACTGTAGAAGTATGGGTCCTGCAATGGGTGTAATCAGGCTGGTCAAGAAGCTGATTGGAATAACTATTTTTTTTTCCGTCGCCGTGAGTTGATTGAGATAGTGAGGATAAAATGACAGCTCCTTTTACAGCAATTGAGCAGTGGCAGGCGACGACACATTTAACGCGATCATCAAAAAAAGTACGTCTAGAATAATAATATTTTGACATTGTATAAAATCCACATTATTACCCTCTTGTTAGCTTCAACTAATAATCGTGTTTTGCCCTCTGTAGCCTTATTTTAAACTTTGTAAAACTGTTTCTTTCCGATTAGTGCCTTGTGTTCAATACTTTCGGGTAACCATTGTGTAACATTTTGTTTTATTTGTTGTACTTGCTCTTACATTTTGTTATTTCATTTGTATGCCCCACTCACACAGTACTCCTAACTGAGTTATTTGAAAAAATAAGTGAGATTGAACAGAGGTTCATGCGGGGTGCCCTGGGTTTGGCTTAATACGGGATCTCTTCGAGCTCTGGCGACGCCATCAGAAGAGTGAACTATGTTTCAAGACGTAAAATCCAAAGCTATGAACACGCTTTTGCAGTTTCATTGGTTCATCTATTGTCACTATTTGCACATCATTACTTGAACGTGTCTCATGGGCTCTGTGAGGGATGATGTGCGTGGCTACGCCTTTAGTGCATTCTTTCACGTGTGTATCGCTCCACAGTTGCATCTTACCGGTATTCACCTGTGGAGCTGAAACGTGGAGCATAACCAGAGGCTTCTTCTTAAGTTGAGGACAACGCACAGGGCTATGGAAAGAAAAATGGTAGGGATAACGTTAAGAGATAGAAAACGTGCAGAGTGGGCCAGAGAAATAAATGAAGTTACCGACATTCTAAAGCAAATTAAGAAGAAATGGACATGGGCAGGACATGTAATGCGAAAAGAGGATAACCGATAGTCGCTTAGGGCAACAAACTGGATTCCAAGCGAAGGAAAGCGTAGCAGGGGACGGCAGAAATTTAGGTGGGTGGATGAGGTTAAGTTCACAGGGGTCAAGTGGATGCAGCTCGCACAGGACCGGGTTATTTGGAGGAATATGAGAAGGCCTTCACCCTGCAGTGGGTATAGTCAGGCTGAGGATGGTGATAGCGTTGATAATGATCGTTGCACAGAGTGCGTGACTTGGGGAAGTAAATTTTAGAAATGTATTTAACGCATGTTTAATACGCGCTTTATGATAGCTTGTATTTATTTTATACTGTTCAAGGCATGCCCCGAATGCTGTTCAGAATGACCTGTAACTTATTTCAACTTGGTTTGTGCCGCAAGAGAACGCTGAGACTGCGTGACCAAATAGCAGCCTTTCATTTTATGCAAAAATTCTACAGGAGGCGGTGCCTCTCCTGGCTACGTGGCCTGCAGACTGCGCGCGTATTTTAATGAAGCGATTGCTTTGAAGTTTCGCTTTCCACTCTCAAGTGTGTACCACTCTGCGTACCGTCTATTTCGGTGGCGGAGCAGGGGTGAATGCACATCTGCTTTACAGGTTCAGAGCAAAGGTAGGAAGCTAGGCTGTTTTAAGCACACCTTTGTTTATTATGTGTCTAAAGTCATCTTCGGTATTGAAAAGCTCCTCGTGTTTAGGATGATCGATTCGAAACCTTAATAGGCGGTAGGTTGTATATGGTTTATAAAAAGCTTCGTCATTGTAATAATTTTGGTTAATTTGGTTCAACATCTACGCTTCTTTCAAATAATTAGTGCTTCAATTTGCATGGCTGCTCCACTCTCAATTATCTTCCTATGTCACATATGGAAACCCGGATATTTCATTGGCCTTTTCATTGTTTATATCTAAAAAAAGGTCTGTAGTATTGTTCATGTACTGTCCACACGTCTGAGAAATTCCGCTGTGCTACAGGTATAAAGGAAACTGCTTAGTACAAGCATACTCGGCCAGGAGTCTGCAAACTGAGCCCACCACCGCTTCTGCGCAATGTCGTCAATGAGCGGTTTATAAACGTCACTTGTACTGTGGAGATCAGTGGGTTGGTGGTCCCTAATGCACCGGTCTGTGGTAAGTTTCCGTAATATAACGGTCGTACACAAGGACTCGTTCTTCCACTCCGAATGATGCCTGCCACGTAGGCTTCGGAGATCTAAGTCGTCGTCTAGTTCGCGTTCGTCGCACATCCAGCGTAATAGATTTGTCGGCAGTCTGCAATGACGCTGAAACACTACGATCGTCACGCTGACATTTTTCGCAGGTCGAAGTGATGTCTCACGGTGCTACGGCCCCCACTATGTCCGTCGCGAGTTTAACTCACAGCCTTTCAAAATTCACGGGTTTCGCCTGAGGTTTCCTGTCAGTCAAAGCCAACACTCATGTCCCGGGCATGGCGGGCACATATTAAGTGCGTAAATGTATGTGATACAGTCGGGATACGTGAAACGTGCTTGCCGACTTCGGCAAAACCTCCAACTGGGCATATACAACACTCTCCGAACTTATCACATATGACAACCCACATTCATCCCCTTTAGAGGACAAATCATGGCCGTCTCATCCTTGACCGGTTAAACGTCAACACAATAGGCAAACCCCATCCCACAGCCGCCTCCCGACATTTGTACGCAGCCGCCTCGTTGTCAAACCGCGACCAAAAAACAAGCTCCCTAGCCGACACGACGCGCGCCGTCAGCACAAAGCCAGAGCATTCAATGACACCTACCATACCGACGAACACTCAGCATACTTGGACGCGGCAAGGCAAGATGCAACAACGTATGCGGCCTGTGCTACCACACCGCAATCTATCCTTATCTCCGCCGCCATGGTGCGCGCCTTCTCCCCCACCGCAGCGGAGGAAACAGCGATAGCGTTGGCCATCGCTGACCCGCGTACGCTTACGTCCTCAGTGACTCAAAATGGGCAATTCGAAATTTCTCGGCAGGGTACATTTGTCTTCCTTCTGCACACATCCTGCGCTGCTGCACTCCGGACCACAAAATTAACCAAGTCTGGGTAGCCGCCCACGCGGGCAACTCTCGAAGCGATGGGGCCGACCAACTGGCCCGAGGATTAACAACCCGGGCGGTTGGTCTCACGCATCCAGACGCACTCGCTGTAGCCCCCCCGACTTTCACCGAAATTACCATTTTTCACAAAGTAACGCGACGCCTTTTTCCTCCACCCCACCCCGATCTCGGCCGAGCACGAGCCACCCTCCTCCGCAGATTACAGACAAACTCAATTCTTAGTCACTCCAGGCTATCATTAATTACTAACGGCGAATACGACCCCGCATGTCCAAATTGCAACAACGGAGAACCGGTCACTCAGGCGCACATCCTCTGGGGATGCGAAAATAACCCGCCCGCAAAGGCCCTCCTGCCAACTCCCTCTGCGGAATGCTGGCCCCACCTACTTACCAAGCCAGGCAAGAACACACAACTTGCAGTGGCCCAGGATGTCGCCCGCACCTGCGGACCACACAGGGCCCATCTGCCCTAATTCACGACATCTGTGGCAAATAAAGTTGTTTCTCTCTCTCTCTCTCTCTCTCAAATTTAGTTGAGGTAAAAAAAAAGGCGTTGGATCTACCACAATTCTGCGCGGACATCTTAATCGAGCTGTAAAAAATAAGTAGAAAGTTGTTAGTCAAAAATTAAGAGCACTGCAGATTCTGCGTTGGAGTAATGCTGCTGGTTGCTTCTAGTTGCTTAATTCACTTCTTGTTTGCCCATTTTAGTCTTTGGTACTTTCAAATTGCGCGCCAATTCCTTCATATCCCCTTTTTTAGGCTCTACTTCCGGTTGCGTGATGTCAGATCCTTGAGGTTATATCCACTGCGGCACCCCTATCCCTCTTTCCGCTTTCACTCCCACTTTCCTCCCTTCCTTTATGCGCGATTCAGGTGTGCGCAGAACAAGTGTGGCAGATACGGCGGCTTTCCTTTCCTACGATCCAGTTATTTTAATTAATTACCTAAGTAACTAATTGGCCTATTTATTTTTTCAGCAACAACAATAAGTAACCCTCTATCCATTGACGCCACTGATTAACCTCTACCACTTCTCAATAACAACTGCTGCGGACACAATTTTGCAGGCACGTTCTGCGGACCCGTTCTGCGGACAAGGCCTGCGGATACGATTTGCGGACACTGTCTGCGGACACGGTCCGTGGACAGAAATCTGAGAACATAGCGAAGTAATGTTTTCGCATTAAAAATAGAGAAAGAAGTAGCCTAGTGGAAGGCTTGGACGATCTCAAAGCCTCCTTCAGGGGGTGTGGCTGCCCCTGGCCCTACGGGTCGGGGACTGGTAGTTCACTACCGCTTGCGGCAGGGGCTAGCCTGCCTCATTATTTTTATCTGTCGTGGACCGTCATTGCACCCACTACCGTTTCGTTTTCGGATAACGGCTGATGATGATGATGATGACCTCGAACAAAATTGCATATACCCCCGGCCGGGGATTGGCCAGGATACATTGTACATTGTAAATATATATATGGTTCACATGGGTGTTTAACTAGAACCTGAAAAAATAAAACAGGAAAAGAAAAAAATGAAGTTCTACCTAGGATAGGAATCTGCCTGTTGTAAACGACGCGCGTCTTTCTCTCCCTATTCTTCTTCTTTATTTATTTCCTCCCATGTCCGCTCGAGGCAGCGGAAGTGGCTCGTGCGGACTCGTGCATTTTCGTTTTCTTCTTCCTTCAGTCGCAGCAACAAAAAGCTTCCTTCATGAAGTCAAGAACTGTTAGTGGAGTATTTCTTCAAGGAATATGTGTGAAAAATTAAAAGAGACAGTATCGTACATGCATGTCTTGCTGGAAGCTTTGCCTCAGTCTATTTAAAGGTAAAACAGCTGATAAGCTGCACTCAAATTTCGCATTAGAAAGTAACTTAATCGTCGGCAACTTTTTCTCCAGTTAAATCTTAAAACATTTTGCGGTATACCTTCTCTCCATATCATCATGGAATGCAACTGGTGTTTACTAATATTTTTATGTGGAGATTTGCGAGTCGATTATCCAAGTTTAAGATAAGAATTTCCTAAGTAATTTTTCACGAAAACTGTCCAAAGCTTCCAAAAACTATAGGCCACACAGAGACCGGTGCTGCTCTGCTGCACGCGCTTCTCCTCGCGCACCGCTCGTTCAGTTACACGAAGAAGAAGTCTACCTTGATGAGAAGTCAAGCTTTTTTCTGCAACGGCAGTTTATGCGTCATTACTGGTGACTCTGGTCATTGCTACCATGACTACAGAAAAGGATGGCGTGGCGAAGTTGATGCGCTTGCGCTCTTTGAGGGCTACAGCCCTGGGAGTTCTGGCGTGCGGAGTGTTGTTCTACGTGTTCATGGTATGTTCGCCAGCGATGTTTCCAAGCCCCTTTTCGGCCGAGATGTTCAGACGCTTCGGAATAGGTTGGATGTACAATGCCGGGGGTGTCATCCAAGACGACAATTGGACCGAGCCGCTTTTGGCGCACCGAGGTGGCTGGGCCGTGGCGCAGCGCTGTCGCCGACCGCTAGACCTGCTTGTTTTCGTGCACGCCTGCGCGTACGAGTGGGGACGCAGGGCAGCGCTCCGGGTCACGCTGTTCGAAGAGGCGACAGCGCGTAATTTAAGCATGGCGGGAGTGTTCTTCGTGGGACGGCGTACCAATAAAACGGATCTGGACGCATGGCTCGATCTGGAGGCGGACATGACAGGAGACTTGGTGGTGTTTCCGATTGAAGACGGGAAAGTCAACATAACGCCCAAGTTCCTGGGAGGCATGCGTTGGGTAGCCGACCACTGTCCCACCGTCAAGTGGATCCTTAAGATGGACGACGACGTAATGGTTGATCCATTTAGGGTGCGTATTAGAGAAACTTCATATATAGGCTTCCGAATAGTGTGCGTTGATTAGAAATTTTGATAGCCTAGTAAGATCTAGTACCTGCTTTGTGCTGCGATATTTGATTTTTCGGAGAGGGAAGCGCTGTCTGTGTCTGAGCGGACCAGTGAAAAATATTTTTGAGTATCGGAAAGCACAGTCAATTTTTTAATTTTTTGCGTACCACTTAAACGCCGGTAAGCGAAGTGGCAAGAGATAAAATTATAGAATCAAATAAAAACGGGGAAGTATTGATGTAGCAGAGGCAACTTGGACCTACTGGTTTTTTCAACTTGTGGTGACTGCTGAGCGCAAACGTGTCTTGAGTTCTGCCTTCATTGAAACGACACAACCACGCGAATATTGAAGAATTTTGGCTGAAGCTTAGGTACAGCTATACTGCCTAAGATTTGAAATAGCTAGTGTGTGTTTCTGAGAACTTTAACACCAATGACACGATGCCAGATTATGGCAGCAGCACCCTGTCGATGGAGCGAAATTACCCGGGATTATAACTCCGTCTAAACCGATTATAACACCCAAAAGAATTCGTACGTTGTGTTTTACGCAGATTCGCTTGGTGTTTTGGCATTGACAGACTGGCAACGAGTTTGACAGTGTTTTTTATTTAGTTATTGAGTTTTCCGGTAAAGAAGCAGTATTTGTCGATGGATATTTAATCCACTTTATCTTCACCTCCCGAAGCTACAAAACGAGAACGCGTCTGTTTTCTTTGAGGGATGTCACGAAAATGCATGCGCTCATTAGTGTTCTTTCAGATCCCATCTACGCCCCTAATATATTGCCTTGAAGAGCGTCGTGTATTGCTTCATGTCTCGTGGTTGGGTTCCGTGCACCGAGCTCCGACAAAAGAAGCAGAGAGCTCCGCGGTCGCGTTTTGTGCTTGCGCGTCTGAGCTGCCGACGCAGCGGCAGATGCATGCTGCCGCTTTACCACTTGTGCTGACGAAAGAGCCAGTAGAATGACCAAGGACAGACTCCTGTGAGAGAAACGGCGATGGCAGAAGGAGAGTTTTCCCTTTGAGGGACACCTGCTCCTTCCGCAGACGTTCCCAGCGAGGTCAGGGCCATGCTGACCGGCGCGGATGCCTTGATATTGGTTGGGCTTCTGCATCGGACTGTGAGAGTGATGAAGATGAAATGATTGCTGGAAATGGAGGATTAGGATTCGGCGCAGCTCGAATTCCGATAGCGCCAAAAAGCCTTTGCGATCGACCCACCCCTCTTCCCCATCCATGTGGCCCAAAAAGGACGGAAACAGCGACAGAATCGCAAGTTACGCGAACGCATCGCTGAAGTTATGCTACACTGAGAAGCTGATGAGTTGCAAGTGGCACTGTCTCAGAGCCACGTTGCAGGGAAGACTCGGTACAGCCAAAACGTGGTCATCCTTCTACTGTCACCACGACCCATCCAACTCCAGAAACAAAACCTCTAAAGTGGTACTCAAGCTCCTACACATGAAAGTAAAAGACCGCATCACTGCTACCTGCACTGGGGGCCTGCTACGTACTGACGGGTTCTGGACCGTAGTATAAGAGCATTTCCTATAAGAAGGAACGCTACCCCTCTAGACAACATCACGGAACCGGAAGTTAGAGCGGTGCTAGTGAGCCTGAGGCAGAGTACAGCAAATGGAGCAGACAGCATTTTGTACATGGTGCTCCAGAACCTTGACTATTGCTGAACTACTGCCGGGCAGATTATTACAACAAAGTGTGGAGGACAGATGAACTGCTTTGAGAATGGCGCTAGGATATCATAAGCCTAATTTTTAAGCAGGCAAGCCGCTCTCCCTCCAGAATCTTTGGCCGATATCACTGTCTTTGTGAATCGGAAAGCCCGTGGCACTCGTGCCTAACAGGCTCCACTGACATTTTCAAACGAATATCTTCCCGGACTCTAGTTCTGGCCGCATCTCTCGACACCAGTCTTGCATCTTCAACTCAGAAAAGAAGTGGTCGATCATCCCAGCAGGATCCGGGCGGTTGCTGTCTTGGCATTACATTTGAAGGCGTTTTTGACAATATGTCATAGGATGCAATCTGGGTCGGGCTAGCGAGGTCACATTCTGGCCAGCGTTCTTGTGATTATGTCGGGTCTTCCTCTCTTGTTGAACTGCCAGCCTGGGAGCCAGAGATTTGCGCTTTCGGCTAACCCCTCTTACAAGACCAGCCACTCCATAGGGTTCGGTGCTCTAGCTCACTTTGATCAAAGTGGCGATGGCTGGACTCCCCTGCCTCTTTCTAGCATTCCAGATGTGCACCATATCTCTACGCCGATGACATCATAATATGGATGAAGAAAGACGAGGGAGGCAACAACGAAAACAGTGTTCAGGAATCCAAAGAGGTCACTGAACATTACGTGATTGAGAGTGGTCTTAAATACACGCCTCAGAAGTCCGAATTGCTTGTTATGTGCACGCGGGAGAAGCCCCAAATTGTCGACCGGAATTACAGTTACATTTCGGAGGAACTCCTAACCTTAGAGTGAACAGGCTGAAGGTGCTTTTCTTGTACCTATAGTCTAACGGCCGAGCGACGCACGCTATAAGCTTCTCCAAATACAATTTGCGCAGACAGCCTACATGATTCACCGCACTTTCAACAGACAATGGGTTTAAGAAAGGTGACATCATTCGAATCGCGAAAGGGCCGTTAATGAGCCATATGACGCTTAATGCAGCATATACACGACTAATTTGAAGCGAAATGAACCACCTGAATACCCATTTAGGAACTGCGGTAAAGAGAGCCCTAGGACTGCCTCCCTACACCCTGACACATCAACTGCCCAGCTCTGTCGCACAACACGGCAGAAGAGCTGAAGAAAGCCCAAAGGATAGGCCAGCTGACTCGCCTTCGAGAAACTAGAGTGGGCCCGGCTGTTCTGTGTCACCTCCTATAGGCTACCGAAAGCAGACTTCTACGTTACATTTGTGGTATGACGCCATGTGACGCCATGTGACCCAAACTGGCGTCTAAGGTCATAGTCGGGCAACTTTCAAAAAGATGCTTCTCGCGTTACATGCTGGTCGTAGGACAGTAAGAGCCAAGGTCCTCCTGCGTCAGTGCGCCTCTCAGAAAAATGACCTGTATGTTGACGTGGACGCCAAGGGTTAGCCGTTAGAGACGCAAATGGCTAGATTAGGATTGGAGGCTCTATTCAGGATATGAGCGCTGTTTTACGTCTGAGGAGATCCCCATTGCAGTAGCACTCTTTTCTTATAACATGGACATCCATGATGAGTGCCATATCAGTCCAACATACAGAAAAATTTAGATATTCAGGAGCTGTGTATCTTACCTTCGCGAAGAATTCGTTATATTACGCGGCTTTTGTGCGGGCTGTAACCAATATATATTGTCATATTCCGGAACGTCAGCGTCGTTTGGACCAATGGTCGGTCAAGCCTTCTTTCAGGCAATGAGAGTGTGCACGAGCTAGCCCGAGGAGCAACCTTCCACGTGCTATCTAGGAGGCGGATGAGGGGAAGGCGGAAGACGAAACTGCCGCAGAAGTTGCCTGCGTGGCTTTGTACTCTTACATAGACATTACGCATTATTACCGTACACAATGAAGAACACTGTCACGACCTCACCCAACAAACACCAAGGTGGAAGCTCTGACATGGCGTCTAATTCAAACGCGTATCGTAACCTTGTTCGTGCCCACCGTCTACCTAGCGAAATTGTCCAGCTTTCAAGAGCACAGCACACTAATTTTCACTAATTTCACTAATTTTCACACAGAGCTTTTCAGTTTGGGCGTGCAAAGCACCACCTGCCGGTGCATCATCCATACCTTTTCGCACTCTCTCTCTTCTATTGAAGAGGCATTGGCGAGCGCGGAGACGACGAATAAAAGCCATCTGATCAATTGAGCTGAGAAAGCTATGGTCAAAGGGGCTATGGGCTAAGCGTTCGCATCTCTTCCTGACACCGGTCTGACAGCACAGACCCGCAACACCAGCAACAGCTCCACTGGCGAACCTGCAGGATGGTAGCGGCACATGGGGTACTGGACTGCCGGCTCAGGAAGAAAGGGATAATATGTGTTAAAGGTTTTTTCTCGTCCTCGAGCGGAAGAGGTTACGCTCTAATATACTTACTATTATATACATAGTTTGGCTTCAAAAGAATATCTAATTTCGACCGCTTGGGGATCTTTAATGTGCACTGACGTCGTACAGCAAACGAAGTGGTGTCCATGTGCTGTTCGATATCAGTGCACGTTAAAGATCAACAGGTGGTCGAAATTACTCCGGATTAATCCACTGCAGCACCCTTTTCTTTCCGCTTTCACTCCCACCTTCCTTCCCGTACGGCGCGAAAAAGATCCCCAGATTCTTCTCTCTGGCACGGACGCTAGCGGTCGCATTCTACATGCGTTCCGCGTTCTTCGAGCATTTTCGCCTGTTTTTCGCCACCGACTACACCCGAATTTGCGGCAGACCCTTCGCTACCTATCCGGCGTGGACTGTGCAAATTTCAACGATTTTAGGCGAGATTTGTTGTCTCTACGATCAATTTCCTGCGGCCAAACCTGACCGAGGGAGGTAGGCCTAATGGCTGCGCACGCTTAGGGCGTGCCCGCTCCCAGCTGTGGCGGCTGCGGCCGCCTCACTTCGACTCGCCTCCACACCCTCAAGCTCCGAGATGCCGTATTCCGTCACCGGCACGGACATTTCGCCTGCGGACCTAGCCGACGGCACATGGACCGCGCTTGAAATGCAACGCCGATACCGCCGACCGACACCAGCGGATACGCCGCCAGCCAACGCTCCAGCGTCTGATGCCACTACAGCTCACTCAAGCCAGCGTCTCCGCAGCCGCCCACCGCCACCTGCGAAAAAACGACCACTCCCTCGCCTGCCGACGGATGACTACAAAATCGTCCTTCGCCCCCAAGGTAGAGTCGACCTGAACGCCGTTGGCCCCGCCAAACTGGCCATATCTATTTATGACGCTGCTCAGATCGACGGCCGCGTGGCCATCACCGCCGACCAAGTTAGAATCCACCCGAGCAACAACACCGTCACGGTCAGTACTCCGGACAAGGATCGCGCTCTCCTCTACGCCAAGGTCCAAACAATCACCCTAGACAATGTCGCCATCCCGGTCGCCACGTACGCCCCAGCCCCCGACAACTCGGTGAAGGGAATAATCTACAGAGCCCACTGCCACGAGACCGACGCAGAGATTCAGGCCGAGCTCAAAGCCAGAAACCCGGACCTCACAGTGGTAGCCGCGCGCCGCATGGGCCGCACACGCCACTTCGTGATCACAATCGCCGGTGCCAAGTTACCCCGATACATGCGGTACCTTGGCTTTACTTTCGAAGTTTTTCCGTACAAAAGCCGCCCGGAGGCGTGCTTTAACTGCCGAAAGCTGGGCCACAGAGCGGATGTATGCCCCCATCCAAGAAAGCCAACCTGCCGCCGCTGCGGCACTGCGCACGATCCTCCCCCGGACGGCCAACCACCGACATGCCAGGCGTCGTGTATTGTCTGTAACGGAGGCCACCCTACAGGCAGCAGAAGCTGTAAATACCGCTTCATACAATCCACTCCAGCCAAGTCCTCTTCACCAACCACCGACATTGACAGCGACGCGGACGAGACAAACCCTGGACGCCAGTCTCGGCCCCGCGACCGTACCCAGAGTCGCCACCAGCCTCCTCGAGATCAATCCTTCCCCCCCCCCCCCCCTCGGCAGTGACAGCCGTTCCAGCCGGAGCCGTTCCGTCTCCGCCTCACGAAGCCCCCGGGCCAGACCCCAGACTGAACAGGCCAAGACAGTGAAGCAGGTCGCCTGGAAACCCCTCACAGAACTCACCGCCACGTCTCCCGACTCGCAGGTAAGGGAGCTGGCAGACATGGTAAAGAAACTGCAACTTCAACTAGCTCAAGCGAATGCGAAAATTCAAACATAAGAAACTGCGCAAATGAACGCTAGGTTGAAACCGCAGCAGGTGGCTCGCGCTCCTACCTCTGACGCAGTCAGTGATCCAAGCATGGATACCAACGAACCTAAGCGCACAAAACGTAAAGCGTCTCCCCCCTCTTCATTAGCAGACATCGACGCCAATTTTGAGGCCTCCGCTGCGCGTATGTCCAAATTTGAGGACACCCTACTGCAACTCACTCCCATGATCGACCGGCTCGCAGAGAGCTACGCTACAATGGCAGCAAATATTCAAGCCCTTACGGCCCGCCTCGATGCCATCACCAGCCCACTACAGCCCACCACCCCTCCGAAATCTGCAACCCCTCCAAATCCCGCTACCTATCCACCATCCGTTATTGTCGCCACGTCGGAAAGTGCAGCCTCGAGCACCCGTGCAGGAGGTATTTTAAAATCACCTATGGCGCTCTCGCAGCGCCCGAACCATATGCTAAACGCGATGGCTAATTCCCCCATCATAGTCTGGCAATGGAACTGCAGGGGCTTCAAGGCAAAGCGGCGGGCCTTGGAGCACTCCCTGCAGGCTCAGCCGCGTACCCCTCACATATTAGCACTCCAAGAAACATACACAGACACTAAACTTGTCAGTTACGCCGCATACAACCAGCAAAAAACCCACAGCCATAGACCCAACACCGCGATACTGGTCCATAGAAATCTAACCGCTAATCAACTGAATTTGAACAACGCTGAGGTCCCGCACACCTTCATACAGGTCCTCCCGAATACCCGATCACAAGCCCCTATTCATATTTTAAATGTCTACAGCCCCCCCAGCGACAAGACCACACGAGAAGCCACCCTTATCTGCAAGGCCTGCATGGTCGCAAGCACAGGAATGCTGCTCATACTTGGTGACTTTAACGCGCCGCACGAGCAGTGGGGCTATCCCCACAGAACATGCGGCCGTAAAGGAGCTAAAGTATGGGAAACCGCCCAGACTATGGGACTTACACTACTCACCGACCCCGACAGACCCACCCGCATAGGTAACAGTATCACACGGGACAGCTGTCCTGACCTCACTTTTGCTCGAAACATCACAGATGCGCGATGGGAAAATCTCGGCATGAACATAGGCAGCGACCATTACGTTCTCAGCACGACATTCACAGCCACACACAGCAAAGCCCCTCGTCGCACAGTCAAGCACACCAACTGGGACGCGTTCAGATACGTACATACTAAACGTGCACCGATCCCCATCGAGGACCTGGACACCTGGACAGCCTCACTACTCCAGGATGCCGAAAATTCCACCTCCACGAGTACACAAGAGGAGGATGGCCCCAACCCTGATGCCAAACTCATCCACATGTGGGAAGCACAGCGTAGCCTTCACGCTCGCGGGCTCCGACGCAAACATAACCGCCCTCTCAGACTTCGCCTCGCACGCCTTGAGCGAGAAATCGAAACTTACGCCACCAAGCTTAGCCGGGAACAATGGCATCAAACATGCGACCGCCTAAACGGACAGCTAGGCTGTAAAAACTCATGGTATCTGCTTAAACATCTCCTTGATCCGACCCACACTAAGGCCACATCCCACAAGAACCTCGCCCGAGTAATACACGCTTTTCAGGGCACAAATGAGGAACTGCTCGACACTCTGACAGTCAAGTACATTAACACCTCGACCGACATCCCCATCCCCGCGGCATACACGGGACTTCCAAACACCGACATGGACAGGGACATCACAACAGCCGAAGTTCCTGCAGTCCTCAATCACATCAAGATCACCGCCGCCACAGGTAACGATCATATAACTAACAAAATGCTCCGTAACCTCGATGACCAGTCCATCGAAGCACTCACGGAACTTTTCAACACCCATTGGCATGATGGTCGCCTTCCGGATACCTGGAAGCATGCCAAAGTGATCTTCATACCTAAACCGGGCAAAAAACTTGAGCTGGGCAATCTCCGACCTATTTCCCTTACATCTTGTCTCGGTAAGGTGATGGAACACGTTATCCTTAACAGGCTCAAAAACCACGCAGACAAAGAAGATCTCCTTCCGCCCACTATGATTGGGTTCAGAGCCGGACTCTCCACTCAAGACATCATGTTGCAAATACAACATGACATACTCGATCCAGGTCCCATCCGGGCCACACGGACAATTCTCGGCCTCGATATTAGCAAGGCGTTTGACAACGTATCACACGCCTCCATTTTGACAAATCTCGCTCAGATGAATGTAGGCACCCGTACCTACAATTACATCGCGAACTTCCTACACAACCGCACCGCAGAACTCCACATTGGCGAACTCATCAGTGACAAGATTACCCTGGGCACCAGAGGAACCCCACAAGGTGCAGTCCTCTCCCCTTTCCTCTTTAATGTCACCATGAGGGGCCTTCCCCCAATTTTAAACGCCATACCTCACGTAAAACACTCCCTATACGCCGACGATATCACCCTCTGGACCAACTCTGGTTCAGACGGGGACATCCAGAGTTCCCTCCAGACAGCCATTGACACTGTCCACACCTATGTACAGGCGAACGGCCTCACATGCTCCCCAACAAATTCGGAGCTTCTTGTCATCCGCGACAGGAGAGTGCGCAGACCGGCTCCCGCAGCGCTTGAGCTCATCACGCTCCACATCGACACACACCCTATACCTTCCGTTCAGACCATTCGTGTCCTGGGCATGCTAATACAGAACAATACACAGAACTCTGAAGCAATACAACGCCTCCGCACCACAGCTCACCAAATAATCGGCCTTATTCGCCGCATCTCCACACGTCGTAGAGGCATGATGGAGGATGACCTCTGCCGGCTAACACAGGCATTCCTCGTTAGCAGGATAGTATACTCCTATCCCTACTATCACCTTCGCCGAGAAGATGAGGAGGCAGTTAACAGCATCATCCGCTCGGTGTACAAAGCTGCCCTAGGGTTGCCTCAATATGCTAGCACACGACACCTCCTCCAACTGGGGATTTACAACACTCTTTCCGAACTTATAGAGGCACACAAGACAGCCCAAATTCATCGCCTCTCCAGGACAAATCACGGCCGTCTCATCCTTGCCCGGTTAAACGTCAACCCAATAGGCGATCCCTATCCCACAGCCCCCCTCCCGACATGTGTACACAGCCGCCTCGTTGTCAAAGCACTACCAAAAAACATGCTCCCTGGCCGACACGACGCGCGCCGTCAACGCAAAGCCAGGGCACTCGATGAAACCTACCATACCGATGAACACGCAACATACGTGGACGCGGCAAGGCAAGATGCAACAACATATGTGGCCTGTGCTACCACGCCGCAATCTACACTGATCTCCGCCGCCACGGTGCGTGCCCCCTCCCCCACCGCAGCGGAAGAAACAGCTATAGCGCTCGCCATCGCTGACCCGCGTACGCGTACAGTCCTTAGTGACTCAAAAAGAGCAATTCTAAATTTCTCGGCAGGCTACATCTGCCTTCCTGCTGCACGCATCCTGCGCGGCTGCACTCCAGACCACAAAATTAACCTAGTCTGGGTACCCGCCCACGCGGGCAACTCTGGAAACGATGGGGCCGACCAACTTGCCCGAGGATTAACAATCCGGGCGGTCGGTCTCACGCATCTAGACGCACTCGCTGAAGCCCCCCAGACTTTTGCCGAAATTACCAATTTACACAAAGAGACGCGACGCCTTTTCCCGCCTCCCCACCCCGACCTCGACCGAGCACAAGCCACCCTGCTGCGCAGATTACAGACCCACTCACTTCTTAGTCACTCCAGGCTATCACTAATTACTAACGGGGAATACGACCCCGCATGTCCAAATTGTAACAACGGAGAACCCGCCACTCAGGCGCACATCCTCTGGGGATGCGTAAATAACCCGCCCCCAAGGGCCATCCTGCCAGCTCCCTCTGCGGAAAGCTGGCACCAACTCCTTACCAAGCCAGACAGGAACACACAACTTTCACTCATTTCGTGGGCCCAGGATGTCGCCCCCACCTGGGGGCCACACAAGACCCATCTGCCCTAATTCACAACATCTGGGGCAAATAAAGTTGTCTCTCTCTCTCTCTCTCCCGTACGGCGCGGGTAAGTCGTTCACAGTAGTAGTGTGAAAAATACGGCGCCTTTCCTTTCCTGTGATCCAATTATGATTAGTTTTTTATTATTGACCAGAAATACTTAGAATTATTGTTTTTCTAAGAACATTCCACTACCCGAAAGCATTATTGCAGGGGCGGAGATGAAAAATAACATTGCTAGAAAGGCCAGAAGTACAATAAAAATACACAAAAATGAAGAAAATAACGGGACACAAGTGATAATGCAGAATGAAAAATATGGATTGAAAAGGGAGCTACCGCGCGACGAATAAGTGATGTAAACACTCAACAACAAAGTGATGAAGAAAACAGGTGCAAGAGAACTGCGTTAAGAACTGCGTGCAAGAGGACAGTCCGGTATTTCGCAAGACTGTGGTTATATTGCTTGAATTTCTGTTTTAAAGGTTTGAAAATTGCAAGTTTGACAGAAAGTTTAAAAGAGAAGAAAAAGAAAAGGACAAAGGGGATCTGTTTAATGCGAGGAAAGAGGGAAAACCGGGAAAGAGAGGGCATGCAGAGTAGCAAAAAAGAAGAAAAAAGAGAAAAGTGAAGAAAAGATAACAAACGCGGTGCGGGTAGGAGAATAATGGGAGTGAAGGATTGGTGATAAAAGTGGACAAAACACTTTTGGTATGATCTCAGAGGACTGCGTCAGCTGTATCTCTTTGTGAAGGCAGTTAAGTAAACGCAGGTGCACAGGTCTAAGGTTATCTTCACAGTGAATTTGTTATTTGGAATGCAGTGGGTTAGTGACCTTCAAAGGCCGAAAGGTTTCCCGTTTGTACATTTCTGCCGCACTCTACTGCGTTAAAGTAGTCAATAAAATACGACTCCCGTTGCTTCCGCTCACAATTAGTTCTGAAGTTGCTTTATAGTGGAGTAACGTTTAGTTTTTCAAATTTATGATCTGTTTTTGTTAGTGTGTTTGGATAGAGGAAGGTTAGGTAGTGACTTGATGTGTGTGCTTTGTTTATTGAATCTGATTCTGATGGGACTGTGGGTTTGACCTATGTATTGCTTCAGGCAGTGGCCACATTCCAGTAGGTATACAATGTTGCCCGAGTTGCAGATGAGGTTTTCTTTAATGTCATATTTGAAAGAGAAATGTGCGCTGTTAGCCTGTATTGTTGTCTGCGTGTGTTTGCACAACTGGCATCGACTTTTGCCACAAGGTAGGCAACCTGTGGGAGGTGCTTTATTTACTGTAGAACAAGATATATTTCAGGCTTTCTCAAAACAACCGCATGGAGCCCCAAACCTCTCAAAAGCGAACGTGATGCCTTAGATCCTTTGAACAAACGAAACGATGTCAGTATCAACCCTGCGAACAAAAGAGGGGGCATAGTAATTTTGTATATAAAAATACATACAGGAGGGAAACTGCCAACTTAACAATATCCAATTTTACAAATCCCTCCTTGTAGACCCCAACCACCGAACATCAAAATACTATAGCGACCACTCTGAACCAACTAACCCAGGAAGGAAAAATAATAACTCGAATAGACAAGGCGCTTACAGTATCCAACCCCTCTCGAGGCCGGTTCTACATGCTGTAAAAAGTGCATGAAAAAAAAAAACCACGTCGACCAATCTTCCGGCATCGGCACGCTCACGAATCCTATCTCTGCTTACATAGACTCCCTAATCAAACACATACCCCTCACTCAACCGTCCTACATACGCGATACCAGCCACTTTCTCGTAGAGTTAACGAAAGTAAAAGTTCCCGAAGGCACGCTACTTTTAACCCTAGATGTGGTTTCCCTCTACACTAATATTCCACACGATGATGGCATCCAGGCCCTAGACACAGCTTACGAAGAACACAGCAGTACAGATTCCCTTAGCCTGAGAGCCGGCATGACACTCATCAAGTTAGTATTGAAACTAAGCTCATTCGAATTTAATAATAGCTATTACCTTCAAACAAGCGGTACGGCCATGGGAATTAAAATGGCACCGAATTACGCCAATATATTCATGCATCAGATGGAGCCAAATTTCCTTTCCTCAAATCCGATTAAGCCTGCGTGTTACAAGCGATTCCTCGACCACATATTCATGATATGGACAGAGACAGAAAACAACCTAAACCAGTTTACTGCAGCATTCAACAACGCCCATCCAACTATATATTTCACACACACACCTCTACTCCGCCCACCAAATAAACTTTCTGCACCTCACGATCCAAGCAGAAGGGGGCAGACTACTCACTAGCGTCTACAAAACACGCGCTGACAGACAACAATACCTTCATATTAAAAGCTGTCATCAACGACAGTGAAAAACATCCATTCCCTACTCCCAGGCCCTTAAGAGCATTTGCTCACGCCCTGTGGACTCTGAGAAAAACGCCAACCACCTGCGGACGATCCCTAAGAGCCAACACTATCCGGCTTCTATATTTAGCGACGCTGGTAATAAGGTTACCAAATTAAGTCGCGAGAATATTGTCAGCAAACGTCAAGTTGCGCCTACGAATCCTCATCCCTTAAAGCTGATATTAAGCTTTACGAATAATGCCCTTAACATCAATAAAATTTTAAAGAAGTACTTGATTATTACTGAGCAGAGTCACGGACTCTCCAATATTCTCCCACATTCTCCACGAGTAACATACAGACGGCCAAAGAATTTCAACTCCACACTATAGTAAATAAACCGCCCCCCGCTGGTTGTAGCAAAACCTTGTAGCAAAAGTCGATGCGAGCTGTGCAAACACATGCAGACAGCAAAACAGGTTGACAGCGCACATTTCAATTTCAAAAATGATATTAAATAAAACCTTAACTGCGACTTGGGCAACGTTGTATACCTACTGGAATGTGGCCAATGCCATATGCAATACAAGCTAAAACCCACACTGTCTTCAGAATCAGATTCAATAACCACCACGCACACACCAAGTCACTGCCTAACCTTCCTCTATCCAAACACGCTAATCAAACAGGTCACTAACCAAAGCGGCGGTGCCCTACCGTTCCAGCCTCCGTGAGCGCACGTTAAAGATCCCCAGGTGGTCGAAACTACTCTGAAGCCCTCCACTATGGCTCCTCTTTCTCTCTTTCCCCTTTTACTCCCACCTTCCTTATTTCCCTTAAGGCGTGCTTCAGGTGCCCACAGAAGCAATGGTGACATACACTGCGCTTTTCCCTTCCTGTGAACCAATTACCTGTGACGAAAGACGAGGTCAAGAAAGCATTAGAAACTATGAAAAGGGGGAAATCAGCTGGAGAGGATCAGATAACTACAGATTTGCTGAAGGACGGGGGGGATATCGTGCTAGAAAAACTGGCCACCCTGTATACGCAGTGCCTGGTGTCATCGACGGTACCGGAACCATGGAAGAATGCAAACATTATCCTCATTCACAAGAAAGGGGACTCTAAGGACCTTAAAAATTACAGACCAGTCAGCTTACTGTCTGTTACGTATAAGGTATTTACTAAGGTAATCGCTAATAGAATCAGGACAACTTTAGACTGCCATCAATCAAAGGATCAAGCAGGGTTTCGGAAACGGTACTCTACTATCGATCATATCCATACCATCAACCAGGTGATAGAAAAATGCTCGGAATATAACCAGCCCTTATACATAGCATTCATTGATTACGAAAAAGCATTTGACTCAGTTGAAACCTCGGCGGTGATGCAGGCATTGCGAAATCAGGGGGTAGACGAGCCGTACGCGAAAGTGCTGGAAGATATATATAGTGGCTGCACAGCAACCATAGTTCTGCATAAAGAAAGTAACAAAATTCCCATAAAGAAAGGTGTTAGGCAAGGAGACACAATCTCCCCAGTACTATTCACAGCTTGTTTAGAGGAAGTATTCAGAGACTTGGAATGGGAGCAGTTAGGGATAAGGGTAGATGGAGAATACCTCAGTAATCTGCGATTTGCTGATGACATTGCCTTGCTAAGCAACTCGGGGGATGAACTGCAAATAATGATTGATGACCTAGACAGAAAAAGTAGAAAGGTAGGCTTGAAAATCAATATGCAGAAGACTAAGGTAATGTTCAACAGCCTCGGGAAGGAACCGCAGTTTACATTAGGTAGCGAAATACTGGAAGTAGTAGGCGAATATGTCTACTTAGGACAGGTAGTAACCGCAGATCCGGACCATGAAAAGGAAATAACAAGAAGAATAAGATTGGGATGGTGCGCATTTGGCAAGCACTCGCAGATTATGACTAGCAGCTTACCGGTATCGCTCAAGAGGAAAGTATACAACAGTTGCATCTTGCCTGTACTCACCTATGGGGCTGAAACGTGGAGGCTAACCAAGAGAGTTCTACTTAAGTTGAGGACAACCCAGAGGGCTATGGAACGAAAAATGGTAGGGGTAACATTAAGAGATAGAAAGCGTGCAGAGTGGGTCAGAGAAATAACTCAAGTTACCGACATTCTAGTGGAAATTAAGAAGAAGAAATGGACATGGGCAGGACATGTAGGGCGAAGAGAGGATAACCGATGGTCGCTGAGGGTAACAAACTGGATTCCAATGGAAGGAAAGCGTAGCAGGGGGCGGCAGAAAGTTAGGTGGGCGGATGAGATTAAGAAGTTCGCAGGGGTCAAGTGGATGCAGCTAGCACAGAACCGGGTTAAGTGGAGAAATATGGGAGAGGCCTTCGCCCTGCAGTGGGTATAATCAGGCTGATGATGATGATGATGATGATGATGATGATGAACCAATTAATATTATTATTATTCCAGGTTCTGAGCTACTTCGAGACTACGGTGGTACCGCAGTCACGGTCTCTCCACTGTAATGGCATGAGCGGAAATGTGATCCGGGAACCAAAGAGCCGCTACTACGTGCCCATAAAGGACTTCCCAGGAGACAGATACTTCGTGTACTGTTGCGGCTTGTCTGTCCTAATGACCTTTGAAGTCATGCGGGACCTTCTAAGGGCCGCCTACGTGATTCACACCCACCCAACGGTGAGAACTGCAGATGCCTTATGGTATTCTTCTCAGCCCCGTTGTCATAAATGCAACATTGGCTGCATTCATAACCATTTAACGTTGAACAGCATGCATTCTGCAGAGTGCGCACCGCGAGGAAGACGAGCATTTTTTAAAATGTAATGTCCCAAAGCGCTCAATTTCAGTATCATATATTCTAAAACTACCATGCCATTTCTTGAGCAGCAAGAACATTAAAACAATGTTTGTTCATCTAAAAGAATTTTGTTAACCTGTAGTAGAAGCGTAGCTTTAAATGATATCCTAGAAGAAGTGAAATTCTGTTATGTGGTTCACACCAATATAGTTCGTTTTTTGAGGAGGGAATTTAGCGCCATCAAAGAGAATTGTTTTCATCTGAAAGACATCGAAAAACCAATTGCATATAGCGCCCACACAGGCCTTTACGGTGCAATTACTTATTCACGGCAATTTTAATGAGCCGGCGTTTCCAAGCTTAGTGAGAGGCTCTATACGAAGAAAGATTTAAGTGCTTTTGTTTATGGATGGATGGCATTGGTGATCTTGCCCGCTTCAACTCTGCGCGGAGGGCGTCAGCCGTCACTATATCAGCTGGGGCACATTCCCAATGGCTCAAAGTGTGAAATACATGACTTGCAGAATGCATAATCAATATGCAAATATTACACTCGTGGACCCAGCTAGGTGCACAATTAGCGACATGGGTATTCTAGTGATGAATAAGTTTACGTAAGATGGCTTCTAACTTACGGGCAAGGAAATAGGTGCCATTTTTTTACGAAGCTGTTTCTCGACTCTCGGTTGAGGGCTTTGCTCGCTGGGTTCTTGTTTAATAATTTTATTGCTGCTTGCTGTAAACCTAACGGGGTTTTACAGCGGAGCGTGCAAGAAAGGCAGATTCCGGATGTGGCTGTTAAGGAATGGTAAGCAGTTACAAAATGTAAAGGGTGACTCTAGATGAATCGGATGCAAGGACGACAACATTCAGGATAAGGTTGATGAATAGAAACGATATATCACCCCGCTTTAAAGCATATTGGGCGGTAATGTAGCAAATTAGTTAAGTTCCAGAAATTTCTGGATTGTCGGCTTGATTACAACGGAATTTTGAATTGAATTTCATTCGGTCACAGTTCGTGGAAAAAGTAGAAATAGGAAGTGTCATTGCAGGAATAAAATTACTCGGGCGAGAGTGAGTGTTTGTGAAAGGTAAGTGCGTACTTGTCTAAAAAGCAATTGCTGCCATATTATTATTCGAAGAAAGGAGAGAGAGAGAGAGAGAGAGAGAGAGAGAGAGAGAGAGAGAGAGAGAGAGAGAGAGAGAGAGAGGGAAAGAGGACGGGCGATAATTACCGCAGGCTTCACTGGCCGAATACAGAATCAGAGGGACGGAGCGCGACTAGATTTCCCGTTTAGGAGGTGCGGAAATAGTTGAGAGCATGCCACCTTTAACGTTTGCGTCGTCGTAACTGTGCGATTCCCGTTTAGACCCCTGAGCTTCCGCCCCGCCCCTTGCACGTTATAGGCCGCTCGACTTCTGTACGGAACGATACGGGATCGAATCCGGGCCGCAAAGACCGCCTTTAGATGGAGCCGAAAAGCAAGGCGACCGTATGCTCTGCGATTTCAATGTATGCTAAAACGCCTTAGGTGACTGAAGTTTTTAGTTTCCACTACGGCGCCTCTCATAGCCTGAGTCGCTTTCTTATGTTAATCCCATTAAAAAAACAACCAACCTACTTTCGCTCTCATACTGGCACTGGACTGGAGTTTTTGCGAATTGTGAGGTTATGCTGCGCTGTGGCGGAGGGGATACAGGTTTTTCTACACCCTTGTTTTTCGTGCGTTATCACTGCACTGTGCGGATAAGAAAGATTGAAAGGATTGAGGGTGATAGATAGAGAGGACAGGCCCGGGGTACAGCCACCAACTCTTCGTCTAGTGTAAACTGTTCATGTCCCCTATTTGCGTTCTTCGCATAACGTGTGGTTCGCTCAGGGAAACTTGAACCAAAGCATTTCAGCGTTGGCTACAGATTATTACCACTAGACAACCAATTTCTCTAGGCTATGGAGTTGAGAATGTTTTCATGCTCCTGTCATCATTTTGTTGCAATTTGTGGGTGTGTCTATTACCGCAAGGAAGGGTAAATATCTACACTTCTCATGAAAATACCATGATCAGGAGGCGGATGCACTGCTCACAAGTTAACGATAGACATCATTCTTTCGGGCAGTTTGTACTGTGCGTGCTTTCGAACATTTATCACAATATGAAATTTACTATCGGGATTTATCCTATGAGCTACAATGAAATCATTGCATGTGGCCGTAATAAGGAAAATTTATGATCTCAAAGGCATCTTAATGCGCATTTGTCACTGGGTGTGGTATCACGTGGCACAGTTGGGCATATTGATCGCCCTATTTCTCTTCGATAACTCTGCAGAGGTTGTGAGGAAAGTGTCTGTATTCTCACTCGACATTTACCACCTGGTCTTGCAGGACGACGCATTCGTTACCGGGGACTTGGCGTTGGCACAAGCTGTTGGCCATATAGACTTTTGGCCAGGGGCTGTGTTTAATCCGAACCTAAGCAGCTGCCTCTACGAGGGAAAATGCTTCGTCATACACGATGATACCAAATACGGAGTAAGTACGGGTCGGCGAAGCTTATGGGGGCTGCTACTCTGGAACCGTGGCCTAGAGGAGCACCAGCGCCTGAACTTGTCTCCGAGGCTTGCGACAGCGTCTTATGCAATAATGTTTAATGCGACGAAGGCCGCACTTCTCAAGGGACCAAGTCTGGATAGACAATATTCTAGCGGAAATCGTGAAAAACAAGCCAACACAACCACCACACATGCATTTCTCCAGGGACCAAGAGTGGATAGACAAAACGCCGGTGGAAATCGGGAAGAGGTCAGCACAAGCTCTACACAAGCATTTCGCAAAGGACCAAGACTGGATAGACAATACCATAGTGGAAGTCGAGAAGAACAAGTCAACGCAGGCACAACACACGCAATTTTCCAGGGAGCAAGCTTGGATAGACAGAACTCTAGTGCAAATCGGGAAGAGGTCAGTACAAGCACCACGCAAGCATTTCGCCAGGAAACAACAGTGGACAGACAATACTCTGTTGGAAATCGAGAAGAGCAAATTAACGCAAGCTCCACACGAGCTAGATAATTTTAGAAAAATATCCCTCTTCCTGGCAACAAATAAAGACGATTTACCAAAGTGGCAATAGATAAAAATGTGTTGAATAAATTAAAAGCCCTCAAATGTTATCCACACTGAAAATATTGTGCGTGTTCCTGAACGTGACTTCTCTTACTGGCTGTTGACACGCCCAGTGCTTGCATAGTGAGCACTTGTGAGCCCACTGATAGGGCTCGAGGCAGTATTGTCAACTCGAAGAAGGGAAAGAGCATTAACATGGGGAAGTCATTATCACATTGAGAGTACTGCTTGAAAGCGGACCTCTGTGTATTGGTATTGCCCGCAATAAACGGAGGGCCTGATAGTGCCATGTATTCCTTTCGCGTACGCAACTTTCAATACATTCATATCATATGATCCCATCGATTCGGTGTTATAAGCAAAATGCGTGATGCAGCATGTCGAATTATTTGTACCGGATGTTCCAAAACGTACGCCACGGATACTAAATAAAACTCTTGCGCATTTCTAAACAGCCACATGCTTTCTAGGTTGCTTCTAAAATAAAATTCGAAGAGCTCCCAAAGCATGTGAATGCATAGGGTATATATTAAGAGATGATGCAAGTATTTCTGCATAAATTTACCCCCTGGCAGTGAATGAAGCACATTTTCCAATGAGGGCAGAACACACCTGTTTCTTCTCATAGGTAATATATTTATTGCCTTTTGTAGCGCTTTCATTATGTTATTTTACTGTGTCCATGCTCAGGCGCTCATGGGACGGATTGTCAAGGAAGAATATTGACATAAACCAGCAGCACAGAAAGGTAGGCCTAAATTAACACGCGAAAGACGAACGAGAGGCTCTGCAAAGAATAACAGTTTACAAAACGTAGCGAGGCACATGAAGAATTAGGAAAACATGTCTACTAGCGACTGGTAACAGCCGCTGATCCGGATCTTGTAAGGGAAGAATGACACGAATAATTGGAATAGAAGAAGAGCTTTAGATGTTACCGAATCAGGAAAGGCAGGTTACTAGTATCCCTCAAGAGGAAAGTATACAACAGCGGTATCTTACCGGAACTAACCTATAAGCGTGGAGTGTAACGAAATGACTGCTTAAATTAGGAACAATGCAGTCAGTTGTGGCACGGCAAGTAGAGGGCATCGTTAAGAGACAGGGAGCATTCCGAATGGGCCAGGGAACAAATCACAGTGCAGTAGAAATGAAAAATAAGAAATTATATTAGACGGGACAAGGAATGAGGAGCCGAGGTAACCAATATTCGGTAATGATAACCAGCTCGATTTTAAGGGAAGCAAGCATAGCAGGTGGCAGCAGAAAGTTGTGTGGGTGGATAAAGTGAGGATGTTTGCGGGCACCAAATGGATGCTACTGGCGCAGGACTGGGTTGAGTGGAAAAAATGTGTATAATTATACACTATAATTGTACTGTAATTATAATATTTATTTACACTATATTATTATAACTATAGTATAATTAAAATTAATTATACTAGTATAATTATACTAGTGACGAGGATGATTAGAATGAAAATGCTATTTTTCTATCGCCGTAAGTTTATGGAGGGGATGAGAATAAATGTGAATGCAACACATTTGCCCGCATTAAGACGCAAGGTGATTCTAAGACCTCGCCTTGTGTTTTTTTCCCTGGGTTCAATTCTCGCGCTTCTAAGTGGAGTGCGTATTACGGTATAAATGATTTTGGCACACTTGTTCTGCGATTAAGCCCCACATTATTAACTATGCGCGAGATGCTTTCTTTAAAACGCGTCACCTGCACCAACGCTATTTTTAACCACTGCGGCGCACGCGTCGTCTTCACATCGTCTACAGGCACCACTTCAACAACCGCTTCATTCAGAATGAAAATAATGCGAGTGCCAAAAGCGCTTGTCTCAGTGAATCTAATGCTGCGGGCAAAATGTCTGCATTTTGAGCAGAATTACAAAGGTGACATAGTTTAGCGTCACGTTCGATTCCGTCGCTGCCCGCTTCCTGTTTGGCTGTTGGGGTAGGATGAAACTAAGGCGAACATGATAACATGGATCGCCTCTTATTAGCAGTAAGAATATGGTTCGATGAACACTTACCGAGTATGTTTGATGCCAGTTTTCATGCAACGTGCGAGAATTTCGGCTGCGCTGAACATGACTGAACCGAGTTAACACGCGTATTCGCTCCTGGTCACCTTTACAAGCACGAGCCAATAGGAATTTTTATCGCTGTTCGGTAGTCTAGGTACCAACTCTGGCATGACTGCGTTTCCTATGGCTAGCGAGGTAAATTTCGTGGTGGGCTACATCAGCAGGATTGTCCGGTTCAGCCTGACGTTTGCGACCGAGTGCAGGCATCGGCCACCAAGCCAGTGCTCAGTAATCTATGGCTAGGCTGTGAAAGCGAGCATCAGTTAAGTAGTTTATATACTTTCTCTGAGCAGCTATGATGTGGTGTTAAGAGCACTGGTTTAATTCATCGGCGGGGCGGAAGAGAAGCGCACGGCGCAGGGTGTGGTCACGTGATTACCAAGCTGTCTTGACTCGGGGTTCGATCGGCGGTGAGCCGATGGCGCACGCGTGCGGCACAGCCGTTGTGAGGCGCAAGTAAAACTGGCGCATGCGGAGTACCTAGGTTGTGCAGCTGAATGGCCTTGGAGATTGGTAGTAGTAGAGCGTACGCTTTAAATGTAGCTGACTATTTAGCGCACGAATCAAGGTAATAGACAGCACAATTCCTAAAAAGCTCGAAAATGCTGATACACCAACGCTAAGCGTGTTGTCTTAAATAATATAAAAATATTCAGCGTACATGACTGTGCATGCAGGTTTTAAATACGTGCTTTTTGGTGGCAACAAAAGTGTTTCAGGCGCATATAAATTAATTATAAATCTCGCACTTACAAAACGTAGGCGTTGTTAATGTTTTTCTGTATGTGGATTTATTGCTAAAGCTTTAAGAGCAGATAAACTGACCTATAACAGGGTTATTTGAGTGCCAAAGCGTTATAGAATTCAGGAATTATCAGGACACCTTTGACGGTAGGTATCAAATCCAGGATAACATATGAAATGAATACCAGTCGCCTTCCGACATATGAACAATGACGACACGACTATTGGTAGTCAGGAATTTGTTACTGTTTGAGGAAAATTCCAGTCGTATTGGTTCCCTATTAAACGTCTCCAGAAGCTATAGTTTACCGCAGCTAACCAACATCGTCCTTCTAATCTGCCGTCTGACATAATTGCTACTAGACGATCCAAGTACGGAATTCAGTGGATGGATGGATGGAATGTAGGAGCGTCTCCTTTGAAACGAAGTGGTAGCAGTAGCTATCATGCTCATTTTTCTCCCTATATCTTAATTATTGATTTAGAATGGTTAACTAAACCATCATTCTATTTATTAAATTTTGTTCCTACATTACTAACATTATGTCACTTCTCTGCTTTTAAGCCACCAATCTTCGAGTCGTTTTTTGCTAGTTTCCACCGCCGGTTTATTCATCCGGCCACCGTTATCTCTAAACCCCAGAGCTTCAGGAACAGTGATTGCACCTGCACCAACTTCCGGATGGATACCATTACATTCGAGCATAATATGGTCAATTGTTTCACTGAAGTTTGCTGGAATTGGCGCCATCTTGCGGCAATATTTATCCTACAGTGCAGCGGAAATTTATCGGCGTCTTTCAAGACGCCAACAAGAACTGAGACTGCAAAAGTGGTTTGGTCAAACTTTTACTTCTCATACCGGCATTACACATACTTTCTCAGATCGGAGCAGAATGCACCGATTAAACGGGGCAGCACACGCGCATCGCACGCGCCATTCTGCCGGAGGATAACGGAATTCATTGCACTCATATTCTCGACTACTCAAGGACACCGCTCGCATCATTGTTCATATATGACGCTCATCAGTAGATACAATCAACTCTGTTCGTGGTACTTATCGCGCATGTTTTATTCTAACACGGCGTAGCAGGCAATCGATAATCGAAAGCATCTGCTGATATGTGCACCCTTGAAAAGAAGCATTTGCGGCTTCGATAAGGGATCCAGGGTTGCTCTTCGCGTAATTAAAAAAGCTCTGCTTTCGCCGGAGATGCGAAAAGGAAAGTCACCGCTTAACAGGGCAAATATCTAAAGTAAGAAATTTGCTGTCAGCATTCTTCGTTTACAGATCGCAGAACACTCTACAGCTCAACAGTCTTCCACACATGACACACCAACACCACTGATATCTTCAGGAAAAGAATGCTTCAAATGCCCGCATGATCCACATTACACAAGTTAACTTTGTCGAAAATGAAGTAACAATGATCAAAATTTTCTTGTTCTGGCACTCGCGTTGCAGAGTGAAGATGATAGCTTTCACTTGGTTTTTTCAGACAATATACCGTAATAAATAAGTCCGGTCTGCAACAGAGCCCTATCAAGATAGGTTATTACCATACTCATAATATGTTAAGCGAAAAGACATAGGCCGCGGAGCTCCTGTATGAAATTTCTTACACTGCATAAATGGCTCTCACACCTGATAAAAGAATTATAGGGCTGAGTTCAGTTCCCAGGGCGAAACACACGCTGTAATTCAAGTTTCTCCCCAACTGCTTCATTTAGAACTAGCGGTATTTTCTTAAATGCTATTTCGGCAAGACAACTTGTAATAGTGTGAATTTTGGACACATTCCATACCGCTTAATATCAGCGCTTAATGTATTCAGACGCCAGCAAGAAAGACTAAAAATGATCAGGCAGAGAATAGTCGAGGTGCATCCTTTTGTGAATACATTTTGCAGCCAACCAGAATGAATTGAACCTGCAGAAAAGAGTAGAAAAGAATGCCAGGGGGCTTTCAGGTCTGGGTGGTTCTGTCGAATTTGCATTGAGAGTGTTGAAAAAGTACCCAACATCATATAACTACAATTTCTTGAAGCCTGTTGTGCACCTGTTTTCACATAAAAGAGGCAATAAGCAACATTTGAACCATCACAACCGAAACTCACTTAAAAGCATCCAGTCTGCACAAACGCAAACACACCACTGAGGCTTTCTAAGCAGAATAGCTACGTAGTCCGTACAAAAATTGGTGTTATTCTTCATTCTCTCCTAGTATCTCTGCATTGAACCATACGCAGACAACAAATAAAGGGGTAGACTTTGGAGTTATCACAATAGGAAGGTGTAAGAGATGTAAACGACCACACTTGCTGTACAGATTGAAATGAATCTCTAAATGTGTCATTAGGAAAAAACAGGACTATACTATACAAAAAGCTACACTCTTGGTTCCCACGATGCGCATTGCCGGCAGCGTCTTGTTTCACTGTGTCATGGTAAACGACCAAAGCAGAGATCTGAACAGTCAAGGAATCTTCCATGTGCGAGTCCGTCAGTAAGAAACGTTCTGGTGTCCTTTTTGTTTTGTTCCTTGTGACGTTTTTTATAAAGGCTGCTGCTGAGGCTGCCGATTTGATCACAAGCCACTATGACTGCTTACAGTAGAGCCTGTCGACACCACTCGCTTAGGCTCCAGGATATTCTAGTATAGGGCCCACTGTACGACTCCTTGGGCTACAGTGGGAAGGAAGGCCATGAACAAAGGGAAGAAAAGGCATGGCAAGCTCGTTTTTTTTGAAGATCTTCACTCTATTGAAGTGGTTGCTTAATACAGCGGAAATTCGCCTAGAAGAAGTATTTTGTAACTGAAACTGAACTGCCCTTACATAGGCGCAAAGTCGAAGAGTCAATGTGACTGATGTGTATTCTTCTGACGGTATTCACCGAATGCGGAGATTTCTTAGTGCTAAGCCGGAACAGCCCACTACTTTTAGAGAAATTCATCAAAGGCAAGGCTTCTATTGTTCAGTGGTGGTGTATACCAAACCGGTGACGTTGTCACATGCGTATCAGGTGTGAGCTGGTGTCGTAACCTGCAACACACATCCACGCTGCGAGTGCTCGTCACTTTGAACTGTAGACGTCGCGGCCGGGCGAAATGATGATTGCGAGGAATTGCGCGCAGAGGCACAGCTTTACCGCACGGCAAAGACGTGCGCGGCTCTAAAGGCCTCTGTGACCGCTGAATATGACCGCTGTCTTCTGTGTGGTGTAGACGACAAGACGGTGGTGCTGTGCTAGTTGTAATATTTACCTTATGCCACACACACACATTCGCACCCACACACATATCAACACGGACGCGCACTCATACGGTTTTGCTGCAGGCCTCATGACCAGCCTAGTCTAAAGCACAAGGTGAACAACATCGTGTATCAAGACTCGAACCAGGTGTTATCGTGACACCTTCTAGCCTTCATTATACAGCGGTTCACTTTCACGATTTGACATACCTGCACTTGTGTTCAGGTAGGAGGCGAAGAATAACCAAACAACATTGTACAAAAGAGGTTTGCTTACTTGATTATCCTGTAGCACTCATATAGTGGAAAAGTACAAAGAGAAAACAACGAAGTGACACCTTAAGTGCGGGACCTGGTTTCAAACGGATAACGTTTTCTCCTTGCTCATTCTCTGCATCGTTCACACGTGCTCAACGCTACGAGTCAAATTATTTCCTGTGCTTATAACGAGGTCATCCAGTAATATTAACTAAGCCAATGACTAAAAGTTCTAAGTTGGAAAATATTTCATACGGCAGAATCAATACCAAATAATTTTCGGGGATGCATCCACCTTGTATCGGATGCGCCACGGCTTTCTGTAGGAGTACGAAGTTCCTTCCGTGGCTGTTTTGTCTTCCTTAAACCACTAGAGAAAAAAAAGCTCCGATTAATTAATAAGGCAAAGAATGCAAGGGCTGTGCCTCACTGATAAGCTACAGGAGTGCTAGAGGAAGGTCACGCCGAGTTGGTCTGGAAAAGAGTGCAGGCGGACAATGCCCATCACTCTCGACAATAGTGTACTACGGAGCGCGCATCCGTTCTTCGACTAAATTGCGCTTGGCATGGATGACATGACAAAGCTCATCCGCTCACCCAACACTCCAAAGTATTCTCACAACTGTTCACCACAATGCGCTTGAAGTGTCATCGGCCAGGCATGCGCAAAGGCGTGAAGAAAAAGGCTGGTGAAAGCATCATCGTTTCGGTGAAGCAGTGAAGAGTTTGAGGCTGGAAAGAGTTTTGCTGGCTTTTTGCTGGGAGAAAGAAGGGTGCTGATTATGCCGTATGTCCAAGTGCAAATAAAAGCACGGGTAAATCGCGTTCTGGCCACACAGGAGAACTGTGGTCCGGGAGCTGCTACAAAGAACAGGAAAACTATGCACAGCAATTGTTTCGCCATTCAGCGCATTGTTCGC
The DNA here is from genome assembly GCF_055883805.1 of Amblyomma maculatum. Classification (NCBI taxonomy): domain Eukaryota; kingdom Metazoa; phylum Arthropoda; class Arachnida; order Ixodida; family Ixodidae; genus Amblyomma; species Amblyomma maculatum. The sequence goes on from NC_139351.1 coordinate 44,739,835, forward strand.
AGCATCACCCACTGAGGTTCGAAAGAACATGCGCGTGGCTGCCGGCTTTGGAGTAAAGCCTACTTTGTCGTCACGCTGGGGATAGAGGCTCTTGGAGGCGAGTGCAGCAGTGCTGCTGGTGAAGTGGGCACTTGCGTGGCTTGGGCGTCGCATAGGGCCGCAACAGTCTCAACAGCGAAGAATCGATGAGCTCCGCTTTTCTTCATTGTATATCGCGTTCGCAGAAACAGTTTGGTGCACTGCATATGTGTGCACAGAGCAGCCCCAGCAGAGGTTTGATGGTCCCCAGGGATCTGGCGGCAGGCTATCCTGAGATATCGAAGATAATTCCATGTGCCCTTATCTACATACGAATACAGATAGGAAAAGATAGAAAACAAATGACATCAGAAGACTTATCTCCTGATTTTAGTTTTGTTAAAGCCCTTTTATCTGGGTGAATCTTAATATTGAAGGAGCAGTTCTCCACAGCGAAGTAGGTATCAGCCGTGCCAGATTGGTTCGCTAGCCAGTCTTATCGTTGTGAATTTATCTACATTACCAAATTTTTCTGCACTATCGATTGCACAGACCATTTCATGGGCCGCCACATAGGCCGCCACATAGGCTTCTAAGTAGTCGTCTTTATCACTGGCGGGATAGTGCCTATGTACCGTAGGCGTGCATGCTTTTTCTTCTTAGAACAGTGTCAATGCAAGTAATTGTAGTGTCACTTACAGGCAAGATATTCTTGGCAGCATAGGCGCTTTATCTATGCCTCTTGTCTTTTTAGCCTTAGTGGCTCGTGTATAATTTATCTCACAACTTTGACACAGAAAAAGGAACAGAGGCCATTTTAAGCGTTATGATTTTATGGCATAATCCTTGAATATTCGGGCGTAAGCGTTATACCTTTATAGGCGTAAGCCTGGTGCGCCATTTGAAATTAATCAAGGTGCGAGTAAGGGGCTGGGGCTGCTCTGCGGAATGTCTAACAAGAGGTCTAGTGCGATGACCTTAGCGAAGGTATTTTTGTCGCTTATGCTACACATGGTCACTGGATTTCCACTGCTCCTCGCGCTCAAAGGCAGGGCTGAACGTTGATGCCGGTGGCAGCGTGGGAAACGAGGTGCACATGGTAGTCGCCGGCCAGAGTCAAGTTCGCCACGCAGCCGACGAGGCCGGACTTGTAGCGGCCCCTGGTCACGTGGGTGACGTCACCAATTCCACCTGCATGGACAGGACGCAGAAATATGCTGAGTTCTCACCAGCCAAGTGGATACGCTATTTCAGTACACATGAATTCTTGACATGTTGTCAGTGTCAAAAGTTTTTAAGGCATCAATTCTGAAGGGCATCTTTGCAATGTAATCAAATACTGACGAGAGCGGCCGCATCTACAATTCATTTCTAAAATTCATTCATCAGCAAGTTGGAATCACCTCCCCCGATCTATTATCAAAATATTCGATAATATTATGTTCAAAACTGCTATAACTGACCTGCTAGCGCCATAAACGCAAGATAGCGTTGTATTGTCATTTTTTACCCTATTTTTTTTTCAAGCTGCAGTCTTTCAAAACGGGTGTTCTTGTTCTTTTTGCAGGCACATAATACTGCGTCGAGTGCATTTTTTTTTCTCTTGTCGTTTGTTTGTTTCTTTGTTTACAATAGTGCTGCTTATGCTGCGTGTACGTATCTAGTTTCTTTATTTTATTTTACTCTATGCTATTCCATTATGACCCTTTTTGTTATTGATGTAACCTTTTTGCTTTTCCCCGTGAACCGTACTTATATTTTGTTATGTATGTTTATTTTACTGCTGTTTTTGTTTTTGACTTGCATGTTTGTACCACACTCCCCTCGGCAATGCCCTCGTGTCCTGAGGGTAATGAAATAAATAAATAAATAAATAAATAAATAAATAAATAAATAAATAATATTTGAACTAGTAAGAAGCAAGGCGTTTAGTTTTCAGCACCCGGGCGTGTATGCACTGTAATGTTTGATGTGATGCACATTCCGAAAAAGTCCTGCAACACACATTTCGATCGGATTGAAGGCCTTGTGGAATACTCCGCAATGCAAGGTCAGAATTTTTGCGATAAAGCACTGGTGTTCATGGTTGGAGGCATCGGAACGTCATGGGAGCAGCTTCTTGCTTATTTTGTTTGTTCGTCTGAATGCTTTTCAAGGTTTTTATTGAGAGACTTGTGCCTCGAGACATTATCGTCAAGCCCTTTGCTGCATCCTCAATGAAAAATCAGAAAATTCTTGGCAGCGTGCAGCGATTCTGTATATGATGAAATCTTTTGCTTTTTCACATGGGTTAGGCGTCATTGGTTTGCGAGGCAAAAAATGCCGAATTGTGTAATGTAACTTCTCATGCGAAGGCAGCATGCAAGCGCAAAGACTAAGTACTCTAATCTATTCAGATGTCTATTGTTTTATTGCCGTGGTCAGTGAAAGATTTTTTGTTGCATGCAGTTATTTCAGTTACGTAATATTTTGGGTTTACGGGAATCGTGCTGCCTTGGCGGGATACATGCAAGCGTTCTGCTATTTTTATACAAATGATTCCAAATACGTTTCCTCGTAATTATGTATTTATACAAAGTGCTGTTTGTAATTGCTGTGAAAACTACCGCACGTTCGTTTTTTAAATAACTATACACACAAAAGAGATATGTCTAGCAGTACTTGCTTTTTATGTGTTTTTTTACCTTCAAACTTGGCCGTACTGTTGCGGCGACATACTACTTTGTGTTATTATTGGAGCAGTATGATCCATCATATTTTAGGACCATGTTGCTGCTTGACCACGTCCGAAAACTGACATTAAACTGCTGTTGCTTCTTTAATAATGATGTCTGCCTTTGCGTTTTTCGCGATGTGCAAGCACTACGGAGCATTTGTCACTAATCAGACCAGTTCATGTCTGAATAATTTTAAGGTACATGTAAGTAGCAGTTTAAATCGCATGCTTTTGCATGACTCGCACTGAGAGACAAGGCCGACGACGACGGAGACGGAAGGACGCTTGGACAAGTCGGCTAAGAATACACCCTGTTCAACATCAAGAGTTGGCTTAATTTGGTAGTAAAATTTACAGTTCAGTTAAATTGAGCGTGAGCAGCTATGGGGTCAATTGTTTTGCCTGCTTGGCCGAGCATAGTTCAATCTTCGTCGTCGTTGGCCTTGTATTTTGTAACCTACAAGAAAAAAAAATGAAATCTGCGCAGAGCACACGTCACTATAACGCCGTGTTTTTGTTTGCTTTTTATTAGCATTAGTACTTAGAGCAGGTCTCAGGGTGGCGTAGCGGTGCAAAGAAACTAGTGCCTTACACTGTCGTCACCATGGGGCTCTATGCAATTTTCGCTACCATGGGCTCTACCTTGATCTGCAAAGACTAAATTTGCGCACTGTCCCGTGCTCAGAGTAGAAACAGTAAAAACTCGTCACCAAGAACACTGTATGCAGCCATGACAGCTGCTCACGGTGGCATATGCTCTGAGCGATACTTGACTCATAGCTTAAGAACAAATTTCAGCTTGTGAGTGGAACTCTTAATTGAGAAACGCCGCAAATTGAAAGAGGTGAGAAAAGGAACACTATAAATTTTTTTTTACCAGTCGTATGCAAGTATAACGCGGTGACCAATGTATAGTAATGTCTTGCGCATTGTTGGAAAGAATAAAAAGCGAACTCCAAATATAAATGTCCATATTCTTTTAGGTTCAATAAAACGGAGAGTGAAGCTAGTTGGTACATGTTTAAGGAATAATAGCGCGGAGACGAAGGACAAGGAAGAAGACAACACCTTGTAAGCTCTACCTTAAATGCTATGATGCGGCAGTGCAAATGGCTCCCGTCTGCAGATCTCTTTGCGGATTGTCGTTCGCACAAATGTACTTTAATATTTCTTTATTCGCAAATAATTATTACCTGCCTCTATTGTCTCACACTATACTTATCTACCACAGCTACCACAGTTTGTGTAAGACCCCCCGACATAAAGCCCCGCTTAAGCAAACCTTACAAAAGTGCGTACGTTGTGTAGCGGTAGCGTATGTTTAACTCGGGAACCAAGGGGCCTTGGAGGGATGGGTTTCCATCTCACTATTCTACCTTAGGTCCGAGCTGGCGCCTGTCAACCTGGTAATACCCCGTGGTCTTATGACTTCGAACAACGCCCTTACAATTACGAATTCCCCAAAGTCTTTTGCTCACTCAGGTACTTCGCACTGTACTTTCCCTGTTCAAGCCGCCGTTTTATTTGCATTTTCAGGCCAGAAGCTGTTCCAAGTTAACAGAAATCCGCCCCTGTAGAATACCTTTCATTCCTTCTCCTCCTCTCCCACATCCCCATCTTTTATTCGGAAGAAGAAGCGTACAAATCTCAGTCAATTATTATCGAAGACAAGAGTCTTTTCGAAACATTAGCTTGTGATCTGAGGCTCCCCCTCAACACTTATTTGGGGCTCTTAGCGAGAAAGTCATGCTGTGATTTTTCGCTCAAAGCGCCCACCCCGAATTTTCAGGAGAGCGCACGTCTTTAACGGTAGCGTGCTAATACGCGTATATAAAGAGGAGCAGCTACGGTACCAGAATGGTGTCTTCTTCGGTACGGGACGGTAGCACAGGCCTCCAGGAACGAGCAAGAAGCAACGAGCGAAGTTGTCCTTGCCTTCAGGTGTGCTCACGGGTTCCCGTGTGCGGGTTACCTTAGTCTCAGCGGCTTGGACCTGCAGTATATCTCGGTACTACCAGTACCCTTCCTTGATAAGACGCTGTAAATGCGAAGGCAAGAAAAAAAATCCAGCGAATGGCAGCTCCAGTGATGGCATTCAGCACTGAGCAAGGCTCTTCACGTGGGTCGCGTGGATGCCTGAACCTTCGTCGTCGTCCATCAGAACGAGCCTCACGAGAGCCGCTTAAATATCCCTTACTCGTTTGCCAGATGCTGTCTGGCTCGGTGTATTAAATTTGAAAATGTTGCAACGTTAATGGAAATGTGCAAAAATGTTCACAATACAGAAGGTAAGCCAATCGAAACAACCGGCAGCAATAGTCGAAGCTCCATGTCCGCTAACGCTAGGAGATAAAAAATTCTATAAGGAACTTTGGACCACTAAAGTGCGATGAGGCGAAAGTGATTATTGTGCAGTGGATCGTAGCCCAAGAGACAGAGCGAATTTTAGGATATAAATACTGGAATAAAAAAAAGGTGGAATTAATATGGGTGCCGGCAGGCACACTCGGGGAACAAGGGAAACGAGTTTGCTCAGAGTATAGCTCGAGGGTATGCCAGCCGAGAAGTGAGCTAGGTTGATTCCCCCAATTTCTCGAGAGATGCACTTATCTCATTTCATGACTACGCTAATCACTTTAAACTAGAAAGGCGGATATATCCTCGACCAGACAAGAAACTTGACAAAAGGCAGCAAATAATCTGGCGTCGGCTCCAGACGCGTACCTTCCTCAGCCCACCTAAATTAGCGCACACGTACCCAGCAGTAACCCGAAAAGTTGAGCTAGTTGGTACATGATTGCAAATTACGAGCGCTGCAATCATGTACCCAGCACAATACAATGCAAATTTTCAACACTGCGGCGAAATAGCCTGGCACTATCATATATTATCGAGGTGCAAAAAAGCACCGCCACCGGCGGACCTACTACCAGCCCCTTTTCTAGAACGGTGGGAGGCAATACTGGCCAGCTCAGAACCATTGACGCAAGTTCGGGCTTCTGAGTGGGCTCATAAGGTCGCCGAGAGCGACGGACTTGAGGCCATTTAAGTGTAGCGCTCACAAATCGCTCATTGTTGTCAATAAATGCTTTCCAATCCAAATCCACCACGGCACTTCTATCTCCCTTTCCTCTTTCACTCCTACCTTTCTTCCCTCCCTTACGGCGTGGTACATGTGTCTGCGGAGAATATTTGGTTGGAGACCTATCCACTCTAGGATGGCTCTCTACGTTTTTGTCTGGCTTATTCTTTCAAGCTGCGCGATTTAGACCACCTAAGTAAATTACTGCCATGTACTGCGAATCCCCATCTTTTCCAACTTTTCTGTCGAAGTGAACATAGAACGTCCTAGCGCCCGCTTGGTGCATTTTCTAATCACGATGTCAGTTCTGTCCCATTCAACTTCCTTATATCGAGGAAGGGTGTGGCGTAATATATGTGGCTGATGATGTAAGCCTGCGTCATCCTTAGGAGGCTGTGTTCTTTGAGGCCGTGGCCTCTGATCGCAACTCTACTAAACATGCCCGTAACCTGCGCCGCGCAATTTTCCAGTTTCCTTATGACGTTTACATATTTTGGCCATTCGTTTGAATGAACATACAAAATATTTTGATGTCACGTGTTCGAGGGACAAGAGAATCTTCGACTTTAATTTTTATATCTGCTTCTTTCTTTTTTCTGCTTTTTGGGTTATAGATAAAGAACTCCTATGTTTGCGGAGAACATGATAGGTCTCTGTCGGCTGCGTACTTGGCTACCGCATCTGCGGTAGCCTGCAGCTTCCACTCTATCTCCGCGTCAGTGTCCATGCAAATTTTAAGTCCTGAAATGGGTTTAATATATTGGGAAGTTCCTTCATTGCTAAGTTGAACAAAAATGAGGACAGGACTGAGCCTTTGGGGGTTCCCTTGCACCATAGTGTGGTTGTAGGGGATTTGATGTCACGGAAGTTCATGACAATCTTTCCGTTCGAGAGAAAGTCTCTAATGTAGTTGCATATTTTCTCGCCAACTGCATTTTCTTGAAGTACAGCGAGTACTGCGCCCCATGTTTGACATTGTCAAAGGCTTTGGTTAGGTCCAGTCCGAGGACAGCCTTTGTGTCCAGAGTATGGTGGTTCAGCATGTCGTACATACGCCCGAGCATAACGTCCTGTGTGCCGAGGCCCGGCCTAAAGCCCACTGTTTTATGTGGCCAGAAGTATTCTTGTTTATGAATTTTGAGAGTCTCGCCTGCAACTCAGGTTTTACAATATCTGTAGTTTACTTGGCTTTGGTATAAGAACCACAGTCGCTTTCTTCCATGTTTGTAGAAGACTTCCGGTTTCCCATACTTCACCGATGTGTTTTGTAAACGCTGGTATTCATTGATCTTCAAGGTTTCTGAGGATCGTGTTTGGGATTCAATCGAGTCCCGGAGCCGATCTCGTTTTCAAGCCGATTACCACGGCTCGAACCTCATCTTCTCTGATGGGAGCATTTCGTTCAAGATTGGATTGACCTGTATATTTTGGTATCGTTTCAGCTTCTATTTGGCCTATGTGTATTTCGAATAATTTGTCAATTAGCTGGTCATCCAACCTTTCGAACGCGTGCCTAGCCTTGATTTGATTGATGTTTGCCTGCATTTCTTATTTGTCCGGATCTGGTAGGAATGGAACAGGGCATGAGCCTATCCAAGACGTGGAGCATTGTAGGGTTCAGGAACCGAGAGATGGCTGTGATGTCACAATCAGGTCTAGGTTATGCGCAAATGAATAAACAGCGATATGATCGCTGACTATTCACCTTTTAAAGTTTCTGTCCTTGAGGCATGCTAGCTTTAGTGTTGTGGTGAATTAAAACTACACAGGAACAATTATATCTGCTTTGGTCACCCCTCCTGTGACCTTGACTTGACTGACATCACGGCCACCGCTCGACTATTGAAACCGAAACTGAAGCTGGTGAGAAAAGAAATTTGATTATAAATTATTCAGCGACCGTAGGCAAACATTATGAGGCGACTTAAGTGCAGAAATTTGTTACGTAACATTGCAGACGATAGGACAGGAAATCTAAAATGGAGTGTTTATACTCCTTTGAAGCTGTTCCCCATATCATCCGGTATGCTCCTCATGTTTTCTGAGAATTTAATGTAAAGACTTGTGATTCGATTACACAGGTTTATTATATTAGTTCCCAAAATAATTTCTTCAAAAATTTCTTCAAATTACCTAAAGCTGTATAGGCAACACGGACCCGTGCAGATCTCTTGCCCACGCTGCTGCTCACGAGCCACTCCCAGAGCGAGACAAAGAAGAAGTCTACACTGATGAGAAGCCAAGCTTTTCTTCAACGGCACTTTATGCGTCATTACTGATGACTGTGCTCATTCCTACCATGACTACAGGAAAAAAAGGCGTGAAGAAGTTGATGCGCTTGTGCTCTTTGAGGACGACCGCACTGGGAGTTCAGGCGTGTGGCGTATTCTTCTACGTGTTCATGGTATGTTCGCCAGCGATGTTTCCAAGTCCCTTTTCGGCCGAGATGTTCAGCCGCTTTGAAATGGGTTGGATGTACAATGCTGGAGTTGTCACCCAATACAGAATTTGGACAGAGCCGCTTTTGGCGCACCGAGGAGGCTGGGCCGTGGCGCAGCGCTGTCGCCGACCACTAGACTTGCTTGTTTTCGTGCACGCCTGCGCGTACGAGTGGAGACGCCGGGCAGCGCTACGGGATACGCTCTTCGAAGAGGCGGCAGCGCGTAATTTAAGCATGGCGGGAGTGTTCTTCGTGGGACGGCGTACCAACAAAAAGGATCTGGACGCATGGCTCGATCTGGAGGCGGACATGACAGGAGACCTGGTGGTGTTCCCGATTGAAGACGGGAAATTCAACATAACGCCCAAGTTCCTGGGAGGCATGCGTTGGGTAGCCGACCACTCTCCTACCGTCAAGTGGATCCTTAAGATAGACGACGACGTTATGGTTGACCCATTTAAGGTGCGTATAGGAGACGCTTGATATCTATGCTTTCGAAAAACGTGTGTCAATTGGAAATTTTGATAACCTAGTAAGATCTGGTGTCTGCTTTGTCAAATGATGTATGATTTTTCGGAAAGAGAAACGCAGTTTGTCGTTTTCAACGGACACGTGAAAAAATATTTTTGGTCATCGGAAAGGCACAGAAAATGTCTAAATTCTTAGTGTACGACTTGAATACCGGTAAGCCAAGTGCCTACAAATGAAATAAAAGAATGAAATGCAAGTAGCAGTAGTGATGTATCACAGTAAACTGCGACCTGCTGGTCTTTTTTAATGCGCGCTAAATTCACTGAGTACAAAGGTGTCTTGAGTTCTGCCTTCACTGAAACGACACAACCACGCGGATATTGAAAATACTTGAGTGAAGCTGGTATGCTGTCTATAGATTTGACAAAGCATTTGTGTGTTTCTGACAATTTTAGCACGGATGGCACGATGTGAGATTATGGCAACAGCAACCTTTAGATGGAGCCAAATTACCCGGGATTGCAATTCAGTCTAAATCGATTCTCACACGCGTAGGAACTGTTACGATTCGTTTTGCATAGTTTTCCTTTGTGGTTTGTCATTGACATACTTGCAACTAGTTTGGGAAATTATTAGTTGCTTTGGTGGCCGGTACAGTAATCGTTTCCCTTATAATAGGATATTTTATCCGCTTTATATTCGCCTCTCGAAGGTACCAAACAAGAACGCGTCTCCTTTCATCGGGGAAGATCACCACAGTGCACGGTCTGATCATTGTTCGCGCAGGTCCCAACTATGCTTCTATTTTGCAGGGTGTTTCGGGGAAGACATCATGCAACCAAAAAAAAAATAGTAGACTAGAAACAGAAAAAAACAATATTTGCAGGAACACACTCCCTGACCAAGCGAACATAACGTGCGGCAAAACACCTCTAATTATGAGTCTAATTAACACAATTACACTAATTAACTTTTAATTATCGCAGATGGGCTTTCAGTTTTCATGGGCAGTTTGATGCCGTGAATGAGATGATGCCAAATTAATTTTTGAAACGAAGAAACACTCATTTTTCTAGAGGCATGCAGCTCGATGAAATCAGACGATTTTTTCCACACGCAACCGAAACTGAGCGCGCAAGAAGTCTGGAAGTATGGCGGAAGCGCAACATCAGCTGGTGACGCTCGGAAATGAATGCAGCGCGTAATTTTAAACGCGTGGGCTAATTTCCCTTGCTAGGGAGCCTCGGCGCTTTGCTTAGACCGCTGCCGACGCTATCGTCTGCTTCGTCAACCGAAGTAAGGAGAAGGATAGTCATCGTCAACTGTAATAACGTCGCTTTGGAAACACTGATAAGTTCTGGAATGCCGCTCTGTCTGTCCTATAACCTTCGGAAGGAACCTTTTCAGCTTTTCTTTTTTTAAATTCATCGCTAGCATTGTGACAAAAAAAGTAACGCTATGCTTATGTGCCAGCATGTTGATGGCTGTTTAAGGCTAAACGTTGCCGGTGTACAGACATGCATTGCATTATTGAAACACTGATAAGTTCTGGAATGCCGCTTTGTCTGTCCTATAACCTTCGGAAGAAACCTTTTCATCTTTTCTTTTTTTAAATTCATCGCTAGCATTGTGACAAAAAAAGTAACGCTATGCTTATGTGCCAGCATGTTGATGGCTGTTTAAGGCTAAACGTTGCCGGTGTACAGACATGCATTGCATTATTGAAACACTGATCAGTTCTGGAATGCCGCTTTGTCTGTCCTATAACCTTCGGAAGAAACCTTTTCATCATTTCTTTTTTTAAATTCATCGCTAGCATTGTGACAAAAAAAGTAACGCTATGCTTATGTGCCAGCATGTTGATGGCTGTTTAAGGCTAAACGTTGCCTGTGTACAGACATGCATTGCATTATTGAAATCTGAGAAGTTCTGGAATGCCGCTTTGTCTGTCCTATAACCTTCGGAAGAAACCTTTTCATCTTTTCTTTTTTTAAATTCATCGCTAGCATTGTGACAAAAAAGTAACGCTATGCTTATGTGCCAGCATGTTGATGGCTGTTTAAGGCTAAACGTTGCCGGTGTACAGACATGCATTGCATTATTGAAACACTGATAAGTTCTGGAATGCCGCTTTGTCTGTCCTATAACCTTCGGAAGAAACCTTTTCATCTTTTCTTTTTTTAAATTCATCGCTAGCATTGTGACAAAAAAGTAACGCTATGCTTATGTGCCAGCATGTTGATGGCTGTTTAAGGCTAAACGTTGCCGGTGTACAGACATGCATTGCATTATTGAAACACTGATAAGTTCTGGAATGCGCTTTGTCTGTCCTATAACCTTCGGAAGAAACCTTTTCATCTTTTCTTTTTTTAAATTCATCGCTAGCATTGTGACAAAAAAAGTTACGCTATGCTTATGTGCCAGCATGTTGATGGCTGTTTAAGGCTAAACGTTGCCGGTGTAGAGACATGCATTGCATTATTGAGACACCGATAAGTTCTGGAATGCGCTTTGTCTGTCCTATAACCTTCGGAAGAAACCTTTTCATCTTTTCTTTTTTTAAATTCATCGCTAGCATTGTGACAAAAAAAGTAACGCTATGCTTATGTGCCAGCATGTTGATGGCTGTTTAAGGCTAAACGTTGCCGGTGTACAGACATGCATTGCATTATTGAAACACTGATAAGTTCTGGAATGCCGCTTTGTCTGTCCTATAACCTTCGGAAGAAACCTTTTCATCTTTTCTTTTTTTAAATTCATCGCTAGCATTGTGACAAAAAAAGTAACGCTATGCTTATGTGCCAGCATGTTAATGGCTGTTTAAGGCTAAACGTTGCCGGTGTACAGACATGCATTGCATTATTGAAACACTGATAAGTTCTGGAATGCGCTTTGTCTGTCCTATAACCTTCGGAAGAAACCTTTTCATCTTTTCTTTTTTTAAATTCATCGCTAGCATTGTGACAAAAAAGTAACGCTCTGCTTATGTGCCAGCATGTTGATGGCGGTTTAAGGCTAACCGTTGCCGGTGTACAGACATGCATTGCATTATTGAAACACTGACAAGTTCTGGAATGCGCTTTGTCTGTCCTATAACCTTCGGAAGAAACCTTTTCATCTTTTCTTTTTTTAAATTCATCGCTAAAATTGTGACAAAAAAAGTTACGCTATGCTTATGTGCCAGCATGTTGATGGCTGTTTAAGGCTAAACGTTGCCGGTGTACAGACATGCATTGCATTATTGAAACACTGATAAGTTCTGGAATGCGCTTTGTCTGTCCTATAACCTTCGGAAGAAACCTTTTCATCTTTTCTTTTTTTAGATTCATCGCTAGCATTGTGACAAAAAAAGTTACGCTATGCTTATGTGCCAGCATGTTGATGGCTGTTTAAGGCTAAACGTTGCCGGTGTACAGACATGCATTGCATTATTGAGACACTGATAAGTTCTGGAATGCGCTTTGTCTGTCCTATAACCTTCGGGAGAAACCTTTTCATCTTTTCTTTTTTTAAATTCATCGCTAGCATTGTGACAAAAAAAGTAACGCTATGCTTATGTGCCAGCATGTTGATGGCTGTTTAAGGCTAAACGTTGCCGGTGTACAGACAACATTGCACTATTGAAACACTGATAAGTTCTGGAATGCCGCTTTGTCTGTCCTATAACCTTCGGAAGAAACCTTTTCATCTTTTCTTTTTTTAAATTCATCGCTAGCATTGTGACAAAAAAAGTAACGCTATGCTTATGTGCCAGCATGTTGATGGCTGTTTAAGGCTAAACGTTGCCGGTGTACAGACATGCATTGCATTATTGAAACACTGATAAGTTCTGGAATGCGCTTTGTCTGTCCTATAACCTTCGGAAGAAACCTTTTCATCTTTTCTTTTTTTAAATTCATCGCTAGCATTGTGACAAAAAAAGTTACGCTATGCTTATGTGCCAGCATGTTGATGGCTGTTTAAGGCTAAACGTTGCCGGTGTACAGACATGCATTGCATTATTGAGACAGTGATAAGTTCTGGAATGCGCTTTGTCTGTCCTATAACCTTCGGAAGAAACCTTTTCATCTTTTCTTTTTTTAAATTCATCGCTAGCATTGTGACAAAAAAAGTAACGCTATGCTTATGTGCCAGCATGTTGATGGCTGTTTAAGGCTAAACGTTGCCGGTGTACAGACATGCATTGCATTATTGAAACACTGATAAGTTCTGGAATGCCGCTTTGTCTGTCCTATAACCTTCGGAAGAAACCTTTTCATCTTTTCTTTTTTTAAATTCATCGCTAGCATTGTGACAAAAAAAGTAACGCTATGCTTATGTGCCAGCATGTTGATGGCTGTTTAAGGCTAAACGTTGCCGGTGTACAGACATGCATTGCATTATTGAAACACTGATAAGTTCTGGAATGCCGCTTTGTCTGTCCTATAACCTTCGGAAGAAACCTTTTCATCATTTCTTTTTTTAAATTCATCGCTAGCATTGTGACAAAAAAAGTAACGCTATGCTTATGTGCCAGCATGTTGATGGCTGTTTAAGGCTAAACGTTGCCTGTGTACAGACATGCATTGCATTATTGAAACACTGATAAGTTCTGGAATGCCGCTTTGTCTGTCCTATAACCTTCGGAAGAAACCTTTTCATCATTTCTTTTTTTAAATTCATCGCTAGCATTGTGACAAAAAAAGTAACGCTATGCTTATGTGCCAGCATGTTGATGGCTGTTTAAGGCTAAACGTTGCCTGTGTACAGACATGCATTGCATTATTGAAATCTGAGAAGTTCTGGAATGCCGCTTTGTCTGTCCTATAACCTTCGGAAGAAACCTTTTCATCTTTTCTTTTTTTAAATTCATCGCTAGCATTGTGACAAAAAAGTAACGCTATGCTTATGTGCCAGCATGTTGATGGCTGTTTAAGGCTAAACGTTGCCGGTGTACAGACATGCATTGCATTATTGAAACACTGATAAGTTCTGGAATGCCGCTTTGTCTGTCCTATAACCTTCGGAAGAAACCTTTTCATCTTTTCTTTTTTTAAATTCATCGCTAGCATTGTGACAAAAAAGTAACGCTATGCTTATGTGCCAGCATGTTGATGGCTGTTTAAGGCTAAACGTTGCCGGTGTACAGACATGCATTGCATTATTGAAACACTGATAAGTTCTGGAATGCGCTTTGTCTGTCCTATAACCTTCGGAAGAAACCTTTTCATCTTTTCTTTTTTTAAATTCATCGCTAGCATTGTGACAAAAAAAGTTACGCTATGCTTATGTGCCAGCATGTTGATGGCTGTTTAAGGCTAAACGTTGCCGGTGTAGAGACATGCATTGCATTATTGAGACACCGATAAGTTCTGGAATGCGCTTTGTCTGTCCTATAACCTTCGGAAGAAACCTTTTCATCTTTTCTTTTTTTAAATTCATCGCTAGCATTGTGACAAAAAAGTAACGCTATGCTTATGTGCCAGCATGTTGATGGCTGTTTAAGGCTAAACGTTGCCGGTGTACAGACATGCATTGCATTATTGAAACACTGATAAGTTCTGGAATGCCGCTTTGTCTGTCCTATAACCTTCGGAAGAAACCTTTTCATCTTTTCTTTTTTTAAATTCATCGCTAGCATTGTGACAAAAAAAGTAACGCTATGCTTATGTGCCAGCATGTTAATGGCTGTTTAAGGCTAAACGTTGCCGGTGTACAGACATGCATTGCATTATTGAAACACTGATAAGTTCTGGAATGCGCTTTGTCTGTCCTATAACCTTCGGAAGAAACCTTTTCATCTTTTCTTTTTTTAAATTCATCGCTAGCATTGTGACAAAAAAGTAACGCTCTGCTTATGTGCCAGCATGTTGATGGCGGTTTAAGGCTAACCGTTGCCGGTGTACAGACATGCATTGCATTATTGAAACACTGACAAGTTCTGGAATGCGCTTTGTCTGTCCTATAACCTTCGGAAGAAACCTTTTCATCTTTTCTTTTTTTAAATTCATCGCTAAAATTGTGACAAAAAAAGTTACGCTATGCTTATGTGCCAGCATGTTGATGGCTGTTTAAGGCTAAACGTTGCCGGTGTACAGACATGCATTGCATTATTGAAACACTGATAAGTTCTGGAATGCGCTTTGTCTGTCCTATAACCTTCGGAAGAAACCTTTTCATCTTTTCTTTTTTTAGATTCATCGCTAGCATTGTGACAAAAAAAGTTACGCTATGCTTATGTGCCAGCATGTTGATGGCTGTTTAAGGCTAAACGTTGCCGGTGTACAGACATGCATTGCATTATTGAGACACTGATAAGTTCTGGAATGCGCTTTGTCTGTCCTATAACCTTCGGGAGAAACCTTTTCATCTTTTCTTTTTTTAAATTCATCGCTAGCATTGTGACAAAAAAAGTAACGCTATGCTTATGTGCCAGCATGTTGATGGCTGTTTAAGGCTAAACGTTGCCGGTGTACAGACAACATTGCACTATTGAAACACTGATAAGTTCTGGAATGCCGCTTTGTCTGTCCTATAACCTTCGGAAGAAACCTTTTCATCTTTTCTTTTTTTAAATTCATCGCTAGCATTGTGACAAAAAAAGTAACGCTATGCTTATGTGCCAGCATGTTGATGGCTGTTTAAGGCTAAACGTTGCCGGTGTACAGACATGCATTGCATTATTGAAACACTGATAAGTTCTGGAATGCGCTTTGTCTGTCCTATAACCTTCGGAAGAAACCTTTTCATCTTTTCTTTTTTTAAATTCATCGCTAGCATTGTGACAAAAAAAGTTACGCTATGCTTATGTGCCAGCATGTTGATGGCTGTTTAAGGCTAAACGTTGCCGGTGTACAGACATGCATTGCATTATTGAGACAGTGATAAGTTCTGGAATGCGCTTTGTCTGTCCTATAACCTTCGGAAGAAACCTTTTCATCTTTTCTTTTTTTAAATTCATCGCTAGCATTGTGACAAAAAAAGTAACGCTATGCTTATGTGCCAGCATGTTGATGGCTGTTTAAGGCTAAACGTTGCCGGTGTACAGACATGCATTGCATTATTGAAACACTGATAAGTTCTGGAATGCCGCTTTGTCTGTCCTATAACCTTCGGAAGAAACCTTTTCATCTTTTCTTTTTTTAAATTCATCGCTAGCATTGTGACAAAAAAGTAACGCTATGCTTATGTGCCAGCATGTTGATGGCTGTTTAAGGCTAAACGTTGCCGGTGTACAGACATGCATTGCATTATTGAAACACTGACAAGTTCTGGAATGCGCTTTGTCTGTCCTATAATCTTCGGAAGAAACCTTTTCATCTTTTCTTTTTTTAAAT
Organism: Amblyomma maculatum; assembly: GCF_055883805.1. Lineage (NCBI taxonomy): Eukaryota > Metazoa > Arthropoda > Arachnida > Ixodida > Ixodidae > Amblyomma > Amblyomma maculatum. Next base: position 44,755,878 of record NC_139351.1, read on the forward strand.
TCATCGCTAGCATTGTGACAAAAAAAGTTACGCTATGCTTATGTGCCAGCATGTTGATGGCTGTTTAAGGCTAAACGTTGCCGGTGTACAGACATGCATTACATTATTGAAACACTGATAAGTTCTGGAATGCGCTTTGTCTGTCCTATAACCTTCGGAAGAAACCTTTTCATCTTTTCTTTTTTTAAATTCATCGCTAGCATTGTGACAAAAAAAGGTACGCTATGCTTATGTGCCAGCATGTTGATGGCTGTTTAAGGCTAAACGTTGCCGGTGTACAGACATGCATTGCATTATTGAGACACTGATAAGTTCTGAAATGCGCTTTGTCTGTCCTATAACCTTCGGAAGAAACCTTTTCATCTTTTCTTTTTTTAAATTCATCGCTAGCATTGTGACAAAAAAAGTAACGCTATGCTTATGTGCCAGCATGTTGATGGCTGTTTAAGGCTAAACGTTGCCGGTGTAAAGACATGCATTGCATTACTGAAACACTGATAAGTTCTGGAATGCCGCTTTGTCTGTCCTATAACCTTCGGAAGAAACCTTTTCATCTTTTCTTTTTTTAAATTCATCGCTAGCATTGTGACAAAAAAAGTAACGCTATGCTTATGTGCCAGCATGTTAATGGCTGTTTAAAGCTAAACGTTGCCGGTGTACAGACATGCATTGCATTATTGAAACACTGATAAGTTCTGGAATGCGCTTTTTCTGTCCTATAACCTTCGGAAGAAACCTTTTCATCTTTTCTTTTTTTAAATTCATCGCTAGCATTGTGACAAAAAAGTAACGCTATGCTTATGTGCCAGCATGTTGATGGCTGTTTAAGGCTAAACGTTGCCGGTGTACAGACATGCATTGCATTATTGAAACACTGACAAGTTCTGGAATGCGCTTTGTCTGTCCTATAACCTCTGGAAGAAACCTTTTCATCTTTCCTTTTTTTAAATCCATCGCTAGCATTGTGACAAAAAAAGTAACGCTATGCTTATGTGCCAGCATGTTGATGGCTGTTTAAGGCTAAACGTTGCCGGTGTACAGACATGCATTGCATTATTGAAATCTGATAAGTTCTGGAATGCCGCTTTGTCTGTCCTATAACCTTCGGAAGAAACCTTTTCATCTTTTCTTTTTTTAAATTCATCGCTAGCATTGTGACAAAAAAAGTAACGCTATGCTTATGTGCCAGCATGTTGATGGCTGTTTAAGGCTAAACGTTGCCGGTGTACAGACATGCATTGCATTATTGAAACACTGATAAGTTCTGGAATGCGCTTTGTCTGTCCTATAACCTTCGGAAGAAACCTTTTCATCTTTTCTTTTTTTAAATTCATCGCTAGCATTGTGACAAAAAAAGTAACGCTATGCTTATATGCCAGCATGTTGATGGCTGTTTAAGGCTAAATGTTGCCGGTGTACAGACATGCATTGCATTATTGAAGCACTGATAAGTTCTGGAATGCGCTTTGTCTGTCCTATAACCTTCGGAAGAAACCTTTTCATCTTTTCTTTTTTTAAATTCATCGCTAGCATTGTGACAAAAAAAGTAACGCTATGCTTATGTGCCAGCATGTTGACGGCTGTTTAAGGCTAAACGTTGCCGGTGTACAGACATGCATTGCATTATTGAAACACTGATAAGTTCTGGAATGCCGCTTTGTCTGTCCTATAACCTTCGGAAGAAACCTTTTCATCTTTTCTTTTTTTAAATTCATCGCTAGCATTGTGACACAAAAAGTAACGCTATGCTTATGTGCCAGCATGTTGATGGCTGTTTAAGGCTAAACGTTGCCGGTGTACAGACATGCATTGCATTATTGAAACACTGATAAGTTCTAGAATGCGCTTTGTCTGTCCTATAACCTTCGGAAGAAACCTTTTCATCTTTTCTTTTTTTAAATTCATCGCTAGCATTGTGACAAAAAAAGTTACGCTATGCTTATGTGCCAGCATGTTGATGGCTGTTTAAGGCTAAACGTTGCCGGTGTACAGACATGCATTGCATTATTGAGACACCGATAAGTTCTGGAATGCGCTTTGTCTGTCCTATAACCTTCGGAAGAAACCTTTTCATCTTTTCTTTTTTTAAATTCATCGCTAGCATTGTGACAAAAAAAGTAACGCTATGCTTATGTGCCAGCATGTTGATGGCTGTTTAAGGCTAAACGTTGCCGGTGTACAGACATGCATTGCATTATTGAAACACTGATAAGTTCTGGAATGCCGCTTTGTCTGTCCTATAACCTTCGGAAGAAACCTTTTCATCTTTTCTTTTTTTAAATTCATCGCTAGCATTGTGACAAAAAAAAGTAACGCTATGCTTATGTGCCAGCATGTTAATGGCTGTTTAAGGCTAAACGTTGCCGGTGTACAGACATGCATTGCATTATTGAAACACTGATAAGTTCTGGAATGCGCTTTGTCTGTCCTATAACCTTCGGAAGAAACCTTTTCATCTTTTCTTTTTTTAAATTCATCGCTAGCATTGTGACAAAAAAGTAACGCTCTGCTTATGTGCCAGCATGTTGATGGCTGTTTAAGGCTAAACGTTGCCGGTGTACAGACATGCATTGCATTATTGAAACACTGACAAGTTCTGGAATGCGCTTTGTCTGTCCTATAACCTTCGGAAGAAACCTTTTCATCTTTTCTTTTTTTAAATTCATCGCTAGCATTGTGACAAAAAAAGTTACGCTATGCTTATGTGCCAGCATGTTGATGGCTGTTTAAGGCTAAACGTTGCCGGTGTACAGACATGCATTGCATTATTGAAACACTGATAAGTTCTGGAATGCGCTTTGTCTGTCCTATAACCTTCGGTAGAAACCTTTTCATCTTTTCTTTTTTTAAATTCATCGCTAGCATTGTGACAAAAAAAGTTACGCTATGCTTATGTGCCAGCATGTTGATGGCTGTTTAAGGCTAAACGTTGCCGGTGTACAGACATGCATTGCATTATTGAAACACTGATAAGTTCTGGAATGCGCTTTGTCTGTCCTATAACCTTCGGAAGAAACCTTTTCATCTTTTCTTTTTTTAAATTCATCGCTAGCATTGTGACAAAAAAAGTTACGCTATGCTTATGTGCCAGCATGTTGATGGCTGTTTAAGGCTAAACGTTGCCGGTGTACAGACATGCATTGCATTATTGAGACAGTGATAAGTTCTGGAATGCGCTTTGTCTGTCCTATAACCTTCGGAAGAAACCTTTTCATCTTTTCTTTTTTTAAATTCATCGCTAGCATTGTGACAAAAAAAGTAACGCTATGCTTATGTGCCAGCATGTTGATGGCTGTTTAAGGCTAAACGTTGCCGGTGTACAGACATGCATTGCATTATTGAAACACTGATAAGTTCTGGAATGCCGCTTTGTCTGTCCTATAACCTTCGGAAGAAACCTTTTCATCTTTTCTTTTTTTAAATTCATCGCTAGCATTGTGACAAAAAAGTAACGCTATGCTTATGTGCCAGCATGTTGATGGCTGTTTAAGGCTAAACGTTGCCGGTGTACAGACATGCATTGCATTATTGAAACACTGACAAGTTCTGGAATGCGCTTTGTCTGTCCTATAATCTTCGGAAGAAACCTTTTCATCTTTTCTTTTTTTAAATTCATCGCTAGCATTGTGACAAAAAAAGTTACGCTATGCTTATGTGCCAGCATGTTGATGGCTGTTTAAGGCTAAACGTTGCCGGTGTACAGACATGCATTGCATTATTGAAACACTGATAAGTTCTGGAATGCGCTTTGTCTGTCCTATAACCTTCGGAAGAAACCTTTTCATCTTTTCTTTTTTTAAATTCATCGCTAGCATTGTGACAAAAAAAGGTACGCTATGCTTATGTGCCAGCATGTTGATGGCTGTTTAAGGCTAAACGTTGCCGGTGTACAGACATGCATTGCATTATTGAGACACTGATAAGTTCTGAAATGCGCTTTGTCTGTCCTAGAACCTTCGGAAGAAACCTTTTCATCTTTTCTTTTTTTAAATTCATCGCTAGCATTGTGACAAAAAAAGTAACGCTATGCTTATGTGCCAGCATGTTGATGGCTGTTTAAGGCTAAACGTTGCCGGTGTAAAGACATGCATTGCATTACTGAAACACTGATAAGTTCTGGAATGCCGCTTTGTCTGTCCTATAACCTTCGGAAGAAACCTTTTCATCTTTTCTTTTTTTAAATTCATCGCTAGCATTGTGACAAAAAAAGTAACGCTATGCTTATGTGCCAGCATGTTAATGGCTGTTTAAAGCTAAACGTTGCCGGTGTACAGACATGCATTGCATTATTGAAACACTGATAAGTTCTGGAATGCGCTTTTTCTGTCCTATAACCTTCGGAAGAAACCTTTTCATCTTTTCTTTTTTTAAATTCATCGCTAGCATTGTGACAAAAAAGTAACGCTATGCTTATGTGCCAGCATGTTGATGGCTGTTTAAGGCTAAACGTTGCCGGTGTACAGACATGCATTGCATTATTGAAACACTGACAAGTTCTGGAATGCGCTTTGTCTGTCCTATAACCTCTGGAAGAAACCTTTTCATCTTTCCTTTTTTTTAAATCCATCGCTAGCATTGTGACAAAAAAAGTAACGCTATGCTTATGTGCCAGCATGTTGATGGCTGTTTAAGGCTAAACGTTGCCGGTGTACAGACATGCATTGCATTATTGAAATCTGATAAGTTCTGGAATGCCGCTTTGTCTGTCCTATAACCTTCGGAAGAAACCTTTTCATCTTTTCTTTTTTTAAATTCATCGCTAGCATTGTGACAAAAAAAGTAACGCTATGCTTATGTGCCAGCATGTTGATGGCTGTTTAAGGCTAAACGTTGCCGGTGTACAGACATGCATTGCATTATTGAAACACTGATAAGTTCTGGAATGCGCTTTGTCTGTCCTATAACCTTCGGAAGAAACCTTTTCATCTTTTCTTTTTTTAAATTCATCGCTAGCATTGTGACAAAAAAGTAACGCTCTGCTTATGTGCCAGCATGTTGATGGCTGTTTAAGGCTAAACGTTGCCGGTGTACAGACATGCATTGCATTATTGAAACACTGACAAGTTCTGGAATGCGCTTTGTCTGTCCTATAACCTTCGGAAGAAACCTTTTCATCCTTTCTTTTTTTAAATTCATCGCTAGCATTGTGACAAAAAAAGTTACGCTATGCTTATGTGCCAGCATGTTGATGGCTGTTTAAGGCTAAACGTTGCCGGTGTACAGACATGCATTGCATTATTGAAACACTGATAAGTTCTGGAATGCGCTTTGTCTGTCCTATAACCTTCGGAAGAAACCTTTTCATCTTTTCTTTTTTTAAATTCATCGCTAGCATTGTGACAAAAAAAGTAACGCTATGCTTATGTGCCAGCATGTTGATGGCTGTTTAAGGCTAAACGTTGCCGGTGTACAGACATGCATTGCATTATTGAAACACTGATAAGTTCTGGAATGCGCTTTGTCTGTCCTATAACCTTCGGAAGAAACCTTTTCATCTTTTCTTTTTTTAAATTCATCGCTAGCATTGTGACAAAAAAAGTTACGCTATGCTTATGTGCCAGCATGTTGATGGCTGTTTAAGGCTAAACGTTGCCGGTGTACAGACATGCATTGCATTATTGAGACAGTGATAAGTTCTGGAATGCGCTTTGTCTGTCCTATAACCTTCGGAAGAAACCTTTTCATCTTTTCTTTTTTTAAATTCATCGCTAGCATTGTGACAAAAAAAGTAACGCTATGCTTATGTGCCAGCATGTTGATGGCTGTTTAAGGCTAAACGTTGCCGGTGTACAGACATGCATTGCATTATTGAAACACTGATAAGTTCTGGAATGCCGCTTTGTCTGTCCTATAACCTTCGGAAGAAACCTTTTCATCTTTTCTTTTTTTAAATTCATCGCTAGCATTGTGACAAAAAAGTAACGCTATGCTTATGTGCCAGCATGTTGATGGCTGTTTAAGGCTAAACGTTGCCGGTGTACAGACATGCATTGCATTATTGAAACACTGACAAGTTCTGGAATGCGCTTTGTCTGTCCTATAATCTTCGGAAGAAACCTTTTCATCTTTTCTTTTTTTAAATTCATCGCTAGCATTGTGACAAAAAAAGTTACGCTATGCTTATGTGCCAGCATGTTGATGGCTGTTTAAGGCTAAACGTTGCCGGTGTACAGACATGCATTGCATTATTGAAACACTGATAAGTTCTGGAATGCGCTTTGTCTGTCCTATAACCTTCGGAAGAAACCTTTTCATCTTTTCTTTTTTTAAATTCATCGCTAGCATTGTGACAAAAAAAGGTACGCTATGCTTATGTGCCAGCATGTTGATGGCTGTTTAAGGCTAAACGTTGCCGGTGTACAGACATGCATTGCATTATTGAGACACTGATAAGTTCTAAAATGCGCTTTGTCTGTCCTATAACCTTCGGAAGAAACCTTTTCATCTTTTCTTTTTTTAAATTCATCGCTAGCATTGTGACAAAAAACGTAACGCTATGCTTATGTGCCAGCATGTTGATGGCTGTTTAAGGCTAAACGTTGCCGGTGTAAAGACATGCATTGCATTACTGAAACACTGATAAGTTCTGGAATGCCGCTTTGTCTGTCCTATAACCTTCGGAAGAAACCTTTTCATCTTTTCTTTTTTTAAATTCATCGCTAGCATTGTGACAAAAAAAGTAACGCTATGCTTATGTGCCAGCATGTTAATGGCTGTTTAAAGCTAAACGTTGCCGGTGTACAGACATGCATTGCATTATTGAAACACTGATAAGTTCTGGAATGCGCTTTTTCTGTCCTATAACCTTCGGAAGAAACCTTTTCATCTTTTCTTTTTTTAAATTCATCGCTAGCATTGTGACAAAAAAGTAACGCTATGCTTATGTGCCAGCATGTTGATGGCTGTTTAAGGCTAAACGTTGCCGGTGTACAGACATGCATTGCATTATTGAAACACTGACAAGTTCTGGAATGCGCTTTGTCTGTCCTATAACCTCTGGAAGAAACCTTTTCATCTTTCCTTTTTTTAAATCCATCGCTAGCATTGTGACAAAAAAAGTAACGCTATGCTTATGTGCCAGCATGTTGATGGCTGTTTAAGGCTAAACGTTGCCGGTGTACAGACATGCATTGCATTATTGAAACACTGATAAGTTCTGGAATGCGCTTTGTCTGTCCTATAACCTTCGGAAGAAACCTTTTCATCTTTTCTTTTTTTAAATTCATCGCTAGCATTGTGACAAAAAAAGTAACGCTATGCTTATGTGCCAGCATGTTGATGGCTGTTTAAGGCTAAACGTTGCCGGTGTACAGACATGCATTGCATTATTGAAGCACTGATAAGTTCTGGAATGCGCTTTGTCTGTCCTATAACCTTCGGAAGAAACCTTTTCATCTTTTCTTTTTTTAAATTCATCGCTAGCATTGTGACAAAAAAAATAACGGTATGCTTATGTGCCAGCATGTTGATGGCTGTTTAAGGCTAAACGTTGCCGGTGTACAGACATGCATTGCATTATTGAAACACTGATAAGTTCTGGAATGCCGCTTTGTCTGTCCTATAACCTTCGGAAGAAACCTTTTCATCTTTTCTTTTTTTAAATTCATCGCTAGCATTGTGACACAAAAAGTAACGCTAAGCTTATGTGCCAGCATGTTGATGGCTGTTTAAGGCTAAACGTTGCCGGTGTACAGACATGCATTGCATTATTGAAACACTGATAAGTTCTAGAATGCGCTTTGTCTGTCCTATAACCTTCGGAAGAAACCTTTTCATCTTTTCTTTTTTTAAATTCATCGCTAGCATTGTGACAAAAAAAGTTACGCTATGCTTATGTGCCAGCATGTTGATGGCTGTTTAAGGCTAAACGTTGCCGGTGTACAGACATGCATTGCATTATTGAGACACCGATAAGTTCTGGAATGCGCTTTGTCTGTCCTATAACCTTCGGAAGAAACCTTTTCATCTTTTCTTTTTTTAAATTCATCGCTAGCATTGTGACAAAAAAAGTAACGCTATGCTTATGTGCCAGCATGTTGATGGCTGTTTAAGGCTAAACGTTGCCGGTGTACAGACATGCATTGCATTATTGAAACACTGATAAGTTCTGGAATGCCGCTTTGTCTGTCCTATAACCTTCGGAAGAAACCTTTTCATCTTTTCTTTTTTTAAATTCATCGCTAGCATTGTGACAAAAAAAGTAACGCTATGCTTATGTGCCAGCATGTTAATGGCTGTTTAAGGCTAAACGTTGCCGGTGTACAGACATGCATTGCATTATTGAAACACTGATAAGTTCTGGAATGCGCTTTGTCTGTCCTATAACCTTCGGAAGAAACCTTTTCATCTTTTCTTTTTTTAAATTCATCGCTAGCATTGTGACAAAAAAGTAACGCTCTGCTTATGTGCCAGCATGTTGATGGCTGTTTAAGGCTAAACGTTGCCGGTGTACAGACATGCATTGCATTATTGAAACACTGACAAGTTCTGGAATGCGCTTTGTCTGTCCTATAACCTTCGGAAGAAACCTTTTCATCTTTTCTTTTTTTAAATTCATCGCTAGCATTGTGACAAAAAAAGTTACGCTATGCTTATGTGCCAGCATGTTGATGGCTGTTTAAGGCTAAACGTTGCCGGTGTACAGACATGCATTGCATTATTGAAACACTGATAAGTTCTGGAATGCGCTTTGTCTGTCCTATAACCTTCGGAAGAAACCTTTTCATCTTTTCTTTTTTTAAATTCATCGCTAGCATTGTGACAAAAAAAGTTACGCTATGCTTATGTGCCAGCATGTTGATGGCTGTTTAAGGCTAAACGTTGCCGGTGTACAGACATGCATTGCATTATTGAGACACTGATAAGTTCTGGAATGCGCTTTGTCTGTCCTATAACCTTCGGGAGAAACCTTTTCATCTTTTCTTTTTTTAAATTCATCGCTAGCATTGTGACAAAAAAAGTAACGCTATGCTTATGTGCCAGCATGTTGATGGCTGTTTAAGGCTAAACGTTGCCGGTGTACAGACAACATTGCACTATTGAAACACTGATAAGTTCTGGAATGCCGCTTTGTCTGTCCTATAACCTTCGGAAGAAACCTTTTCATCTTTTCTTTTTTTAAATTCATCGCTAGCATTGTGACAAAAAAAGTAACGCTATGCTTATGTGCCAGCATGTTAATGGCTGTTTAAGGCTAAACGTTGCCGGTGTACAGACATGCATTGCATTATTGAAACACTGATAAGTTCTGGAATGCGCTTTGTCTGTCCTATAACCTTCGGAAGAAACCTTTTCATCTTTTCTTTTTTTAAATTCATCGCTAGCATTGTGACAAAAAAGTAACGCTATGCTTATGTGCCAGCATGTTGATGGCTGTTTAAGGCTAAACGTTGCCGGTGTACAGACATGCATTGCATTATTGAAACACTGACAAGTTCTGGAATGCGCTTTGTCTGTCCTATAACCTCTGGAAGAAACCTTTTCATCTTTTCTTTTTTTAAATTCATCGCTAGCATTGTGACAAAAAAAGTAACGCTATGCTTATGTGCCAGCATGTTGATGGCTGTTTAAGGCTAAACGTTGCCGGTGTACAGACATGCATTGCATTATTGAAACACTGATAAGTTCTGGAATGCGCTTTGTCTGTCCTATAACCTTCGGAAGAAACCTTTTCATCTTTCTTTTTTTAAATTCATCGCTAGCATTGTGACAGAAAAAGTAACGCTATGCTTATGTGCCAGCATGTTGATGGCTGTTTAAGGCTAAACGTTGCCGGTGTATAGACATGCATTGCATTATTGAAATCTGATAAGTTCTGGAATGCCGCTTTGTCTGTCCTATAACCTTCGGAAGAAACCTTTTCATCTTTTCTTTTTTTAAATTCATCGCAAGCATTGTGACAAAAAAAGTAACGCTATGCTTATGTGCCAGCATGTTGATGGCTGTTTAAGGCTAAACGTTGCCGGTGTACAGACATGCATTGCATTATTGAAACACTGATAAGTTCTGGAATGCGCTTTGTCTGTCCTATAACCTTCGGAAGAAACCTTTTCATATTTTCTTTTTTTAAATTCATCGCTAGCATTGTGACAAAAAAAGTAACGCTATGCTTATGTGCCAGCATGTTGATGGCTGTTTAAGGCTAAACGTTGCCGGTGTACAGACATGCATTGCATTATTGAAGCACTGATAAGTTCTGGAATGCGCTTTGTCTGTCCTATAACCTTCGGAAGAAACCTTTTCATCTTTTCTTTTTTTAAATTCATCGCTAGCATTGTGACAAAAAAAGTAACGCTATGCTTATGTGCCAGCATGTTGATGGCTGTTTAAGGCTAAACGTTGCCGGTGTACAGACATGCATTGCATTATTGAAACACTGATAAGTTCTGGAATGCCGCTTTGTCTGTCCTATAACCTTCGGAAGAAACCTTTTCATCTTTTCTTTTTTTAAATTCATCGCTAGCATTGTGCCAAAAAAGTAACGCTATGCTTATGTGCCAGCATGTTGATGGCTGTTTAAGGCTAAACGTTGCCGGTGTACAGACATGCATTGCATTATTGAAACACTGACAAGTTCTGGAATGCGCTTTGTCTGTCCTATAACCTCTGGAAGAAACCTTTTCATCTTTTCTTTTTTTAAATTCATCGCTAGCATTGTGACAAAAAAATAACGCTATGCTTATGTGCCAGCATGTTGATGGCTGTTTAAGGCTAAACGTTGCCGGTGTACAGACATGCATTGCATTATTGAAACACTGATAAGTTCTGGAATGCGCTTTGTCTGTCCTATAACCTTCGGAAGAAACCTTTTCATCTTTTCGTTTTTTAAATTCATCGCTAGCATTGTGACAAAAAAAGTAACGCTATGCTTATGTGCCAGCATGTTGATGGCTGTTTAAGGCTAAACGTTGCCGGTGTACAGACATGCATTGCATTATTGAAATCTGATAAGTTCTGGAATGCCGCTTTGTCTGTCCTATAACCTTCGGAAGAAACCTTTTCATCTTTTCTTTTTTTAAATTCATCGCTAGCATTGTGACAAAAAAAGTAACGCTATGCTTATGTGCCAGCATGTTGATGGCTGTTTAAGGCTAAACGTTGCCGGTGTACAGACATGCATTGCATTATTGAAACACTGATAAGTTCTGGAATGCGCTTTGTCTGTCCTATAACCTTCGGAAGAAACCTTTTCATCTTTTCTTTTTTTAAATTCATCGCTAGCATTGTGACAAAAAAAGTAACGCTATGCTTATGTGCCAGCATGTTGATGGCTGTTTAAGGCTAAACGTTGCCGGTGTACAGACATGCATTGCATTATTTAAGCACTGATAAGTTCTGGAATGCGCTTTGTCTGTCCTATAACCTTCGGAAGAAACCTTTTCATCTTTTCTTTTTTTAAATTCATCGCTAGCATTGTGACAAAAAAAGTAACGCTATGCTTATGTGCCAGCATGTTGATGGCTGTTTAAGGCTAAACGTTGCCGGTGTACAGACATGCATTGCATTATTGAAACACTGATAAGTTCTGGAATGCCACTTTGTCTGTCCTATAACCTTCGGAAGAAACCTTTTCATCTTTTCTTTTTTTAAATTCATCGCTAGCATTGTGACACAAAAAGTAACGCTATGCTTATGTGCCAGCATGTTGATGGCTGTTTAAGGCTAAACGTTGCCGGTGTACAGACATGCATTGCATTATTGAAACACTGATAAGTTCTGGAATGCGCTTTGTCTGTCCTATAACCTTCGGCAGAAACCTTTTCATCTTTTCTTTTTTTAAATTCATCGCTAGCATTGTGACAAAAAAAGTAACGCTATGCTTATGTGCCAGCATGTTGATGGCTGTTTAAGGCTAAACGTTGCCGGTGTACAGACATGCATTGCATTATTGAAATCTGATAAGTTCTGGAATGCCGCTTTGTCTGTCCTATAACCTTCGGAAGAAACCTTTTCATCTTTTCTTTTTTTAAATTCATCGCTAGCATTGTGACAAAAAAAGTAACGCTATGCTTATGTGCCAGCATGTTGATGGCTGTTTAAGGCTAAACGTTGCCGGTGTACAGACATGCATTGCATTATTGAAATCTGATAAGTTCTGGAATGCCGCTTTGTCTGTCCTATAACCTTCGGAAGAAACCTTTTCATCTTTTCTTTTTTTAAATTCATCGCTAGCATTGTGACAAAAAAAGTAACGCTATGCTTATGTGCCAGCATGTTGATGGCTGTTTAAGGCTAAACGTTGCCGGTGTACAGACATGCATTGCATTATTGATACACTGATAAGTTCTGGAATGCCGCTCTGTCTGTCCTATAACCTTCGGAAGGAATCTTTTCATCTTTTCTTTTTTTAAATTCATCGCTAGCATTGTGACAAAAAAAGTAACGCTATGCTTATGTGACAGCACTTTGATGGCTGTTTAAGGCTAAACGTTGCTTGTGTACAGACATGCATTGCATTATTGAAACACTAATAAGTTCTGGAATGCCGCTCTGTCTGTCCTATAACCTTCGGAAGGAATCTTTTCATCTTTTCTTTTTTTAAATTCATCGCTAGCATTGTGACAAAAAAAGTAACGCTATGCTTATGTGCCAGCATGTTGATGGCTGTTTAAGGCTAAACGTTGCCGGTGTACAGACATGCATTGCATTATTGATACACTGATAAGTTCTGGAATGCCGCTTTGTCTGTCCTATAACCTTCGGAAGGAATCTTTTCATCTTTTCTTTTTTTAAATTCACCGCTAGCATTGTGACAAAAAAAGTAACGCTATGCTTATGTGACAGCATGTTGATGGCTGTTTAAGGCTAAACGTTGCCGGTGTACAGACATGCATTGCATTATTGAAACACTAATAAGTTCTGGAACGCCGCTGTGTCTTTCCTATAACCTTCGGAAGGAACCTTTTCATCTTTTCTTTTTTTAAATTCATCGCTAGCATTGTGACAAAAAAAGTAACGCTATGCTTATGTGACAGCATGTTGATGGCTGTTTAAGGCTAAACGTTGCCGGTGTACAGACATGCGTTGCATTATTGAAACACTGATAAGTTCTGGAATGCCGCTTTGTCTGTCCTATAACCTTCGGAAGAAACCTTTTCATCTTTTCTTTTTTTAAATTCATCGCTAGCATTGTGACAAAAAAAGTAACGCTATGCTTATGTGCCAGCATGTTGATGGCTGTTTAAGGCTAAACGTTGCCGGTGTACAGACATGCGTTGCATTATTGAAACACTGATAAGTTCTGGAATGCCGCTTTGTCTGTCCTATAACCTTCGGAAGAAACATTTTCAGCTTTTCTTTTTTTAAATTCATCGCTAGCATTGTGACAAAAAAAGTAACGCTATGCTTATGTGACAGCATGTTGATGGCTGTTTAAGGCTAAACGTTGCTGGTGTAGAGACATGCATTGCATTATTGAAACACTAATAAGTTCTGGAATGCCGCTCTGTCTGTCCTATAACCTTCGGAAGGAACCTTTTCATCTTTTCTTTTTTTAAATTCATCGCTAGCATTGTGACAAAAAAAGTAACGCTATGCTTATGTGCCAGCATGTTGATGGCTGTTTAAGGCTAAACGTTGCCGGTGTACAGACATGCATTGCATTATTGAAACACTGATAAGTTCTGGAATGCCGCTTTGTCTGTCCTATAACCTTCGGAAGAAACATTTTCATCTTTTCTTTTTTTAAATTCATCGCTAGCATTGTGACAAAAAAAGTAACGCTATGATTATGTGACAGCATGTTGATGGCTGTTTAAGGCTAAACGTTGGCGGTGTACAGACATGCGTTGCATTATTGAAACACTGATAAGTTCTGGAATGCCGCTTTGTCTGTCCTATAACCTTCGGAAGAAACCTTTTCATCTTTTCTTTTTTTAAATTCATCGCTAGCATTGTGACAAAAAAAGTAACGCTATGATTGATTGAATGTCCTTTATTGAATGGGAAGGCTCATGGCCATGGATGGGGATAAATAGGAGTAGACATAATCTTCATTGTTTATTTAGGTCGTCACTCGAATCACATTGCTCTAACCAGGCCACTAAGCGAGCCATACTTGGCAAATATCATCTGTGTGTTTGCATCAGTTTCTAGAAGGGAACGTTAGTTCAGGCGGTAGGGTTCGATCTCGGGGCGTCCAGTAGAAAAAGCAGGGCATTCCCAAAGTAAATGAGATATGCCGCCGCAGGTTAGAGTCGTACAGTGGGGGCACGTAATCATTTTCTCTTTATACTGACGCCAGCGGGCCATAATACGTGGCGTGTAAGCCGCATGGGCGATGAGCTTATTCAAAAAGACTTCTTGACTTCGGGTGAGGTGGGTTCTTCTTGTAAAAGGTGGGTCTGGTGTGGCCACCTGCATGCGATGCTGACTGAGGCTACGAAGACTGGTCCGAGTATAGTGCATAAGGGCAAGAGAAGGGGTGAGTTGCCCGCCCAAGGTCGAATAAGGATGCTTATGTGCCAGCATGTTGATGGCTGTTTAAGGCTAAACGTTGCCGGTGTACAGACATGCATTGCATTATTGAAACACTAATAAGTTCTGGAATGCCGCTCTGTCTGTCCTATAACCTTCGGAAGGAATCTTTTCATCTTTTCTTTTTTTAAATTCATCGCTAGCATTGTGACAAAAAAAGTAACGCTATGCTTATGTGACAGCATGTTGATGGCTGTTTAAGGCTAAACGTTGCTGGTGTACAGACATGCATTGCATTATTGAAACACTAATAAGTTCTGGAATGCCGCTCTGTCTGTCCTATAACCTTCGGAAGAAACCTTTTCATTTTCTCTTTTTTTAAATTCATCGCTAGCATTGTGACAAAAAAAGTAACGCTATGCTTATGTGACAGCATGTTGATGGCTGTTTAAGGCTAAACGTTGCTGGTGTACAGACATGCGTTGCGTTATTGAAACACTAATAAGTTCTGGAATGCCGCTCTGTCTGTCCTATAACCTTCGGAAGGAACCTTTTCATCTTTTCTTTTTTTAAATTCATCGCTAGCATTGTGACAAAAAAAGTAACGCTATGGTTATGTGCCAGCATGTTGATGGCTGTTTAAGGCTAAACGTTGCCGGTGTACAGACATGCATTGCATTATTGAAACACTGATAAGTTCTGGAATGCCGCTTTGTCTGTCCTATAACCTTCGGAAGAAACCTTTTCATCTTTTCTTTTTTTAAATTCATCGCTAGCATTGTGACAAAAAAAGTAACGCTATGCTTATGCGCCAGCATGTTGATGGCTGTTTAAGGCTAAACGTTGCCGGTGTACAGACATGCGTTGCATTATTGAAACACTAATAAGTGTGGAATGCCGCTCTGTCTGTCCTATAACCTTCGGAAGGAATCTTTTCATCTTTTCTTTTTTTTAAAATCATCGCTAGCATTGTGACAAAAAAGTAACGCTATGCTTATGTGCCAGCATGTTGATGGCTGTTTAAGGCTAAACGTTGCCGGTGTACAGACATGCATTGCATTATTGATACACTGATAAGTTCTGGAATGCCGCTTTGTCTGTCCTATAACCTTCGGAAGGAATCTTTTCATCTTTTCTTTTTTTAAATTCACCGCTAGCATTGTGACAAAAAAAGTAACGCTATGCTTATGTGACAGCATGTTGATGGCTGTTTAAGGCTAAACGTTGCCGGTGTACAGACATGCATTGCATTATTGAAACACTAATAAGTTCTGGAATGCCGCTGTGTCTTTCCTATAACCTTCGGAAGGAACCTTTTCATCTTTTCTTTTTTTAAATTCATCGCTAGCATTGTGACAAAAAAAGTAACGCTATGCTTATGTGACAGCATGTTGATGGCTGTTTAAGGCTAAACGTTGCCGGTGTACAGACATGCGTTGCATTATTGAAACACTGATAAGTTCTGGAATGCCGCTTTGTCTGTCCTATAACCTTCGGAAGAAACCTTTTCATCTTTTCTTTTTTTAAATTCATCGCTAGCATTGTGACAAAAAAAGTAACGCTATGCTTATGTGCCAGCATGTTGATGGCTGTTTAAGGCTAAACGTTGCCGGTGTACAGACATGCGTTGCAATATTGAAACACTGATAAGTTCAGGAATGCCGCTTTGTCTGTCCTATAACCTTCGGAAGAAACCTTTTCATCTTTTCTTTTTTTAAATTCATCGCTAGCATTGTGACAAAAAAAGTAACGCTATGCTTATGTGACAGCATGTTGATGGCTGTTTAAGGCTAAACGTTGCCGGTGTACAGACATGCGTTGCATTATTGAAACACTGATAAGTTCTGGGATGCCGCTTTGTCTGTCCTATAACCTTCGGAAGAAACATTTTCATCTTTTCTTTTTTTAAATTCATCGCTAGCATTGTGACAAAAAAAGTAACGCTATGCTTATGTGACAGCATGTTGATGGCTGTTTAAGGCTAAACGTTGCTGGTGTACAGACATGCATTGCATTATTGAAACACTAATAAGTTCTGGAATGCCGCTCTGTCTGTCCTATAACCTTCGGAAGGAACCTTTTCATCTTTTCTTTTTTTAAATTCATCGCTAGCATTGTGACAAAAAAAGTAACGCTATGCTTATGTGCCAGCATGTTGATGGCTGTTTAAGGCTAAACGTTGCCGGTGTACAGACATGCATTGCATTATTGAAACACTGATAAGTTCTGGAATGCCGCTTTGTCTGTCCTATAACCTTCGGAAGAAACATTTTCATCTTTTCTTTTTTTAAATTCATCGCTAGCATTGTGACAAAAAAAGTAACGCTATGATTATGTGACAGCATGTTGATGGCTGTTTAAGGCTAAACGTTGGCGGTGTACGGACATGCATTGCATTATTGAAACACTGATAAGTTCTGGAATGCGCTTTTTCTGTCCTATAACCTTCGGAAGAAACCTTTTCATCTTTTCTTTTTTTAAATTCATCGCTAGCATTGTGACAAAAAAGTAACGCTATGCTTATGTGCCAGCATGTTGATGGCTGTTTAAGGCTAAACGTTGCCGGTGTACAGACATGCATTGCATTATTGAAACACTGACAAGTTCTGGAATGCGCTTTGTCTGTCCTATAACCTCTGGAAGAAACCTTTTCATCTTTCCTTTTTTTAAATCCATCGCTAGCATTGTGACAAAAAAAGTAACGCTATGCTTATGTGCCAGCATGTTGATGGCTGTTTAAGGCTAAACGTTGCCGGTGTACAGACATGCATTGCATTATTGAAACACTGATAAGTTCTGGAATGCGCTTTGTCTGTCCTATAACCTTCGGAAGAAACCTTTTCATCTTTTCTTTTTTTAAATTCATCGCTAGCATTGTGACAAAAAAAGTAACGCTATGCTTATGTGCCAGCATGTTGATGGCTGTTTAAGGCTAAACGTTGCCGGTGTACAGACATGCATTGCATTATTGAAGCACTGATAAGTTCTGGAATGCGCTTTGTCTGTCCTATAACCTTCGGAAGAAACCTTTTCATCTTTTCTTTTTTTAAATTCATCGCTAGCATTGTGACAAAAAAAGTAACGCTATGCTTATGTGCCAGCATGTTGATGGCTGTTTAAGGCTAAACGTTGCCGGTGTACAGACATGCATTGCATTATTGAAACACTGATAAGTTCTGGAATGCCGCTTTGTCTGTCCTATAACCTTCGGAAGAAACCTTTTCATCTTTTCTTTTTTTAAATTCATCGCTAGCATTGTGACACAAAAAGTAACGCTAAGCTTATGTGCCAGCATGTTGATGGCTGTTTAAGGCTAAACGTTGCCGGTGTACAGACATGCATTGCATTATTGAAACACTGATAAGTTCTAGAATGCGCTTTGTCTGTCCTATAACCTTCGGAAGAAACCTTTTCATCTTTTCTTTTTTTAAATTCATCGCTAGCATTGTGACAAAAAAAGTTACGCTATGCTTATGTGCCAGCATGTTGATGGCTGTTTAAGGCTAAACGTTGCCGGTGTACAGACATGCATTGCATTATTGAGACACCGATAAGTTCTGGAATGCGCTTTGTCTGTCCTATAACCTTCGGAAGAAACCTTTTCATCTTTTCTTTTTTTAAATTCATCGCTAGCATTGTGACAAAAAAAGTAACGCTATGCTTATGTGCCAGCATGTTGATGGCTGTTTAAGGCTAAACGTTGCCGGTGTACAGACATGCATTGCATTATTGAAACACTGATAAGTTCTGGAATGCCGCTTTGTCTGTCCTATAACCTTCGGAAGAAACCTTTTCATCTTTTCTTTTTTTAAATTCATCGCTAGCATTGTGACAAAAAAAGTAACGCTATGCTTATGTGCCAGCATGTTAATGGCTGTTTAAGGCTAAACGTTGCCGGTGTACAGACATGCATTGCATTATTGAAACACTGATAAGTTCTGGAATGCGCTTTGTCTGTCCTATAACCTTCGGAAGAAACCTTTTCACCTTTTCTTTTTTTAAATTCATCGCTAGCATTGTGACAAAAAAGTAACGCTCTGCTTATGTGCCAGCATGTTGATGGCTGTTTAAGGCTAAACGTTGCCGGTGTACAGACATGCATTGCATTATTGAAACACTGACAAGTTCTGGAATGCGCTTTGTCTGTCCTATAACCTTCGGAAGAAACCTTTTCATCTTTTCTTTTTTTAAATTCATCGCTAGCATTGTGACAAAAAAAGTTACGCTATGCTTATGTGCCAGCATGTTGATGGCTGTTTAAGGCTAAACGTTGCCGGTGTACAGACATGCATTGCATTATTGAAACACTGATAAGTTCTGGAATGCGCTTTGTCTGTCCTATAACCTTCGGAAGAAACCTTTTCATCTTTTCTTTTTTTAAATTCATCGCTAGCATTGTGACAAAAAAAGTTACGCTATGCTTATGTGCCAGCATGTTGATGGCTGTTTAAGGCTAAACGTTGCCGGTGTACAGACATGCATTGCATTATTGAGACACTGATAAGTTCTGGAATGCGCTTTGTCTGTCCTATAACCTTCGGGAGAAACCTTTTCATCTTTTCTTTTTTTAAATTCATCGCTAGCATTGTGACAAAAAAAGTAACGCTATGCTTATGTGCCAGCATGTTGATGGCTGTTTAAGGCTAAACGTTGCCGGTGTACAGACAACATTGCACTATTGAAACACTGATAAGTTCTGGAATGCCGCTTTGTCTGTCCTATAACCTTCGGAAGAAACCTTTTCATCTTTTCTTTTTTTAAATTCATCGCTAGCATTGTGACAAAAAAAGTAACGCTATGCTTATGTGCCAGCATGTTAATGGCTGTTTAAGGCTAAACGTTGCCGGTGTACAGACATGCATTGCATTATTGAAACACTGATAAGTTCTGGAATGCGCTTTGTCTGTCCTATAACCTTCGGAAGAAACCTTTTCATCTTTTCTTTTTTTAAATTCATCGCTAGCATTGTGACAAAAAAGTAACGCTATGCTTATGTGCCAGCATGTTGATGGCTGTTTAAGGCTAAACGTTGCCGGTGTACAGACATGCATTGCATTATTGAAACACTGACAAGTTCTGGAATGCGCTTTGTCTGTCCTATAACCTCTGGAAGAAACCTTTTCATCTTTTCTTTTTTTAAATTCATCGCTAGCATTGTGACAAAAAAAGTAACGCTATGCTTATGTGCCAGCATGTTGATGGCTGTTTAAGGCTAAACGTTGCCGGTGTACAGACATGCATTGCATTATTGAAACACTGATAAGTTCTGGAATGCGCTTTGTCTGTCCTATAACCTTCGGAAGAAACCTTTTCATCTTTTCTTTTTTTAAATTCATCGCTAGCATTGTGACAGAAAAAGTAACGCTATGCTTATGTGCCAGCATGTTGATGGCTGTTTAAGGCTAAACGTTGCCGGTGTATAGACATGCATTGCATTATTGAAATCTGATAAGTTCTGGAATGCCGCTTTGTCTGTCCTATAACCTTCGGAAGAAACCTTTTCATCTTTTCTTTTTTTAAATTCATCGCAAGCATTGTGACAAAAAAAGTAACGCTATGCTTATGTGCCAGCATGTTGATGGCTGTTTAAGGCTAAACGTTGCCGGTGTACAGACATGCATTGCATTATTGAAACACTGATAAGTTCTGGAATGCGCTTTGTCTGTCCTATAACCTTCGGAAGAAACCTTTTCATATTTTCTTTTTTTAAATTCATCGCTAGCATTGTGACAAAAAAAGTAACGCTATGCTTATGTGCCAGCATGTTGATGGCTGTTTAAGGCTAAACGTTGCCGGTGTACAGACATGCATTGCATTATTGAAGCACTGATAAGTTCTGGAATGCGCTTTGTCTGTCCTATAACCTTCGGAAGAAACCTTTTCATCTTTTCTTTTTTTAAATTCATCGCTAGCATTGTGACAAAAAAAGTAACGCTATGCTTATGTGCCAGCATGTTGATGGCTGTTTAAGGCTAAACGTTGCCGGTGTACAGACATGCATTGCATTATTGAAACACTGATAAGTTCTGGAATGCCGCTTTGTCTGTCCTATAACCTTCGGAAGAAACCTTTTCATCTTTTCTTTTTTTAAATTCATCGCTAGCATTGTGCCAAAAAAGTAACGCTATGCTTATGTGCCAGCATGTTGATGGCTGTTTAAGGCTAAACGTTGCCGGTGTACAGACATGCATTGCATTATTGAAACACTGACAAGTTCTGGAATGCGCTTTGTCTGTCCTATAACCTCTGGAAGAAACCTTTTCATCTTTTCTTTTTTTAAATTCATCGCTAGCATTGTGACAAAAAAAGTAATGCTATGCTTATGTGCCAGCATGTTGATGGCTGTTTAAGGCTAAACGTTGCCGGTGTACAGACATGCATTGCATTATTGAAACACTGATAAGTTCTGGAATGCGCTTTGTCTGTCCTATAACCTTCGGAAGAAACCTTTTCATCTTTTCTTTTTTTAAATTCATCGCTAGCATTGTGACAAAAAAGTAACGCTCTGCTTATGTGCCAGCATGTTGATGGCTGTTTAAGGCTAAACGTTGCCGGTGTACAGACATGCATTGCATTATTGAAACACTGACAAGTTCTGGAATGCGCTTTGTCTGTCCTATAACCTTCGGAAGAAACCTTTTCATCTTTTCTTTTTTTAAATTCATCGCTAGCATTGTGACAAAAAAAGTTACGCTATGCTTATGTGCCAGCATGTTGATGGCTGTTTAAGGCTAAACGTTGCCGGTGTACAGACATGCATTGCATTATTGAAACACTGATAAGTTCTGGAATGCGCTTTGTCTGTCCTATAACCTTCGGAAGAAACCTTTTCATCTTTTCTTTTTTTAAATTCATCGCTAGCATTGTGACAAAAAAAGTTACGCTATGCTTATGTGCCAGCATGTTGATGGCTGTTTAAGGCTAAACGTTGCCGGTGTACAGACATGCATTGCATTATTGAGACACTGATAAGTTCTGGAATGCGCTTTGTCTGTCCTATAACCTTCGGGAGAAACCTTTTCATCTTTTCTTTTTTTAAATTCATCGCTAGCATTGTGACAAAAAAAGTAACGCTATGCTTATGTGCCAGCATGTTGATGGCTGTTTAAGGCTAAACGTTGCCGGTGTACAGACAACATTGCACTATTGAAACACTGATAAGTTCTGGAATGCCGCTTTGTCTGTCCTATAACCTTCGGAAGAAACCTTTTCATCTTTTCTTTTTTTAAATTCATCGCTAGCATTGTGACAAAAAAAGTAACGCTATGCTTATGTGCCAGCATGTTAATGGCTGTTTAAGGCTAAACGTTGCCGGTGTACAGACATGCATTGCATTATTGAAACACTGACAAGTTCTGGAATGCGCTTTGTCTGTCCTATAACCTTCGGAAGAAACCTTTTCATCTTTTCTTTTTTTAAATTCATCGCTAGCATTGTGACAAAAAAGTAACGCTATGCTTATGTGCCAGCATGTTGATGGCTGTTTAAGGCTAAACGTTGCCGGTGTACAGACATGCATTGCATTATTGAAACACTGACAAGTTCTGGAATGCGCTTTGTCTGTCCTATAACCTCTGGAAGAAACCTTTTCATCTTTTCTTTTTTTAAATTCATCGCTAGCATTGTGACAAAAAAAGTAACGCTATGCTTATGTGCCAGCATGTTGATGGCTGTTTAAGGCTAAAAGTTGCCGGTGTACAGACATGCATTGCATTATTGAAACACTGATAAGTTCTGGAATGCGCTTTGTCTGTCCTATAACCTTCGGAAGAAACCTTTTCATCTTTTCTTTTTTTAAATTCATCGCTAGCATTGTGACAGAAAAAGTAACGCTATGCTTATGTGCTAGCATGTTGATGGCTGTTTAAGGCTAAACGTTGCCGGTGTATAGACATGCATTGCATTATTGAAATCTGATAAGTTCTGGAATGCCGCTTTGTCTGTCCTATAACCTTCGGAAGAAACCTTTTCATCTTTTCTTTTTTTAAATTCATCGCAAGCATTGTGACAAAAAAAGTAACGCTATGCTTATGTGCCAGCATGTTGATGGCTGTTTAAGGCTAAACGTTGCCGGTGTACAGACATGCATTGCATTATTGAAACACTGATAAGTTCTGGAATGCGCTTTGTCTGTCCTATAACCTTCGGAAGAAACCTTTTCATATTTTCTTTTTTTAAATTCATCGCTAGCATTGTGACAAAAAAAGTAACGCTATGCTTATGTGCCAGCATGTTGATGGCTGTTTAAGGCTAAACGTTGCCGGTGTACAGACATGCATTGCATTATTGAAGCACTGATAAGTTCTGGAATGCGCTTTGTCTGTCCTATAACCTTCGGAAGAAACCTTTTCATCTTTTCTTTTTTTAAATTCATCGCTAGCATTGTGACAAAAAAAGTAACGCTATGCTTATGTGCCAGCATGTTGATGGCTGTTTAAGGCTAAACGTTGCCGGTGTACAGACATGCATTGCATTATTGAAACACTGATAAGTTCTGGAATGCCGCTTTGTCTGTCCTATAACCTTCGGAAGAAACCTTTTCATCTTTTCTTTTTTTAAATTCATCGCTAGCATTGTGCCAAAAAAGTAACGCTATGCTTATGTGCCAGCATGTTGATGGCTGTTTAAGGCTAAACGTTGCCGGTGTACAGACATGCATTGCATTATTGAAACACTGACAAGTTCTGGAATGTGCTTTGTCTGTCCTATAACCTCTGGAAGAAACCTTTTCATCTTTTCTTTTTTTAAATTCATCGCTAGCATTGTGACAAAAAAAGTAACGCTATGCTTATGTGCCAGCATGTTGATGGCTGTTTAAGGCTAAACGTTGCCGGTGTACAGACATGCATTGCATTATTGAAACACTGATAAGTTCTGGAATGCGCTTTGTCTGTCCTATAACCTTCGGAAGAAACCTTTTCATCTTTTCGTTTTTTAAATTCATCGCTAGCATTGTGACAAAAAAAGTAACGCTATGCTTATGTGCCAGCATGTTGATGGCTGTTTAAGGCTAAACGTTGCCGGTGTACAGACATGCATTGCATTATTGAAATCTGATAAGTTCTGGAATGCCGCTTTGTCTGTCCTATAACCTTCGGAAGAAACCTTTTCATCTTTTCTTTTTTTAAATTCATCGCTAGCATTGTGACAAAAAAAGTAACGCTATGCTTATGTGCCAGCATGTTGATGGCTGTTTAAGGCTAAACGTTGCCGGTGTACAGACATGCATTGCATTATTGAAACACAGATAAGTTCTGGAATGCGCTTTGTCTGTCCTATAACCTTCGGAAGAAACCTTTTCATCTTTTCTTTTTTTAAATTCATCGCTAGCATTGTGACAAAAAAAGTAACGCTATGCTTATGTGCCAGCATGTTGATGGCTGTTTAAGGCTAAACGTTGCCGGTGTACAGACATGCATTGCATTATTTAAGCACTGATAAGTTCTGGAATGCGCTTTGTCTGTCCTATAACCTTCGGAAGAAACCTTTTCATCTTTTCTTTTTTTAAATTCATCGCTAGCATTGTGACAAAAAAAGTAACGCTATGCTTATGTGCCAGCATGTTGATGGCTGTTTAAGGCTAAACGTTGCCGGTGTACAGACATGCATTGCATTATTGAAACACTGATAAGTTCTGGAATGCCACTTTGTCTGTCCTATAACCTTCGGAAGAAACCTTTTCATCTTTTCTTTTTTTAAATTCATCGCTAGCATTGTGACACAAAAAGTAACGCTATGCTTATGTGCCAGCATGTTGATGGCTGTTTAAGGCTAAACGTTGCCGGTGTACAGACATGCATTGCATTATTGAAACACTGATAAGTTCTGGAATGCGCTTTGTCTGTCCTATAACCTTCGGCAGAAACCTTTTCATCTTTTCTTTTTTTAAATTCATCGCTAGCATTGTGACAAAAAAAGTAACGCTATGCTTATGTGCCAGCATGTTGATGGCTGTTTAAGGCTAAACGTTGCCGGTGTACAGACATGCATTGCATTATTGAAATCTGATAAGTTCTGGAATGCCGCTTTGTCTGTCCTATAACCTTCGGAAGAAACCTTTTCATCTTTTCTTTTTTTAAATTCATCGCTAGCATTGTGACAAAAAAAGTAACGCTATGCTTATGTGCCAGCATGTTGATGGCTGTTTAAGGCTAAACGTTGCCGGTGTACAGACATGCATTGCATTATTGAAATCTGATAAGTTCTGGAATGCCGCTTTGTCTGTCCTATAACCTTCGGAAGAAACCTTTTCATCTTTTCTTTTTTTAAATTCATCGCTAGCATTGTGACAAAAAAAGTAACGCTATGCTTATGTGCCAGCATGTTGATGGCTGTTTAAGGCTAAACGTTGCCGGTGTACAGACATGCATTGCATTATTGATACACTGATAAGTTCTGGAATGCCGCTCTGTCTGTCCTATAACCTTCGGAAGGAATCTTTTCATCTTTTCTTTTTTTAAATTCATCGCTAGCATTGTGACAAAAAAAGTAACGCTATGCTTATGTGACAGCACTTTGATGGCTGTTTAAGGCTAAACGTTGCTTGTGTACAGACATGCATTGCATTATTGAAACACTAATAAGTTCTGGAATGCCGCTCTGTCTGTCCTATAACCTTCGGAAGGAATCTTTTCATCTTTTCTTTTTTTAAATTCATCGCTAGCATTGTGACAAAAAAAGTAACGCTATGCTTATGTGCCAGCATGTTGATGGCTGTTTAAGGCTAAACGTTGCCGGTGTACAGACATGCATTGCATTATTGATACACTGATAAGTTCTGGAATGCCGCTTTGTCTGTCCTATAACCTTCGGAAGGAATCTTTTCATCTTTTCTTTTTTTAAATTCACCGCTAGCATTGTGACAAAAAAAGTAACGCTATGCTTATGTGACAGCATGTTGATGGCTGTTTAAGGCTAAACGTTGCCGGTGTACAGACATGCATTGCATTATTGAAACACTAATAAGTTCTGGAATGCCGCTGTGTCTTTCCTATAACCTTCGGAAGGAACCTTTTCATCTTTTCTTTTTTTAAATTCATCGCTAGCATTGTGACAAAAAAAGTAACGCTATGCTTATGTGACAGCATGTTGATGGCTGTTTAAGGCTAAACGTTGCCGGTGTACAGACATGCGTTGCATTATTGAAACACTGATAAGTTCTGGAATGCCGCTTTGTCTGTCCTATAACCTTCGGAAGAAACCTTTTCATCTTTTCTTTTTTTAAATTCATCGCTAGCATTGTGACAAAAAAAGTAACGCTATGCTTATGTGCCAGCATGTTGATGGCTGTTTAAGGCTAAACGTTGCCGGTGTACAGACATGCGTTGCATTATTGAAACACTGATAAGTTCTGGAATGCCGCTTTGTCTGTCCTATAACCTTCGGAAGAAACATTTTCATCTTTTCTTTTTTTAAATTCATCGCTAGCATTGTGACAAAAAAAGTAACGCTATGCTTATGTGACAGCATGTTGATGGCTGTTTAAGGCTAAACGTTGCTGGTGTACAGACATGCATTGCATTATTGAAACACTAATAAGTTCTGGAATGCCGCTCTGTCTGTCCTATAACCTTCGGAAGGAACCTTTTCATCTTTTCTTTTTTTAAATTCATCGCTAGCATTGTGACAAAAAAAGTAACGCTATGCTTATGTGCCAGCATGTTGATGGCTGTTTAAGGCTAAACGTTGCCGGTGTACAGACATGCATTCATTATTGAAACACTGATAAGTTCTGGAATGCCGCTTTGTCTGTCCTATAACCTTCGGAAGAAACATTTTCATCTTTTCTTTTTTTTAAATTCATCGCTAGCATTGTGACAAAAAAAGTAACGCTATGATTATGTGACAGCATGTTGATGGCTGTTTAAGGCTAAACGTTGGCGGTGTACAGACATGCGTTGCATTATTGAAACACTGATAAGTTCTGGAATGCCGCTTTGTCTGTCCTATAACCTTCGGAAGAAACCTTTTCATCTTTTCTTTTTTTAAATTCATCGCTAGCATTGTGACAAAAAAAGTAACGCTATGATTGATTGAATGTCCTTTATTGAATGGGAAGGCTCATGGCCATGGATGGGGATAAAGGGGAGTAGACATAATCTTCATTGTTTATTTAGGTCGTCACTCGAATCACATTGCTCTAACCAGGCCACTAAGCGAGCCATACTTGGCAAATATCATCTGTGTGTTTGCATCAGTTTCTAGAAGGGAACGGTAGTTCAGGCGGTAGGGTTCGATCTCGGGGCGTCCAGTAGAAAAAGCAGGGCATTCCCAAAGTAAATGAGATATGCCGCCGCAGGTTAGAGTCGTACAGTGGGGGCACGTAATCATTTTCTCTTTATACTGACGCCAGCGGGCCATAATACGTGGCGTGTAAGCCGCATGGGCGATGAGCTTATTCAAAAAGACTTCTTGACTTCGGGTGAGGTGGGTTCTTCTTGTAAAAGGTGGGTCTGGTGTGGCCACCTGCATGCGATGCTGACTGAGGCTACGAAGACTGGTCCGAGTATAGTGCATAAGGGCAAGAGAAGGGGTGAGTTGCCCGCCCAAGGTCGAATAAGGATGCTTATGTGCCAGCATGTTGATGGCTGTTTAAGGCTAAACGTTGCCGGTGTACAGACATGCATTGCATTATTGAAACACTAATAAGTTCTGGAATGCCGCTCTGTCTGTCCTATAACCTTCGGAAGGAATCTTTTCATCTTTTCTTTTTTTAAATTCATCGCTAGCATTGTGACAAAAAAAGTAACGCTATGCTTATGTGACAGCATGTTGATGGCTGTTTAAGGCTAAACGTTGCTGGTGTACAGACATGCATTGCATTATTGAAACACTAATAAGTTCTGGAATGCCGCTCTGTCTGTCCTATAACCTTCGGAAGAAACCTTTTCATTTTCTCTTTTTTTAAATTCATCGCTAGCATTGTGACAAAAAAAGTAACGCTATGCTTATGTGACAGCATGTTGATGGCTGTTTAAGGCTAAACGTTGCTGGTGTACAGACATGCGTTGCGTTATTGAAACACTAATAAGTTCTGGAATGCCGCTCTGTCTGTCCTATAACCTTCGGAAGGAACCTTTTCATCTTTTCTTTTTTTAAATTCATCGCTAGCATTGTGACAAAAAAAGTAACGCTATGGTTATGTGCCAGCATGTTGATGGCTGTTTAAGGCTAAACGTTGCCGGTGTACAGACATGCATTGCATTATTGAAACACTGATAAGTTCTGGAATGCCGCTTTGTCTGTCCTATAACCTTCGGAAGAAACCTTTTCATCTTTTCTTTTTTTAAATTCATCGCTAGCATTGTGACAAAAAAAGTAACGCTATGCTTATGCGCCAGCATGTTGATGGCTGTTTAAGGCTAAACGTTGCCGGTGTACAGACATGCGTTGCATTATTGAAACACTAATAAGTTCTGGAATGCCGCTCTGTCTGTCCTATAACCTTCGGAAGGAATCTTTTCATCTTTTCTTTTTTTAAATTCATCGCTAGCATTGTGACAAAAAAAGTAACGCTATGCTTATGTGCCAGCATGTTGATGGCTGTTTAAGGCTAAACGTTGCCGGTGTACAGACATGCATTGCATTATTGATACACTGATAAGTTCTGGAATGCCGCTTTGTCTGTCCTATAACCTTCGGAAGGAATCTTTTCATCTTTTCTTTTTTTAAATTCACCGCTAGCATTGTGACAAAAAAAGTAACGCTATGCTTATGTGACAGCATGTTGATGGCTGTTTAAGGCTAAACGTTGCCGGTGTACAGACATGCATTGCATTATTGAAACACTAATAAGTTCTGGAATGCCGCTGTGTCTTTCCTATAACCTTCGGAAGGAACCTTTTCATCTTTTCTTTTTTTAAATTCATCGCTAGCATTGTGACAAAAAAAGTAACGCTATGCTTATGTGACAGCATGTTGATGGCTGTTTAAGGCTAAACGTTGCCGGTGTACAGACATGCGTTGCATTATTGAAACACTGATAAGTTCTGGAATGCCGCTTTGTCTGTCCTATAACCTTCGGAAGAAACCTTTTCATCTTTTCTTTTTTTAAATTCATCGCTAGCATTGTGACAAAAAAAGTAACGCTATGCTTATGTGCCAGCATGTTGATGGCTGTTTAAGGCTAAACGTTGCCGGTGTACAGACATGCGTTGCATTATTGAAACACTGATAAGTTCTGGAATGCCGCTTTGTCTGTCCTATAACCTTCGGAAGAAACCTTTTCATCTTTTCTTTTTTTAAATTCATCGCTAGCATTGTGACAAAAAAAGTAACGCTATGCTTATGTGACAGCATGTTGATGGCTGTTTAAGGCTAAACGTTGCCGGTGTACAGACATGCGTTGCATTATTGAAACACTGATAAGTTCTGGAATGCCGCTTTGTCTGTCCTATAACCTTCGGAAGAAACATTTTCATCTTTTCTTTTTTTAAATTCATCGCTAGCATTGTGACAAAAAAAGTAACGCTATGCTTATGTGACAGCATGTTGATGGCTGTTTAAGGCTAAACGTTGCTGGTGTACAGACATGCATTGCATTATTGAAACACTAATAAGTTCTGGAATGCCGCTCTGTCTGTCCTATAACCTTCGGAAGGAACCTTTTCATCTTTTCTTTTTTTAAATTCATCGCTAGCATTGTGACAAAAAAAGTAACGCTATGCTTATGTGCCAGCATGTTGATGGCACTTTAAGGCTAAACGTTGCCGGTGTACAGACATGCATTGCATTATTGAAACACTGATAAGTTCTGGAATGCCGCTTTGTCTGTCCTATAACCTTCGGAAGAAACATTTTCATCTTTTCTTTTTTTAAATTCATCGCTAGCATTGTGACAAAAAAAGTAACGCTATGATTATGTGACAGCATGTTGATGGCTGTTTAAGGCTAAACGTTGGCGGTGTACGGACATGCGTTGCATTATTGAAACACTGATAAGTTCTGGAATGCCGCTTTGTCTGTCCTATAACCTTCGGAAGAAACCTTTTCATCTTTTCTTTTTTTAAATTCATCGCTAGCATTGTGACAAAAAAAGTAACGCTATGATTGATTGAATGTCCTTTATTGAATGGGAAGGCTCATGGCCATGGATGGGGATAAAGGGGAGTAGACATAATATTCATTGTTTATTTAGGTCGTCACTCGAATCACATTGCTCTAACCAGGCCACTAAGCGAGCCATACTTGGCAAATATCATCTGTGTGTTTGCATCAGTTTCTAGAAGGGAACGGTAGTTCAGGCGGTAGGGATCGATCTCGGGGCGTCCAGTAGAAAAAGCAGGGCATTCCCAAAGTAAATGAGATATGCCGCCGCAGGTTAGAGTCGTACAGTGGGGGCACGTAATCATTTTCTCTTTATACTGACGCCAGCGGGCCATAATACGTGGCGTGTAAGCCGCATGGGCGATGAGCTTATTCAAAAAGACTTCTTGACTTCGGGTGAGGTGGGTTCTTCTTGTAAAAGGTGGGTCTGGTGTGGCCACCTGCATGCGATGCTGACTGAGGCTACGAAGACTGGTCCGAGTATAGTGCATAAGGGCAAGAGAAGGGGTGAGTTGCCCGCCCAAGGTCGAATAAGGATGCTTATGTGCCAGCATGTTGATGGCTGTTTAAGGCTAAACGTTGCCGGTGTACATACATGCATTGCATTATTGAAATCTGATAAGTTCTGGAATGCCGCTTTGTCTGTCCTATAACCTTCGGAAGAAACCTTTTCATCTTTTCTTTTTTTAAATTCATCGCTAGCATTGTGACAAAAAAAGTAACGCTATGCTTATGTGCCAGCATGTTGATGGCTGTTTAAGGCTAAACGTTGCCGGTGTACAGACATGCATTGCATTATTGAAACACTGATAAGTTCTGGAATGCGCTTTGTCTGTCCTATAACCTTCGGAAGAAACCTTTTCATCTTTTCTTTTTTTAAATTCATCGCTAGCATTGTGACAAAAAAAGTAACGCTATGCTTATGTGCCAGCATGTTGATGGCTGTTTAAGGCTAAACGTTGCCGGTGTACAGACATGCATTGCATTATTTAAGCACTGATAAGTTCTGGAATGCGCTTTGTCTGTCCTATAACCTTCGGAAGAAACCTTTTCATCTTTTCTTTTTTTAAATTCATCGCTAGCATTGTGACAAAAAAAGTAACGCTATGCTTATGTGCCAGCATGTTGATGGCTGTTTAAGGCTAAACGTTGCCGGTGTACAGACATGCATTGCATTATTGAAACACTGATAAGTTCTGGAATGCCACTTTGTCTGTCCTATAACCTTCGGAAGAAACCTTTTCATCTTTTCTTTTTTTTAAATTCATCGCTAGCATTGTGACACAAAAAGTAACGCTATGCTTATGTGCCAGCATGTTGATGGCTGTTTAAGGCTAAACGTTGCCGGTGTACAGACATGCATTGCATTATTGAAACACTGATAAGTTCTGGAATGCGCTTTGTCTGTCCTATAACCTTCGGCAGAAACCTTTTCATCTTTTCTTTTTTTAAATTCATCGCTAGCATTGTGACAAAAAAAGTAACGCTATGCTTATGTGCCAGCATGTTGATGGCTGTTTAAGGCTAAACGTTGCCGGTGTACAGACATGCATTGCATTATTGAAATCTGATAAGTTCTGGAATGCCGCTTTGTCTGTCCTATAACCTTCGGAAGAAACCTTTTCATCTTTTCTTTTTTTAAATTCATCGCTAGCATTGTGACAAAAAAAGTAACGCTATGCTTATGTGCCAGCATGTTGATGGCTGTTTAAGGCTAAACGTTGCCGGTGTACAGACATGCATTGCATTATTGAAATCTGATAAGTTCTGGAATGCCGCTTTGTCTGTCCTATAACCTTCGGAAGAAACCTTTTCATCTTTTCTTTTTTTAAATTCATCGCTAGCATTGTGACAAAAAAAGTAACGCTATGCTTATGTGCCAGCATGTTGATGGCTGTAAAGGCTAAACGTTGCCGGTGTACAGACATGCATTGCATTATTGATACACTGATAAGTTCTGGAATGCCGCTCTGTCTGTCCTATAACCTTCGGAAGGAATCTTTTCATCTTTTCTTTTTTTAAATTCATCGCTAGCATTGTGACAAAAAAAGTAACGCTATGCTTATGTGACAGCACTTTGATGGCTGTTTAAGGCTAAACGTTGCTTGTGTACAGACATGCATTGCATTATTGAAACACTAATAAGTTCTGGAATGCCGCTCTGTCTGTCCTATAACCTTCGGAAGGAATCTTTTCATCTTTTCTTTTTTTAAATTCATCGCTAGCATTGTGACAAAAAAAGTAACGCTATGCTTATGTGCCAGCATGTTGATGGCTGTTTAAGGCTAAACGTTGCCGGTGTACAGACATGCATTGCATTATTGATACACTGATAAGTTCTGGAATGCCGCTTTGTCTGTCCTATAACCTTCGGAAGGAATCTTTTCATCTTTTCTTTTTTTAAATTCACCGCTAGCATTGTGACAAAAAAAGTAACGCTATGCTTATGTGACAGCATGTTGATGGCTGTTTAAGGCTAAACGTTGCCGGTGTACAGACATGCATTGCATTATTGAAACACTAATAAGTTCTGGAATGCCGCTGTGTCTTTCCTATAACCTTCGGAAGGAACCTTTTCATCTTTTCTTTTTTTAAATTCATCGCTAGCATTGTGACAAAAAAAGTAACGCTATGCTTATGTGACAGCATGTTGATGGCTGTTTAAGGCTAAACGTTGCCGGTGTACAGACATGCGTTGCATTATTGAAACACTGATAAGTTCTGGAATGCCGCTTTGTCTGTCCTATAACCTTCGGAAGAAACCTTTTCATCTTTTCTTTTTTTAAATTCATCGCTAGCATTGTGACAAAAAAAGTAACGCTATGCTTATGTGCCAGCATGTTGATGGCTGTTTAAGGCTAAACGTTGCCGGTGTACAGACATGCGTTGCATTATTGAAACACTGATAAGTTCTGGAATGCCGCTTTGTCTGTCCTATAACCTTCGGAAGAAACCTTTTCATCTTTTCTTTTTTTAAATTCATCGCTAGCATTGTGACAAAAAAAGTAACGCTATGCTTATGTGACACCATGTTGATGGCTGTTTAAGGCTAAACGTTGCCGGTGTACAGACATGCGTTGCATTATTGAAACACTGATAAGTTCTGGAATGCCGCTTTGTCTGTCCTATAACCTTCGGAAGAAACATTTTCATCTTTTCTTTTTTTAAATTCATCGCTAGCATTGTGACAAAAAAAGTAACGCTATGCTTATGTGACAGCATGTTGATGGCTGTTTAAGGCTAAACGTTGCTGGTGTACAGACATGCATTCCATTATTGAAACACTAATAACTTCTGGAATGCCGCTCTGTCTGTCCTATAACCTTCGGAAGGAATCTTTTCATCTTTTCTTTTTTTAAATTCACCGCTAGCATTGTGACAAAAAAAGTAACGCTATGCTTATGTGACAGCATGTTGATGGCTGTTTAAGGCTAAACGTTGCCGGTGTACAGACATGCATTGCATTATTGAAACACTAATAAGTTCTGGAATGCCGCTGTGTCTTTCCTATAACCTTCGGAAGGAACCTTTTCATCTTTTCTTTTTTTAAATTCATCGCTAGCATTGTGACAAAAAAAGTAACGCTATGCTTATGTGACAGCATGTTGATGGCTGTTTAAGGCTAAACGTTGCCGGTGTACAGACATGCGTTGCATTATTGAAACACTGATAAGTTCTGGAATGCCGCTTTGTCTGTCCTATAACCTTCGGAAGAAACCTTTTCATCTTTTCTTTTTTTAAATTCATCGCTAGCATTGTGACAAAAAAAGTAACGCTATGCTTATGTGCCAGCATGTTGATGGCTGTTTAAGGCTAAACGTTGCCGGTGTACAGACATGCGTTGCATTATTGAAACACTGATAAGTTCTGGAATGCCGCTTTGTCTGTCCTATAACCTTCGGAAGAAACCTTTTCATCTTTTCTTTTTTTAAATTCATCGCTAGCATTGTGACAAAAAAAGTAACGCTATGCTTATGTGACACCATGTTGATGGCTGTTTAAGGCTAAACGTTGCCGGTGTACAGACATGCGTTGCATTATTGAAACACTGATAAGTTCTGGAATGCCGCTTTGTCTGTCCTATAACCTTCGGAAGAAACATTTTCATCTTTTCTTTTTTTAAATTCATCGCTAGCATTGTGACAAAAAAAGTAACGCTATGCTTATGTGACAGCATGTTGATGGCTGTTTAAGGCTAAACGTTGCTGGTGTACAGACATGCATTCCATTATTGAAACACTAATAAGTTCTGGAATGCCGCTCTGTCTGTCCTATAACCTTCGGAAGGAACCTTTTCATCTTTTCTTTTTTTAAATTCATCGCTAGCATTGTGACAAAAAAAGTAACGCTATGCTTATGTGCCAGCATGTTGATGGCTGTTTAAGGCTAAACGTTGCCGGTGTACAGACATGCATTGCATTATTGAAACACTGATAAGTTCTGGAATGCCGCTTTGTCTGTCCTATAACCTTCGGAAGAAACATTTTCATCTTTTCTTTTTTTAAATTCATCGCTAGCATTGTGACAAAAAAAGTAACGCTATGATTATGTGACAGCATGTTGATGGCTGTTTAAGGCTAAACGTTGGCGGTGTACAGACATGCGTTGCATTATTGAAACACTGATAAGTTCTGGAATGCCGCTTTGTCTGTCCTATAACCTTCGGAAGAAACCTTTTCATCTTTTCTTTTTTTAAATTCATCGCTAGCATTGTGACAAAAAAAGTAACGCTATGCTTATGTGCCAGCATGTTGATGGCTGTAAAGGCTAAACGTTGCCGGTGTACAGACATGCATTGCATTATTGATACACTGATAAGTTCTGGAATGCCGCTCTGTCTGTCCTATAACCTTCGGAAGGAATCTTTTCATCTTTTCTTTTTTTAAATTCATCGCTAGCATTGTGACAAAAAAAGTAACGCTATGCTTATGTGACAGCACTTTGATGGCTGTTTAAGGCTAAACGTTGCTTGTGTACAGACATGCATTGCATTATTGAAACACTAATAAGTTCTGGAATGCCGCTCTGTCTGTCCTATAACCTTCGGAAGGAATCTTTTCATCTTTTCTTTTTTTAAATTCATCGCTAGCATTGTGACAAAAAAAGTAACGCTATGCTTATGTGCCAGCATGTTGATGGCTGTTTAAGGCTAAACGTTGCCGGTGTACAGACATGCATTGCATTATTGATACACTGATAAGTTCTGGAATGCCGCTTTGTCTGTCCTATAACCTTCGGAAGGAATCTTTTCATCTTTTCTTTTTTTAAATTCACCGCTAGCATTGTGACAAAAAAAGTAACGCTATGCTTATGTGACAGCATGTTGATGGCTGTTTAAGGCTAAACGTTGCCGGTGTACAGACATGCATTGCATTATTGAAACACTAATAAGTTCTGGAATGCCGCTGTGTCTTTCCTATAACCTTCGGAAGGAACCTTTTCATCTTTTCTTTTTTTAAATTCATCGCTAGCATTGTGACAAAAAAAGTAACGCTATGCTTATGTGACAGCATGTTGATGGCTGTTTAAGGCTAAACGTTGCCGGTGTACAGACATGCGTTGCATTATTGAAACACTGATAAGTTCTGGAATGCCGCTTTGTCTGTCCTATAACCTTCGGAAGAAACCTTTTCATCTTTTCTTTTTTTAAATTCATCGCTAGCATTGTGACAAAAAAAGTAACGCTATGCTTATGTGCCAGCATGTTGATGGCTGTTTAAGGCTAAACGTTGCCGGTGTACAGACATGCGTTGCATTATTGAAACACTGATAAGTTCTGGAATGCCGCTTTGTCTGTCCTATAACCTTCGGAAGAAACCTTTTCATCTTTTCTTTTTTTAAATTCATCGCTAGCATTGTGACAAAAAAAGTAACGCTATGCTTATGTGACACCATGTTGATGGCTGTTTAAGGCTAAACGTTGCCGGTGTACAGACATGCGTTGCATTATTGAAACACTGATAAGTTCTGGAATGCCGCTTTGTCTGTCCTATAACCTTCGGAAGAAACATTTTCATCTTTTCTTTTTTTAAATTCATCGCTAGCATTGTGACAAAAAAAGTAACGCTATGCTTATGTGACAGCATGTTGATGGCTGTTTAAGGCTAAACGTTGCTGGTGTACAGACATGCATTCCATTATTGAAACACTAATAACTTCTGGAATGCCGCTCTGTCTGTCCTATAACCTTCGGAAGGAATCTTTTCATCTTTTCTTTTTTTAAATTCACCGCTAGCATTGTGACAAAAAAAGTAACGCTATGCTTATGTGACAGCATGTTGATGGCTGTTTAAGGCTAAACGTTGCCGGTGTACAGACATGCATTGCATTATTGAAACACTAATAAGTTCTGGAATGCCGCTGTGTCTTTCCTATAACCTTCGGAAGGAACCTTTTCATCTTTTCTTTTTTTAAATTCATCGCTAGCATTGTGACAAAAAAAGTAACGCTATGCTTATGTGACAGCATGTTGATGGCTGTTTAAGGCTAAACGTTGCCGGTGTACAGACATGCGTTGCATTATTGAAACACTGATAAGTTCTGGAATGCCGCTTTGTCTGTCCTATAACCTTCGGAAGAAACCTTTTCATCTTTTCTTTTTTTAAATTCATCGCTAGCATTGTGACAAAAAAAGTAACGCTATGCTTATGTGCCAGCATGTTGATGGCTGTTTAAGGCTAAACGTTGCCGGTGTACAGACATGCGTTGCATTATTGAAACACTGATAAGTTCTGGAATGCCGCTTTGTCTGTCCTATAACCTTCGGAAGAAACCTTTTCATCTTTTCTTTTTTTAAATTCATCGCTAGCATTGTGACAAAAAAAGTAACGCTATGCTTATGTGACACCATGTTGATGGCTGTTTAAGGCTAAACGTTGCCGGTGTACAGACATGCGTTGCATTATTGAAACACTGATAAGTTCTGGAATGCCGCTTTGTCTGTCCTATAACCTTCGGAAGAAACATTTTCATCTTTTCTTTTTTTAAATTCATCGCTAGCATTGTGACAAAAAAAGTAACGCTATGCTTATGTGACAGCATGTTGATGGCTGTTTAAGGCTAAACGTTGCTGGTGTACAGACATGCATTCCATTATTGAAACACTAATAAGTTCTGGAATGCCGCTCTGTCTGTCCTATAACCTTCGGAAGGAACCTTTTCATCTTTTCTTTTTTTAAATTCATCGCTAGCATTGTGACAAAAAAAGTAACGCTATGCTTATGTGCCAGCATGTTGATGGCTGTTTAAGGCTAAACGTTGCCGGTGTACAGACATGCATTGCATTATTGAAACACTGATAAGTTCTGGAATGCCGCTTTGTCTGTCCTATAACCTTCGGAAGAAACATTTTCATCTTTTCTTTTTTTAAATTCATCGCTAGCATTGTGACAAAAAAAGTAACGCTATGATTATGTGACAGCATGTTGATGGCTGTTTAAGGCTAAACGTTGGCGGTGTACAGACATGCGTTGCATTATTGAAACACTGATAAGTTCTGGAATGCCGCTTTGTCTGTCCTATAACCTTCGGAAGAAACCTTTTCATCTTTTCTTTTTTTAAATTCATCGCTAGCATTGTGACAAAAAAAGTAACGCTATGATTGATTGAATGTCCTTTATTGAATGGGAAGGCTCATGGCCATGGATGGGGATAAAGGGGAGTAGACATAATCTTCATTGTTTATTTAGGTCGTCACTCGAATCACATTGCTCTAACCAGGCCACTAAGCGAGCCATACTTGGCAAATATCATCTGTGTGTTTGCATCAGTTTCTAGAAGGGAACGGTAGTTCAGGCGGTAGGGTTCGATCTCGGGGCGTCCAGTAGAAAAAGCAGGGCATTCCCAAAGTAAATGAGATATGCCGCCGCAGGTTAGAGTCGTACAGTGGGGGCACGTAATCATTTTCTCTTTATACTGACGCCAGCGGGCCATAATACGTGGCGTGTAAGCCGCATGGGCGATGAGCTTATTCAAAAAGACTTCTTGACTTCGGGTGAGGTGGGTTCTTCTTGTAAAAGGTGGGTCTGGTGTGGCCACCTGCATGCGATGCTGACTGAGGCTACGAAGACTGGTCCGAGTATAGTGCATAAGGGCAAGAGAAGGGGTGAGTTGCCCGCCCAAGGTCGAATAAGGATGCTTATGTGCCAGCATGTTGATGGCTGTTTAAGGCTAAACGCTGCCGGTGTACAGACATGCATTGCATTATTGAAACACTAATAAGTTCTGGAATGCCGCTCTGTCTGTCCTATAACCTTCGGAAGGAATCTTTTCATCTTTTCTTTTTTTAAATTCATCGCTGGCATTGTGACAAAAAAAGTAACGCTATGCTTATGTGACAGCATGTTGATGGCTGTTTAAGGCTAAACGTTGCTGGTGTACAGACATGCATTGCATTATTGAAACACTAATAAGTTCTGGAATGCCGCTCTGTCTGTCCTATAACCTTCGGAAGAAACCTTTTCATTTTCTCTTTTTTTAAATTCATCGCTAGCATTGTGACAAAAAAAGTAACGCTATGCTTATGTGACAGCATGTTGATGGCTGTTTAAGGCTAAACGTTGCTGGTGTACAGACATGCGTTGCGTTATTGAAACACTAATAAGTTCTGGAATGCCGCTCTGTCTGTCCTATAACCTTCGGAAGGAACCTTTTCATCTTTTCTTTTTTTAAATTCATCGCTAGCATTGTGACAAAAAAAGTAACGCTATGGTTATGTGCCAGCATGTTTATGGCTGTTTAAGGCTAAACGTTGCCGGTGTACAGACATGCATTGCATTATTGAAACACTGATAAGTTCTGGAATGCCGCTTTGTCTGTCCTATAACCTTCGGAAGAAACCTTTTCATCTTTTCTTTTTTTAAATTCATCGCTAGCATTGTGACAAAAAAAGTAACGCTATGCTTATGCGCCAGCATGTTGATGGCTGTTTAAGGCTAAACGTTGCCGGTGTACAGACATGCGTTGCATTATTGAAACACTGATAAGTTCTGGAATGACGCTTTGTCTGTACTATAACCTTCGGAAGAAACCTTTTCATCTTTTCTTTTTTTAAATTCATCGCTAGCATTGTGACAAAAACAGTAACGCTATGCTTATGTGCCAGCATGTTGATGGCTGTTTAAGGCTAAACGTTGCCGGTGTACAGACATGCATTGCATTATTGAAACACTGATAAGTTCTGGAATGCCGCTTTGTCTGTCCTATAACCTTCGGAAGAAACCTTTTCATCTTTTCTTTTTTTAAATTCATCGCTAGCATTGTGACAAAAAAAGTAACGCTATGCTTATGTGACAGCATGTTGATGGCTGTTTAAGGCTAAACGTTGCTGGTGTACAGACATGCATTGCATTATTGAAACACTAATAAGTTCTGGAATGCCGCTCTGTCTGTCCTATAACCTTCGGAACAAACCTTTTCATTTTTTTTAAATTCATCGCTAGCATTGGGACAAAAAAAGTAACGCTATGCTTATGTGACAGCATGTTGATGGCGGTCTAAGGCTAAACGTTGCTGGTGTGCAGACATGCATTGCATTATTGAAACACTAATAAGTTCTGGAATGCCGCTCTGTCTGTCCTATAACCTTCGGAAGGAACCTTTTCATCTTTTCTTTTTTTAAATTCATCGCTAGCATTGTGATAAAAAAAGTAACGCTATGCTTATGTGCCAGCATGTTGATGGCTGTTTAAGGCTAAACGTTGCCGGTGTACAGACATGCATTCCATTATTGAAACACTGATAAGTTCTGGAATGCCGCTTTGTCTGTCCTATAACCTTCGGAAGAAACCTTTTCATCTTTTCTTTTTTTAAATTCATCGCTAGCATTGTGACAAAAAAAGTAACGCTATGCTTATGTGCCAGCATGTTGATGGCTGTTTAAGGCTAAACGTTGCCGGTGTACAGACATGCATTGCATTATTGAAACACTGATAAGTTCTGGAATGCCGCTTTGTCTGTCCTATAACCTTCGGAGGAAACCTTTTCATCTTTTCTTTTTTTAAATTCATCGCTTGCATTGTGACAAAAAAAGTAACGCTATGCTTATGTGCCAGCATGTTGATGGCTGTTTAAGGCTAAACGTTGCCGGTGTACGGACATGCATTGCATTATTGAAATCTGATAAGTTCTGGAATGCCGCTTTGTCTGTCCTATAACCTTCGGAAGAAACTTTTTCATCATTTCTTTTTTTAAATTCATCGCTAGCATTGTGACAAAAAAGTAACGCTATGCTTATGTGACAGCATGTTGATGGCTGTTTAAGGCTAAACGTTGTTGGTGTACAGACATG
The DNA here is from genome assembly GCF_055883805.1 of Amblyomma maculatum. Lineage (NCBI taxonomy): Eukaryota > Metazoa > Arthropoda > Arachnida > Ixodida > Ixodidae > Amblyomma > Amblyomma maculatum. Next base: position 44,795,626 of record NC_139351.1, read on the forward strand.
CATTGCATTATTTGAGTCGAACTTCTGTTGATTTTAACGCAGTATTGTCTTGACAGCTAAAAAAGGTTGAGAATCTCTTCGTAAGTTGAAAGGATTGCTGAAAAAATCAGTATATTCGCTATACACTGCTTTGTACAAGATAGTTGGATACGGTTGTTGTGTGCTGGATCACACTGGTCTCGTGTTGTACCAACTGGTAGACTTCGACTTCCGATGTTAAGCATGCACTTTCTAGTTGCCTGTATAAGAAATGAGAATAAACTGAATAGGTTAGCTTTAATGAGTAAGTTCGTTGCAGCTCTACTTGCATACCTCGTGAAAGTAATACCGCTGGGGATGACAGGAAATGATTTTCAGAGAATGTGTTTGAACTTATTGCTGCTCATTTTGCTACACAGAAGAGTGCAGTCTTTAAAGAAGTTCAATGCAGAAATGAGCATCTCTCCGGGTATCTCCTCAGCAATTATGTCGAGATGCGGCTTCCAGTCTTTAGGGTTCACTGACGTTATCTAAAAAAAACTTCGTTCTTAGCATATTCCAAGAGCGTATCCAGCAGTGACAAATCGTGCGACATTGGAGGCCTGCGCTCCCCCCCCCCTTCTCGCCCAATCCATTGATTGGGAAAGATGCCTGCCAGGAATGACAAAAGAAAGTCTCTTCGAGGCTCCGCCATGCTAAATTCAGTTTTTTTTAAACGACCACTGGTAGTTCCGATGGAAATTGAGAGACAGCGCCTTTTAGAACGCAGTATGTGTGTTCTTTTTCCAACTAATGCTTCCATCGGTGAAGTAGGGACCAACAATACGGCTGCTACACATGCCACACCAAGCATATTCTGACCTTCTTACATGGTTCTTGTGCTGCTGTAGCCAATGTGGGTTATATTGTCGCACCAATAATGGGCATTGTGCAAAAATGACATTCCAGTGCCTGCAAAATTGGACCTCATCTGTCCAAATTATTATGCTTAGAAATTCTGGGTGTTCATCACATTTAAATATGCACAATTTTAAAAACTGAGCCATTTCTCAAAGTCATTCGATGAGAGTTCCTCGTGAAAACACACATTATAAGGTTGGCGGCTGTGTCTTTAAAGTGACCTGAAAACTTAAGCAGCGCTAGCTCTGGACCCATTAGAAATTTACCTGACGCTAAGCTTTCCGCCTTATAAAACGTAAGCGAGGACATAGATGCCAAAATGATCGGTTCCACTCCCTGGCATTTTCCTTTTCTGAACATGTACTGATTCAGTGTATGCTTAAATCGATTAAATATTGATGTGATCTTGGTACGAGTTGGCACACAGCGACGAGGATGTTAGACAGCATGCAGTCTGGATGCCAGCTCCTCATCAATTTCCGCGCTGGAATAAGCGACCACAACATCCACCTACTCAACAGTGGAGTTTCGGAGTTGCGCTGGCGTGGCCATTCCCATATTTAACTTGATACGACGTGACTATTTGTACTCGGGCGGCACTTCCACACATCGAAATGATTTGAAACACTGGCACTGTAATGGTCTTGTCACATGCACACCTAAAAAAAGCGCGAGAACGTTTTGAGAAACACATGCTTACAACAACCGCAAGAACAGTCTGATAGCATATAACCAATGCCACGCAAACCCCCACGCGGACAAACTTTTATGCGAAGCGTATTGCTAGAGGTAAACCACAGCCCTTCGTGACGGTTACACGCCATGCAAAGAATGTAGAATGCTACGTCACACAATGTGATACGCTGACGTCACGACAGAGGAGAGACGGGGGTCCAGCTCGCGCCGTCGGCTGCGGTTGCACGCCGTGCGGACCACGCGGTATGGTGACGTCACACCACGTGATACGCCGACGTCACGACAGAGGAGAGACGGCGGACCGGCTCGAGCCGTCGGCTGCGGTTTCACGCCCTGCGGACCACGTGGTATGGTGACGTCACACCACGTGATACGCTGACGTCACGAGAGAGGAAAGATTGGGGACCGGCTCGCGCCGTCGGCTGCGGTTGCACGCCGTGCGGACCACGTGGTATGGGGACGTCACACCAAGTGATACGCTTACGTCACTACAGAGGAGATGTAACCAAGGAAAGAAAAGTTTAGCCAAGTGTAACCATGGAAAGCCGAGTTTAACCATCAATATGCTTCGCATCTGACCAGGCTTAACCAAGCTAAGCCTCAGCCATTTTTTCCAATACCGTTCACCCCATATGCAGGGATTATAGGAAGTTGGAAGCTCAACCTAATGAGTAACTGAATGCATAATGACTTCTCAAATCAAGCTCCCCAGACAGCCATAACAGAAGTGGCGAACAAAAAAATAAAACTGCAGCTCAGCCTATCGGGGCTCTCAGAACCGATGTCCTTGCGGCTGGCGGTGATTATCCTTTTCTTGCACCGAGTAACGAAGGAGACGATAACGGCGGATAGGTTCAAGCGCCTATGCTCCCTAGCAAGAGAAATTAGCACACGCGCTTCGAATTGGGCGCTGCATTCATTACGACACATCACCAGCGGACGTACCGCTTGCGCCACATTTCTGGTGCTCCTCGTGCGCTAAGCTTCGGTCGCGTGCGGGAAAACTGTAGGGTTCCATCGAGGTGCAGAGCTACAGAAAATGAAATTTTCTTCATTTTAAAACAAATATGGTATCTTATGGTTCACGGCATCAAACTGTCTATTGAAACTAACATCCAAACGGCAGTATTTAAGAAGTTAATTAGTAAAATTTTGTTAAATGTACTCATAATTAAAGGTGTTTTGCAGCAAGTGATGTCCTCTGGGACAGAAAATGTGTTCTTGAAAATATTGTTCTGTTTTGAATCTACTATGTCTCAAAATTACATAAAGGGTTCCCGAAACATTCTGTATATTTTGTTAAAGAGTGTCGTGTATTGCTTTTTGTGTCGCTGTTGGGTTCCGTGCACCGAGCTCAGACAAAACAAGCAAAGAGCTCCGCGCTTGCGTCTCAGCTGCCGACGCAGCGGCGTACGCCTGCTGCCGCTGTACCATTCGTGCTGACGAGAGTGACGGCTAGCTGGCCAAGGATAGACGCCCTCAGAAGAGGAACGTTGGTGGCTGCGGGAAGGTTTTGCTCTTAGAGGGACGCAAGGAAGCATCCTGTGCGATAAGTTGCATTGGAAATCTCCCCCTAACAATGACGCTGTACATCTGACAATAGTCATTCATTTTAGAGACCGATACATCACTGTTGACTGGACTGCGAGAGATTGGCTGCGTGCTAAAGAGCTGAAATTAAAACATGACAATATTTCAAGCAATGTTTTCGGCAGACATTCGTTAGTCTGACGCGTATGGCCGAACGTTGGTTCAAGATGCATGGACGCGTTCAGCAACGCATCGAGGCAACTGTTGCTTACTTCCACGCCGAGATGCGGGAATGCAGGGAGATTGAATTTTTCGGATACTCGTGAGCAAGTGTTCATGAAGCTACGTGCAAAACACCTTAGCACGATGTTCTTAGAAACGTTATGAAGATGATGACATACTGCACGACGTACGGAAATTCGAGACGTAAGAACGATAAAGGCTGTATTTTTGGCTGTCATGGCGTGGCCGTAGATCCGCGAAAATGAACAACGCGTTCATGGCACTAGCGCATTGCATGCTTCCCCAGTCGTAGAAAGAAGTACGAAGGTCAGACGTCCTCCTCTATCAAACAGAAAGGGAGTTTTAGAATGCTACAACTACACCCTAATGGACATATTGCTCGACACTGTCCACAGCCGAAAGAACTGATGCAATGCCTTCGGTGTAACGGAACAGACTACGTGCATTGTTACTGCAAAAAGCTGGGAAAAACAGTGAAGCAAGGACACTGAGTGAGCCAATATATCAGGATGTGCAGTTGATGGGCTGAAGGAAATTAGATCGGCTTAACACTTGTTGGACTCATTAACACAGGTTGCTCTGGGTGTCTGATGCGTGCATCGACAGCATTGTATCCAAGGTAGGAGCCCTGTACGGTTTTGCAATTAGTGCCGCGCATGCGACCAAGAATATTGGAAGATGCAACGTGGACTTGAGCGTTGACGGTGTTTTGGCAAGGATGTCCCAGTCCTTGTTGCGCATGATAAAGCCCAGTCTGTAGATATGCTTGTTGGGTGTACATTTATTGAGTTACCTACATATGCAAGAGCGGGATGTCTTCTTCGGCTTTGGCCTCAAAATGGCTCTCCTTTCGGCCCACGTAGAGCCCTACAAAAACGAAGTTTCCGCTTGAAAGCTTGGGAGGGGTCCGTGCTAAAATGGGGTACCATGAACTGGATATCATTGACTGCTGAGCAAACGCTTAAAACTCACACAGTCTATAGACACGGCGGGAAAGATATTCTGCACGCATTGTGCTTGGCGAAGTAAGTGTTCCCATGCAGCTAGCGGGTGACAGCGAGGCTGTCTTACAAATAGGTCAGCTGCTTGGTTAAACATCGCCAGTGGCGGTGCTAGTAGTTACAGAGGAGGAAAATAGCGCTGCAAATGAACTGCATGTGCTAACTGATCGACAGCGAATACTGCGATCGGAAGTGAAGGTTGGACCCTCCGTGACCGATTCACGGTATCAAGAACGTGTAGTTTTTTTAACACTATTCGCATTTTTCACAAAGCCGCTCTGCGCATGCGCGCCGCTCCCCTGGTTGAAAACAAACTACCAACCCAAGCTACGCATGCGCACTTTTTGACCTCCGCGATTGGCGCAGCCGTAGCTTTTCTCTGTGGCCATGTGTAGTTATTACTTGTGACAGGCGTAATCAATAGATGGCGGTAACTGTAAACAAGATACACACATATTTTGCTGGCGGCTGCATTTTTCAAGGACGAATTTTCAACCACTCCCAGAGGGCGCTACATTTTGTGAAAAAGGAAGATTCCGAGAGTGTTTCGAAATGTATTCTTCAGAGTTGGACTGCACGACAATCGTGGAGATGAAAGTCGTTGAATTTCTGGGCAGCACCCCTGTTTCACTGGTGGCCACATAACGCAAACGCAGGAGGGCGAAAAGCAATTTGAATGATTGGTAAAGGGTTGAATGGTCTTTACTTGGTGACTGAGACCAACTTAGACACCGCTAGCCCTGTGCTCGTTGTTGACTACCGTAGGCTACAGTGAAAGAGAAGTACCCTCTTCCGAACGTCGACGACCAGTTTGAGGCTCTTGCAGGAGTTATCTTTTACACAGTTCTTGAGTTGGCTCAAGGCTACTTGCAAGTGCCCCTGACAGAAGAAGCCAAGACGAAAACAGCGTTCATCACTCCAGATGAGACTATAGTTAGTTCGAACGAATGATATTCTTCGCAGCAAATGCACCCGCTGCTTTCCAACGGCTTATGAACAAAGTGCTCGCTCAACTAAAAGGCACTATCGTGAAGTGCTTTTTAGATGACATTAATTCCAACAAGAGATTGGAGTGATATGATTGATCGAGCACTTTCCTCAAGTCTTGCAAGAATTTAGAGGCGCGGGTAGAAAACGTCGTCGTTTGCTTTTAGTTAAGTTTGTATTGTAAGGGGGACCGAGTGTTAGTTATTTTTTAAACAATTTCCTGGAAGTGACTTTCTCCCTCTCCCTCTACGGCATTACAGGACACAAATTTGGTCTGGTGGCGCGTCGAGAGAGCTATCATTGTCATGGATCATGTACGGAATTTGCGAACGGGAGAGCGACTTTTGGGACAGGGTGCGTGTGTGTTTACGAGCGTGTGTTGTGCGAGCTGATTGCGAGACATGGTTCGGTCATGATTGTTCTGTAATATGTGACCCCATTAGACCTTTGTTTTAATACATCCTCATGCCGACGACATGCAACTTCACTACTCCCCATCAATACAGTGGAAGAGATAACAGCAATAATACCGTTCGCAAAGAACAAGACTGCAACGACCTCGCTAAACACTCAAAAAGGTTGAAGCTCTGGCATGGCATCTACTTCAAACTAACACGCATCCTAACCTTGTTCCTGTTCACCGTCTACGTAGAGATATGCCCAGCTGTCAGCAACACCGAGCGAGCTACAAGATACCACTCAGACTTGAGTGACATGCCTGGCGGCGTGTCACTCTTAACTCATCCCGACTTTTTCTTTTACGGAAGATGTATTGGCCAGCACGGAGGCGACAAACCAGAGCCGACTGATCAAACGCGTTGACAAGGAAGCGTAGGAAACGGGGCTATATAGACTGAGAGCTCACGTTTCTTGCTGAGACCGGTCTGACCAGCACCAAACTGCAGGACAAGCAGCAGCTCCTCGGGCGAGCCTGCATGATCGTAGCGGCACATAGGGTCCTAGGCTGATGGCTCTACACAGGAATGTAGGTACAATAGGCGTCCGTCGCGTTGGTGCAAGGGTAAGGCGCCAGAGTACTGTGCCGAAGTACCCTGGTACGATCCCCACCACCGGTTGCTGCGTTTCGATTGAGACGAAACATAGAGCTGTCCGTGTGGTCGAAATTACCCCGTAGCCCTGCACTGCGGATCCTCTTTCTCTCTATTCACTTTCGCTCTCCGCTTGCCCCCTTCCTTTACGCCGTAGCAGGTGTCCACGGTACAAGTGTGGCAGATACTACGCCTTTCATTTCCTGTGAACCAATTAATATTATATATTAATTTAATTTAATTAGTTTGTGGACAATAGGCATTGAATGTTTTTCTATTTCTAAAGTAGAAGAGCTAACGCTTTAATTTATCGAGTATTATATCGGCAGTTTTTCTTCAAAAAACATTATCTGCATAACCAGATATTCCTAGAAGTCTTTTTCAAAGAAAATGGTAAAGAAAATGGTACTGGTTTTACATCGTGCCTCTTTATTTTATTTACATTGATACTGCAGAATACATATTTGCTGCTTGCTGCTATATAGCATTATATGTTTGTATTTTAATGCTTCATTCAAAACACGATGTTCAATTATTGTTTTGTCACTATTCGAACTAATCTGCTATTTTACAGGTTCTGAGCTACTTCGAGACTACGGTGGAACGGCAGTCGCGGTCTCTCCACTGTAATGCCGTCGGCGGAAAAGTGATCCGTGATCCACACAGCCGTTTCTACGTGCCGATAAAGGACTTCCCAAGAGAGAAATACTTCGTTTACTGTTCCGGATTTGCTATGCTAATGACATTTGAGGTCATGCGGGACCTTCTAAGGGCAGCCTATGTGATTCACGCCCACCCAACGGTGAGGATTGCATATTTTATATGGGGTTTTGCTCAGCCCCGTTGTTATACATGCAGCATTTGAGGCATTCATAACCGTTCGATGCTGAACGGCATGAATTCTGCATTGGGCGTATACCGAGACGAAGATGAGTATGATTAGAAATGTTAGGTTCACATCACCCTCATTTTGGGCGTTGTATTGGAGACATTTAGTATAGCGTATGGACGCTGTCGTACGATAAACGCCAGCAAATTATGGGACACTACTCCGTGTGTTGCATCGCCGCTTTTAGTTGGCCGTACGAAAGCGCGAACGAAAACGGCGGTGGCGAGATCTCGATTTAAAATTAAAAAACACAATCAGGCTTTCTTTTTTTACTTCCAAGCCAAAACTAGCCGAGTCGCATCGGGATTTTAACCAGTTTGTGTTGCGGCAGCTTCGTTGTACTCCCCAACGTTGGTATTTCCATGTTGAATACTTTTACCTTGTATTGCCGTAATGGTGAGTACTGACCTCCTTTCAGCCCCGTACTGCCAAGCACATTTTTACGGATACACACGTGTAAGCAGTCAAGCCAAGGCGATCCGTTTCATAGCGTTGCCATGCCAACAAAGCAACGCTACTTGTCAGGCTTAGGGACTGCGCTGCCACCGTTCAAAATAAAAAAAAAAAAAAACAAAGCAAATTATTCACTTAATATTTGAGCGGAATGCTACACGAGGCAAAGCGAAGACACCGTGTGCCATTTATAGACGGCAGTGCGCCCTAAAATGCGGTAACGAAGACAAATTCACTCTGAAGCGGGCGGCCTAGACGCCGCCATCTTGTCAACGCTGATCTCCCATCGTACGTGAGGGCTGGGCACGATAAACTCAAGTTTCGTCGTACGCTGGCCGATTGTACAAAAGAGCTTGGTCCCGGGTATCGTATAGCGCATGCGCAGTGCGCGTCACGATATTTTTGGCGTGTGCTATTCCTCTGAGTGTGTCCGTGTACGCTATACTAAAAGTCTCTATTTTCTAACACAACCCTACCATTTCTTGAATATCAACAGCAAAAAAAAAAAAGAGAAAAATTTTTCAGCGAAGATTGTTTGTTACAGCTGTAGCATAATCGTGGAATTGAAATCATATAGAAGATAAACTCAAGTTCTGGTATGTGGTTAACATCAATGGAGTTCTGCTTACTAAGAGGTAATTTCCCGCAATTAAAGGCATTTTGTTGTTTGAAACATAGTGAAAACGAAAATGCATGCAGAGCCCTCACCGGCCCTTTCGGTGCAATAACTTGTTCAGGGCACTCGTGGTGAGCCGATGTTTGCATGTGTGAGTGAGAGGATGTACGATGAAAGATTATTTGATTGCTCTTGTTTGTGGATGGATGCCTGCTGTGATCTGCGCGGACGCTGGAGCCCATGTCCAAGGGATCAAAGCTGAAACGTGGATAGCGCGCTTAGTAGAGACAAGAAAGGATGCGATTCGTGGACACGGCCATTTTCCTTTTTAAAGATAGAAAGCTGACTGGGAAACCTGTGGTGGCACGTTTGGCGATACGCTTTGTTCACAGGTTTGTTATGAGCAAGAAATGCTTTCGCATTTGTACGAAGTGTTTTTGGTTGCCTTCTATCTAAAGAAGCCTCAGCAGCGACGCGCACTAAACACTTGCCCTCCACAACAGCCAAACTTTACTGGAGAGTGCTCTAAATATAGCAGCTTCAATGCACCTTCTCGGAAAGCAGCATTTTCGCGTTCCGCAATAATGGCGAGCAACACTTTCACTTTGTATCAAAAAGTTGTTAAGGCGAAAGCCTTTCATTGCTTATCGCGTGGTTAAGCAAAAGTGTCACGCTTTTGCGGCGCTCTGATTGGCTGAGGTGGGGATGACGTCATAGGGGTCTCGATCAATCACAGGGCACTACCGTTTGGCAGGCGCTGCCAACTCGGGCCTCTCCGTTGACATGGGAGGGTGACATTATCAAAATTAGCCTGCCAAGACCCTTGCGTTCATGTTATCCCTAGGCCACGCAGACACGCCCATACGGCTTCGTTAAAGCGGGGCTTTATATATTGGCTGGTAGCTTACGGTGTCTAGTCATATCGATTCCGGCGTCCGTGTGACGCCTTTCATTTGGCGGTTCCATCGAACGCCTCACAGCAGGGCCTATAGAAGCAGATGTAGTAAAAACAGGAATCAGCGAAGTTTCAAACAAAGGCTTTCGCTTTATCGCACTTTAGTGGTCCAAAGTGTTACAGAATGTTTTTTTTTATACCCAAGTTTACTGAGAAATTAAGGCAATCAAACAGGCCCGAAGGAATGGACTGGGCTAACATTGCAGACGCCAACGCGGAAACAGCGGTGCAAGCCTAAAAATGTGCTCCTGTAATCAAAATATTTGCTGTGCCTTTGAAATGGCACGGATGTACGCACGGAGCCATGTGCAAAGCAACTAGAAGAAACGAAGTTTTATAGCTCCCAATTCCGCCCAATAGAGGAATGTGTCACGGGTGACTGTGGCGAGATCTAAGGGCACTGCAGTCAACTCTTGCTTCTTGCCGGGCGCGTCGTCTGCTAAACGCGGCGCAGAAGCGTGCAGTGCCTGGCACATTCTTAGCTGTTACGTGCTGCCGTTGCACTCTACACGGCTACAGTAAAGTTATAACTTCATTGCAACAGCTTTTGTTTTGAAGACACGCATCAGCCTGGCTATGGAACGAAAAATGGTAGGGGTAACATTAAGAGATAGAAAGCGTGGAGAGTGGGTCAGAGAAATAACTCAAGTTACAGACATTCTAGTAGAATTGAAGAAGAAGAAATGGACATGGGCAGGACATGTAGTGCGAGGAGAGGATAACCGATGGGCGCTGAGGGTAACAAACTGGATTCCAAGGGAAGGAAAGCGTAGCAGGGCGAGGCAGAAAGTTAGGTGGGCGGCTGAGATTAAGAAGGTCGCAGGGGTGAAGTGGATGCAGCTAGCACAGAACCGGGTTAATTGGAGAAAAATGGGAGAGGCTTTCGCCCTGCAGTGGGTATAATCAGGCTGATGATGATGATGATGATTATCAGCCTGGAGAACGCATTTGCGCTAAGCGAAATTCCCTTGTCAGTGCAGTGAAACAAGTTCGACAGTGACATTGGCTTGCTCATAAGCAGTGTTTCTTGCATTACTCTCTCGCTTGTGTTTAGTAGTGTGTTCTTTCAGGGCATAGTTCCTGTCATGCAAGCAAATTAGTCAAATGTTCAAGGCATAGGAGCACACTAAGGTTTGAAGGTAACGAAGTGGATGTCACGTTTACTGCAGCGCTGCGCAGATTGCCTTCATAGCATTAAGAAAGCGGCTAGCCTGGGCAGCCTGTTCATGCAGTGCATGGCGTTTGGCTACTCGTGAGAAATGGTATAGAGAACACAGAATACGAATAAAGGGTCGCCATGGTCGTTCAATTAGAATCTATTTTCTTAATATCCTGCTTAGAGGACAGGCCTAGGACACAGCTTCATATCGGCACTCTCGCATATAGCAATGTTAAAAACGTTTTGTTGCTGGCTCGTCTATAAGAGCATCAGATGTGTAGAGTAATTTAATAAGTTTACTGAAAGAGGGATCAGCGAGAAAAGGCGTGCGCACTGAGGGAAAGGAAATGACTGAGCAAGCATCAGTCTATTCAGAACACTATTGCGATTAATCACAGAAAGTTGTAATTTTACTCTGAGTCGCGCGTTTTACAGACGCACCTCTCCCCTTCACACACACACACACACACACACACACACACACACACACACACACACACACACACACACACACACACACACACACACACACACACACACACACACACACACACACACACACACACACACACACACACACACACACACACACACACACACACACACACACACACACACACACACACACACACACACACACACACACACACACACACACACACACACACACACACACACACACACACACACACACACACACACACACACACACACACACACACACACACACACACACACACACACACACACACACACACACACACACACACACACACACACACACACACACACACACACACACACACACACACACACACACACACACACACACACACACACACACACACACACACACACACACACACACACACACACACACACACACACACACACACACACACACACACACACACACACACACACACACACACACACACACACACACACACACACACACACACACACACACACACACACACACACACACACACACACACACACACACACACACACACACACACACACACACACACACACACACACACACACACACACACACACACACACACACACACACACACACACACACACACACACACACACACACACACACACACACACACACACACACACACACACACACACACACACACACACACACACACACACACACACACACACACACACACACACACACACACACACACACACACACACACACACACACACACACACACACATAGAGAAAAGTTGCAACGGCATAATTTTACTGCTTGTAGGGGAAATAATGTAATTTCAAACTAGCACTGGACTGGAGGTTTCACACACGACTTTCAAGGCATCTACAGTGCCGCAAATGGTGTAAGAAGTTAATACCATGAATGCAATATTTATTAAGCTGCAAGAAACAATGAGAAAAATGAAATAGTGTGAGCAAACTAATGTATGCAAATCAAATGAAGCAAACAACCCTAACTTGATTTCGTAAATATAGACACACATCGGAAGATTGCAAGCAATTCAGAGGAGAACACTATACGTCCTTTGGGAAATATTTGAGTGGTCAGCATAATACTCTATTCTGTTTGATGGAAAATGAGCGTATACGTGGCTAACTTTCCCTGCTATCTTTTTTGCATGTGATTTTTCATCGCTTCAACAGTAAAAGCCATAGTTTCTGGTAATGGGCATCAATACGTGAATTAGGAGCTCATATGCTTGATTGGTAGCATATCTTAAGCTCATTCAGAAGCCATACTTTTGTGTTTGCCAGCCTTACAAACATATTTTTATGATGCCATTCGGCATTATACCTTAGGCCAAGCAGGCGCTTGAATTGCCGGCCGTTGCAGGTCTAGAAAGCATTTTAGATGCCTATCTAGATCCTCTTCTGATATTTTTAAGTCATTTAGTTCAGTCAAGGCAGGCGCTTGATTTGGCAGCCGTTGCAGGTCTAGAAGGCATTGTAGATGCTTATCTGTATCCTCTTCTGATATTTTTAAGTCATTTAGTTTAACTGCAATATTTGCTTTTTTTTTCCTTTCAGCTGCCGCAGTTCGCAGCATACATTTTTTACGCCGCATGCTCAGTTATTTTTATGATGTTTTCATTTTTTTGATCATTTTGCTTGTCGAATTTCTCTGCAGTCATTATGATGTCTGCTCTCGTTGTATTAACTCCGAGTCGTCACCCCCATGCTTAATACTCTTTCATTGACCTGCTTGAGGAGAGCTTGTACGTAGCCAACGCTAAATTTAGATGATATCAGAACTCACAACTTATAGGCATTGCCTTGACAACCTCTCAACAAGAATAAATCTATTGATAAATGTATTCTCAATAAGCAAATTTCCTTGCCGTCATTGGTTGTCTGTTTTATCATTGCCAAATACTCAAATGTTGTCGAATCTGGTATTGCTACAAAATAAAAATGATCCGGATTAAAAGCAATTTTGCAGCTCATCTGTCCGATCTGCGCTACATACACTAATAGTCCCTTGGCGTCTTCTAAGCTCCCTTCCGGCAATGCTATCAAAACACGCTGGGCCAGAAAATTATATGATGGCTTTCTCTTGGGTCATAATTTCTGTGTTTGAAGTATGTAGCAGCAAGGAATTAAAGAGCCTCGCTACACCAGCTACATGACGAGAATATTTTGATATTTTTCCTCTTCTAAATGCAGATAAAAATTTGTTTGATGCGTATGAATGAATCAAAACTATATTTTGACAAACGTGATTCTCCCGGCGTGGGTGGGGCTCTCAGTCCAGGGCCCCAAGTGGCCTTTGCTGCATTGCGCGCTCTGTCAATCCGTTCGAGCTGTTAATCTGGCGTCGAGCAGGATAGCGCAACCTCCCACTGCTTCGGGTGTTGGTGTGGTGTTTATTGGTGCTATCTGCGTTTTTTAACACTTCCATGTAACATGGTAGAGTGTAGAGGATTCCCCGCATTGTGGTCTTTTATTCTCATATGTTGTGGGATAGATTTTACTGAGTAGACCCAGGTTGAGGTATGTATTAGTCTGTAGCTGTCTTAAGGCAACCGACTGCACTCTATTAAGGTCTTCGAGGGTAGGTGGGTAGGTCCTCCTTAAGACTCTTTGATGCTCAAGGATAGCTCCATAGCGTCTAGTGACTGCGTCCAGTTCCGAGTCGTTGTGCGCCTCCCGGTTGGCGTATGCTCGGGCATTGGCGTCGGCACGTAGGCTACCTTTGGTAGGTAGTCTCATGGCCTGGTGTCCAGGTTGTGAAGCATCTCTAAAAGATGATTTTTCTTGCCTTGAGTATGCGGATGACCAAAGTGAATATGCGACCACCGCTATACCTTTTGCATGCTTCTTGCGAGTCCGTAATTATTCGTGTAGTAGTCTCCTCGCCCTGGTGGGTGATAGCCAGAGCAATTGCCGCTTCCTCAGCCTCGAGAATGTGTTGCTCTTGATTGAGGCGCAGCACATTTCCCTAAGTTGGTGATCAACTACGCTGGCTACCGCTTCGTATTGTACTTTGTATGGGGACACGTCGACGTACATTATGCTTTTTGTTTTCCCGCGAAGCTTCTTTCGTGTGCCTCCGATCTTGCCTCTCTTCTGGCCTTGTGTATTTACGGATGCATGTTTTTTGGAATCTGCTTGACCCTAATGATCTCTCTTATCTCCTTCGGTATGCTCCCCGTGCTATTTCTGTGCAAGCATCTCTCATGCCCAGTATATTCAGCGTGTTCCTTCCCGTTTGCGTCTGCGTGAGTCTTTCTTATGCGCGAGGAGGTGGGTCTCTATGTGCTCTTGCACTGTGTTGTTTATGCCCAGTTTAGAGAATTATCCCGTCAAGGTGTTGACCGGTAGTCCAAGAGCGAATTTGTAGGCTTTCCTCAGGATTGCCTCCAGTTGTTACTTTTCCTGTTCGAGCGCAGTTTGGTAGGGGACACCATATACAAAGCGACTTGCAACGAGGGCCTATACCAGCCTACATGTGTCCCCCTCGGACATTCCTCGTCTTCTGTTGGAGATTCTTGCGATCATTTGCGTGATCAGCGCTGTGGTGTTTGCTAGCTGCCTGATTGGTTGATATATACGGCAGTTGCTTTGTATCCGCATGTCTAGGATTTTGATTTGCGACACTTCCGGGATCTTTTCCGTCATATGTGGACGTCTATGGAGTTGTGCAGATCGTACCCTTTTCTGTGGACTCTGAGCATCTCAGATTTCTCCGGGGAACATTCAAGTCCGCAATGTCGGGCGTATGCGTTGACAGTGTCTGCTGCTCTCTGCAGACAGTCTTGTGTTTCTCCTGAGGATCCCCTGGTCACCGTAGACAGCATGCCTGACTTCTTCAATTTCTTCGAGTTTCTTTGATAAGCCGGTCATAACAATGTCAGAGCATATGGGATATCACCAAACCTTGCGATGTTCCCTTTTTGAGGGTGTGGAAGGCGTATGTCCTGACGCCTCCTATTCCAATGGTGACTGTTCTGTTACTCAGGAAGGCTTTCACGTAGCTGTGTATTCTCTGCCCGCAATCTAAGTTACAGAGCCCGTGCAGCAGTGCCCTGTGACTGACATTGTTGAATGCCGCTTTAAGGTCGAGTGCGACCAAGATGTCTTATCCGTATTTCGGGACAGTGTTGATCATTTTTCTTGAGGATGGCAGGAGGATGGCTTGTGCTGAGAGGTGTTTTCGGAATTAGAACATAGTATATGCGGCACGAGGTCTTTGTCCTTCAGGTCGGTCTGTAAACTCTGAAGCACAGTTCTTTCGTATACCTTTCCCAAACATGACGTTAACGAAATGGGTCGTAAATTTTCCAGGCTGGGAGGTTTTCCGGATTTAGGAATCATTTCTATTTCCGCATGCGACCAGTCTTTCGGGATGGTCCCTGTTATATCGGCGCAACGCTTATCAAGCTTGCTGCTGTCTTGCTACTGTGTGCCGCTTGGTTACTGTGTGCCGCTATCTGATGTACGCAGTCATGGTTCGCGTGTGCGACCGTAGCGCTAGCCAATAGCATGCCTCGGTTGCACCCAGGCTTCCTGTATAAACCGAAGCCACTGAATCGTTGTTGCTTGTATGTTCGTGTTGCTGTCCGAATAAAGTCTTGCCTTCTCGGCGTCTCGGAATAACATGGCGACGAGGATGGGATCGTTCAGGAAGCGGCAGTGACCAAGCCTCCTGAAGAAACGACGACGACGCCACGGCAAGCGGGAACATCAGTGATGAACACCACTCTGGGATCGTTGGGTGAGTTTTGCCCGGACTCTGGCAATTTCGACATCTACGTGGAAAGGTTTGACCTGTACGCAACAGCCAACGGAATAGACACAAGTAAGAAGCTGCAAGTCTTCTTAACTCTCCTTGGTGAAAAAGCTTATGTGACTCTGCGTAGCCTTCTGCTGCCGAAGAAGCCCACGGAAGTCAAGTACGAAGAAGCTACAGATGTTCTCCGACAGCACTATGCACCAAAGCGGTCAGTGGTTACCGAACGGTATCACTTCTACCAGCGAAAGCAAGAGTCGCACGAAAGCCTGGCACAGTTCATTGTCGAGCTGAAGAGACTGGCTGCCACGTGCTCGTTTGGAAGTTTTTTGGAAGAAGCGCTCCGGGATCAACTGATTTCTGGAATGCGAGCGGATTCTATCCGATGCCGTCTTCTTGCCCTGTCTGATGATGAAGTCATCTGGGAGCGAGTTTGCAAAATTGCTACCGCCTTGGAGACTGCTCAGAAAGACACCAGAGAAATGCTACCCGAGGGGTCAACCACCAGTCCGGCGGACATCTGCTGGCATCGGGATTCCACCCCGCAAGGCCAGCGACACGCGACAAAGGAGGAGGCTCCTAGCAACGAGCAGCGTGCCCCGCAAAACGGCCCAAGGAAGCAACGTGGGAAAGACACTGTTCGCGTCTGTCATAGATGCGGCGGACTGCATACGCCTGTGAGTTGTCCTTTCCTCAAAAGTATGTGTTTCAAATGCTCGAAGCCGGGTCATGTTGCAAAAATGTGCAAAACAAAGGTGGTGCACAAAGTTGAGGAGCCCTTGGCGGAAACTGACTTGCTTACAGTGTGTACGACGAACAAAGTTCACGGCTCACCGCCTATTGTGCTTAAAGTAAACGTAAATGGCAAGAAGATACCGATGGAATTAGACACGGGAGCCGCTGTGACAATAATGTCTGAAAGAGACTTTGATGAAAATTTTCCAAACTGTCCATGTTCGAAAGACGACATACGTCTAGGCGTGTATAACGGTACTTCACTCAAAGTGAAAGGCGTAGCAAACGTCAAGGTGTCTTATCAGAACCGAAGCTACGATCTGCCTCTGATAATAGCAAAGCAAGAAAATGGAGCTCGCATGCCGACGCTTTTAGGTCGCGATTGGATAACGGCACTAAAAGTTGACTTGCACAATGCTGTGCAGCAGTTGCAACGTGACGTTGATAACGTGCAGGATGGCAGGCAGATGGTAGCAGCGGAAGCCGAGAACAAGTTAAAACGGCTGTACAGTGATGTGTTTGAGCCAGGTTATGGTTCTATTCAGGGATTCACTGGTAGCATCAAAATGAAAAACGATGCGCAGCCAGTTTTTTGTAAGGCGAGACCAGTACCATATGCATTGCGCGAACAGGTGGAGAATGAATTGCTTGAACTTGAGAAGGCTGGTGTGGTGTACAGAGTGAGGCACAGTGCGTGGGCTACACCGCTAGTGATTGTCCCAAAGAAAGCAGAAAAGCAGATTAGGATATGTGGAGATTACAGAGTGACTGTAAATCGGGGTATTGAACTCGACCACTATCCACTGCCTCTGCCAGAGGACATATTCGCGTCATTGGTTGGAGGGACCGTGTTCACTTTACTGGATTTGTCTAAGGCTTACCTGCAGCTTGAGCTGGATGAGCAGGCGCAAGAATTGCTGACGGTGAATACGCACATGGGACTGTTCAGGTTCCGGCGACTGCCATACGGAGTGGCAAGCGCCCCTGCAATGTTTCAGGCCGTGATGGACCAGGTGTTACGAAACATACCTGGAACTGCCTGTTACCTAGACGATGTGTTAATAGCAGGTAAAGACCTGGCGGAGTGCTATCACCGTTCCGAGCAAGTGCTACAAACGCTCAGTAAACACGGCATCCGGGTAAACCCAAGGAAATGCAAATTTTTCCAAGAAAATGTTTGTTACCTGGGACATGAGCTAGACAAGCATGGCGTACACCCAACACCAGAAAAAGTAAAGGCGATTCGAGAAGCACCTCAACCAACTAACGTGACTCAACTAAAGGCATTTTTGGGTCTAGTAAACTACTACGCCAAATTTTTGCCTGACCTAGCAAACCTGCTAGAACCTCTTCATCAACTGTTGCGCAAAGGCAGCACATGGAAGTGGTCGAGCCAGTGTGACGCATGTTTCAGACGGTGTAAAAATTTGATCAGTGAAGACATGGTTTTGGAACTGTATGATGTAAAGAAAGAAATACAGCTGACATGTGACGCTTCTGCTTACGGCTTAGGCGCGGTGCTGTCGCACGTGATTGAGGGCGTAGAGCGACCGATTGCGTTCGCATCTCGATCAATGACTCCTGCCGAGCGTAATTACGCGCAGGTGGAAAAAGAAGCTCTTGCTGTTGTTTTTGCAGTAAAGAAATTTCATAAATATCTGTATGGGCGTAAGTTCAACGTGATCACCGATCACCAGTCGCTCACCGCTATTTTTGAGGCAAAGCACCACACAAATGCAGTCGCTGCAGCTCGCGTGCATCGCTGGGGAATTTTCCTTGCAAACTACAACTTTCGCATTTTGCACAGAGCAGGAACAAAGATAGCCAATGCAGATGGCTTATCACGCCTTCCACTGCCTGAAGCCGGTGACGAGGCAGAAGAAATATTTTATTTTTCGCCCGTTAGTAAACTCCCCTTAACTGCGAAAGATATCGAGCGGGAAACTGTGAAAGATCCAGTTCTTAGTACTGTTCGTGAAATGGTATGGCACGGATGGCCGCGTGCTGTGGACACACTTTATCAGCCTTTCTTCGTTAGGCGGTTTGAGCTTTCAGTCGATTGCGGCTGTTTGGTGTGGAACAACAGAGTCGTTGTACCACAGTCGCTTCAAAGTGAAGTTATGTGCTTGTTACATGAACAACACATCGGTATCACAAAGATGAAAGCACTTGCGAGGTCAATGGTTTGGTGGCCACAGATAGACAACTGCCTCGAACGAGCAGTGAAGCAGTGTGAAATTTGTCAAAGCACCAAATCCGTGGGGCCACCAGCGCCGCTTTCATCTTGGAAGTGGTGCACAAGCAGTTGGGAGAGGGTACATCTAGACTTTGCTGAAAAGGAAAAAAAGATGTTTCTTCTAGCTGTAGATTCCTATTCCAAATGGTTGGAAATAAAAATCATGACGTCAACGACGGCGCAAAGCACGATCGAAACGGTGCGCTCGTTGTTCGCAAGTCATGGCCTGCCGATAGAGGTAGTCACAGATAACGGGCCGCAGTTTCGTGCAAAAGAATTCGAGGAGTTTCTTTTGACAAACGGGGTCAAGCACACGCTTACTCCGCCATATCATCCTCAGTCGAACGGCTCGGCAGAACGTGCTGTCCAAACAGTAAAACAGTCGCTGTTGAAGCAATTGCTGGAAGACCAGAAGAACAAAAGTTCCAGATCACTGCAGCACAGGATAGATAACTTTCTGTTCGCTTACAGAACAACGCCGCACACATTCACCGGCCAATCGCCAGATGAACTGTTCTTGAGGAGGAAGTTGCGCACAAGGTTATCTTTGTTGAAACCGAATCTGCAAGATGCAATAAATGCCAGATCTGAGAGGAATGTTCGCAGTGCAAACAAGCGAAGGAGTTCACCTCGATCATTTGTTGTTGGTGATAGTGTGTTTGTGCGTTCAGTGCGTGGGGAACAGGTGAAGTGGCGTCCAGGCAGGGTCGTGGATGTGAAATCGGCAATGACATACCTTGTGGTTGTAGACGGACAGACGCGATTTGTGCATGCTGATCATTTGCGACGTTCTTTTGTGAAGCCAGCTGTTGTGAACGAAAGTGATACAGATTTGCCCCTTGCAAGTGACTTGCTCGAAAGTGAGCGGTCTCCTACAGCTGCCTCGAGCCAGCCAGTGTTGGATCAGAGTGATTGTGTTCCACTCGCAAGTCACGCCCAAAGTGCCTCAACGTCGGAACAAACTGATGCTGGGTTACGTGTGCTACCAAGGCGCAGCGCTCGTGACAAGCGGAAGCCGGATCGTCTGACGTATGATAGATTCTGATTTTGTTGGAGGGGAAGTGTTATATCGGCGCAACGCTTATCAAGCTTGCTGCTGTCTTGCTACTGTGTGCCGCTTGGTTACTGTGTGCCGCTATCTGATGTACGCAGTCATGGTTCGCGTGTGCGACCGTAGCGCTAGCCAATAGCATGCCTCGGTTGCACCCAGGCTTCCTGTATAAACCGAAGCCACTGAATCGTTGTTGCTTGTATGTTCGTGTTGCTGTCCGAATAAAGTCTTGCCTTCTCGGCGTCTCGGAATAACAGTCCCCTACTCCCAGTGTGTGTTGATGAATTCTATAAATCTGTTGATTTAATTCTCGTCCAGGCGTCTTTTCATGTCATTGGTAATGCCATCCTTGCTGGGCTGGTGTTCTTTTGCGGCAAACAGCACAGCGCGTCTGACTTCTTCTATGGTAATGGGTTCGTCTAGAGCGGAATTTGCTTCACCCGTAGTCGGTGTCCATTTTGTCGCCAATTTATCGGTGCTTGATGTTTTCTAAAAGTCACCGGTCTGTACCTTGGAATTGGTGCGCGATTGTTTGTATCGTCTTTTCATTTTAGAATTTGGTCTTAGTTGAATCTATGAGAGCCCTTAGCAAAGCCCACGTCTTGGCCAAGCCCAGGGTTCCCTGCAGCTCGTTGCATTTCTGGTCCCAGTCCAGTCTTGAGGGTTTCGTCGCATACTCTTCGGCTTGCTTTGTGACCTCGGCGATCTTACGTGCGAGATTTCTATTGTGCTTCTGCTTTTTACATCTCCTTAGCAACCCGCGTCTAGCATCCTAGAGGTGTAAGAGATTTTTATTCACGTTGGGCGTGTTGGTGGTGAGAGCGACCTTCCTAGTCACGTTTTCTCAGTCCGATTTGATACCCGCGACCCAGTCCTTTATATCGGTGATCTCTGTATCTTCCCAGTGAGTGAGTCTAGCCTGGCCATACTTTTTCCTGATCGGGAGGGTTTCTATCTCGATGCGCGATATGCAGTGGTTCCTGCCTAGCGTCTCTTGTCGTTTTCCCATCTTGCCTGCCTTATTCCTGTGACGAACGCTAAGTCTGGGCACGAATCGCGGTTGTTGCCATTTCCCGCTCCCGTTGGCTGGGTGTGTTCTGTGATTAAGCTGAGCCTTCTGCGATCAGCTTCTCTGGCCTTTCTGAGTTTCTGTGACATAGCCCCAGCTTTTATGCCAGGCAATAAAGTCCCCCAGGGTAAGAAGACCCCTCTTGCCTGCTGCTTGTTCTGCCTTGCCCAGCAGGTAGGTGGAGCTAGCGTTTCTTTGGCTGGGCGGGCTGTATACGTTAAGCAGGAAGATGCTTTCTTGGCTTCTCTTTTTGGTAATGACTTCGATAAGAACGTGGTCAATGTCCGTTACGTCGATATCGTATCTGTTTGCGATGACAGCTTTAACAACCAGCGTGGCGACCTTGCTTTCCCCCTGCCCCTCATATGCTGAGTAGCCCGGAAGAGTGGATGAGCAGCCGGTTTCCTGTAGAGCGATCATGTCTGGTGGTACGGTGTAATTCGCTGTGTTTTATAAAACCCCGCTTTTTGCGTATCCCGTGGCATTTCCACTGCCATATTTCATGGGTTTCTAACCTGACTGAGCTTTTACAGTTCCTCGCCATGCTCGCCATGCCTATTATAGGGTTTGCCTCTGGATTTCAAGCTCGTGAATTGTACAAGGCGTTCTCTATCTCTGCGCGCCTCTGCTTGGATATCAAAAATGAGCCTACTAAGATTCGCTAGTGAGTTGTTCATAGCTGCCATGGCAGGTGCGAAATTTTGCCGCCCAATGGTGGCTGGCTGAGTTTAATTTGTTTACGCATTGGTGTCGGTCTGTCCAGTTGTCTGGGCCTTGAGCTCTTTTATAAGGTCGTTGCTTGGACCATGCTTGGACCATGTTTGGTCCGCAGTATGTGATAAATAAAAAAAAATAAAATAAAGGTTCTGAGTCAATTCAGCATTTACCGCCCTGAGTGTCTGATTTATCATAGGTCGTATACTTTGTTAGGTTGCCCACTAGCGTTTTTACTGAATTGTGTCGGCGCGTTCGTGTTCTTTGGAGCAGTGGGAGAAGTAGAGAAAAGCTGCGCTGCTTAGCTCAACTTTGTTCCTCCTTTTTTGTCTTTTTCTTCTGCTGCTGCTTCTTTGCTTTGCTTCTGGGAGCTCTCTCGTCATTGATCTCGAGCACGACGCCGACCTGGACCCTGATGGCGAAGTAGAAACTGAGCTGAACCAGCGCTTCCGAGCCGGGCCGCGTCCGCCCGTGCGTAGAGCTTGTGTCCACCATTTAATCTCTAGGGGGTTTATTAGTTACCCAAAGAAATGACTGACTTCCAAGTAATCATTTCGATAGTCGCCGGTGCTCTCCGGTCAAAGTGATGCAGGCCAGCATGACGAGTTCTGATGTACAAACTTTGGCAAAGCATTGACCGTCTATTTGGTTTGGGTTTAGGGGAAAAACACAGCATCGTCTCTGCGCACATATTATGTTTACAGTGAACAGCATACAATTGGAGGCACACATGTTGGCCGTTTGAATCCGTGTCACAAACTATACTCAAACTGGACAAGAAGGTGGATGCTAAATATGAAGAGACATTGCATAGCACCACTCGAAAGAAGCGCAATGGATGGCTAAGTCATAATTTTATACGAAAGGACATGTGTATTTTTCGGTCACGTTTATCTCAATTCTGGGCTACAGCGACGACACTACTTTGCGCCTGAATGAGCTGCGTACGATATCAAGCAATAAAAAGAAATAAAGCCGCGGAGCAGGCAACGCGCAGCGGCTTATGTCTAATGTTACAAGGACGTTGGTGCTGGTGAGCAAATTGACAGCGCTGTCACGCTCGTTTCACGCATTTATAAATGAATTTCTCCTCATACAAATGCATTCTCCAAGATAATGCATGGCTTCAAAGCCAAAGTTGTCATCATGTAGTTACAATTTTACTACAACGATGTAGAGTGCAATGATAGCGCGCTATAGCTGTGTGTGTGCCAGTCGTTACGGCGTCACGTGCATCAAACAGCGCTCTCGGGAAGGAACAAGAGTTGACTCCAGCGCCATTAGTTCTCGTGACGGCCACCGGGCACACCTGCACGGGCGGAGCTGTTAAAGCCAGTTTGTTCTAATAACATTGGCCACGTATGCACCCTAATTTTATGTTATTATGTGCCTTATTTCTGTATAACAACACGAACCGCAAAAATCGACAGCCACCATTCAAGACAGCATGCGATTCCGTGCCAACTTAGCTAACAATGTATACTCAGGCCCTTAACAATTGTAGTCATTGCTGTTACAATCACCAAAGTTATTTTTGCCTTGCACTTACAACTATATTCTAACTAGCTAAAATGTATAACCAGGAACATCACGCTTGTATTTTTCAATTTTGTTCTTTAACCTCTGTTCTATTACTTTTGTAACCACTCCCCTCTGAAATGCCCCTCGCATTGAGGGTAATCATGAATAAATAAATAAATAAATAAATAAATAAATAAATAAATAAATAAATAAATAAATAAATAAATAAATAAATAAATAAATAAATAAATAAATAAATAAATAAATAAATAAATAAACACGTAAGACAGTTTTATAGTAATAAATGAGGAAAAGAAATGTAATTCACTTTATTTCGGGGTTATCTGGCTCTAGACGTTATCTTACATGTTTTCAAAAGCTCTGAAATGATTTTATGTAACTCTTTGTTTAGCGTAAACTGCTCATGTTCCCTATGCGAGGTTTATCGCATAAGAGTTGGACTGATGAGGGGGAATTTGAACTAAAACATATGAGCGTTTGCATACAGATTCTTTCAAGCTGACGATTATATCTCTCGGGTATTGACTGGAGAGCGTTATTCATGCTCCTGTCATCATTTTGCTGCAATTTGTAGGTGTGTCTATTGTCGCAAGAAAGGGTAAATATCCACACTTCTTAGCAAAAGACCATGATGGTGAACACGGATACACTGTTCACATGATAGCGCTACACTTTGTTCATGCAGTTTGTACATTGCGTGCTTTCAGACATTTATCACCATACTAAATTCGCTCCCGATATCTATCCTTGCAGCTTAAATACAAGCATTGCACGTGACCATGTATAATGAAAACGTATGATCTCTAAACTATCTTAATGCACGCTTGTGTCTGGGTGTGGTACCCCGTGACACAGCTTCCCATATTGTAGGCACTACTTCTCGTTGAGGATTTTGTAGAGGTGCTGAGGAAAAGGTGTGTATTCTCACTGGACATTTACTACGTGGTCTCGCAGGACGACGCATTCGTGGCTGGGGACTTGGCGTTGGCACAAGACATCGGCCATAAAAACTTTTGGCCGCGGGCCATGTTTAATCGGAAACTAAGCAGCTGCCTCTACGAGGGCAAATGCTTCGTCGTACACGATGATTCCAAATACGGACTGAGCATAGGTCGGCGAAGCTTATGGGGCCTGCTACTCTGGAACCGTGGCCTAAAGAAGCACCAGCGCCTGGACCTGTCTCCGAGGCTTGCGACAGCGTCATACGCAATGATGTTTAATGCGACGAAGGCCGCGCTTCGCAAGGGACCAAGTACAAGGCAAGTCAGCAAAACCACCACAAAAACATCGCGCAGTACAAAGCAAGTCAGCAAAACCACCACAAAAACATCACGCAGTACAAAGCAAGGTAGCAAAGCCACCACAAAAACATCACGCAGCCTTATGCTTTCTTGGTTCATTGGAAAATAAATGTTGAAGAGATCTGAAGGACGTGATTGCATGGTGCATAAATTTTGAGATGATGCAAGTTGTTCTGCCTAGATTCACCACCTGGTACTCAATCACCCGCATTTCAAAAAGGTTGCAGATCACTCCCGTTTTTTCTCGTACTTGATATTTTATTTGCCTTTTGTCGCGCTTCCATCATGTTGTATTCGCTACGTGTCATTACTCAAGAATTGAAAGGACGAATTGCAAAGGGCGAATTTCCACAGCGAGCACAGCAGAAGGGTAGGCCTAAAATAACCCGTGGAAGACTAAAGTAATGTCCAACAGACTCCGTAAGGAACAACAGTTTACAAAACATAGTCAGGCACAAGAAGGGATATACGTCTACTAACGATCGGTAATAGCTGCTCATCAGGACCACGTAAGGGAAAGATAACATAAGAAATCCTTCTGGCGGAAGCGCGTTTGGTATTATCAGATTCTGAAAGGCAAGTTACCAGTACTCCTCAAGAGGAAAGTACATATGAGTGGTATTTTACCCGCACTAACTTGGGTGAGAGAAATGTGGAGGCCGACGGAAATGGTCCTGCTTAAATTAAAGGACAATGCCATAGGTATGGAACGGGAATGGTAGATGCTACTTTAAGACTAGAAGAAACGGAGCATCCTTAAGACATGGGCAGTGAAAGATAGGAAAACACAGCGCTGACTTTAACTGGTTGTTTTATTACAGAGCGACATAATATTGAAATATTGGACAAGGAAATTTTGGGGACGAGGTGCTGGGTTTGCACGCAACAGGAAGATAACAAAGGTGTGAAAATGACACGAGATAACATTGCTGTACTGGGGAACAATTAAAAAGAAATGGAAGGACGAATAAAAGGATGACGGCAATAGGTTGTAAAAGATTAACCAATAACAATGAAATAACAATGCGAAAACAATTCTGTTGAGGGCTAAAAAGGCCATTAGAAAGACAATGAAAATTTAAAGGAATACAAGTTTCAAAAAGACCATTAAAATCAGAACGAAACAATTATTGCCAAAAGAGGTAGAGGATGAATTCAGGGATCCTAAACACAAAGTTACACTGTGCCTGGCTTATATAGCCTGTTCTCGTTTTGTTAGAGCTATCGAGGGTGTGTTTACTCAATTGTCTCCTAGCTAGTTCTATAAAAATTGGAATTAGGCTATTGGAGCCAGGCAGACAGTAATTTATTGTTTAAGAATACTGAATTCACCCTTCAGCTTTTATTTGCATTTCGGTATTGATAGTTTCAGTTCTGCTTTTAATGGCCGTTTGGCTATTTTGTTGCTTTTAATTTTCATTCCTCTTTTAAAGCCATTTTTAGCTTTTTATCGCTTTTTGGATGTTGTCATTGCATATTGTCGTTTGTTGCGTATTTACTGCTTATGGGGTCATATTTTGATTCGCTCTGCCTTTTATTTGTTCCTATGTCAGCATTTGTATCTCCAATCTTTTTCACCTTTGTTATCTTTCTTACGCGTGCAAATCTAGCAGCTGTTCCTCATTCTTTGCCCCAAAGTTTTATATATATATATATATATATATATATATATATATATATATATATATATATATATATATATATATATATATATATATATATATTATATATAATGCGTCGCGTCACAACAAAATAGCCAGTTATAGTCAGCACTGCGTCATGCATTCATTCACTGTCCGGGTGTCACCGTGTTAAGAGAAACGAAGAACGCGAATCCGTCAGTGAACAAATGACAATCTAGTTAAAATAAGGATTAAACAATGATAAGGGGAAGAACAGGTAAAGTGTAGGCGATAACCATTGGTCGGTAAGGGTAACCAACAGGGTTCTGAGGCAAGAAAAGCGTAGCAGGCATCGGCAGAAAGCTAGGTTGGCGGATAATATGAGAATGTTTGCGGGGACCAAATGAATGCTTCTGACACGGGAACGGATTAACTGTAAAAGTATGGGTCCTGCAATGGGTGTAATCAGGCTGGTCAAGAAGCTGATTGGAATAACTTTTTTTTTCCATCGCCGTGGGTTGATTGAGTCAGTGAGGATAAAATGACAGCTCCTTTTACAGCAATTGAGCTGTGGCAGGCGACGACACATTTAACGCGATCATCAAAAAAAGTACGTCTAGAATAATAATATTTTGACGTTGTATAAAATCCACATTATTACCCTCTTGTTAGCTTCAACTAATAATCGTGTTTTGCCCTCTGTAGCCTTATTTTAAACTTTGTAAAACTGTTTCTTTCCGATTAGTGGCTTGTGTTAAATACTTTCGGGTAACCATTGTGTAACATTTTGTTTTATTTGTTGTATTTGCTCTTACATTTTGTTATTTCATTTGTATGCCCCACTCACACAGTATTCCTAACAAGGAGCCAGTGAGTTATTTGAAAAAATAAGTGAGGGTGAACAGAGGTTCATGCGGGGTGCCCTGGGTTTGGCTTAATGCGGGATCTCTTCGACATCTGGCGACGCCATCAGAAGAGTGAAATATAAGTATCAAGACGTAAAATCCAAAGCTATGAGCACGCTTTTGCAGTTTCATTGGTTCATCTATTGTCACTATTTGCGCATCATTACTTGAACGTGTCTCATGGGCTTTGTGAGGGATGATGTGCGTGGCTACGCCTTTAGTGCATTCTTTCACGTGTGTATCGCTCCACAGTTGCATCTCACCGGTACTCACCAATGGAGCTGAAACGTGGAGCATAACCAGAGGCTTCTTCGTAAGTTGAGGACAATGCACAGGGCTATGGAAAGAAAAATGGTAGGGATAACGTTAAGAGATAGAAAACGTGCAGAGTGGGTCAGAGAAATAAATGAATTTACCGACATTCTAAAGCAAATTAAGAAGAAATGGACATGGGCAGGACATGTAATGCGAAAAGAGGATAACCGATAGTCGCTTAGGGTAACAAACTGGATTCCAAGGGAAGGAAAGCGTAGCAGGGTATGGCAGAAAGTCAAGTGGGCGGATGAGGTTAAGTTCACAGGGGTCAAGTGGATACAGCTCGCACAGGACCGGGTTAATTGGAGGAATATGGGAAGGCCTTCACCCTGCAGTGGGTATACTCAGGCTGAGGATGGTGATGGCGATGATAATGACCGTTCCACAGAGTGTATGACTTGGGGAAGGAAATTTTAGAAATGTATTTAACGCATGTTTAGTACGCTCTTTATGATAGCTTGTATTTATTTTATACTGTTCAAGGTATGCCCTGAATGCGGTTCAGAATAATCTAACTTATTTCAACTTGGTTTGTGCAGCAAGAGAACGCTGAGACTGCGTGACCAGATAGCAGCCTTTCATTTTACGTAAAAATTCTACAGGAGGCGGAGCCTCTCCTTGCTACGTGGCCTGCAGACTGCACGCGTATTTTAATGAAGCGATTGCTTTGAAGTGTCGCTTTCCGCTGTCAAGTGTGTACCACTCTGCGTACCGTCTATTTCGGTGGCGGAGCAGGGGTGAATGCACATCTGCTTTACGGATTCAGAGCAAAGGTAGGAAGCTAGGCTGTTTTAAACACACCTTTGTTTATTATGTGTCTAAAGTCATCTTCGGCGTTGAAACGCTCCTCGTGTTTAGGATGATCTATTCGAAACCTTAGTGGGCGGTAGGTTGTATATGGTTTATAAAAAGCTTCGTCATTGTAATAATTTTTGTTAATTTGGTTCTACATCTACGCTTCTTTCAAATAATTAGTGCTTCAATCTGTATGGCTGCTCCACTCTCAATTATCTTCCTATGTCACATATGGAAACCCGGATATTTCATTGGCCTTTTTATTGTTTATATCTAAAAAAAGGTCTGTAGTAATATTCATGTACTGTCCACACGTCTGAGAAATTCCGCTGTGCTACAGGTAGAAAGGAAACTGCTTAGTACAAGCATACTCGGCCAGGAGTCTGCAAACTGAGCGCACCACCGCTTCTGCGCAATGTCGTCAATGAGCTGTTTATAAACGTCACTTGTACTGTGGAGCTCAGTGGGTTGGTGGTTCCTAATGCACAGGTTTGTTCTAACAGTTTCCGTAATATGACAGTCGTACACAGGTATAGAAAACAGGACTCGTTCTTCCACTCCGAATGATGCCTGCCACGTAGGCTTCGTAGATCTAAGTCGTCGTCTAGTTCGTCGCACATCCAGCGTAATAGATTTGTCGGCAGTCTAAAATGACGCTGAAACACTACGATCGTCACGCTGACATTTTTCGCAGGTCGAAGTGATGTCTCACGGTGCTACTGCGCCCACTATGTCCGTCGCGAGTTTAACTCACAGCCTTTCAAAATTCACGGCTATCGCCTGAGGTTTCCTGTCAGTCAAAGCCAACACTCATGCCCCGGGCATGGCGGGCACATATTAAGTGCGCAAATGTATGTGATACAGTCAGGATACGTGCAACGTGCTTGCCGGCTTCGGCAAAACCTCCAACTGGGCATTTACAACACTCTTTCCGAACTTATCACATAAGACAGCCCAAATTCATCCCCTCTCAAGGACAAATGACGGCCGTCTCATCCTTGACCAGTTAAACGTCAACACAATAGGCGATCCCCATCCCACAGCCGCCTCCCGACATGTGTACACAGCCGCCTCGTTGTCAAACCGCTACCAAAAAACATGCTCCCTGGCCGACACGACGCGCGCCGTCAGCACTAAGCCAGAGCATTCAATGACACCTACCATACCGACGAACACGTAACATACTTGGACGCGGCAAGGCAAGATGCAACAACGTATGCGGCCTGTGCTACCACACCGCAATCTATCCTTATCTCCGCCGCCATGGTGCGCGCCTTCTCCCCCACCGCAGCGGAGGAAACAGCGATAGCGTTGGCCATCGCTGACCCGCGTACGCTTACGTCCTCAGTGACTCAAAATGGGCAATTCGAAATTTCTCGGCAGGGTACATTTGCCTTCCTGCTGCACACATCCTGCGCTGCTGCACTTCCGACCACAAAATTAACCTAGTCTGGGTACCCGCCCACGCGGGCAACTCTCGAAGCGATGGGGCCGACCAACTTGCCCGAGGATTAACAACCCGGGCGGTCGGTCTCATGCACCCAGACGCACTCGCTGAAGCCCCCCCCGAATTTCACCGAAATTACCAATTTTCACAAAGTAACGCGACGCCTTTTTCCTCCTCCCCACCCCGATCTCGGCCGAGCACAAGCCACCCTCCTCCGCAGATTACAGACAAACTCAATTCTTAGTCACTCCAGGCTATCATTAATTACTAACGGGGAATACGACCCCGCATGTCCAAATTGCAACAACGGAGAACCCGTCACTCAGGCGCACATCCTCTGGGGATGCGAAAATAACCCGCCCGCAAAGGCACTCCTGCCAACTCCCTCTGCAGAAAGCTGGCACCACCTACTTACCAAGCCAGGCAAGAACACACAACTTGCAGTAACCCAGGATGTCGCCCCCACCTGGGGACACACAGGGCCCATCTGCCCTAATTCCCGACATCTGGGGCAAATAAAGTTGTTTCTCTCTCTCTCTCTCTTAAATTTGGTTGAGGTAAAAAAAAAAGGCGTTGGATCTGCCACAATTCTGCGCGGACATCTTAATCGAGCTGTAAAAAAAGTGGAAAGGGGGTAGTCAAAAAATAAGAGCACTGCAGATTCTGCGTTGGAGTAATGCGAAAGCACGGATACTGCGTTTGGTTGCTTCTGGTTGCTTCTGGTTGCTCAATTCACTTCTTGTTTGCCCATTTTAGTCTTTGGTACTTTCAAATTGCGCGCCAATTCCTTCATCCCCTTTTTTAGGCTCTACTTCCGGTTGCATGAGGTCAGATCCTTGACGTTATATCCACTGCGCTACCCCTTTCCCTCTTTCCGCTTTCACTCCCACCTTCCTCCCTTCCTTTATGCGCGATTCAGGTGTCCGCAGAACAAGTGTGGCAGATACTGCGGCTTTCCTTTCCTACGATCCAGTTATTCTAATTAATTACCTAATTAACTAACTGGCCTCTTTAGTTTTTCAGCAACAACATTAAGTAACCCTCTATCCATTGACGCCACTGATTAACCTCTACCACTTCTCAATTATAACTGCTGCGGACACAATTTTGCAGACACGTTCCGCGGACACGTTCTACGGACAAGGCCTGTGGACACGATTTGCGGACACGGTCTGCGGACACGGTCTGCGGACACGGTCTGCGGACACGGTCCGTGGACAAAAATCTGTGAACATAGCGAAGTAATGCTTTCGCATTAAAAAGAGAGGAAGAAGTAGCCTATTGGAAGGCTTCGACGATCTCAAAGCCTCCTTCAGGGGGTGTGGCTGCTCCTGGCCCTACGGGTCTGGGACTGGTAGGTCACTACCGCTTGCGGCGGGGGCTAGCCTGCCTCCATATTTTTAACTGTCGTGAACCGTCATTGCACCCACTACCGTTTCGTTTTCGGATGACGGCTGATGATGATGATGATGACCTCAAACAAAATTGCATATACCCCCGGCAGGGGATTGGTCAAGATACATTTTACATTGTAAATATATATATATGGTTCATATGGGTGTTTAACTAGAACGCGAAAAAATAAAAAAGGAAAAGAAAAATAATGAAGCCCTACCTAGGATAGGAATCTGCCTGTTGAAAACGACGCGCGTCTTTCTCTCCTTATTCTTCTTCTTTCTTCTCTATTTCCTCCCATGTCCGCACGAGGCAGCGGAAGTGGCTCCACTACAGAGCCAGTAGCAGGCTCGTGCATTTTCGTTTTCTTCTTCCTTCAGTCGCAGCAACAAAAAGCTTCCTTCATGAAGTCAGAACTGTTAGTGGAGTATTTCTTCAAGGGATATGTGTGAAAAATTAAAAGAGACAGTATCGTACATGCATGTCTTGCTCGAATCTTTGCCTCAGTCTATTTAAAGGTAAAACAGCTGATGAGCTGCACTGAAATTTCTCATTAGAAAGTAACTTAATCGTCGGCAACTTTTTCTCCAGTCAAATCTTAAAACGTTTTGCGATATACCTTCTCTCCATATCATCATGGAATGCAACTGGTGTTTACATATAATTTTATGTGGAGATTTGCTAGTCGATTATCCAATTTTAAGGTAAGAATTTCCAAAGTAATTTCTCACGAAAACTGTCCAAAGCTTCCAAAAACTATAGGCCACACAGATACCCGTGCTGCTCTGCTGCACGCGCTTTTCCTCGCTCACCGCTCGTTCAGTTACACGAAGAAGAAGTCTACCTTGATGAGAAGTCAAGCTTTTTTCTGCAACGGCAGTTTATGCGTCATTACTGGTGACTCTGGTCGTTGCTACCATGACTACAGAAAAGGATGGCGTGGAGAAGTTGATGCGCTTGCGCTCTTTGAGGGCGACGGCACTGGGAGTTTTGGCGTGCAGAGTGTTCTTCTACGTGTCATGGTATGTTCGCCAGCGATGTTTCCAAGCCCCTTTTCAGCCGAGATGTTCAGACGCTTCGGAATGGGTTGGATGTACAATGCGGGGGGTGTCATCCAAGACGACAATTGGACCGAGCCGCTTTTGGCGCACCGAGGTGGCTGGGCCGTGGCGCAGCGCTGTCGCCGACCGCTAGACCTGCTTGTTTTCGTGCACGCCTGCGCGTACGAGTGGGGACGCAGGGCAGCGCTCCGGGACACGCTGTTCGAAGAGGCGACAGCGCGTAATTTAAGCATGGCGGGAGTGTTCTTCGCGGGACGGCGTACCAATAAAACGGATCTGGATGCATGGCTCGATCTGGAGGCGGACATGACCGGAGACCTGGTGGTGTTCCCGATTGAAGACGGGAAATTCAACATAACGCCCATGTTCCTGGGAGGCATGCGTTGGGTAGCCGACCACTGTCCCACCGTCAAGTGGATCCTTAAGATGGACGACGACGTTATGGTTGATCCATTTAAGGTGCGTATTAGAGGAACTTCATATATAGGATTCCGAATAGTGTGCGTCGATTAGAACTTTTGAGAGCCTAGTAGGATTCAGTATCTGCTTCGTGCTACGATATTTGATTTTTCGGAAAGGGAAGCGCCGTCTGTTTCTGAGCGGACCAGTGAAACAAATATTTTTGAGTATCGGAAAGCTAGTCAAGTTTTGAATATTTTGTGTGCCACTTAAATGCCGGTAAGCGAAGTGGCCACAGGTGAAATTATAGAACCAAAAAGAGCGGCGAAATAGTGATGTATCAGAGGCAACTTTGACCTAGTGGTTTTTTCAAGTTCTGGTGACTGCTGAGCGCAAACGTGTCTTGAGTTCTGCCTTCATTGAAACGACACAACCACGCGAATATTAAAACATTTTGGCTGAAGCTTAGGTACAGCTATACTGCCTAAGATTTGAAATAGCTAGTGTGTGTTTGTGACAATTTTAGCACTAATGACACGATGCTAGATTATGGCAGCAGCACCCTGTCGACGAAGCGAAATTACCCGGGATTATAACTCCTTGTAAACCCATTATAACACCCAAAATAATTCGTACGTTCCGTTTTACGTAGATTCGCTTGGTTTTTTGGCATTGACAGACTGGCAACGAGTTTGACAGTGTTTTTTTTTATTTAGGTACTGAGTTTTACGGTAAAGGAGTAGTATTTGTTAATGGATATTTAATCCACTTTATCTTCACCTCCCGAAGCTACAAAACGAGAACGCGTCTGTTTTCTTTGAGGGATGTCACGAAAATGCATGCGCTCATAAGTGTTCTTTCAGATCCCATCTATGCCCCTAATATATGGCCCTGAAGAGCGTCGTGTATTGCTTCATGTCTCGTGGCTGGGATCCGTGCTCCGAGGTCCGACAAACGAAGCCGAGAGCTCCGCCGTCGCGTTTTGTGCGTGCGCGTCTTAGCTGCCGACGCAGCGGCAGACGCATGCTGCCGCTTTACCACTTGTGCTGACGAAAGAGCCGGTAGAATGACCAAGGACAGACTCCTGTGAGAGAAACGGTGATGGAAGAGGGAGATTTTTCCCTTTGAGGGACACCTGCTCCTTCCGCAACCGTTCCCAGCGAGGTCAGGGCCATGCTGACCGGCGCGGATGCCTTGATATTGGTCGGGCTTCTGCAGCGGACTGTGAGAGTGATGAAGATGAAATGATTGCTGGAAATGGAGGATTAGGATTCGGCGCAGCTTGAATTCCGATAGCGCCAAAAAGCCTTTGTGATCGACCCACCCCTCTTCCCCATCCATGAGGCCCAAAAAGGACGGAAACAGTGACATAATGGCAACTTACGCGAACGCATCGCTGAAGTTATGCTACACTGAGGAGCTGATGAGTTGCAAGTGGCACTGTCTCAGAGCCACGTTGCAGGGAAGACTCGGTACAGCCAAAACGTGGTCATCCTTCTACTGTCACCATGACCCATCCAACTCCAGAAACAAAACCTCTAAAGTGGTACTCAAGCTCCTTCACATGAAAGTAAAAGACCGCATCACTGCTACCTGCACTGGGGGCCTGCTACGTACTGACGGGTTCTGGACCGTAGTATAAGAGCATTTTCTATAAGAACGAATGCTACCCCTCTAGAGAACATCACGGAACCGGAAGTTAGAGTGGTGCTAGTGAGCCTGAGGCAGAGTACAGCAAATGGAGCAAATGGTGCTCCAGAACCTTGACTATTGCTGAACTACTGCCCGGCAGATTATTACAACAAAGTGCGGAGGACAGATGAACTGCTTTGAGAATGGCACTAGGCTATCATAAGCCTAACTTTTAAAAAGGCAAGCCGCTCTCCCTCCAGGATCTTTGGCCGATATCACCGTCTTTGTGAAACGGAAAGCCCGTGGCACTCGTGCCTAACAGGCTCCACTGACATTTTGAAACGAATATTTTTCCTGACTCTACTTCTGGCCGCATCTCTCGACACCAGTCTTGCATCTTCAACTCAGAAAAGAAGTGGTCGATCATCCCAGCAGGATCCGGGCGGTTGCTGTCTTGGCATTACATTTGAAGCGGTTTTTGACAATATGTCATATCATGCCATCTGGGTCGGGCTAGCGAGGCCGCATTCTGGCCAGCGCTCTTGTGATTATGTGGGGTCTTCCTCTCTTGGTGAACTGCCAGCCTGGGAGCCAGAGATTTGCGCTTTCGGCTAACCCCTCTTAGAAGACCAGCCAATCTATAGGGTTCGGGGCTCTAGCTCACTTTGATCAAAGTGGCGATGGCTGGACTCCCCTGCCTCTTTCTAGCATTCCAGATGTGCACCATATCCTCTACGCCAATGACATCATGATATGGATTAAGAAAGACGAGGATGGCAACAACGAAAACAGTGTTCAGGAAGCCAAAGAGGTCACTCAACGTTACGTGATTGAGAGTGGTCTTAAATACGCGCCTCAGAATTCCGAATTTCTTGTTATGTGCACGGGGGCGAAGCTCCAAATAGTCGACCGGAATTACAGTTACATTTCGGAGGAACTCCTAACCTTAGAGTGAACAGGCTGAAGGTGCTTTTCTTGTACCTATAGTCTAACGGCCGAGCGACGTACGCTATAAGCTTCTCCAAACGCAATTTGCGCAGACAGCCTACATGATTGACCGCACTTTCAACAGACAGGGTTTAAGAAAGGTGACACCATTCGAATCGCGAAAGGGCCGTTAATGAGCCATATGACGCTTAATGCAGCATATAAACGACTAATTTGAAGCGAAATGAACCACCTGAATACCCATTTAGGAACTGCGGTAAAGAGAGCCCTCGGGCTGCCTCCCTACACCCTGACGCACCAACTGCCCAGCTCTGTCGCACAACACGGCAGAAGAGCTGAAGAAAGCCCAAAGGATAGGCCAGCTGACTAGCCTTCGAGAAACTAGAGTGGGCCCGGCTGTTCTGTGTCACCTCCTATAGGCTACCGAAAGCATACTTCTACATTACAGTTGTGGTACGACGCGATGTGACCCAAACTGGCGTCTAAGGTCATAGTCGGGCAACTTTAAAAAAGATTCTTCTCGCGTTACATGCTGGTAGTAGGACAGTAAGAGCCAAGGTCCTCCTGCGTCAGTGTGCCTCTCAGAAAAATGACCTGTATGTTGACGTGGACGCCACGGGGTTAGCCGTTAGAGACGCCAATGCCTAGATTAGGATTGCAGGTTCTATTCAGGATATGAGCGATGTTTTACGTCTGAGGAGATCCCCATTGCAGTAGCACTCGTTTGTTATAACATGGACACCCATGATGAGTGCCATATCAGTCCAACATACACAAAATATAGATATTCAGGAGCTGTGTATCTTACCTTCGCGAAGACTGCGTTATATTGCGCGGCTTTTGTGCGGGCTGTAATCAATGTATATTGTCATATTCCGCAACCTCAGCGTCTTTTGGACCAATGGTCGGTCAAGCCTTCTTTCAGGCAATGAGAGTGTGCACGAGCTAGCCCGAGCAGCAACCTTCCATGTGCTATCTAGGGAAGGCGGAAGAAGAAACTGACGCAGAAGGGGCCTGCGTGGCTTTGTACTCTTACATACACAGTACGCATTACCGTACACAATGAAGAACACTGCCACGACCTCACCCAACAAACACAAAGGTGGAAGGTCTGACATGGCGTCTAATTCAAAAACGTATCGTAACCTTGTTCGTGCCCACCGTCTACCTAGCGAAATTGTCCAGCTTTCAAGAGCACAGCACACAAATTTTCACTAATTTCACTCATTTTCACACACAGCTTTTCAGTTTGGGTGTGCACAGCACCTCCTGCCGGTGCATCATTCACACCTTTTCGCACTCTCTCTTCTATTGAAGAGGCATTGACGAGCACGGAGACGACGAATAAAAGCCGACTGATCAATTGGGCTGAGAAAGCTGTGGTCAAAGGGGCTATCGGCTAAGCGTTCGCATTTCTTCCTGACACCGGTCTGACAGCACAGACCCGCAACACCAGAAACAGCTCCACTGGCGAGCCTGCAGGATCGTAGCGGCACATGGGGTACTGGACTGCTGGCTACTCAGGAAGATAGGGATAATATGCGTTAAAGGTTTTTTTATCGTCCTCGAGCGGAAGAGCTTACGCTCTAATATACTTACTATTATATACATAGTTTGTCTTCGAAAGAATATCTAATTTCGACCGCTTGGGGATCTTTAATGTGTACTGACGTCGTACAGCAAACGAAGTGGTGTCCATGTGCATTTCGATATCAGTACTGGCACGTTAAAGATCAACAGGTGGTCAAAATTACTCCGGATTATTCCACTGCAGCACCCCTTTCTTTCCGCTTTCACTCCCACCTTCCTTCCCGTACGGCGCGGGTAAGTCGTCCACAGTAGTAGTGTGAAAAATACGGCGCCTTTCCTTTTCTATGATCCAATTATGATTATTATATTATTATTGACCAGAAATACCCAGAATTGTTTGTTTTTCTAAGAACATTCCACTACCCGAAAGCATTATTGCAGGGGCGGAGATCACAAATAACATTGCTAGAAAGGCCAGAAGTACAATAAAAATACATAAAAATGAAGAAAATAACGGGACACAAGTGATAATGCAGAATGAAAAATATGCATTGAAAAGGGAGCAACCGCGCAAGAATAAGTGATGTAAACACTCAACAAGAAAGTGATGAAGAAAACAGGTGCAAGAGAACTGCGTTAAGAACTGCGTGCAAGAGGACAGTCCGGTCTTTCGCAAGACTGTGGTTATATTGCTTGAATTTCTGTTTTAAAGGTTTGAAAATTGCAAGTTTGACAAAAAGATTAAAAGAGAATTAAAAGGAAAGGACAATGGGGATCTGTTTAATTCGAGGAAAGAGGGAAAACCGGGAAAGAGAGGGCATGCAGATTAGCAAAAAAGTAGAAAACAGAAAAAATGTGAAGAAAAGATAACAAACGCGGTGCGGGTAGGAGAATAATGGGAGTGATGGATTGGTGATAAAAGTGGACAAAACACTTTTGGTATGATCTCAGAGGACTGCGTCAGCTGTATCTCTTTCTGAAGGCAGTTAAGTAAACGCAGGTGCACAGGTCTAAGGTTACCTTCACAGTGAATTTGTTATTTGGAATGCAGAGGGTTAGTGACCTTCAAAGGCCGAAAGGTCTCCCGGTTGTATATTTCTGCCGCACTCCACTGCGTTAAAGTTGTCAATAAAATACGACTCCCATTGCTTCCGCTTACAATTAGTACTGAAGCTGCTTTATAGTGGAGTAACTTTTAGTTTTTCAAATTTATGATCTGTTTTTGTTAGTGTGTTTGGATAGAGGAAGGTTAGGTAGAGACTTGACGTGTGCTGTGTTTATTGAATCTGATTCTGATGAGACTGTGGGTTTGACCTATGTATTGCTTCAGGCAGTGGGCACAATCCAGTAGGTATACAATGTTGCCCGAGTTGCAGTTGAGGTTTCCTTTAATGCTATGTTTGAAAGAGAAATGTGCGCTGTTAGCCTGTTTTGTTGTCTGCATGTGATTGCATAACTGGCATCGACTTTTGCCACAAGGTAGGCAACCTGTGGGAGGTGGTTTATTTACTGAAGAACAAGATATATTTCACGCTTTCTCAAAACAACCGCACGGAGCCCCAAACCTCTCAAAAGCGAACGTGATGCCTTAGATCCTTTGAACAAATGAAACGATGTCGGTATCAACTCTGCGAACAAAATAGTAATTTTGTATATAAAAATACATACAGGAAGGAAACTGCCAACTTAACAATATCCAATTTTACAAATCCCTCCTTGTGGACCCCCACCGCAGAACATCAAAACACTATAACGACCACTCTGAACCAACTAACCCAGGAAGGAGAAATAACTCGAATAGACAAGGCGCTTACAGTATCCAACCCCTCTCGAGGCCGGTTCTACATGCTGTCAAAAGTGCATGAAAAAAAAAAAAAACCCACGTCGACCAATCTTCCGGCATCGGCACGCTCACGAAACCCATCTCTGCTTACATAGACTCCCTAATCAAACACATACCCTTCACTCAACCGTCCTACATACGCGATACCAGCCACTTTCTCGAAGAGTTAACGAAAGTAAAAGTTCCCGAAGGCACGCTACTTGTAACCCTAGATGTGGTTTCCCTCTACACTAATATTCCACACGATGATGGCATCCAGGCCTTAGACACAGCTTACGAAGAACACAGCAGTACAGATTCCCTTAGCCTGAGAGCCGGCATGATACTCATCAAGTTAATATTGAAACTAAGTTCATTCGAATTTAATAATACCTATTACCTTCAAACGAGCGGCACGGCCATGGTAATTAAAATGCCCCCCCCCCCCCGCCCCACTAAATTATGACAATATATTTATGCATCAAATCGAGCCAAATTTCCTTTCCTCAAGACCGTTTAAGCCTGTGTGTTACAA
The DNA here is from genome assembly GCF_055883805.1 of Amblyomma maculatum. NCBI lineage: Eukaryota > Metazoa > Arthropoda > Arachnida > Ixodida > Ixodidae > Amblyomma > Amblyomma maculatum. The sequence goes on from NC_139351.1 coordinate 44,834,386, forward strand.
GCGATTCCTCGACCATATATTCATGATATGGACAGAAACAGAAAACAACCTAACCCAGTTTACTGCAGCATTCAACAACGCCCATCCAACTATATCTTCCACACACACACATCTACTCCGCCCACCAAATAAACTTTCTGCACCTCACGATCCAAGTAGAAGGGGGCACACTATACTCACGAGCGTCTACAAAACACACGCTGACAGACAACAATACCTTCATATTAAAAGCTGTCATCAACGACAGTGCAAAACATCCATTCCCTACTCCCAGGTCCTTAAGAGCATTTGCTCACGCCCCGTGGACTCTGAGGAAAATGCCAACCGCCTGAGGACGATCCCTAAGAGCCAACTATATCCGGCTTCTATATTTAATGACGCTGTTAATAAGGTTACCAAATTAAGTCACGAGAGTATTGTCAGCAAACGTCAAATTGCGCCTACGAATCCTCATCCTTTAAAGCTGATATTAACCTTTTCGAATAACGCTCTTAACATCAATAAAATTTTATAAAAGTACTTTTTTATTACTGAGCAGAGTCACGGACTCTCCAATATTCTCCCACATTCTCCACGAGTAACATACAGACGGCCAAAAAATTTCAAAGTTACGTAGTCCACACTATAGTAAATAAATCGCCTCCCGCAGGTTGCCTACCTTGTAGCAAAAGTCGATGCGAGCTGTGAAAACACATGCAGACAGTAAAACAGGTTGACAGTGCACATTTCTGTTTCAAAAATGATATTAAATATAACCTTAACTGCGACTTGGGCAACGTTGTATACCTACTGGAATGTGGCCACTGCCATATGCAATACAAGCTAGAACCCACACTCTCTTCAGAATCAGATTCAATAACCACCACGCACACACCAAGCCACTGCCTAACCTTCCTCTATCCAAACACGCTAATCAAACAGGTCACTAATCAAAGCGGCGGTGCCCTACCGTCCCAGCCCCCGTGAGCGCACGTTAAAGATCCCCATGTGGTCGAAATTAGTCCGCAGCCTTCCACTATGGCTCCTTTTTCTCTCTTTCCCCTTTTACTCCCACCTTCCTTCCTTCCCTTAAGGTGTGCTTCAGGTGCCCACAGAAGCAATGGTGACAGACACTGCGCTTTTCCCTTCCTGTGAACCAATTATTATTATTATTATTCCAGGTTGTGTGCTACTTCGAGACAACGGTGGAACCGCAGTCACGGTCTCTCCACTGTAATGGCATGAGCGGAAATGTGATCCGGGAACCAAAGAGCCGCTACTACGTGCCCATAAAAGACTTCCCAAGAGACAGATATTTCGTGTACTGTTCCGGCTTGTCTGTCCTAATGACTTTTGAAGTCATGCGCGACCTTCTAAGGGCAGCCTATGTGATTCACACCCACCCAACGGTGAGAACTGTAGACGTCTTATGGTATTGATGTTGATGTGGCTGTAGGAAGAAGGAAAAGAAAATGCACTGGCCTGCTACTGGCTCTGTAGCTGAGCCACCTCCGCTGCCTCGTGCAGATAGAAAAGAATATAGAGAAGAAAGAAAAGGAAGAGGGAAAGAGACGCGCGCCTCAACAACAGCCGTCTTCTACCACCAGCGGTGGCGTGTGCAATGACGGCCTACAACAGAAAAAAATTCGGTGCCAGGCTAGCCCCTGCCGCTGCTAGCGGCGGTGACCCACCTGTACCAGCCCCATTAGGGGAGAGAGTTTTTCTCAGCCCCGGGCCGCGCTTCGCAAGGGACCAAGTACAAAGCAAGTCAGCAAAACCACCACAAAAACATCACGCAGTCATATGCTTTCTTGGTTGGTTAGAAAATAAATGTTGAAGAGATCTGAAGGACGTGATTGCATGGTGCATAAATTGAGAGATGATGCAAATAGTTCTGCCTGGATTCATCACCTGGTACTCAATCACGCGTATTTCAAAAAGGTTGCAAATCACTCCCATTTTTTCTCGTACCTAATATAATGATTGCCTTTTGTCGCGCTTCCATCATGTTGTATTTGCTACGTGTCATTACTCAAGAATTGAAAGGACGAATTGCAAAGGGCGAATTTCCACATCGAGCACAGCAGATGGGTAGGCCTAAAATAACCCGCGGAAGACTAAAGTAATGTCCAACAGACTCCGCAAGGAACAACAGTTTACAAAACATAGCCAGGCACAAGAAGGGATATACGTCTACTAACGATTGGTAATAGCTGGTCATCCGGACCATCTAAGGGAAAGATAACATAAGAAATCCTTTTGGCGGAAGCGCGTTTGGTATTATCAGATTATGAAAGGCAAGTTACCAGTACTCCTCAAGAGGAAAGTACATATGAGTTGTATCTTACCCGCACTGACTTGCGTGACAAAAATGTGGAGGCCGACGGAAATGGTCCTGCTTAAATTAAAGGACAATGCCATAGGTATGGAACGGGAATGGTAGATGCTACTTTAAGACTAGAAGAAACGGAGCATCCTTAAGACATGGACAGTGAAAAATAGGACAACACAGCGCTGACTTTAACTGGACGTTTTATTATAGAGCGAAATAATATTTAAATATTGGACAGGAAAGTTTGGGGACGAGGTGCTGGGTTTCCACGCAACAGGAAGATAACAAAGGTGTGAAAATGACACGAGATAACATTGCTGTACCGGGGAACAATTAAAAAGAAATGGAAGGACGAATAAAGTATGACGGCAATAGGTCGTAAAAGATTAACAAATAACAATGAAATAACAATGCGAAAACAATTCTGTTGAGGGCTAAAAAGGCCATTAGAAAGACAATAAAAATTTAAAGGAATACAACTGTCAAAAAGACCACTAAAATCAGAACGAAACAATTATTGCCAAAAGAGGTAGAGGATGAATTCAGGGATCCTAAACACAAAATTACACTGTGCCTGGCTCATATAGTCTATTCTTATTTTGTTAGAGCTATCGAGGGTGTGTTTACTCAATTGTCTCCTAGCTAGTTCTATAAAAATTGGAATTAGGCTATTTGAGCCAGGCAGACGGTAATTTATTGTTTAAGAATACTGAATTCATCCTTCAACTTTTATTTGCATTTCGGTATTGATAGTTTCAGTTCTGCTTTTAATGGCCTTTTGGCTATTTTGTTGCTTTTAATTTTCATTCCTCTTTTAAAGCCATTTTTAGCTTTTTATCGCTTTTTGGATGTTGTCATCGCATATTGTCGTTTGTTGCGTATTTACTGCTTATGGGGTCATATTTTATTTATTTATTCAGATACCCTAAAGGCCCGCTGGGGGCATTACATAGGGGGGGGGGGGGACATAACCCTGTATACAATTCATTGTTAAAGAAATAATCAAACATACACACAACAAAAAAGAACAAACAGAGCAATGGAGATGGTGAAGTAGCACTCATAGACAACACACCCAGAGATAACATAGTAATATATCCTAGAAACTGAGTTTAATGCAATCGCGGGGAAAATTCATGCAAAAGAAAGAAGACAGCGGTAGGCAAAGAGACGGCAGAGTGGTCCAAAACATTTACCATGAGTGTAATGATTCAAGGTAGGTTTTCAATACTGACTGAAATAAAGATGATTCTGTTATCGTGGCGATTCTAGGTGGCAGTTCATTCCATTCTTTTATTGATAAGATTAATGGTGAATGTTTGTACTTTACCGTCCGGGCAAAGCTGGGTTTAACTTTATGGGCATGATCAACGCGATGTGATGTATGAGGGGCTGGAGAAATATGAGACCGGGTGAACGGAGTGCTATTATGATAAAGTGTATGAAAATACAATAAACGGGTGATTTTTCTGCGCACTGATAGGGATGGCATGTTGAGTGTTTCCTTCTGAAATGGAACGCTTTGATATCGTGAATAGGATGACAAGATGAATCGAGCAGCTTTATTTTCGACGGATTCAAGAATGTTAGCTAGGGGGATTTGATAAGGGTGCCAAATTATTGATGCATATTCCACAGAAGGATGTACAAGAAAATTATAAGCTTCAAGTCTGGTGTCCCTGAGCTTGAGATAGCCAAGTTTCTTTTGTGCTTTAGACGTAATTTGCTCTATGTGGTCAGTCCATGTTAATGTAGAATTTAGGTAGACGCCAAGGTATTTAATCGAGGAGACCGAGTCTAATAAACCATTATTTATAGTGTAGATATTGGGAGAAGACTTTGAACCTATGGAAAACTTTACATGTTTAGTCTTTTCTGCATTAATTTGCATCTGCCAGTTGCAGCACCATGCCGTTAGCTTGTCTAAGTCAGATTGCAAAGTAAATGTGTCGTTAGAGCTGCTTATATCTCTGTAGATTATACAATCATCGGCAAAAAGCCGAACTGTAGAAATAATATTATCAGTTATATCATTAATGTATATTAAGAATAAAAGCGGGCCTATTACCGAACCTTGAGAGACACCATATTTTGATTCGCTCTCCCTTTTATTTGTTCCCATGTCAGCATTTGTATCTCCTATCTTTTTCACCTTTGTTATCTTTCTTACGCGTGCAAATCTAGCAGCTGTTCCTCATTCTTTGCCAAAAATTTATATATATATATATATATATATTATATATAATGCGTCGCGTCACAACAAAATAGCCAGTTATAGTCAGCACTGCGTCATGCATTCATTCACTGTCCGGGTGTCACCACGTTAAGAGAAACGAAGAACGCCGAATCCGTCAGTGAACAAATGACAATCTAGTTGAAATAAGGATTAAACATTGATAAGGGGAAGAACAGGTAAAGTGTAGGCGATAACCATTGGTCGGTAAGGGTAACCAACAGGGTTTTGAGGCAAGAAAAGGGTAGCAGGCATCGGCAGAAAGCTAGGTCGGCGGATAATATGAGAATGTTTGCGGGGACCAAATGAATGCTTCTGACACGGGAACGGATCAACTGTAAAAGTATGGGTCCTGCAATGGGTGTAATCAGGCTGGTCAAGAAGCTGATTTGAATAACTATTTTTTTTCCATCGCCGTAAGTTGATTGAGTTAGTGAGGATAAAATGACAGCTCCTTTTACAGCAATTGAGCAGTGGCAGGCGACGACACATTTAACGCGATCATCAAAAAAGTACGTCTAGAATAATAATATTTTGACATTGTATAAAATCCACATTATTACCCTCTTGTTAGCTTCAACTAATAATCGTGTTTTGTCCTCTCTAGCCTTATTTTAAACTTTGTAAAAGTGTTTCTTTCCGATTAGTGTCTTGTGTTCAATACTTTCGGGTAACCATTATGTAACATTTTGTTTTATTTGTTGTATTTGCTCTTACATTTTGTTATTTCATTTGTATGCCCCACTCACACAGTACTCCTAACAAGGAGCTAGTGAGTTTTTTGAAAAAATTGGTGAGAGTGAACAGAGGTTCTTGCGGGGTGCCCTGGGTTTGGCTTAATACGGGATCTCTTCGAGCTCTGGCGACGCCATCAAAAGAGTGAAATATGTTTCAAGACGTAAAATCCAAAGCTATGAGCACGCTTTTGCAGTTTCATTGGTTCATCTATTGTCACTATTTGCGCATCATTATTTGAACGTGTCTCATGGGCTTTGTGAGGGATGATGTGCGTGGCTACGCCTTTAGTGCATTCTTTCACGTGTGTATCGCTCCACAGTTGCATCTCACCGGTACTCACCAATGGAGCTGAAACGTGGAGCATAACCAGAGGCTTCTTCTTAAGTTGAGGACAACGCACAGGGCTATGGAAAGAAAAATGGTAGGGATAACGTTAAGAGATAGAAAATGTGCAGAGTGGGTCAGAGAAATAAATGAAGTTACCGACATTCTAAAGCAAATTAAGAAGAAATGGACATGAGCAGGACATGTAATGCGAAGAGAGGATAACCGATAGTCGCTTAGGGTAACAAACTGGATTCCAAGGGAAGGAAAGCGTAGCAGGGGACGGCAGAAAGTTAGTTGGGTGGATGAGGTTAAGTTCACAGGGGTCAAGTGGATGCAGCTCGCTCAGGACCGGGTTAAGTGGAGAAATATGGGAGAGGCCTTCACCCTGCAGTGGGTATAGTCAGGCTGAGGATGGTGATGGCGATGATAATGATCGTTTAGAAATTTTAGAAATGTATTGAACGCATGTTTAGTACGCTCTTTATGATAGCTTGTATTTAGTTTATACTGTTCAAGGTATGCCCTGAATGCGGTTCAGAATAATCTGTAACTTATTTCAACTTGGTTTGTGCCGCAAGAGAACGCTGAGACTGCGTGACCAGATAGCAGCCTTTCATTTTATGCAAAAATTCTACAGGAGGCGGTGCCTCTCCTTGCTACGTGGCCTGAAGACTGCGCTCGTATTTTAATGAAGCGATTGCTTTGAAGTGTCGCTTTCCACTCTCAAGTGTGTACCACTCTGCGTACCATCTATTTCGGTGGCGGAGCAGGGGTGAATGCACATCTGCTTTACAGGTTCAGAGCAAAGGTAGGAAACTAGGCTGTTTTAAACCCACCTTTGTTTATTATGTGTCTAAAGTCATCTTCGGTGTTGAAAAGCTCCTCGTGTTTAGGATGATCGATTCGAAACCCTAATAGGCGGTAGGTTGTATATGGTTTATAAAAAGCTTCGTCATTGTAATAATTTTTGTTAATTTGGTTCTACATCTACGCTTCTTTCAAATAATTAGTGCTTCAATTTGCATGGCTGCTCCACTCTCAATTATCTTCCTATGTCACATATGAAAACCCGGATATTTCATTGGCCTTTTTATTGTTTATATTGTTTATATCTAAAAAAAGGTCTGTAGTAATATTCATGTACTGTCCACACGTCTGAGAAATTCCGCTGTGTTACTGTTAGAAAGGAAACTGCTTAGTACAAGCATACTCGGCCAGGAGTCTGCAAACTGAGCGCACCACCGCTTCTGCGCAATGTCGTCAATGAGCGGTTTATAAACGTCACTTGTACTGTGGAGATCAGTGGGTTGGTGGTTCCTAATGCACCGGTTTGTGCTAACAGTTTCCGTAAAATAACGGTCGTACACAAGCATAGAAAACAGAGGACTCCTTCTTCCACTCCGAATGATGCCTGCCACGTAGGTTTCGGAGATCTAAGTCGTCGTCTAGTTCGTCGCACATCCAGCGTAATAGATTTGTCGGCAGTCTAAAATGGCGCTGAAACACTACGATCGTCACGCTGACATTTTTCGCAGGTCGAAGTGATGTCTCACGGTGCTACTGCGCCCACTATGTCCGTTGCGAGTTTAACTCACAGCCTATCAAAATTCACGGGTTTCGCCTAAGGTTTCCTGTCAGTCAAAGCCAACACTCATGCCCTGGGCATGGCGGGCACATATTAAGTGCGTAAATCTATGTGATACAGTCGGGATACGTGCAACGTGCTTGCCGGCTTCGGCAAAACCTCAAACTGGGCATTTACAACACTCTTTCCGAACTTATCACATAAGACAGCCCAAATTCATCCCCTCTCAAGGACAAATCACGGCCGTCTCATCCTTGACCGGTTAAACGTCAACACAATAAGCGAACCCCATCCCACAGCCGCCTCCCGACATGTGTACACAGCCGCCTCGGTGTCAAACCGCTACCAAAAAACAGGCTTCCTAACCGGCACGACGCGCGCCGTCAGCACTAAGCCAGAGCACTCGATGACACCTACCATATCGACGAAACCGCAGCATACGTGGACGTGGCAAGGCAAGATGCAACAACCTATGTGACCTGTGTTACCACGCCGAAGTCTACCCTTATCTCCGCTGCTACGGTGCGCGCCTCTTCCCCCACCGCAGCGGAAGAAACATCGATAGCGCTGGCCTTCGCTGGCCGGCGTACGCGTACAGTCTTCAGTGACTCAAAAAGAGCAATTCTAAATTTCTCGGCAGGGTACATCTGCCGTGCTGCTGCACGCATATTGCGCGGCTGCACTGCCGACCACAAAATTAACCTAGATACCCGTCCACGCGGGCAACCTTAGAAACGATGGGGCCGACCAACTTGCCCGAGGATTAACAACCCGGGCGGTCGGTCTCATGAAGCCCAGACGCACTCGCTGAAGTCCCCCCCCCCCCCCCCCCCCTTGACTTCCACCTAAATTACAAATTTTCCCACAGTAACGCGACGCCTTTTTCCTCCACCCCACCCCGATCTAGGCCGAGCACAAGCCACCCTCCTCCGCAGATTACAGACAAACTCAATTCTTAGTCACTCCAGGCTATCATTAATTACTAACGGGGAATACGACCCCGCATGTCCAAATTGCAACAACGGAGAACCGGTCATTCAGGCGCACATCCTCTGGGGATGCGAAAATAACCCGCCCGCAAAGGCCCTCCTGCCAACTCCCTCTGCGGAAAGCTGGCCCCACATACTTACCAAGCCAGGCAAGAACACACAACTTGCAGTGGCCCACGATGTCGCCCCCACCTGGGGACTACACAGGGCCCATCTGCTCTAATTCACGACATCTGGGGCAAATAAAGTTGTTTCTCTCTCTCTCTCTCAAATTTGGTTGAGGTAAAAAAAAGGCGTTGATCTACCACAATTCTGCGCGGGCATCCTATTCGAGCTGTAATAAATAAGTAGAACGGTAGTAGTCAAAAATTAAGAGCACTGCAGATTCTGCGTTGGAGTAATGCGAAAGCACGGATACTGCTTTTGGTTGCTGCTGGTTGCTTCTAGTTGCTTAATTCACTTCTCGTTTGCCCATTGTAGTCTTTGGTACTTTCAAATTGCGCGCCAATTCCTTCATATCCCCTTTTTTAGGCTCTACTTCCGGCTGCGTGACGTCAGATCCTTGACGTCATATCCACTACGGCACCCCTTTCTCTCTTTCCGCTTTCAGTCCCACCTTCCTCCCTTCCTTTATGCGCGATTCAGGTGTCCGCAGAACAAGTGTGGCAGATACTGCGGCTTTCCTTTCTTACGACCCAGTTATTCTAATTATTTACCTAATTAACTAATTGGCCTGTTTAGTTTTTCAGCAACAACATTACGTAACTCTCTATTCATTGACGCCACTGATTAAGCTCTACCACTTCTCAATTACAACTGCTGCGGAAACAATTTTGCAGACACGGGTCCGCAGACAAGGCCTGCGGACCCGATTTGCAGACACGGTCTGCGGACACGGTCCGTGGACAAAAATCTGTGAACATAGCGAAGTAATGCTTTCGCATTAAAAAGAGAGAAATAAGTAGCCTAGTGGAAGGCTTCGACGACCTCAAAGCCTCCTTCAGGTGGTGTGGCTGCTCCTGGCCCTACGGGTCTCGGACTGGTAGGTCACTACCGCTTGCGGCGGAGGTTAGCCTGCCTCCATATTTTTATCTGTCGTGGACCGTCATTGCACCCACTACTGTTTCGTTTTCGGATGACGACTGATGATGATGATGATGATGATGACCTCAAACAAAATTGCATATACCTCCGGCAGGGGATTGGCCAGGATACACATTGTAAATATATATATGTGGTTCATATGGGTGTTTAACTAGAACCTGAAAAAATAAAAAAGGAAAAGAAAAATAATGAAGTCTTACATAGGATAGGAATCTGCCTGTTGAAAACGGCGCGCGTCTTTCTCTCCCTATTCTTCTTCTCTATTTCCTCCCATGTCCGCACGAGGCAGCGGGAGTGGCTCCACTACAGAGCCAGTAGCAGGCTCGTGCATTTTCGTTTTCTTCTTCCTTCAGTCGCAGCAACAAAAAGCTTCCTTCATGAAGTCAAGAACTGTTAGTGGAGTATTTCTGCATGGAATATGTGCGAAAAATTAAAAGGTGACAGTATCATACATTCATGTCTTGCTCGAATCTTTGCTCCAGCCTATCGAAAGTCGAAACAGCTGATGAGCTGCACTCAAATTTCGCATTAGAAAGTAACTTAATCGTCGGCAACGTTTTCTCCAGTTAAAGCGTTTTGAGATATACCTTCTCTGCATATCAACCGGGAAAGCGACCAGTGTTTACTAATAATGTTATATGGAGATTTGTGAGTGGACTACACAAGTTTAAGATATAAATTTCCAAAGTAATTTCTCACGCAACCTCTGTCCAAACCTTCCAAAAACTTTAGGCAACCGAGACCGGTGCTGCTCTGCTGCACGCGCTTCTCCTAGCGCACCGCTCGTTCAGTGACACGAAGAAGAAGAAGTCTACCTTGATGAGAAGTCAAGCTTTTTTATGCAACGCCAGTTTACGCATCATTACTGATGACTCTGGTCATTGCTACCATGACTACAGAAAAGGAAGGCGTGGCGAAGTTGATGCGCCTGCGCTCTTTGAAGGCGACAGCACTGGGAGTTCTGGCGTGCGGAGCGTTCTTCTACGTGTTCATGGTATGTTCGACAGCGATGTTTCCAAGCCCTTTTTCGGCCGAGATGTTCAGACGCTTCGGAATGGGTTGGATGTACAATGCCGGGGGTGTCATCCAAGACGACAATTGGACCGAGCCGCGTTTGGCGCACCGAGGAGGCTGGGCTGTGGCGCAGCGCTGTCGCCGACCGCTAGATCTGCTTGTTTTCGTGCACGCCTGCGCGTACGAGTGGGAACGCAGGGCAGCGCTCCGGGACACGCTGTTCGAAGAGACGACAGCGCGTAATTTAGGCATGGCGGGAGTGTTCTTCGTGGGACGGCGTACCAACAAAAAGGATCTGGACGCATGGCTCGATCTGGAGGCGGACATGACTGGAGACCTGGTGGTGTTTCCGATTGAAGACGGGAAATTCAACATAACGCCCAAGTTCCTGGGAGGCATGCGTTGGGTAGCCGACCACTGTCCCACCGTCAAGTGGATCCTTAAGATGGACGACGACGTAATGGTTGATCCATTTAGGGTGCGTATCAGAGAAACTTCATATAGAGGCTTCCGAATAGTGTGCGCCGATTAGAAATTTTGATAGCCTGGTAAGATTCAGTACCTGCTTTGTGCTGCGATATTTGATTTTTCGGAAAGGGAAGCGCCGTCTGTTTCTGAGCGGACCAGTGAAACAAATATTTTTGAGTATCGGAAATCATAGTCAAGTTTTGAAATTTTTGTGTGCCACTTAAACATCGGTGAGCGAAGTTGCCACAGGTGAAATTATAGAACTAAATAAAAGCGGCGAAATAGTGATGTATCAGAGGCAACTTGGACCTAGGGTTTTTTTCAACTTGTGGTGACTGCTGAGCGCAAACGTGTCTTGAGTTCTGCCTTCATTGAAACGACACAACCACGCGAATATTGAAACATTTTGGCTGAAGCTTAGGTACAGCTATACTGCCTAAGATTTGAAATATCTAGTGTGTGTTTGTGACAACTTTCGCACTAATGACACGATGCCAGATTATGGCAGCAGCACCCTGTCGATGGAGCGAAATTACCTGGGATTGTAACTCCGTCTAAACCGATTATAACACCCAAAAGAATTCGTACGTTCCGTTTTACGTAGATTCGCTTGGTGTTTTGGCATTGACTGACTGGCAACGAGTTTGACAGTGTTTTTTTTTATTTAGTTATTGAGTTTTACGGTAAAGAAGCAGTATTTGACGATGGATATTTAATCCACTTTATCTTCACCTCCCGAAGCTACAAAACGAGAACGCGTCTGTTTTCTTTGAGGGATGTCACGAAAATGCATGCGCTCATTAGTGTTCTTTCAGATCCCATCTACGCCCTAATATATTGTCCTGAAGAGCGTCGTGCATTGCTTCATGTCTCGTGGTTGGGTTCCGTGCACCGAGCTCCGACAAAAGAAGCAGAGAGCTCCGCGGTCGCGTTTTGTGCGTGCGCGTCCGAGCTGCCGACGCAGAGGCAGACGCATGCTGCCGCTTCACCACTTGTGCTGACGTAAGAGCCAGTAGAATGACCAAGGACAGACTCCTGTGAGAGAAACGGTGATGGAAGAGGGAGATTTTGCCCTTTGAGGGACACCTGCTCCTTCCGCAGACGTTCCCAGCGAGGTCAGGGTAATGCTGACCGACGCGGATGCCTTGATATTGGTCGGGCTTCTGCAGCGGACTGTGAGAGTGATGAAGATGAAATGATTGCTGGAAATGCAGGAGTAGGATTCGGCGCAGCTCGAATTCCGATAGCGCCAAAACGCCTTTGCGATCGACCTACCCCTCTTCCCCATCCATGAGGCCCAAAAAGGACGGAAACAGCGAAGGAATCGCAAGTTATGCGAACGCATCGCTGAAGTTAGGCTACACTGAGGAGCTGATGAGTTGCAAGTGGCACTGTCTCAGAGCCACGTTGCAGGGAAGACTCGGTACAGCCAAAACGTGGTCATCCCTCTACTGTCACCATGATCCATCCAACTCCAGAAACAAAACCTCTAAAGTGGTACTCAAGCTCCTACACATGAAAGCAAAAGACCGCATCACTGCTACCTGCACTGGGGGCCTGTTACGTACTGATGGGTTCTGGACCGTAGTATAAGAGCATTTCCTATAAGAACGAATGCTACCCCTCTAGACAACATCACGGAACCGGAAGTTAGAGCGGTGCTAGTGAGCCTGAGGCAGAGTACAGCAAATGGAGCAGACAGAATTTTGTACATGGTGCTCCAGAACCTTGACTATTGCTGAACTACTGCCCGGCAAATTATTACAACAAAGTGTGGAGGACAGATGAACTGCTTTGAGAATGGCACTAGGCTATCATTAGCCTAATTTTTAAACAGGCAAGCCGCTCTTCCTCCAGAATCTTTGGCCGATATCACTGTCTCTGTGAAACGGAGCTCCACTGATATTTTGAAACGAATATCTTCCCTGACTCTAGTTCTGGCCGCATCTCTCGACACCAGTCTTGCATCTTCAACTCAGAAAAGAAGTGGTCGATCATCCCAGCAGGATCCGGGCGGTTGCTGTCTTGGCATTACATTTGAAGGGATTTTTGACAATATGTCATATGATGCCATCTGGGTCGGGCTAGCGAGGTCACAATCTGACCAGCGCTCTTGTGATTATGTGGGGTCTTCCTCTCTTGGTGAACTGCCAGCCTGGGAGCCAGAGATTTGCGCTTTCGGCTAACCCCTCTTAGAAGACCAGCCACTTTATAGGGTTCGGGGCTCTAGCTCACTTTGATCAAAGTGGCGATGGCTGGACTCCCCTGCCTCTTTCTAGCAATCCAGATGTGCACCATATCCTCTACGCCAATGACATCATGATATGGATGAAGAAAGACGAGGAGGGCAACAACGAAAACAGTGCTCAGGAAGCCAAAGAGGTCACTCATCATTACGTGATTGAGAGTGGTCTTAAATACGCGCCTCAGAAGTCCGAATTGCTTGTTATGTGCACGCGGGCGAAGCCCCAAATAGTCGACCGCAATTACAGTTACATTTCGGAGGAACTCCTAACCTTAGAGTGAGCAGGCTGAAGTTGCTTTTCTTGTACCTATAGCCTAACAGCCGGGCGACGTGCGCTATAAGCTTCTCCAAACGCAGTTTTGCGCAGACATCCTACATGATTCACCGCACTTTCAACAGACAATGGATTTAAGAAAGGTGACACCATTCGAATCGCGAAAGGGCCGTTAATGAGCCATATGATGCTTAATGCAGCATATAAACGACTAATCTGAAGCGCAATGAAGAACCTGAATACCCATTTAGGAACTGCTGTAAAGAGAGCCCTCGGGCTGACTCCCTACACCCTGATACACCAACTGCTCAGCTCTGTCGCACAACACGGCAGAAGAGCTGAAGAAAGCCCAAAGGATAGGCCAGCTGACTCGCCTTTGAGAAACTAGAGTGGGCCCGGCTGTTCTGTGTCACCTTCTATAGGCTACCGGAAGCAGACTTCTACGTTACAGTTGTGGTACGACGCCATGTGACCCAAACTGGCGTCTAAGGTCATAGTCGGGCAGCTTTAAAAAAGATTCTTCTCGCGTTACATGCTGGTAGTAGGACAGTAAGAGCCAAAGTCCTCCTGCGTCAGTGTGCCTCTCAGAAAAATGACCTGTATGTTGACGTGGACGCCACGGGGTTAGCCGTTAGAGACGCCAATGGCTAGATTAGGATTGCAGGTTCTATTCAGGATATGAGCGATGTTTTACGTCTGAGGAGATCCCCATTGCAGTAGCACTCGTTTCTTATAACATGGACACCCATGATGAGTGCCATATCAGTCCAACATACACAAAATTTAGATATTCAGGAGCTGTGTATCTTGACTTCGCGAAGAATGCGTTATATTGCGCGGCTTTTGTGCGGGCTGTAATCAATATATATTGTCATATTCCGCAACGTCAGCGTCGTTTGGACCAACGGTCGGTCAAGCCTTCTTTCAGGCAATGAGAGTGTGCACGAGCTAGCCCGAGCAGCAACCTTCCACGTGCTATCTAGGGAAGGCGGATGAAGAAACTGACGCAGAAGGGGCCTGCGTGGCTTTGTACTCTTACATAGACAGTACGCATTACCGTACACAATGAAGAACACTGCCACGCCCTCACCCAACAAACACCAAGGTGGAAGCTCTGACATGGCGTCTAATTGAAACACGTATCGTAACCTTGTTCGTGCCCGCCGTCTACCGAGCGAAATTGTCCAGCTTTCAAGAGCACAGCACACTAATTTTCACTAATTTCACTAATTTTCACACACAGCTTTTCAGTTTGGGCGTGCAGAGCACCACCTGCCGGTGCATCATCCATACCTTTTCGCACTCTCTCTTTTATTGAAGAGGCATTGGCGAGCACGGAGACGACGAGTGAGTGAGTGAGTGAAAACTTTATTGAATATTTCAAGGGTTTCGCGGCTGTGAAGTCTCCGTCGTCTTCTCTGGCGCTGGCGACTTGAGACTTCTCGTCAGCAAGGGTGGGCCCCTATTCCAAGGCTCCACTGAGTCGTGCTGCATCAGTCGCGTGCTGCACTAAGGCCCTTTGGGTCGCGAGCTCGCCGCTGGTGGGCCGACTCTCCCATTGCTCCGCACTCGGGTCTTCGTGTTGGTGGAATGCTTTGTTGCGTTCGCATTCCCACGTGATATGATAAAGTGTAGGTGTGGCATCGCACCAAGGGCAGGTGGCTCTGTATTGTGTCGGGAACATTTTATTAAGTATGTGTAGGTTAGGAAAGGAGTTGGTCTGTAATCTGTGCCAGCCGGTCGCTTCCTCCTTTGTTAGGGCTTTGTGTGGTGGTGGATATCTAATTCTAGCTCCCCTATGCAAGTGCAAGATCTCTGCGTATCCCCCCTCGCAAGCCTGTAGGCGGAGCTCCGGAGCATTTGACTGCCCTGCTCGAAATGCGTAACCTCGAGCTAGGCTGTCTGCTCTTTCGTTCCCCCCTATGCCCGTGTGGCCCGGGATCCAGATTAGGTTATGCCTGGGTTTCTCCTCGGCGGAGGTTGCCCCGCTGAGTATTTTAAGGGCTGTTCTGCTAATCCTGCCCCTCGTGTAGCTCCTGCACGTCTCCTTCGAGTCCGTCAGTATGTTGAGAGATCGGCCCGTTCCGTAGCCTTCTGCTGCCGCCAGCGCGACGGCAATTTCTTCGGCCTCCGCTGTGCCGGCGACCTTTGCCGTGACACACGTGATCATGTTTCCTTCCTTGTTTACCACTACCGTCGCGGCTACGCGTTCTCTCTCGCGACGACGAATAAAAGCCGACTGATCAATTGGGCTGAGAAAGTTGTGGTCAAAGAGGCTATGGGCTAAGCGTTCGCATTTCTTCCTGACACCGGTCTGACAGCACAGACTCTCTAAACTGCCGAGTCTGCAGTATCGTAGCAGCACATGGGATACTGGACTGCTGGCTCCACTCAGGAAGATAGGGATAATATGTGTTAAAGGTTTTTGTCGTCCTCGAGCGATAGAGCTTACGCTCTAATATGCTTACTATTGTATACATAGTTTGTCTTCAAAAGAATATCTAATTTCGACCACCTGGGGATCTTTAATGTATACTTACTTCATACAGCACACGAAGTGGTGTCCATGTGCTGTGCGATATCAGTGCACGTTAAAGATCAACAGGTGGTCGCAATTACTGCGGATTAATCCATTGCAGAACCCCTTTCTTTCCGCTTTCATTCCCACCTTCCTTCCCGTACGGCGCGGGTAAGTCGTCCACAGTAGTAGTGTGAAAAATACTGCGCCTTTCCTTTTCTGTGATTCAATTATGATTAATTAATTATTATTGACCAAAAATACCCAGTATTATTTGTTTTTCTAAGAACATTCCACTACCCGAAAGCATTATTGGAGGGGCGGAGATAACAAATAACATTGCTAGAAAGGTCAGAAGTACAATAAAAGTACATAAAAATGAAAATAACGGGACATAAGTGATAATGCAGAATGAAAAATATGCATTGAAAATGGAGCATCTGCGCGACGAATAAGTGATGTAAACACTCAACAACACAGTGATGAAGAAAACAGGTGCAAGAAAACTGCGTTAAGAACTGCGTGCAAGAGGATCGACTGTCCGGTCTTTCGCAAGACTGTGGTTATATTGCTTGATTTTCTGTTTCAAAGGTTTGAAAATTGCAAGTTTGACAGAAAGTTTAAAAGAGAAGGAAAAGAAAAGGACATTGGGGATCTGTTTAATGCGAGGAAAGAGGGAAAACCGGGAAAGAGAGGGCATGCAGAGTAGCAAAAAAGAAGAAAACAAAAAAGTGAAGAAAAGATAACAAACGCGGTGCGGGTAGGAGAATAATGGGAGTGAAGGATTGGTGATAAAAGTGGACAAAACACTTTTGGTATGATCTCAGATGACTGCGCCAGCTTTATCTCTTTGTGAAGGCAGTTAAGTAAACGCAGGTGCACAGGTCTAAGGTTACCTTCACAGTGAATTTGTTATTTGGATTGCATCAGTGGGTTAGTGACCCTCAAAGGCCGAAAGGTTTCCCGGTTGTACATTTCTGCCGCACTCCACTGCGTTAAATTTGTGAATAAAATATGACTCCCGTTGCTTCCGCTCACAATTAGCTCGAAAGTTGCTTTATAGTGGAGTAACTTTTAGTTTTTCAAATTTATGATATGTTTCTTTGTGTTTTTGGATAGAGGAAGGTTAGGTAGTGACTTGGTGTGTGCGGTATTTATAGAATCTGATTCTGATGGGACTGTGGGTTTGACCTATGTATTGCTTCAGGCAGTGGCCACATTCCAGTAGGTATACAATGTTGCCCGAGTTGCAGTTGAGGTTTTCTTTAATGTCATGTTTGAAAGAGAAATGTGCGCTGTTAGCCTGTTTTGTTGTCTCCATGTGTTTACACAACTGGCATCGACTTTTGCCACAAGGTCGGCAACCTGTGGGATGTCGTTTAATTACTGTAGAACAAGATATATTTCATGCTTTCTCAAAACAACCGCACGGAGCCCCAAACCTCTCTAAAGCGAACGTGATGCCTTAGATTCTTTGAACAAACGAAACGATGTCGGTATCAACCCTGCGAACAAAACAGGGGGCATAGTAATTTTGTATATAAAAATACATACAGGAAGGAAACTGCCAACTTAACAATATCCAATTTTACAAATCCCTCCTTGTAGACCCCAACCGTAGAACATCAAAATACTATAACGACCACTCTGAACCAACTAACCCAGGAAGGAGAAATAATAACTCGAATAGACAAGGCGCTTACAGTATCCAATCCCTCTCGAGGCCGGTTCTACATGCTGTCTAAAGTGCATGAAAAAAAAAAACCACGTCGACCAATCTACCGGCATCGGCACGCTCACGAAACCCATCACTGCTTACATAGACTCCCTAATCAAACACATACCCCTCACTCAACCGTCCTACATACGCGATACCAGCCACCTTCTCGAAGAGTTAACGAAAGTAAAAGTTCCCGAAGGCACGCTACTTGTAACCCTAGATGTGGTTTCCCTCTACTCTAATATTCCACACGATGATGGCATCCAGGCTCTAGACACAGCTTACGAAGAACACAGCAGTGCAGATTCCCTTAGCCTGAGAGCCGGCATGACCCTCATCAAGTTAGTATTGAAACTAAGCTCATTCGAATTTAATAATAGCTATTACCTTCAAACGAGCGGTACGGCCATGGGAATTAAAATGGCACAAAATTACGCCAATATATTCATGCATCAGATGGAGCCAAATTTCCTTTCCTCAAATCCGTTGAAGCCTGCGTGTTACAAGCGATTCCTCGACCACATATTCATGATATGGACAGAAACAGAAAACAACCTAAACCAGTTTACTGCAGCATTCAACAACGCCCATCCAACTATATCTTTCAGACACACACACAT
Organism: Amblyomma maculatum; assembly: GCF_055883805.1. Lineage (NCBI taxonomy): Eukaryota > Metazoa > Arthropoda > Arachnida > Ixodida > Ixodidae > Amblyomma > Amblyomma maculatum. Next base: position 44,852,532 of record NC_139351.1, read on the forward strand.
ATACTCCGCCCACCAAATAAACTTTCTGCACCTCACGATCCAAGCAGAAGGGGGCACACTACTCACTAGCGTCTACAAAACACGCGCTGACAGACAACAATACCTTCATATTAAAAGTTGTCATCAACGACAGTGCAAAACATCCATTCCCTACTCCCAGGTCCTTTATAGCATTTGCTGCGGTTCCCTAAGAGCCTACACTATCCGGCTTATATATTTAACGACGCTGGTAATAAGGTTAACAAATTAAGTCGCGGAATATTGTCAGCAAACGTCAAGTTGAGCCTACGAATCCTCATCCCTTAAAGCTGATATTAACCTTTACGAATAACGTCCTTAACATGAATAAAATTTTAAAGAAGTACTTTATTATTACTGAGCAGAATCACGGACTCTCCAATATACTCCCACATTCTCCACGAGTAACATACAGACGGAAAAAAAATTTCAGTTACGTAGTCCACACTATAGTAAATAAACCGCCTCCCGCAGGTTGCCTACCTTGTAGCAAAAGTCGATGCGAGCTGTGCAAAACGATGCAGACAGCAAAACAGGTTGACAGCGCACATTTCAATTTCAAAAATGATATTAAATATAACCTTAACTGCGACATGGGCAACGTTGTATACCTACTGGAATGTGGCCACTGCCATATGCAATACAAGCTAAAACCCACACTCTCTTCAGAATCAGATTCAATAACCACCACGCACACACCAAGTCACTGCCTAACCTTCCTCTATCAAAACACGTTAATCAAACAGGTCACTAATCAAAGCGGCGGTGCCCTACCGTCCCAGCCCCCGTGAGCGCACGTTAAAGATCCCCAAGTGGTCGAAATTACTGCGTAGCCTTCCACTATGGCTCCTCTTTCTCTCTTTCCCCTATTACTCCAACCTTCCTTCCTTCCTTCCCTTAAGGTGTGCTTCAGGTGCCCACAGAAGCGATGGTGACAGACACTGCGCTTCTCACTTCCTGTGAACCAATTATTATTATTATTATTATTATTCCAGGTTCTGAGCTACTTCGAGACAACGGTGGAACCGCAGTCACGGTCTCTCCACTGTAACGGCATGAGCGGAAATGTGATCCGGGAACCAAAGAGCCGCTACTACGTGCCTATAAAGGACTTCCCAGGAGATAGATACTTCGTGTGCTGTTCCGGCTTGTCTGTCCTAATGACCTTTGAAGTCATGCGGGACCTTCTAAGGGCAGCCTATGTGATTCACACCCACCCAACGGTGAGAACTGTAGACATCTTATGGTATTGATGTTGATGTTGATGTGGCTGTAGGAAGAAGGAAAAGAAAATGCACGGGCCTGCTACTGGCTATGTAGCTGAGCCACCTCCGCTGCCTCGTGCAGATAGAAAAGAATATAAAGAAAGAAAAGGAAGAGGGAAAGAGACGCGCGCCGCAACAACAGCCGTCTTCCACCACCAGCGGTGGCGTGTGCAATGACGGCCTACAACAGAAAAAATTCGGTGCCAGCTAGCTCCTGCCCCTGCTAGCGGCGGTGACCCACCTGTACCAGCCCCATCAGGGGAGAGAGTTTTTCTCAGCCCCGTTCTCATAAATGCAACATTGACTACATTCATAAGCCCCACCGGGGTGGCGCGTTGGTAAGACTCCTGACTACTGCGCCGGAGTTCCCGGGTTCGAACCCGACTACGGCTGCTGCGTTTCGATGGAGGAGAACGAAGTGGCGTCCGTGTGCTGTGCGATGTCAGCGCACGTTAAAGATCCCCAGGTGGTCGAAATTACTCCGTAGCCCTCCACTATGGCTCCCCTTTCTATTTCCCCTTTCACTCCCACCTTCCTCCCTTCCCTTACGGCGGGGTTCATGTGTCCACAGAGCAAGTATGATAGATACGGCGCCTTTCCCTTCCTGTGAACCAACCAACCAACATTCACAACTATTTAACTTTGAACAGTATGCATTCTGCAGAGTGCGCACCGCGAGAAAGACGAGGATTTTCTAAAATTTAAATTCACAAAGCGCTCAATTTAAGCATATTTTCTATGGATGGATGGCATTGGTGATCTTGTCCGCTTCAATTCTGCGCCGAGGGCGTCAGCCGTCACTATATCAGCTGGGGCACATGCCCAACGGCTAAAAACGTGAAAGACGTGACTTGCAGAATGTTGCTCAATATGCAAATATTACACTCGTGGAGCCAGTTACCTGCACAACTAGAGACATGGGTATTCTACTGATTAAGTTTACGTAAGATGGCATCTAACTTACGGGCAAGGAAATAGGTGTCATTTCTTTACGAAGCTGTTTCACGACTCTAAGTTGAAGGCTTTGCTCGCTGGGTTCTTTTTTAATAATTTTATTGCTGCTTGCTGTAAACCTAACGGGATTTTACAGCGGAGCGTGCAAGAAAGGCAGATTTCGGATGTGACTGTTAAGGAATGGTAAGCAGTTACAAAACGTAAAAGGTGACTGTAGAAGAATCGGATGCAAAGACGACAATGTTCAGGATAAATTTGATGCAATAGAGACGATGTTTTACCACGCTTTAGCGCGTATTGGGCGGTAATGTAGCAAATTAGTTAAGTTCCAGAAATTTCTGGATTATAGGCTTGATTACTACCGAATTATGAATTGAGTTTCATTCGGTCACAGTTCGCGGAAAAAGTAGAAATAGGAAGTGTCATTGCAGCAATAAAATTCCTCAGGCGAGAGTGAGTGTTTATGAAAGGTAAGTGCGTACTTATCTAAAAAGCAATTGCCTATACAATATTATGCGAAGAAAGGAGAGAGAGGACAGGCGATAATTACCGCAGGCTTTATTAGCCGAAATCAGAATCAGGGGGCGATGAGCGGCTAGATGTGCCGTACAGAAGGTGCAGAAATAGTTGAGAGCAAGCCGCCTTTAACGTTTGCGTCATCGGAGCCAGAACGACTTCTCACTGTGCGATTTCCGTTTAGACCCTTGAGCTTCCGCCCGCCGCTTGCTCGATATTTAGGCCGCTCCACTGCTGTAAGGAAGGATGCGGGATCGAATCCGGGCCGCAAAGGCCGCTTTTGGATGGAGCCGAAAAACAAGATGGCCGTATACTCTGATTTCATCATCTTCGTAATTAAACTGACTATACCCACTGCAGGGCAAAGGCCTCTCCCATAATTTTCCAATTAACTCGGCTCTGTGTTAGCTGAATTCACTTGACCCCTGCGAACTTCTTAACCTCATCCGCCCCTCTAACGTTCTGCCGCCCCCTGTTACGCTTTCCTTTCCTTGGAATCCAGTTTGTTACCCTCAGCGACCATCGGTTATCCTCTCTTCGCACTACATGTCCTGCGCATGCCCATTTATTCTTCTTAATTTCCACCAAAATGTCAGTAAATAGAGTTATTTCTCTGACCCACTCTGCACGCTTCCTATCTCTTAATGTTACCCCTACCATATTTCGTTCCATAGCCCTCTCTGTTTTCCTCCACTTAAGTAGAGCCTTCTTGGTTAGCCTCCACGTTTCAGCCCCTTAGGTGAGTACAGGTAAGATGCAATTGTTGTATAATTCCCTCTTGAGCAATACCGGTAAGCTGCTAGTCATAATCTGCGAGTGCTTGCCAAATGAGCTCCATCCCAATCTTATTCTTCTTGTTATTTTCTTTTCATGGCCCGTATTGGCGGTTATCCTGTCCTAAGTAGACATATTCGCGAACTACTTCCAGTGCTTCGCTACTTAACGTAAACTGCTGTTCCTTCCCGAGGCTGTTGAACATTACCTCAGTCTTCTGTATATTGATTTTTAAGCCTACCTTTCTACTTTTCCTTTCTAGGTCATCAATCATTATTTGCAGTTCATCCCCTGAGTTACTTAGTAAGGCAATGCCATCAGCAAATCGCAGATTACTGAGGTATTCTCCACCTACCCTTGTCCCTAACTGCTCCCGTTCCAAGTCTCTGAACACTTCCTCTAAGCAAGTTGTCAATAGAAGTGGGGAGATCGTGCCTCCCTGCCTAACAGCTCTCTTTATGGAAATTTTTTACTTTCTTTATGCAGAACTATGGTTTCTGTGCAGCTACGATATATCTCTTCCAGCACTTTCACGTACGGTTCGTCTACCCCCTGATTTCGCAATGCCTGCACCACCGCCGAGGTTTCAACTGAATCAAATGCTTTGCGATTTCAGTACACGTTAAAAAACCTAAGGTGGCCGAAGTTTCCAGTTTCCACTACGGTGCCTCTCATAGCTTGAGTCGCTTTCTGATGTTAATTCCCATTAAAAAAAAAGCAACCTACTTTCGCTCTCATGCTGGAACTGGACTGGAGTTTTTGCGAATTGTGAGGCTCTGCTGCGCTGTGGCGGATGGGATACACGTTTTTCTACACCCTTGTTTTTCGTACGTTATCAGTGCACTGTGCGGATAAGAAAGATTGAAAGGATTTAGGGTGATAGGTAGAAAGGAAAGACTCGGGTACAGCCACCAACTCTTCGTCTAGTGTAAACTGTTCATGCCCCCTTTGCCTTTTTCCTATTACGTGTGGTGGCGCTGGGGAGAAAAAGAACCAGAACATTTGAGCGTTTGCATACAGATTTTTTCAGTTGACAACCGACTTCTCTAGGTTATGGAGTGGAGAGTGCTGTTCATGCTCCTTTCATCATTTTGTTGCAATTTGTGGGTGTGTCGATTATCGCAAGGAAGGGTAAATATCTACACTCCTCACGAAAATACCATGATGAGGAATTCGGATGCACTACGTACAGGTTAACGCATTCAGTCGTGTATCTTGTACTGTACGCGCTTTCGGACATTTATGACAATACCAAATTTACTATCGGGATGGATTTATCTTTTCAGCTAATATGAAATCATTGCATGGGGCCGTATATAAGGAAAATTTATGATCCCAAAGTATCTTAATGCGCATTTGCCTCTGGATGTGGTATCAAGGGACACAGCTGGATATATTGAGCGCCCTATTTCTGTTCGATGACTTTGCAGAGGTTGTGAGGATGGCAAGGAAGTGTCTGTATTCTCACTCGACAGTTACCATCTGGTCTCGCAGGACGACGCATTCGTTACCGGGGACTTGGCGTTGGCACAAGCTGTCGGCCATAAAAACTTTTGGCCGCGGGCCATGTTTAATCGGAAACTAAGCAGCTGCCTCTGCGAGGGCAAATACTTCGTCGTACACGATGATTCCAAATACGGACTGAGCATAGGTCGGCGAAGCTTATGGGGCCTGCTTCTCTGGAACCGTGGCCTAAAGAAGCACCAGCGCCTGGACCTGTCTCCGAGGCTTGCGACAGCGTCATACGCAATGATGTTTAATGCGACGAAGGCCGCGCTTCGCAAGGGACCAAGTACAAAGCAAGTCAGCAAAACCAACACAAAAACATCACGCAGTACAAAGCAAGTCAGCAAAGCCGCCAGAAAACATCACGCAGCCATATGCTTTCTTGGTTGGTTGGAAAATAAATGTTGAAGAGATCTGAAGGACGTGATTGCATGGTGCATAAATTGAGAGATGATGCAAGTAGTTCTGCCTGGATTCACCACCTGGTACTCAATCACGCGTATTTCAAAAAGGTTGCAAATCACTCCCGTTTTTTCTCGTACCTAATATATTGATTGCCTTTTGTCGCGCTTCCATCATGTTGTATTCGCTACGTGTCATTACTCAAGAATTGAAAGGACGAATTGCAAAGGGCGAATTTCCACAGCGAGCGCAGCAGATGGGTAGGCCTAAAATAACCCGCGGAAGACTAAAGTAATGTCGAACAGACTCCGCAAGGAACAACAGTTTACAAAACATAGCCAGGCACAAGAAGGGATATACGTCTACTAACGATTGGTAATAGCTGCTCATCCGGACCATGTAAGGGAAAGATAACATAAGAAATCCTTCTGGCGGAAGCGCGTTTGGTATTATCAGATTATGAAAGGCAAGTTACCAGTACTCCTCAAGAGGAAAGTACATATGAGTGGTATCTTACCCGCACTGACTTGCGTGACAAAAATGTGGAGGCCGACGGAAATGGTCCTGCTTAAATTAAAGGACAATGCCATAGGTATGGAAGGGGAATGGTAGATGCTACTTTAAGACTAGAAGAAACGAAGCATCCTTAAGACATGGACAGTGAAAAATAGGACAACACAGCTCTGACTTTAACTGGTCGTTTTATTACAGAGCGACATAATATTTAAATATTGGACAGGAAAATTTGGGGATGAGGTGCTTGGTTTGCACGCAACAGGAAGATAAAAAAGGTGTGAAAATGACACGAGATAACATTGCTGTACCGGGGAACAATTAAAAAGAAATGAAAGGACGAATAAAAGGATGACGGCAATAGGTTGTAAAAGATTAACAAATAACAATGAAATAACAATGCGAAAACAATTCTGTTGAGGGCTAAAAAGGCCATTAGAAAGACAATAAAAATTTAAAGGAATACAAGTGTCAAAAAGACCACTAAAATCAGAACGAAACAATTATTGCCAAAAGAGGTAGAGGATGAATTCAGGGATCCTAGACACAAAATTACACTGTGCCTGGCTCATATAGCCTATTCTCGTTTTGTTAGAGCTCTCCTGGCTAGTTCTATAAAAATTGGAATTAGGCTTTTGGAGCCAGGAAGACGGTAATTTATTGTTTAAGAATACCGAATTCATCCTTCAGCTTTTATTTGCATTTCGGTATTGATAGTTTCAGTTCTGCTTTTAATCGCCTTTTGGCTAATTTGTTGCTTTTAATTTTCATTCCTCTTTTAAAGCCATTTTTAGCTTTTTATCGCTTTTTGGATGTTGTCATCGCATATTGTCGTTTGTTGCGTATTTACTGCTTATGGGGTCATATTTTATTATTTATTTATTTATTCAGGTACCCTAAAGGCCCGCTGGGGGCATTACATAGGGGGGGGGGGGGGGACATAAGCCAGTATACAATTCATTGTTAAAAAAATTTTCAAACAAACAAACAACAAAAAGAACAAACAGAGCAATGGAGATGGTGAAGTAGCACTCATAAACAACACACCCAGAGATAAAATAGCATTATATCCTAGAAACTAAGTTTAATGCAATCGCGGGGAAAATTCATGCAAAAGAAGAAGACAGCGGTAGGAAAAGAGACGGTAGAGTGGTCCAAAACAATTACCGTGAGTGTAATGATTCAAGGTAGGTTTTCAATGCTGACTGAAATAGAGATGACTGTGTTATCGTGGCGATTCTGGGCGGCAGTTCATTCCATTCTTTTATTGATAAGATTAATGGTGAATGTTTGTACTTTTCCGTACGGGCAAAAATGGGTTTAACTTTATGGGCATGATCAACGCGATGTGACGTATGAGGGGCTGGAGAAATATGAGACCGGGTGAACGGAGTGCTATTATGATAAAGTGTATGAAAATACAATAAACGGATGATTTTTCTGCGCACTGATAGGGATGGCATGTTGAGTGTTTCCTTCAGAGATGAAACGCTTTGATATCGTGAATAGGATGACAAGATGAATCGAGCAGCTTTATTTTGGACGGATTCAAGAATGTTAGTTAGGGTGATTTGATAAGGGTGCCAAATTATTGATGCATATTCCAGAGAAGGACGTACAAGGAAATTATAAGCTTCAAGTCTGGTGTCCCTGTCGGCGAGATATAAGCGACGCTTGAGATAGCCAAGTTTCTTTTGTGCTTTAGACGTAATTTGCTCTATGTGGTCAGTCCATGCTAATGTAGAATTTAGGTAGACGCAGAGGTATTTAATCGAGGAGACCTAGTGTATTAAACCATTATTTATAGTATAGATATTAAGAGAAGACTTTGAACCTATGGAAAACTTTATATGTTTAGTCTTTTCTGCATTAATTTGCATCTGCCAGTTGCAGCACCATGCCGTTAGCTTGTCTAAGTCAGATTGCAAAGTAAATGTGTCGTTAGGGCTGCTTATATCTCTGTAGATTATACAATAATCGGCAAAAAGCCGAACTGTAGAAGTAATATTATCAGTTATATCATTAATGTATATTAAGAATAAAAGCGGGCCTATTACCGAACCTTGAGGGACAGCATATTTTGATTCGCTCTCCCTTTTATTTGTTCCCATGTCAGCATTTGTATCTCCTATCTTTTTCACCTTTGTTATCTTTCTTACGCGTGCAAATCTAGCAGCTGTTCCTCATTCTTTGCCCAAAAATTTTTTTATATATATATATATATATCATATATAATGCGTCGCGTCACAACAAAATAGCCAGTTATAGTCAGCACTGCGTCATGCAGTCATTCACTGTCCGGGTGTCACCACGTTAAGAGAAACGAAGAACGCCGAATCCGTCAGTGAACGAATGACAATCTAGTTGAAATTAGGATTAAACAATGATAAGGGGAAGAACAGGTAAAGTGTAGGCGATAACCATTGGTCGGTAAGGGTAACCAACAGGGTTCTGAGGCAAGAAAAGCGTAGCAGGCATCGGCAGAAAGCTAGGTCGGCGGATAATATGAGAATGTTTGCGGGGACCAAATGAATGCTTCTGACACGGGAACGGATCAACTGTAAAAGTATGGGTCCTGCAATGGGTGTAATCAGGCTGGTCAAGAAGCTGACTGGAATAACTATATTTTTTTCCGTCGCCGTGAGTTGATTGAGTTAGTGAGGATAAAATGACAGCTCCTTTTACAGCAATTGAGCAGTGGCAGGCGACGACACATTTAACGCGATCATCAAAAAAGTACGTCTAGAATAATAATATTTTGACATTGTATAAAATCCACATTATTACCCTCTTGTTAGCTTCAACTAATAATCGTGTTTTGTCCTCTCTAGCCTTATTTTAAACTTTGTAAAAGTGTTTCTTTCCGATTAGTGTCTTGTGTTCAATACTTTCGGGTAACCATTATGTAACATTTTGTTTTATTTGTTGTATTTGCTCTTACATTTTGTTATTTCATTTGTATGCCCCACTCACACAGTACTCCTAACAAGGAGCCAGTGAGTTATTTGAAAAAATAAGTGAGAGTGAACAGAGGTTCATGCGGGCTGCCCTGGGTTTGGCTTAATACGGGATCTCTTCGAGCTCTGGCGACGCCATCAGAAGAGTGAAATATAAGCATCAAGACGTAAAATCCAATGCTATGAGCACGCTTTTGCAGTTCCATTGGTTCATCTATAGTCACTATTTGCGCATCATTACTTGAACGTGTCTCATGGGCTTTGTGAGGGATGATGTGCGTGGCTACGCCTTTAGTGCATTCTTTCACGTGTGTATCGCTCCACAGTTGCATCTTACCGGTACTCACCTATGGAGCTGAAACGTGGAGCATAACCAGAGGCTTCTTCTTAAGTTGAGGACAACGCACAGGGCTATGGAAAGAAAAATGGTAGGGATAACGTTAAGAGATAGAAAAAGTGCAGAGTGGGTCAAGAAATAAATGAAGTTACCGACATTCTAAAGCAAATGAAGAAGACATGGACATGGGCAGGACATGTAATGCGACGAGAGGATAACCGATAGTCGCTTAGGGTAACAAACTGGATTCCAACGGAAGGAAAGCGTAGCAGGGTATGGCAGAAAGTTAAGTGGGCGGATGAGGTCAAGTTCACAGGGGTCAAGTGGATGCAGTTCGCACAGGACCGGGTTAATTGGAGTAATATTAGAACGCCTTCACCCTGCAGTGGGTATAGTGAGGCTGAGGATGGCGATGGCGATGATAATGATCGTTCCACAGAGTGCGTGACTTGGCGAAGTGAATTTTAGAAATGTATTTAACGCATGTTTAGTACGCTGTTTATTATAGCTTGTATTTATTTTATACTGTTCAAGGTATGCCCTGTATGCGGTTCAGAATAATCTAACTTATTTCAGCTTGGTTTGTGCCGCAAGAGAACGCTGAGACTGCGTGACCAGATAGCAGCCTTTCATTTTACGTAAAAATTGTACAGGAGGCGGTGCCTCTCCTTGCTACGTGGCCTGAAGACTGCGCGCGTATTTTAATGAAGCGATTGCTTTGAAGTGTCGCTTTCCACTCTCAAGTGTGTACCACTCTGCGTACCGTCTATTTCGGTGGCGGAGCAGGGGTGAATGCACATCTGCTTTACAGGTTCAGAGGAAAGGTAGGAAACTAGGCTGTTTTAAACCCACCTTTGTTTATTATGTGTCTAAAGTCATCTTCGGTGTTGAAAAGCTCCTCGTGTTTAGGATGATCGATTCGAAACCCTAATAGGCGGTAGGTTGTATATGGTTTATAAAAAGCTTCGTCATTGTAATAATTTTTGTTAATTTGGTTCTACATCTACGCTTCTTTCAAATAATTAGTGCTTCAATTTGCATGGCTGCTCCACTCTCAATTATCTTCCTATGTCACATATGAAAACCCGGATATTTCATTGGCCTTTTTATTGTTTATATCTAAAAAAAGGTCTGTAGTAATATTCATGTACTGTCCACACGTCTGAGAAATTCCGCTGTGTTACAGTTAGAAAGGAAACTGCTTAGTACAAGCATACTCGGCCAGGAGTCTGCAAACTGAGCGCACCACCGCTTCTGCGCAATGTCGTCAATGAGCGGTTTATAAACGTCACTTGTACTGTGGAGATCAGTGGGTTGGTGGTTCCTAATGCACCGGTTTGTGCTAACAGTTTCCGTAATATAACGGTCGTACACAGGCATAGAAAACAGAGGACTCGTTCTTCCACTCCGAATGATGCCTGCCACATAGGTTTCGGAGATCTAAGTCGTCGTCTAGTTCGTCGCACATCCAGCGTAATAGATTTGTCGGCAGTCTAAAATGACGCTGAAACACTACGATCGTCACGCTGACATTTTTCGCAGGTCGAAGTGATGTCTCACGGTGCTACTGCGCCCACTATGTCCGTTGCGAGTTTAACTCACAGCCTATAAAAATTCACGGGTTTCGCCTGAGGTTTCCTGTCAGCCAAAGCCAACACTCATGCCCTGGGCATGGCGGGAACATTTTAATTGCGTAAATGTATGTGATACAGTCGGGATACGTGCAACGTGCTTGCCGGCTTCGGCAAAACCTCAAACTGGGCATTTACAACACTCTTTCCGAACTTATCACATAAGACAGCCCAAATTCATCCCCTCTCAAGGACAAATCACGGCCGTCTCATCCTTGACCGGTTAAACGTCAACACAATAGGCGAACCCCATCCCACAGCCGCCTCCCGACATGTGTACACAGCCGCCTCGGTGTCAAACCGCTACCAAAAAACAGGCTTCCTAGCCGGCACGACGCGCGCCGTCAGCACTAAGCCAGAGCACTCGATGACACCTACCATATCGACGAAACCGCAGCATACGTGGACGTGGCAAGGCAAGATGCAACAACCTATGTGACCTGTGTTACCACGCCGAAGTCTACCCTTATCTCCGCTGCTACGGTGCGCGCCTCTTCCCCCACCGCAGCGGAAGAAACATCGATAGCGCTGGCCTTCGCTGGCCGGCGTACGCGTACAGTCCTCAGTGACTCAAAAAGAGCAATTCTAAATTTCTCGGCAGGGTACATCTGCCGTGCTGCTGCACGCATATTGCGCGGCTGCACTGCCGACCACAAAATTAACCTAGATACCCGTCCACGCGGGCAACCTTAGAAACGATGGGGCCGACCAACTTGCCCGAGGATTAACAACCCGGACGGTCGGTCTCATGAAGCCCAGACGCACTCGCTGAAGCCCCCCCCCCCCCCCCCCCCCCCTTGACTTCCACCTAAAGTACCAATTTTCCCACAGTAACGCGACGCCTTTTTCCTCCACCCCACCCCGATCTAGGCCGAGCACAAGCCACCCTCCTCCGCAGATTACAGACAAACTCAATTCTTAGTCACTCCAGGCTATCATTAATTACTAACGGCAAATACGACCCCGCATGTCCAAATTGCAACAACGGAGAACCGGTCACTCAGGCGCACATCCTCTGGGGATGCGAAAATAACCCGCCCGCAAAGGCCCTCCTGCCAACTCCCTCTGCGGAAAGCTGGCCCCACCTACTTACCAAGCCAGGCAAGAACACACAACTTGCAGTGGCCCACGATGTCGCCCCCACCTGGGGACCACACAGGGCCCATCTGTTCTAATTCACGACATCTGGGGCAAATAAAGTTGTTTCTCTCTCTCTCTCTCTCTCTCTCAAATTTGGTTGAGGTAAAAAAAAAGGCGTTGATCTACCACAATTCTGCGCGGGCATCCTAATCGAGCTGTAAAATATAAGTAGAAAGGTGGTAGTCAAAAATTAAGAGCACTGCAGATTCTGCGTTGGAGTAATGTGAAAGCACGGATACTGCTTTTGGTTGCTGCTGGTTGCTTCTAGTTGCTTAATTCACTTCTCGTTTGCCCATTTTAGTCTTTGGTACTTTCAAATTGCGCGCCAATTCCTTCATATCCCCTTTTTTAGGCTCTACTTCCGGCTGCGTGACGTCAGATCCTTGAGGTCATATCCACTACGGCACCCCTTTCTCTCTTTCCGCTTTCACTCCCACCTTCCTCCCTTCCTTTATGCGCGATTCAGGTGTCCGCAGAACAAGTGTGGCAGATACTGCGGCTTTCCTTTCTTACGACCCAGTTATTCTAATTATTTACCTAATTAACTAATTGGCCTGTTTAGTTTTTCAGCAACAACATTACGTAACTCTCTATCCATTGACGCCACTGATTAAGCTCTACCACTTCTCAATTACAACTGCTGCGGAAACAATTTTGCAGACACGTTCTGCGGACACGTTCTGCGGACAAGGCCTGCGGACACGATTTGCAGACACGGTCTGCGGACACGGTCCGTGGACAAAAATCTGTGAACATAGCGAAGTAATGCTTTCGCATTAAAAAGAGAGAAATAAGTAGCCTAGTGGAAGGCTTCGACGACCTCAAAGCCTCTTTCAGGTGGTGTGGCTGCTCCTGGCCCTACGGGTCTGGGACTGGTAGGTCACTACGCTACTGAAAAACCAAAAGTTCTACGGGGCAATAACCTCATAAAGTCTCATTTAATCGCATAGAGTCTCATAAGGTGCACATCATTATCATAAAATATCGTACATAATTTATGATAATGTACAAGAAACTATGAGAACTTATGCAATTATGTGCGACTTGTACGTGATTTCGTATGTGAATTGAGTGAGATTGTGTGAGAAAATGTGAGGTTATTGCCCCTTACAAATTTTTCAGTAGTGATATTTTTATCTGTCGTGGACCGTCATTGCACCCACTACCGTTTCGTTTTCGGATGACGACTGATGATGATGATGATGACCTGAAACAAAATTGCATATACCCCGGGCAGGGGATTGGCCAGGATACATTGTACATTGTAAATATATACCTATATGGTTCATATGGGTGTTTAACTAGAACCTGAAAAAATAAAAAAGGAAAAGAAAAAATAATGCAGTCCTACCTAGGATAGGAATCTGCCTGTTGAAAACGACGCGCGTCTTTCTCTCCCTATTCTTCTTCTCTATTTCCTCCCATGTCCGCACGAGGCAGCGGGAGTGGCTCCACTACAGAGCCAGTAGCAGGCTCGTGCATTTTCGTGTTCTTCTTCCTTCAGTCGCAGCAACAAAAAGCTTCCTTCATGAAGTCAAGAACTGGTAGTGGAGTATTTCAGCATGGAATATGTGTGAAAAATTAAAAGGAGACAGTATCATACATTCATGTCTTGCTCGAATCTTTGCTCCAGCCTATCGAAAGTCGAAACAGCTGATGAGCTGCACTCAAATTTCGCATTAGAAAGTAACTTAATCGTCGGCAACGTTTTCTCCAGTTAAAGCGTTTCGAGATATACCTTCTCTCCATATCAACCGGGAAAGCGACCAGTGTTTACTAATAATGTTATATGGAGATTTGTGAGTGGACTACACAAGTTTAAGATATAAATTTCCAAAGTAATTTCTCACGCAACCTCTGTCCAAACCTTCCAAAAACTTTAGGCAACCGAGACCGGTGCTGCTCTGCTGCACGCGCTTCTCCTAGCGCACCGCTCGTTCAGTGACACGAAGAAGAAGAAGTCTACCTTGATGAGAAGTCAAGCTTTTTTATGCAACGGCAGTTTACGCATCATTACTGATGACTCTGGTCATTGCTACCATGACTACAGAAAAGGAAGGCGTGGCGAAGTTGATGCGCCTGCGCTCTTTGAAGGCGACAGCACTGGGAGTTCTGGCGTGCGGAGCGTTCTTCTACGTGTTCATGGTATGTTCGCCAGCGATGTTTCCAAGCTCCTTTTCGGCCGAGATGTTCAGACGCTTCGGAATGGGTTGGATGTACAATGCCGGGGGTGTCATCCAAGACGACAATTGGACCGAGCCGCTTTTGGCGCATCGAGGAGGCTGGGCCGTGGCGCAGCGCTGTCGCCGACCGCTAGATCTGCTTGTTTTCGTGCACGCCTGCGCGTACGAGTGGGGACGCAGGGCAGCGCTCCGGGACACGCTGTTCGAAGAGGCGACAGCGCGTAATTTAAGCATGGCGGGAGTGTTCTTCGTAGGACGACGTACCAATAAAACGGATCTGGACGCATGGCTCGATCTGGAGGCGGACATGACAGGAGACCTGGTGGTGTTCCCGATTGAAGACGGGAAATTCAACATAACGCCCAAGTTCCTGGGAGGCATGCGTTGGGTAGCCGACCACTGTCCCACCGTCAAGTGGATCCTTAAGATGGACGACGACGTTATGGTTGATCCATTTAAGGTGCGTATTAGAGGAACTTCATATATACGCTTCCGAATAGTGTGCGTCGATTAGAAATTTTGATAGCCTAGCAAGATTCAGTATCTGCTTCGTGCTACGATATTTGATTTTTCGGAAAGGGGAGCACCTTCTGTTTCTGAGCGGACCAGTGAAACAAATATTTTTGAGTATCGGAAAGCATAGTCAAGTTTTGAATCTTTTTGTGTGCCACTTAAATGCCGGTAAGCGAAGTGGCCACAGGTGAAATTATAGAACCAAATAAAAGCGGCGAAATAGTGATGTATCAGAGGCAACTTGGACCTAGTGGTTTTTTCAACTTGTGGTGACTGCTGAGCGCAAACGTGTCTTGAGTTCTGCCTTCATTGAAACGACACAACCACGCGAATATTGAAACATTTTGGCTGAAGCTTAGGTACAGCTATACTGCCTAAGATTTGAAATAGCTAGTGTGCGTTTGTGACAACTTTAGCACTAATGACACGATGCTAGATTATGGCAGCAGCACCCTGTCGATGGAGCGAAATTACCCGGGATTATAACTCCGTCTAAACCCATTATAACGCCCAAAATAATTCGTACGTTCCGTTTTACGTAGATTCGCTTGGTGTTTTGGCATTGACAGACTGGCAACGAGTTTGACAGTGTTTTTTTTTTATTTAGTTTTTGAGTTTCCCGGTAAAGGAGCAGTATTTGTCAGTGGATATTTAATCCACTTTATCTTCACCTCCCGAAGCTACAAAACGAGAACGCGTCTGTTTTCTTTGAGGGATGTCACGAAAATGCATACGCTCATTAGTGTTCTTTCAGATCCCATCTACGCCCCTAATATATTGCCCTGAAGAGCGTCGTGCATTGCTTCATGTCTCGTGTTTGGGTTCCGTGCACCGAGCTCCGACAAAAGAAGCAGAGAGCTCCGCGGTCGCGTTTTGTGCGTGCCCGTCCGAGCTGCCGACGCAGCGGCAGACGAATGCTGCCGCTTCACCACTTGTGCTGACGAAAGAGCCAGTAGAATGACCAAGGACAGACTCCTGTGAGAGAAACGGTGATGGAAGAGGGAGATTTTGCCCTTTGAGCGACACCTGCTCCTTCCGCAGACGTTCCCAGCGAGGTCAGGGCCATGCTGACCGGCGCGGATGCCTTGATATTGGTCGGGCTTCTGCAGCGGTACTGTGAGAGTGATGAAGATGAAATGATTGCTGGAAATGGAGGATTAGGATTCGGCGCAGCTCGAATTCCGATAGCGCCAAAAAGCCTTTGCGATCGACCCACCCCTCTTCCCCATCCATGAGGCCCAAAAAGGACGGAAACAGTGACATAATGACAACTTACGCGAACGCATCGCTGAAGTTACGCTACACTGAGGAGCTGATGAGCTGCAAGTGGCACTGTCTCAGAGCCACGTTGCAGGGAAGACTCGGTACAGCCAAAACGTGGTCATCCATCTACTGTCACCATGATCCATCCAACTCCAGAAACAAAACCTCTAAAGTGGTACTCAAGCTCCTACACATGAAAGTAAAAGACCGCATCACCGCTACCTGCACTGGGGGCCTGCTACGTACTGACGGGTTCTGGACCGTAGTATAAGAGCATTTCCTATAAGAACGAATGCTTCCCCTCTAGACAACATCACGGAACCGGAAGTTAGAGCGGTGCTAGTGAGCCTGAGGCAGAGTACAGCAAATGGAGCAGACAGCATTTTGTACATGGTGCTCCAGAACCTTGACTATTGCTGAACTACTGCCCGGCAGATTGTTACAACAAAGTGTGGAGGACAGTATAACTGCTTTGAGAATGGCGCTAGGCTATCATAAGCCTAATTTTTAAACAGGCAAGCCACTCTCCCTCCAGAATCTTTGGCCGATATCACTGTCTTTGTGAATCGGAAAGCCCGTGGCACTTGTGCCTAACAGGCTCCACTGACATTTTGAAACGAATATCTTCCCTGAATCTAGTTCTGGCCGCATCTCTCGACAGCAGTCTTGCATCTTCAACTCAGAAAAGAAGTGGTCGATCATCCCAGCAGGATCCGGGCGGTTGCTGTCTTGGCATTACATCTGAAGGGGGTTTTGACAATATGTCATAAGATGCCATCTGGGTCGGGCTAGCGAGGTCACATTCTGGCCAGCGCTCTTGTGATTATGTGGGGTCTTCCTCTCTTGTTGAACTGCCAGCCTGGGAGCCAGAGATTTGCGCTTTTGGCTAACGCCTCTTACAAGACCAGCCACTCCATAGAGTTCGGTGCTCTAGCTCACTTTGATCAAAGTGGCGATGGCTGGACTCCCCTGCCTCTTTCTAGCAATCCAGGTGTATACCATATCCTCTACGCCAATGACATCATGATATGGATGAAGAAAGACGAGGAAGGCAACAACGAAAACAGTGTTCAGGAAGCCAAAGAGGTCACTCAACGTTACGTGATTGAGAGTGGTCTTAAATACGAGCCTCAGAAGTCCGAATTGCTTGTTATGTGCACGCGGGCGAAGCTCCAAAGAGTCGACCGGAATTACAGTTACATTTCGGAGGAACTCCTAACCTTAGAGTGAACAGGCTGAAGGTGCTTTTCTTGTACCTATAGTCTAACGGCCGAGCGACGTACGCTATAAGCTTCTCCAAACGCAATTTGCGCCGACAGCCTACATGATGTACCGCACTTTCAACAGACAATGGGTTTAAGAAGGGTGACACCATTCGAATCGCGAAAGGGCCGTTAATGAGCCATATGACGCTTAATGCAGCATATAAACGACTAATTTGAAGCGAAATGAACCACCTGAATACCCATTTAGGAACTGCGGTAAAGAGAGCCCTCGGGCTGCCTCCCTACACCCTGACACACCAACTGCCCAGCTCTGTCGCACAACACGGCTGAAGAGCTGAAGAAATCCCAAAGGATAGGCCAGCTGACTAGCCTTCGAGAAACTAGAGTGGGCCCGGCTGTTCTGTGTCACCTCCTATAGGCTACCGAAAGCATACTTCTACTTTACAATTGTGGTACGACGCCATGTGACCCAAACAGGCGCCTAAGGTCGTAGTCTGGCAACTTTCAAAAAGATGCTTCTCGCGTTACATGCTGGTCGTAAGACAGTAAGAGCCAAGGTCCTCCTGTGCCAGAGCGCCCCTCAGAAAAATGACGTGTATGTTGACGTGGACGCCACGGGGTTAGCCGTTAGAGACGCCAATGGCTAGATTAGGATTGCAGGTTCTATTCAGGATATGAGCGATGTTTTACGTCTGAGGAGATCCAGATTGCAGTAGCACTCATCTCTTATAACATGGACACCCATGATGAGTGCCATATCAGTCCAACATACACAAAATATAGATATTCAGGAGCTGTGTATCTTACCTTCGCGAAGAACGCGTTATATTGCGCGGCTTTTGAGCGGGCTGTAACCAATATATATTGTCATATTCCGCAACGTCAACGTCGTTTGGACCAATGGTCGGCCAAGCCTTCTTTCAGGCAATGAGAGTGTGCACGCGCTAGCCCGAGCAGCAAGCTTCCACGTGCTATCTAGGAGGCGGATGAGGGGAAGGCGGAAGAAGAAACTGACGCACAAGGTGCATGCGTGGCTTTGTACTCTTACATAGACATTACGCATTATTACCGTACACAATGAAGAACACTGCCACGACCTCACTTAACAAACACCAAGGTGGAAGCTCTGACATGGCGTCTAATTCAAACACGTATCGTAACCTTGTTCGTGCCCACCGTCTACCTAGCGAAATTGTCCAGCTTTCAAGAGCACAGCACACTAATTTTCACTAATTTCACTAATTTTCACACACAGCTTTTCAGTTTGGGCGTGCACAGCACCACCTGCCGGTGCATCATCCATACCTTTTCGCACTCTCTCTTTTATTGAAGAGGCATTGGCGAGCACGGAGACGACGAATAAAAGCCGACTGATCAATTGGGCTGAGAAAGTTGTGGTCAAAGAGGCTATGGGCTAAGCGTTCGCATTTCTTCCTGACACCGGTCTGACAGCACAGACCCGCAACACCAGAAACAGCTCCACTGGCGAGCCTACAGGATCGTAGCGGCAGATGGGGTACTGGACTGCTGGCTCCACTCAGCAAGATAGGGATAATATGCGTTAAAGGTTTTTTTCTCGTCCTCGAGCGGAAGAGCTTACGCTCTAATATACTTACTATTATATACATAGTTTGTCTTCAAAAGAATATCTAATTTCGACCACCTGGAAATCTTTAATGTGCACTGACGTCGTACAGCAAACGAAGTGGTGTCCATGTGCTGTTCGATATCAGTGCACGTTAAAGATCAACAGGTGGTCGAAATTACTCCGGATTAATCCACTGCAGCACCCCTTTCTTTCCGCTTTCACTCCCACCTTCCTTCCCGTACGGCGCGGGTAAGTCGTCCACAGTAGTAGTGTGAAAAATACGGCGCCTTTCCTTTTCTGTGATCCAATTATGATTAGTTTATTATTATTGACCAGAAATACCCAGAATTATTGTTTTTCTAAGAACATTCCACTACCCGATAGCATTATTGCAGGGGCGGAGATGAGAAATAACATTGCTAGAAAGGCCAGAAGTACAATAAAAATACATAAAAATGAAGAAAATAACGGGACACAAGTGATAATGCAGAATGAAAAATATGCATTGAAAAGGGAGCAACTGTGCGACGAATAAGTGATGTAAACACTCAACAACAAAGTGACGAAGAAAACAGGTGCAAGAGAACTGCTTTAAGAACTGCGTGCCAGACGACTGTCCGGTCTTTCGCAAGACCGTGGTTATAATGCTTGATTTTCTGTTTTAAAGGTTTGAAAATTGCAAGTTTGACAAAAAGTTTAAAATAGAAGAAAAAGAAGAGGACAATGGGGATCTGTTTAATGCGAGGAAAGAGGAAAAACCGGGAAAGAGAGGGCATGCAGAGTAGCAAAAAAGAAGGAGAAAGAAGAAAGGGAAGAATAGATAACAAACGCGGTGCGGGTAGGAGAATAATGTTAGTGAATAATTGGTGATAAAAGTGGACAACACACTTTTGGTATGATCTCAGAGGAGTGCGCCAGCTGTATCTCTTCGTGAAGGCAGTTAAGTAAATGCAGGTGCGCAGGTCTAAGGTTACCTTCACAGTGAATTTCTTATTTGGATTGCATCAATGGGTTAGTGACCCTCAAAGGCCGAAAGGTTTCCCGGTTGTACATTTCTGCCGCACTCAACTGCGGTAAATTTGTGAATAAAATACGACTCCCGTTGCTTCCGCTCACAATTAGTTCTGAAGTTGCTTTATAGTGGAGTACCTTTTAGTTTTTCCAATTTATGATCTGTTTCTTTAGTGTGTTTGGATAGAGGAAGGTTAGCTAGTTACTTGATGTGTGTGCGGTGGTTATTGAATCCGATTCTGATGGGACTATGGGTTTGACTTATGTATTGCTTCAGGCAGTGGCCACATTCCGGTAGGTATACAATGTTGCCCGAGCTGCAGTTGAGGTTTTCTTTAATGTCATGTTTGAAAGAGAAAGGTGCGTTGTTAGCCTTTTTTGTTGTCTGAATGTGTTTGCACAACTGGCATCGACTTTTGCCACAAGGTAGGCAACCTGTGGGAGGTGGTTTATTTACTGTAGAACAAGATATATTTCACGCTTTCTCAAAACAACCGCACGGAGCCCCAAACCTCTCAAAAGGGAACGTGATGCCTTAGATCCTCTGAACGAACGAAACGATGTCAGTATCAACCCTGCGAAGAAAAGAGGGGGCATAGTAATTTTGTACATAAAAATACATACAGGAAGGAAACTGCCAACTTAACAATATCCAATTTTACAAATCCCTCCTTGTAGACCCCAACCGCCGAACATCAAAATACTATAACGACCACTCTGAACCAACTAACCCAGGAAGGAGAAATAATAACTCGAATAGACAAGGCACTTACAGTATCCAACCCCACTCGAGGCCGGTTCTGCATGCTATCAAAAGTGCATGAAAAAAAAAAAAAACCACGTCGACCAATCTTCTGGCATCGGCACGCTCACGAAACCCATCTCTGCTTACATAGACTCCCTAATCAAACACATACCCCTCACTCAACCGTCCTACATACGCGATACCAGCCACTTTCTCGAAGAGTTAACGAAATTAGTTCCCGAAGGCACGCTACTTGTGTAACCCTAGATGTGGCTTCCCTCTACACTAATATTCCACACGATGATGGCATCCAGGCCCTAGACATAGCTTACGAAGAACACAGCAGTACAGATTCCCTTAGTCTGGGAGCCGGCATGATACCTCATCAAGATGGTATTGAAACTAAGCTCATTCGAATTTAATAATAGCTATTACCTTCAAACGAGCGGCATGGCCATGGGAATTAAAATGCACCCCCCCCTCCCAAATTGCGCCAATATATTTATGCATCAGATCGAGCCAAATTTCCTTTCCTCAAATCCGTTGAAGCCTGCGTGTTACAAGCGATTCCTCGACCACATATTCATGATATGGACAGAAACAGAAAACAACCTAAACCAGTTTACTGCAGCATTCAACAACGCCCATCCAACTATATCTTTCAGACACACACACATATACTCCGCCCACCAAATAAACTTTCTGCACCTCACGATCCAAGCAGAAGGGGCCACACTATACTCACTAGCGTCTACAAAACACACGCTGACAGACAACAATACCTTCATATTAAAAGCTGTCATCAACGACAGTGAAAAACATCCATTACCTACTCCCAGGTCCTTAAGAGCATTTGCTCACGCCCTGTGGACTCTGAGGAAAACGCCAACCACCTGCGGACGATCCCTAAGAGCCAACACTATCCGTCTTCTATATTTAACGACGCTGGTAATAAGGTTACCAAATTAAGTCGCGAGAATATTGTCAGCAAACGTCAAGTTGCGCCTACGAATCCTCATCCCTTAAAGCTGATGTTAAGCTTTACGAATAATGCCCTTAACATCAATAAAATTTTAAAGAAGTACTTGATTATTACTGAGCAGAGTCACGGACTCTCCAATATTCTCCCACATTCTCCACGAGTAACATACAGACGGCCAAAGAATTTCAAGTCCACACTATAGTAAATAAACCGCCTCCCGCTGGTTGTAGCAAAACCTTGTAGCAAATGTCGATGCGAGCTGTGCAAAAACATGCAGACAGCAAAACAGGTAGACAGAGCACATTTAAATTTCAAAAATGACATTAAATATAACCTTAACTGCGACTTGGGCAACGTTGTATACCTACTGGAATGTGGCCACTGCCATATGCTATACAAGGTAAAACCCACACTCCCTTCAGAATCAGATTCAATAACCACCACGCTCACACCAAGTCACTGCCTAACCTTCCTCTATCCAAACACGCTAATCAAACAGGTAAAATAATCAAAGCGGCGGTGCCCTACCGTCCCAGCCTCCGTGAGTGCACGTTAAAGATCCCCAGGTGGTCGAAATTACTCCGTAGCCTTCCACTATGGCTCCTCTTTCTCTCTTTCCCCTTTTACTGCCACCTTCCTTCCTCCCTTCCCTTAAGGTGTGCTTCAGGTGCCCACAGAAGCAATGGTGACAGACACTGCGCTTTTCCCTTCCTGTGAACCAATTATTATTATTATTATTCCAGGTTCTGAGCTACTTCGAGACTACGGTGGAACCGCAGTCACGATCTCTCCACTGTAATGGCATGGGTGGAAATGTGATCCGGGAACCAAGGAGCCGCTACTACGTCCCCATAAAAGACTTCCCAGGAGACAGATACTTCGTGTACTGTTCCGGCTTGTCTGTCCTAATGACCTTTGAAGTCATGCGGGACCTTCTAAGGGCAGCCTACGTGATTCACACCCACCCAACGGTGAGAACTGCAGACGCCTTATGGTATTCTTCTCAGCCCCGTTGTCATAAATGCAACATTGGCTGCATTCATAACCCTTTAACGTTGAACAGCATGCATTCTGCAGAGTGCGCACCGCGAGGAAGACGAGCATTTTTTAAAATGTAATTTCACAAAGCGCTCAATTTCAGTATCATATATTCTAAAACTACCATGCCATTTCTTGAGCAGCAACAACATTAAAACAATGTTTGTTCATCTAAAAGAATTTTGTTAACCTGTAGTAGAACCGTAGTTTTAAATGATATCCTAGAATAAGTGAAATTCTGTTATGTGGTTCACACCAATGTAGTTCGTTTTTTGATGAGGGAATTTAGCGCCATCAAAGAGAATTGTTTTCATCTGAAAGACATCGAAAAACTAATTGCATACAGCGCCCACACCGGCCTTTACGGTGCAATTAATTATTCACGGCAATTTTAATGAGCCGGCGTTTCCAAGCTTAGTGAGAGGCTCTATACGAAGAAAGATTCAAGTGCTTTTGTTTATGAATGGATGATATTGTTGATCTTGCCCGCTTCAACTCTGCGCGGAGGCCGTTAGCGGTCACTATATCAGCTGGGGCACATTCCCAATGGCTCAAAGTGTGAAATACATGACTTGCAGAATGCATAATCAATATGCAAATATTACACTCGTGGAGCCAGTTAGCTGCACAACTAGCGACATGGGTATTCTACTGATGAAGAAGTTTACGTAAGATGGCTTCTAACTTACGGGCAAGGAAATGGGTGCCATTTTTTTACGAAGCTGTTTCACGACTCTCGGTTGAGGCCTTTGCTCGCTGGGTTCTTTTTTAATAATTTTATTGCTGCTTGCTGTAAACCTAACGGGATTTTACAGTGGAGCGTGCAAGAAAGGCAGATTCCGGATGTGGCTGTTAAGGAATGGTAAGCAGTTACAAAATGTAAAGGGTGACTCTAGATGAATCGGATGCAAGGACAACAACATTCAGGATAAGATTGATGCAATAGAAACGATGTATCACCACGCTTTAAAGCATATTGGGTGGTAATGTAGCAAATTAGTTAAGTTCCAGAAATTTCTGGATTGTCGGCTTGATTACAACGGAATTTTGAATTGAATTTCATTCGGTCAAAGTTCGCGGAAAAAGTAGAAATAGGAAGTGTCATTGCAGGAATAAAATTACTCGGGCGAGAGTGAGTGTTTATGAAAGGTAAGTGCGTACTTGTCTAAAAAGCAATTGCTTCCATATTATTATTCGAAGAAAGGAGAGAGAGAGAGTGAAAGAGAGAGAGAGAGACAGAGAGAGAGGGGACGGGCGATAATTACCGCAGGCTTCATTGGCCGAATACAGAATCAGGGGGACGGTGCGCGACTAGATTTCCCGTTCGGGAGGTGCGGAAATAGTTGAGAGCATGCCACCTTTAACGTTTGCGTCATCGTAACTGTGCGATTTCCGTTTAGACCCCTGAGCTTCCGCCCCGCCCCTTGCGTGTTATTAGGCCTCTCGACTGCTATACGGAACGATACGGGATCGAATCCGGGCCGCAAAGACCGCCTTTAGATGGAGCCGAAAAGCAAGGCGAGCGTATGCTCTGCGATTTCAATGCACGCTAAAACGCCTAAGGTGGCCGAAGTTTCCAGTTTCCACTACGGCGCCTCTCATAGCTTGAGTCACTTTCTGACGTTAATTCCCATTAAAAAAAACAACAAAAAAAAACAACCTACTTTCGCTCTCATGCTGGAACTGGACTGGAGTTTTTTCGAATTGTGAGGTTCTGCTGCGCTGTGGCGGATGGGATACAAGCTTTTCTACACCCTTGTTTTTCGTACGTTATCACCGCACTGTGCGGATAACAAAGAGTGAAAGGATGTATGGTGATAGGTAGAGAGGAAAGGCTCGGGGTACAGCCACCAACTCTGTCTATTGTAAAATGTTCTTGTCCCCTTTGCCTTATTCGCATAACGTGTCGTGGCGCGGAGGGAAAATCGAACCAGAGCATTTGAGCATTTGCATACAGATTATTTCCAGTAGACAACCAATTTTTCTAGGTTATGGAGTTGAGGCGTTTTTCTTGCTCCTGTCATGTTGTTGCAATTTGTGGGTGTGTCTATTACCGCAAGGAAGGGTAAATATCTACACTCCTCACGAAAATACCATAATCAGGAAGGCGGATGCACGGCTCAAAGGTTAACGATAGACATCATTCTTTCGGGCAGTTTGTACTGTGCGTGCTTTCGGACCATTTATCATAATATGAAATTTACTATCGGGATTTATCCTTTGAGCTACAATGAAATCATTGCATGTGGCCGTATATAAGGAAAATTTATGATCTCAAAGGTATCTTAATGCGCATTTGTCTCTGAGTGTGGTATCACGTGGCACAGTTGGACATATTGATCGCCCTATTTCTCTTCGATAACTTTGCAGAGGTTGTGAGGAAAGTGTCTGTATTCTCACTCGACATTTACCACCTGGTCTTGCAGGACGACGCATTCGTTACCGGGGACTTGACGTTGGCACAAGCTGTTGGCCATATAGACTTTTGGCCAAGGGCTGTGTTTAATCCGAACCTAAGCAGCTGCCTCTACGAGGGAAAATGCTTCGTCATACACGATGATACCAAATACGGAGTAAGTACGGGTCGGCGAAGCTTATGGGGGCTGCTGCTCTGGAACCATAGCCTAGAGGAGCACCAGCGCCTGGACCTGTCTCCGAGGCTTGCGACAGCGTCATACGCAATAATTTGTAATGCGACGAAGGCCGCACTTGTCAAAGGACCATGTCTGGATAGACAATATTCTAGCGGAAATCGTGAAAAACAAGTCAACACAACCACCACACATGCATTTCTCCAAGGACCAAAAGTGGATAGACAAAACTCCAGTGGAAATCGAGAAGAGGTCAGCACAAGCTCTACACAAGCATTTCGCAAAGGACCAAGACTGGATAGACAATACTCTAGTGGAAGTCGGGAAGAACAAGTCAGCGCAGGCACCACGCACGCAATTTCCGAGGAAGCAAGCTTGGATAGACATAACTCTAGTGGAAATCGGGAAGAGGTCAGTACAAGCACCACGCAAGCATTTCGCCAGGAAACAACAGTGGACAGACAATACTCTGTTGGAAATCGAGAAGAGCAAATTAACGCAAGCACCACACGAGCTAGATAATTTTAGAAAAATATCCCTCTTCCTGGCAACAAATAAAGACGATTTACCAAAGTGGCAATAGCTAAAAATGTGTTGAATAAATTAAAAGCCCTCAAATGTTATCCACACTGAAAATATTGTGCGTGTTCCTGAACGTGACTTCTATAACTGGCTGTCGACACGCACAGTGCTGGCATGGTGAGCACTTGTGAGCCCACTTATAGGGCACGAGGCAGTATTGTCAACTCGCAGAAGGCAAAGAGCACTAACATGGGGAAGTCATTATCACATTGAGAGTACTGCTTGAAAGCGGACCTCTGTGTCTTGGTATTGCCCGCAATAAACGGAGGGCCTGATGTGCCATGTATTCCCTTCGCGTACGCAACTTACAATGCATTCACATATGATCCCATCGATTCGGTGTTGAAAGCAAAATACGTGATGCAGCATGTCGAATTATTTGTAACGGATGTTACAAAACGTACGCCGCGGATACTGAATAAAAATCTTGCGCATTTCTCAACATCCACATGCTTTCTTGGTTGCTTCTAAAATAAATTTCGAAGAGCTCCCAAAGCATGTGAATGCATAGGGCATACATTAAGAGATGATGCAAGTATTTCTGCATGAACTTATCACCTGGCAGTGAATGCAGCACATTTTCCAATGATGGCAGAACACACCTGTTTCTTCTCATACCTAATATATTTATTGCTTTTTGTAGCGCTTTCATCATGTTCATTTTACTGTGTCCATGCTCAGGAGCTCAAGGGACGGATTAACAAGGATGAATATTGACATAAACCAGCAGCGCAAAAAGGTAGGCCTAAATTAACACGCGAAAGACGAAACTAATGTCAGGCTCTGCAAAGAATAACAGTTTACAAAATGTAGCGAGGCACATGAAGAATTAAGAAAACACGTCTACTAGCGACTGCTAACAGCCGCTAATCCGGATCTTATACGGGAAGAATGACACGAATAATTGGAATAGAAAGGCAGGTTACGAGTATCCCTCAAGAGGAAAGTATACAAGAGCGGTATCTTACCGGAACTAACCTATAAGGCAGAAACGTGGAGTGTAACGAAATGACTACTTAAATTAGGAACAATGCAGTCAGTTGCGGAACGGCAAGTAGAAGGCATCGCGTTAACAGACAGGGAGCATTCCGAATGGGCCAGGCAACAAATCACAGTGCAGTAGAAATGAAAAATAAATTATATTAGACGGGACAGGGAATGAGGGGCCGAGATAACCAATATTCGGTAATGGTAACCAGCTCGATTTAAAGGGAAGCAAGCATAGCAGGTGGCAGCAGAAAGTTAGGTGGGCGGATAAAGTGAGGATGTTTGTGGCCACCAAATGGATGCTACTGGCGCAGAACTCGGTTGAGTGGAAAAAATGTGTCCTGCAGTGGCTATAAATATACTAGTGACGAGGATGATTAGAATGAAAATGCTATTTTTCTATCGCCGTAAGTTTATCGAGGGGATTGTAACACATTTGCCCGCATTAAGACGCAAGGCGATTCTAAGACCTCGCCTTGTGTTTTTTTTTTTCCTTGGTTCAATTCTCGCGCTTCTAAGTGGAGTGCGTATTACGGTATAAACGATTTTGGCACACTTGGTCTGCGATTGAGCCCCACATTATGAACAATGCGCAGGTTGCTTTCTTTAAAACGCGTCACCTGCACCAACGCTATTTTTAACCACTGCGGGGCATGCGTCGTCTTGCACCACTTCAACAACCGCTTCATTCAGAATGAAAATAAAGCGAGTGCCAAAAGCGCTAGTCTAAGTGAATCTAATGCTGCGGGCAAAATGTCTGCATTTTGAGCAGAATTACAAAGGTGGCATAGTTTAGCGGGAATATCTTGTCACGTTCGATTTCGTCGCTGTCCACTTCCTGTTTGGCTATTGGGGCAGGATGGAACTAAGACGAACATGATAACATGAATCGCCTCTTATTAGCAGTAAGAATATGGTTCGATGAACACTTACCGAGTATGTTTGATGCCAGTTTTCATGCAACGTGCGAGAATTTCGGCTGCGCTCAACATGGCTGAACCGAGTTGACACGCGTATTCGCCCTGGTCAGCTTTACAAGCACGAGCCAATAGGGATTTTTATTGCTGTTCGGTAGTCTAGGCTACAACTCTGGCAGCGTTTCCTATGGCTAGCGAGGTAAATTTCGTGGTGGGGGGCTACATCAGCAGGATTGTCCGGTTCAGCCTGACGTTTGCGACCGAGTACAGGCATCGGCCACCAAGTCACTGCGCAGTAATCTATGGATAGGCTGAGAAAGCGAGCATCAGTTAAGTAGTTTATATACTTTCTCTGAGCAGCTATGATGTGGTGTCGAGAGCACCGGTTTATTTCATCGGTGGGGCGGAAGAGAAGCGCACGGCGCAGGGTGTCGTCACGTGATTACCAAGCTGTCATGACTCGGGGTTCGATCGGCGGCGAGCCGATGGCGCACGCGTGCGGCACAGCTGTTGTGAGGCGCAAATAACACTGGCGCATGCCCAGTACCTAGGTTGTGCAGATGAATGGCCTTGGAGATTGGTAGTAGTAGAGCGTAAGCTCTAAATGTAGCTGACTATTTAGCGCACGAATCAAGGTAATAAAAAGCACAATTCCTAAAAAGCTCAAAAATGCTGATGCACCAACGCTAAGCGTGTTGTCATAAATAATATAAAAATATTCAGCGTACATGACTGTGCATGCAGGGTTTAAATGCGCGCTTTTTGGTGGCAACAAAAGTGTTTCAAGCGCATGTAAATCAATTATAAATCTCGCGCTTACAAAATGTAGGGGTTGTTAATGTTTTTCTGTATGTGGATTTATTGCTAAAGCTTTTAGAGCAGATAAACGTACCTATACCAGGGTTATTTGAGTGCCAAAGCGTTATAGAATTCAGTAATTATCAGGACACCTTTGACGGTAGGTATCAAATCCAGGATAACGTAATACAACGTAAAACAGGACGACGGAGAAAGGGGGAGAACACGCAGCACAAGCGCTACTATTTGTCTGTTATCCTGTTTTCCCGTTATCTTACGTTATGCATCAATACTGAATTGCCAAAAGTACCCCCTTACACCCATACTCACATAAGCTGGATGCAATAGCATCCGGAAGGTGATCGGCGACTGATTGGTACAGGTCGTCAGCCCAACCTATGTTGCCATGCTTTAAGCACTGTGTGGACACTGAAAGTTGGCTGGGCATCGATCCACGGTTTAAATGAATACCAGTCGCCTTCCGACATATGAACAACGACGACACGACTATTGGTAGTCAGGAATTTGTTACTGAGTGAGGAAAATTCCAGTCCTATTGGTTCCTTATTAAAGGTCTCCAGAAGCCATAGTTTGTCGCAGCTAACCAACATCGTCCTTTTAATCTGCCGTCTGACATAATTGCTACTAGACGATCCAAGTACGGAATACAAGCGAGCTGGAATTGGCGCTGTCTTGCGGCAATATTCATCCTACAGTGCAGCGGAAATTTATCGGCGTCTTTCAAGACGCCAACAAGAAATAAAACTGCAAAAGTGGTTTGGTCAAACTTTTACTTCTCATACCGGCATTACACATACTTTCTCTGATCGGAGCAGAAAGCACCGATGAAACGGGGCAGCACACGCGCATCGCACGCGCCATTCTGCCGGAGGATAGCGTAATCCATTGCACTCATATTCTCGACTACTCAAGGACACCGCTCGCATCATTGTTCATATATTACGCTCATCAGTAGATACAATCACCTCTGTTCGTAGTACTTATCGCGCATGTTTTATTCTAACACGGCGTAGCAGGCAATCGATAATCGAAAGCACTATCTGCTGATATGTGCACCCTTGAAAAGAAGCATTTGCGGCTTCGATAAGGGATCCAGGGTTGCTCTTCGCGTAATTAAAAAAGCTCTGCTTTTGCCGGAGATGCGAAAAGGAAAGTCACCGCTTAACAGGGCAAATATCTAAAGTAAGAACTTTGCTGTCAGCATTCTTCGTTTACAGATGGCAGAACACTCTAAAGCTCTACAGTCTTCCACACATGACACACCAACACCACTGATATCTTCAGGAAAAGAATGCTTCAAATTCCCGCATGATCCACATTACACAAGTTAACTTAGTCGAAAATGAAGTAACAATGATCAAAATTTTCTTGTGCTGGCACTCGTGTTGCAGAGTAAAGATGATTGCTTTCTTTTCGTTTTTTCAAACAATATGCCGTAACAAATAAGTCCGGTCTGCAACAGAGCCCTATCAAGATAGGTTACTACCATACTCATAATTTGTTAAGCGAAAAGACATAGGCCGCGGAGCTCCTGTATGAAATTTCTTACACTGCATAAATGGCTCTCACACCTGATAAAGGAATTATAGGGCTGAGTTCAGTTCCCAGGGCGAAACATACACGTTGTAACTCAAATTTCTCCCCAACTGCTTCATTTAGAACTAGCGGTATTTTCTTAAATGCTATTTCGGCAAGACAACTTGTAATAGTGTGAATTTTGGACAAATTTCATACCGCTTAATATCAGCGCTAATTATATTCAGATGCCAGCAAGAAAGACTCTAAAAATGATGAGGCAGCATCGCTTTGAGAATACATTTTGCAGCCCACCATAATGAACTGAACCTGCAGAAAAGAGCAGAAAAGAATGCCAGGTCTGGGTGGTTCTGGGTGGTTTGAGGTCTGGGTGGTTCTGTCGAATTTACAATGAGAGTGTTGAAAAACTACCCAACATCATATAACTACAATTTCTTGAAGCCTGTTGTGCACCTGTTTTCACATAAAAGAGGCAATAAGCAACATTTGAACCATCACAACCGAAACTCACTTAAAAGCATCCAGTCTGCACAAACGCAAACACACCACTGAGGCTTTCTAAGCAGAATAGCTATGTAGTCCGTACAAAAATTGGTGTTATTCTTCATTCTCTCCTAGTATCTCTGCATTGAACCATACGCAGACAACAAATAAAGGGGTAGACTTTGGAGTTATCACAATAGGAAGGTGTAAGAGATGTAAATGACCACACTTGCTGTACAGGTTGAAATGAATCTCTAAATGTGTCATTAGGAAAAAACAGGACTATACTATACAAAAAGCTACACTCTTGGTTCCCACGATGCGCATTGCCGGCAGCGTCTTGTTTCACTGTGTCATGGTAAACGACCAAAGCAGAGATCTGAACAGTCAAGGAATCTTCCATGTGCGAGTCCGTCAGTAAGAAACGTTCTGGTGTCCTTTTTGTTTTGTTCCTTGTGACGTTTTTTATAAAGGCTGCTGCTGAGGCTGCCGATTTGATCACAAGCCACTATGACTGCTTACAGTAGAGCCTGTCGACACCACTCGCTTAGGCTTCAGGATATTCTAGTATAGGGCCCACTGTACGACTCCTTGGGCTACAGTGGGAAGGAAGGCCATGAACAAAGGGAAGAAAAGGCATGGCAAGCTCGTTTTTTTTGAAGATCTTCACTCTATTGAAGTGGTTGCTTAATACAGCGGAAATTCGCCTAGAAGAAGTATTTTGTAACTGAAACTGAACTGCCCTTACATAGGCGCAAAGTCGAAGAGTCAATGTGACTGATGTGTATTCTTCTGACGGTATTCACCGAATGCGGCGATTTCTTAGTGCTAAGCCGGAACAGCCCACTACTTTTAGAGAAATTCATCAAAGGCAAGGCTTCTATTGTTCAGTGGTGGTGTATACCAAACCGGTGACGTTGTCACATGCGTATCAGGTGTGAGCTGGTGTCGTAACCTGCAACACACATCCACGCTGCGAGTGCTCGTCACTTTGAACTGTAGACGTTGCGGCCGGGCGAAATGGTGATTGCGAGGAATTGCGCGCACAGGCACAGCTTTACCGCACGGCAAAGACGTGCGCGGCTCTAAAGGCCTCTGTGACCGCTGAATATGACCGCTGTCTTCTGTGTGGTGTAGACGACAAGACGGTGGTGCTGTGCTAGTTGTAATATTTACCTTATGCCACACACACACATGCGCACCCACACACATATCAACACGGACGCGCACTCATACGGTTTTGCTGCAGGCCTCATGACCAGCCTAGTCTAAAGCACAAGGTGAACAACATCGTGTATCAAGACTCGAACCAGGTGTTATCGTGACACCTTCTAGCCTTCATTATACAGCGGTTCACTTTCACGATTTGACATACCTGCACTTGTGTTCAGGTAGGAGGCGAAGAATAACCAAACAACATTGTACAAAAGAGGTTTGCTTACTTGATTATCCTGTAGCACTCATATAGTGGAAAAGTACAAAGAGAAAACAACGAAGTGACACCTTAAGTGCGGGACCTGGTTTCAAACGGATAACGTTTTCTCCTTGCTCATTCTCTGCATCGTTCACACGTGCTCAACGCTACGAGTCAAATTATTTCCTGTGCTTATAACGAGGTCATCCAGTAATATTAACTAAGCCAATGACTAAAAGTTCTAAGCTGGAAAATATTTCATACGGCAGAATCAATACCAAATAATTTTCGGGGATGCATCCACCTTGTATCGGATGCGCCACGGCTTTCTGTAGGAGTACGAAGTTCCTTCCGTGGCTGTTTTGTCTTCCTTAAACCACTAGAGAAAAAAAACGCTCCGATTAATTAATAAGGCAAAGAATGCAAGGGCTGTGCCTCACTGATCAGCTACAGGAGTGCTAGAGGAAGGTCACGCCGAGTTGGTCTGGAAAAGAGTGCAGGCGGACAATGCCCATCACTCTCGACAATAGTGTGCTACGGAGCGCGCATCCGTTCTTCGACTAAATTGCGCTTGGCATGGATGACATGACAAAGCTCATCCGCTCACCCAACACTCCAAAGTATTCTCACAACTGTTCACCACAATGCGCTTGAAGTGTCATCGGCCAGGCATGCGCAAAGGCGTGAAGAAAAAGGCTGGTGAAAGCATCATCGTTTCGGTGAAGCAGTGAAGTGTTTGAGGCTGGAAAGAGTTTTGCTGGCTTTTTGCTGGGAGAAAGAAGGGTGCTGAATATGCCGTAGGTCCAAGTGCAAATAAAAGCACGGGTAAATCGCGTTCTGGCCACACAGGAGAACTGTGGTCCGGGAGCTGCTACAAAGAACAGGAAAACTATGCACAGCAATTGTTTCGCCATTCAGCGCATTGTTCGCAACATCACCCACTGAGGTTCGAAAGAACATACGGGTGGCTGCCGGCTTTGGAGTAAAGCCTACTTTGTCGTCACGCTGGGGATAGAGGCTCTTGGAGGCGAGTGCAGCAGTGCTGCTGGTGAAGTGGGCACTTGCGTGGCTTGGGCGTCGCATAGGGCCGCCACAGTCTCAACAGCGAAGAATCGATGAGCTCCGCTTTTCTTCATTGTATATCGCGTTCGCAGAAACAGTTTGGTGCACTGCATATGTGTGCACAGAGCAGCCCCAGCAGGGGTTTGATGGTCCCCAGGGATCTGGCCGCAGGCTATCCTGAGATATCGAAGATAATTCCATGTGCCCTTATCTACATACGAATACAGATAGGAAAAGATAGAAAACAAATGACATCAGAAGACTTATCTCCTGATTTTAGTTTTGTTAAAGCCCTTTTATCTGGGTGAATCTTAATATTGAAGGAGCAGTTCTCCACAGCGAAGTAGGTATCAGCCGTGCCAGATTGGTTCGCTAGCCAGTCTTATCGTTGTGAATTTATCTACATTACCAAATTTTTCTGCACTATCGATTGCACAGACCATTTCATGGGCCGCCACATAGGCCGCCACATAGGCTTCTAAGTAGTCGTCTTTATCACTGGCGGGATAGTGCCTATGTACCGTAGGCGTGCATGCTTTTTCTTCTTAGAACAGTGTCAATGCAAGTAATTGTAGTGTCACTTACAGGCAAGATATTCTTGGCAGCATAGGCGCTTTATCTATGCCTCTTGTCTTTTTAGCCTTAGTGGCTCGTGTATAATTTATCTCACAACTTTGACACAGAAAAAGGAACAGAGGCCATTTTAAGCGTTATGATTTTATGGCATAATCCTTGAATATTTCGGGCGTAAGCGTTATACCTTTATAGGCGTAAGCCTGGTGCGCCATTTGAAATTAATCAAGGTGCGAGTAAGGGGCTGGGGCTGCTCTGCGGAATGTCTAACAAGAGGTCTAGTGCGATGACCTTAGCGAAGGTATTTTTGTCGCTTATGCTACACATGGTCACTGGATTTCCACTGCTCCTCGCGCTCAAAGGCAGGGCTGAACGTTGATGCCGGTGGCAGCGTGGGAAACGAGGCGCACATGGTAGTCGCCGGCCAGAGTCAAGTTCGCCACGCAGCCGACGAGGCCGGACTTGTAGCGGCCCCTGGTCACGTGGGTGACGTCACCAATTCCACCTGCATGGACAGGACGCAGAAATATGCTGAGTTCTCACCAGCCAAGTGGATACGCTATTTCAGTACACATGAATTCTTGACATGTTGTCAGTGTCAAAAGTTTTTAAGGCATCAATTCTGAAGGGCATCTTTGCAATGTAATCAAATACTGACGAGAGCGGCCGCATCTACAATTCATTTCTAAAATTCATTCATCAGCAAGTTGGAATCACCTCCCCCGATCTATTATCAAAATATTCGATAATATTATGTTCAAAACTGCTATAACTGACCTGCTAGCGCCATAAACGCAAGATAGCGTTGTATTGTCATTTTTTACCCTATTTTTTTTTCAAGCTGCAGTCTTTCAAAACGGGTGTTCTTGTTCTTTTTGCAGGCACATAATACTGCGTCGAGTGTATTTTTTTTCTCTTGTCGTTTGTTTGTTTCTTTGTTTACAATAGTGCTGCTTATGCTGCGTATACGAATCTAGTTTCTTTATTTTATTTTACTCTATGCTATTCCATTATGACCCTTTTTGTTATTGATGTAACCTTTTTGCTTTTCCCCGTGAACCGTACTTATATTTTGTTATGTATGTTTATTTTACTGCTGTTTTTGTTTTTGACTTGCATGTTTGTACCACACTCCCCTCGGCAATGCCCTCGTGTCCTGAGGGTAATGAAATAAATAAATAAATAAATAAATAAATAAATAAATAAATAAATAAATAAATAAATAAATAAATAAATAAATAAATAAATAAATAAATAAATAAATAATATTTGAACTAGTAAGAAGCAAGGCGTTTAGTTTTCAGCACCCGGGCGTGTATGCACTGTAATGTTTGATGTGATGCACATTCCGAAAAAGTCCTGCAACACACATTTCGATCGGATTGAAGGCCTTGTGGAATACTCC
Source organism: Amblyomma maculatum (assembly GCF_055883805.1). Lineage (NCBI taxonomy): Eukaryota > Metazoa > Arthropoda > Arachnida > Ixodida > Ixodidae > Amblyomma > Amblyomma maculatum. Next base: position 44,887,463 of record NC_139351.1, read on the forward strand.
GCAATGCAAGGTCAGAATTTTTGCGATAAAGCACTGGTGTTCATGGTTGGAGGCATCGGAACGTCATGGGAGCAGCTTCTTGCTTATTTTGTTTGTTCGTCTGAATGCTTTTCAAGGTTTTTATTCAGAGACTTGTGCCTCGAGACATTATCGTCAAGCCCTTTGCTGCATCCTCAATGAAAAAGCAGAAAATTCTTGGCAGCGTGCAGCGATTCTGTATATGATGAAATCTTTTGCTTTTTCACATGGGTTAGGCGTCATTGGTTTGCGAGGCAAAAAATGCCGAATTGTGTAATGTAACTTCTCATGCGAAGGCAGCATGCAAGCGCAAAGACTAAGTACTCTAATCTATTCAGATGTCTATTGTTTTATTGCCGTGGTCAGTGAAAGATTTTTTGTTGCATGCAGTTATTTCAGTTACGTAATATTTTGGGTTTACGGGAATCGTGCTGCCTTGGCGGGATACATGCAAGCGTTCTGCTATTTGTATACAAATGATTCCAAATACGTTTCCTCGTAATTACGTATTTATACAAAGTGCTGTTTGTAATTGCTGTGAAAACTACCGCACGTTCGTTTTTTAAATAACTATACACACAAAAGAGATATGTCTAGCAGTACTTGCTTTTTATGTGTTTTTTTACCTTTAAACTTGGCCGTACTGTTGCGGCGACATACTACTTTGTGTTATTATTGGAGCAGTATGATCCATCATATTTTAAGACCATGTTGCTGCTTGACCACGTCCGAAAACTGACATTAAACTGCTGTTGCTTCTTTAATAATGATGTCTGCCTTTGCGTTTTTCGCGATGTGCAAGCACTACGGAGCATTTGTCACTAATCAGACCAATTCATGTCTGAATAATTTTAAGGTACATGTAAGTAGCAGTTTAAATCGCATGCTTTTGCATGACTCGCACTGAGAGACAAGGCCGACGACGACGGAGACGGAAGGACGCTTGGACAAGTCGGCTAAGAATACACCCTGTTCAACATCAAGAGTTGGCTTAATTTGGTAGTAAAATTTACAGTTCAGTTAAATTGAGCGTGAGCAGCTATGGGGTGAATTGTTTTGCCTGCTTGGCCGAGCATAGTTCAATCTTCGTCGTCGTTGGCCTTGTATTTTGTAACCTACAAGAAAAAAAAATGAAATCTGCGCAGAGCACACGTCACTATAACGCCGTGTTTTTGTTTGTTTTTTATTAGCATTAGTACTTAGAGCAGGTCTCAGGGTGGCGTAGCGGTGCAAAGAAACTAGTGCCTTACACTGTCGTCACCATGGGGCTCTATGCAATTTTCGCTACCATGGGCTCTACCTTGATCTGCAAAGACTAAATTTGCGCACAGTCCCGTGCTCAGAGTAGAAACAGTAAAAACTCGTCACCAAGAACACTGTATGCAGCCATGACAGCTGCTCACGGTGGCATATGCTCTGAGCGATACTTGACTCATAGCTTAAGAAAAAATTTCAGCTTGTGAGTGGAACTCTTAATTGAGAAACGCCGCAAATTGAAAGAGGTGAGAAAAGGAACACTATAAATTTTTTTTTACCAGTCGTATGCAAGTATAACGCGGTGACCAATGTATAGTAATGTCTTGCGCATTGTTGCAAAGAATAAAAAGCGAACTCCAAATATAAGTGTCCATATTCTTTTAGGTTCAATAAAACGGAGAGTGAAGCTAGTTGGTACATGTTTAAGGAATAACAGCGCGGAGACGAAGGACAAGGAAGAAGACAACACCTTGTAAGCTCTACCTTAAATGCTATGATGCGGCAGTGCAAATGACTCCCGTCTGCAGCTCTCTTTGTGGATTGTCGTTCGCAATAATGTACTTTAATATTTCTTTATTCGCAAATAATTATTACCTGCCTCTATTGTCTCACACTATACTTATCTACCACAGCTACCACAGTTTGTGTAAGACCCCCCGACATAAAGCCCCGCTTAAGCAAACCTTACAAAAGTGCGTACGTTGTGTAGCGGTAGCGTATGTTTAACTCGGGAACCAAGGGGCCTTGGAGGGATGGGTTTCCATCTCACTATTCTACCTTAGGTCCGAGCTGGCGCCTGTCAAGCTGGTAATACCCCGTGGTCTTATGACTTCGAACAACGCCCTTACAATTACGAATTCCCCAAAGTCTTTTGCTCACTCAGGTACTTCGCACTGTACTTTCCCTGTTCAAGCCGCCGTTTTATTTGCATTTTCAGGCCAGAAGCTGTTCCAAGTTAACAGAAATCCGCCCCTGTAGAATACCTTTCATTCCTTCTCCTCCTCTCCCACATCCCCATCTTTTATTCGGAAGAAGAAGCGTACAAATCTCAGTCAATGATTATCGAAGACAAGAGTCTTTTCGAAACATTAGCTTGTGATCTGAGGCTCCCCCTCAACACTTATTTGGGGCTCTTAGCGAGAAAGTCATGCTGTGATTTTTCGCTCAAAGCGTCCACCCCGAATTTTCAGGAGAGCGCACGTCTTTAACGGTAGCGTGCTAATACGCGTATATAAAGAGGAGCAGCTACGGTACCAGAATGGTGTCTTCTTCGGTACGGGACGGTTGCACAGGCCTCCAGGAACGAGCAAGAAGCAACGAGCGAAGTTGTCCTTGCCTTCAGGTGTGCTCACGGGTTCCCGTGTGCGGGTTACCTTAGTCTCAGCGGCTTGGACCTGCAGTATATCTCGGTACTACCAGTACCCTTCCTTGATAAGACGCTGTAAATGCGAAGGCAAGAAAAAAAATCCAGCGAATGGCAGCTCCAGTGATGGCATTCAGCACTGAGCAAGGCTCTTCACGTGGGTCGCGTGGATGCCTGAACCTTCGTCGTCGTCCATCAGAACGAGCCTCACGAGAGCCGCTTAAATATCCCTTACTCGTTTGCCAGATGCTGTCTGGCTCGGTGTATTAAATTTGAAAATGTTGCAACGTTAATGGAAGTGTGCAAAAATGTTCACAATACAGAAGGTAAGCCAATCGAAACAACCGGCAGCAATAGTCGAAGCTCCATGTCCGCTAACGCTAGGAGATAAAAAATTCTATAAGGAACTTTGGACCACTAAAGTGCGATGAGGCGAAAGTGATTATTGTGCAGTGGATCGTAGCCCAAGAGACAGAGTGAATTTTAGGATATAAATACTGGAATAAAAAAAAGGTGGAATTAATATGGATGCCGGCAGGCACACTCGAGGAACAAGGGAAACGAGTTTGCTCAGAGTATAGCTCGAGGGTATGCCAGCCGAGAAGTGAGCTAGGTTGATTCCCCCAATTTCTCGAGAGATGCACTTATCTCATTTCATGACTACGCTAATCACTTTAAACTAGAAAGGCGGATATATCCTCGACCAGACAAGAAACTTGACAAAAGGCAGCAAATAATCTGGCGTCGGCTCCAGACGCGTACCTTCCTCAGCCCACCTAAATTAGCGCACACGTACCCAGCAGTAACCCGAAAAGTTGAGCTATAGTTGGTACATGATTGCAAATTACGAGCGCTGCAATCATGTACCCAGCACAATACAATGCAAATTTTCAACACTGCGGCGAAATAGCCTGGCACTATCATATATTATCGAGGTGCAAAAAAGCACCGCCACCGGCGGACCTACTACCAGTCCCTTTTCTAGAACGGTGGGAGGCAATACTGGCCAGCTCAGAACCATTGACGCAAGTTCGGGCTTCTGAGTGGGCTCATAAGGTCGCCGAGAGCGACGGACTTGAGGCCATTTAAGTGTAGCGCTCACAAATCGCTCATTGTTGTCAATAAATGCTTTCCAATCCAAATCCACCACGGCACTTCTATCTCCCTTTCCTCTTTCACTCCTACCTTTCTTCCCTCCCTTACGGCGTGGTACATGTGTCTGCGGAGAATATTTGGTTGGAGACCTATCCACTCTAGGATGGTTCTCTACGTTTTTGTCTGGCTTATTCTTTCAAGCTGCGCGATTTAGACCACCTAAGTAAATTACTGCCATGTACTGCGAATCCCCATCTTTTCCAACTTTTCTGTCGAAGTGAACATAGAACGTCCTAGCGCCCGCTTGGTGCATTTTCTAATCACGATGTCAGTTCTGTCCCATTCAACTTCCTTATATCGAGGAAGGGTGTGGCGTAATATATGTGGCTGATGATGTAAGCCTGCGTCATCCTTAGGAGGCTGTGTTCTTTGAGGCCGTGGCCTCTGATCGCAACTCTACAAACATGCCCGTAACCTGCGCCGCGCAATTTTCCAGTTTCCTTATGACGTTTACATATTTTGGCCATTCGTTTGAATGAACATACAAAATATTCTGATGTCACGTGTTCGAGGGACAAGAGAATCTTCGACTTTAATTTTTATATCTGCTTCTTTCTTTTTTCTGCTTTTTGGGTTATAGATAAAGAGCTCCTATGTTTGCGGAGAACATGATAGGTCGCTGTCGGCTGCGTACTTGACTACCGCATCTGCGGTAGCCTGCAGCTTCCACTCTATCTCCGCGTCAGTGTCCATGCAAATTTTAAGTCCTGAAATGGGTTTAATATATTGGGAAGTTCCTTCATTGCTAAGTTGAACAAAAATGAGGACAGGACTGAGCCTTTGGGGGTTCCCTTGCACCATAGTGTGGTTGTAGGGGATTTGATGTCACGGAAGTTCATGACAATCTTTCTGTTCGAGAGAAAGTCTCTAATGTAGTTGCATATTTTCTCGCCAACTGCATTTTCTTGAAGTACAGCGAGTACTGCGCCCCATGTTTGACATTGTCAAAGGCTTTGGTTAGGTCCAGTCCGAGGACAGCCTTTGTGTCCAGAGTATGGTGGTTCAGCATGTCGTACATACGCCCGAGCATAACGTCCTGTGTGCCGAGGCCCGGCCTAAAGCCCACTGTTTTATGTGGCCAGAAGTATTCTTGTTTATGAATTTTGAGAGTCTCGCCTGCAACTCAGGTTTTACAATATCTGTAGTTTACTTGGCTTCGGTATAAGAACCACAGTCGCTTTCTTCCATGTTTGTAGAAGACTTCCGGTTTCCCATACTTCACCGATGTGTTTTGTAAACGCTGGTATTCATTGATCTTCAAGGTTCCTGAGGATCGTGTTTGGGATTCAATCGAGTCCCGGAGCCGATCTCGTTTTCAAGCCGATTACCACGGCTCGAACCTCATCTTCTCTGATGGGAGCATTTCGTTCAAGATTGGATTGACCTGTATATTTTGGTATCGTTTCAGCTTCTATTTGGCCTATGTGTATTTCGAATAATTTGTCAATTAGCTGGTCATCCAACCTTTCGAACGCGTGCCTAGCCTTGATTTGATTGATGTTTGCCTGCATTTCTTATTTGTCCGGATCTGGTAGGAATGGAACAGGGCATGAGCCTATCCAAGACGTGGAGCATTGTAGGGTTCAGGAACCGAGAGATGGCTGTGATGTCACAATCAGGTCTAGGTTATGCGCAAATGAATAAACAGCGATATGATCGCTGACTATTCACCTTTTAAAGTTTCTGTCCTTGAGGCATGCTAGCTTTAGTGTTGTGGTGAATTAAAACTACACAGGAACAATTATATCTGCTTTGTTCACCCCTCCTGTGACCTTGACTTGACTTGCATCACGGCCACCGCTCGACTATTGAAACCGAAACTGAAGCTGGTGAGAAAAGAAATTTGATTATAAATTATTCAGCGACCGTAGGCAAACATTATGAGGCGATTTAAGTGCAGAAATTTGTTACGTAACATTGCAGACGATAGGACAGGAAATCTAAAATGGAGTGTTTATACTCCTTTGAAGCTGTTCCCCATATCATCCGGTATGCTCCTCATGTTTACTGAGAATTTAATGTAAAGACTTGTGATTCGATTACACAGGTTTATTATATTAGTTCCCAAAATAATTTCTCCAAAAATTTCTTCAAATTACCTAAAGCTGTATAGGCAACACGGACCCGTGCAGATCTCTTGCCCACGCTGCTGCTCACGAGCCACTCCCAGAGCGAGACAAAGGAGAAGTCTACACTGATGAGAAGCCAAGCTTTTCTTCAACGGCACTTTATGCGTCATTACTGATGACTGTGGTCATTCCTACCATGACTACAGGAAAAAAAGGCGTGAAGAAGTTGATGCGCTTGTGCTCTTTGAGGACGACCGCACTGGGAGTTCAGGCGTGTGGCGTATTCTTCTACGTGTTCATGGTATGTTCGCCAGCGATGTTTCCAAGTCCCTTTTCGGCCGAGATGTTCAGCCGCTTTGGAATGGGTTGGATGTACAATGCTGGAGTTGTCACCCAATACAGAATTTGGACAGAGCCGCTTTTGGCGCACCGAGGAGGCTGGGCCGTGGCGCACCGCTGTCGCCGACCACTAGACTTGCTTGTTTTCGTGCACGCCTGCGCGTACGAGTGGAGACGCCGGGCAGCGCTACGGGATACGCTCTTCGAAGAGGCGGCAGCTCGTAATTTAAGCATGGCGGGAGTGTTCTTCGTGGGACGGCGTACCAACAAAAAGGATCTGGACGCATGGCTCGATCTGGAGGCGGACATGACAGGAGACCTGGTGGTGTTCCCGATTGAAGACGGGAAATTCAACATAACGCCCAAGTTCCTGGGAGGCATGCGTTGGGTAGCCGACCACTGTCCTACCGTCAAGTGGATCCTTAAGATAGACGACGACGTTATGGTTGACCCATTTAAGGTGCGTATAGGAGACGCTTGATATCTATGCTTTCGAAAAACGTGTGTCAATTGGAAATTTTGATAACTTAGTAAGATCTGGTGTCTGCTTTGTCAAATGATGTATGATTTTTCGGAAAGAGAAACGCAGTTTGTCGTTTTCAACGGACACGTGAAAAAATATTTTTGGGCATCGGAAAGGCACAGAAAATGTCTAAATTCTTAGTGTACGACTTGAATACCGGTAAGCCAAGTGCCTACAAATGAAATAAAAGAATGAAATGCAAGTAGCAGTAGTGATGTATCACAGTAAACTGCGAACTGCTGGTCTTTTTTAATGCGCGCTAAATTCACTGAGTACAAAGGTGTCTTGAGTTCTGCCTTCACTGAAACGACACAACCACGCGGATATTGAAAATACTTGAGTGAAGCTGGTATGCTGTCTATAGATTTGACAAAGCATTTGTGTGTTTCTGACAATTTTAGCACGGATGGCACGATGTGAGATTATGGCAACAGCAACCTTTAGATGGAGCCAAATTACCCGGGATTGTAATTCAGTCTAAATCGATTCTCACAGCCGTAGGAACTGTTACGATTCGTTTTGCATAGTTTTCCTTTGTGGTTTGTCATTGACATACTTGCAACTAGTTTGGGAAATTATTAGTTGCTTTGGTGGCCGGTACAGTAATCGTCTCCCTTATAATCAGATATTTTATCCGCTTTATATTCGCCTCTCGAAGGTACCAAACAAGAACGCGTCTCCTTTCGTCGGGGAAGATCACCACAGTGCACGGTCTGATCATTGTTCGCGCAGGTCCCAACTATGCTTCTATTTTGCAGGGTGTTTCGGGGAAGACATCATGCAACTAAAAAAAAAAATAGTAGACTAGAAACAGAAAAAAAAAATTTGCAGGAACACACTCTCTGACCAAGCGAACATAACGTGCGGCAAAACACCTCTAATTATGAGTCTAATTAACACAATTACGCTAATTAACTTTTAATTATCGCAGATGGGCTTTCAGTTTTCATGGGCAGTTTGATGCCGTGAATGAGATGATGCCAAATTAAGTTTTGAAACGAAGAAACACTCATTTTTCTAGAGGCATGCAGCTCGATGAAATCAGACGATCTTTTCCACACGCAACCGAAACTGAGCGCGCAAGAAGTCTGGAAGTATGGCGGAAGCGCAACATCAGCTGGTGACGCTAGGCAATGAATGCAGCGCGCAATTTTAAACGCGTGCGCTAATTTCCCTTGCTAGGGAGCCTCGGCGCTTTGCTTAGACCGCGGCCGACGCTATCGTCTGCTTCGTCAACCGAAGTAAGGAGAAGGATAGTCATCGCCAACTGTAATAACGTCGCTTTGGAAACACTGATAAGTTCTGGAATGCCGCTTTGTCTGTCCTATAACCTTCGCAAGGAACCTTTTCATCTTTTCTTTTTTTAAATTCATCGCTAGTATTGTGACAAAAAAAGTAACGCTATGCTTATGTGACAGCATGTTGATGGCTGTTTAAGGCTAAACGTTGCCGGTGTACAGACATGCATTGCATTATTGAAACACTGATAAGTTCTGGAATGCCGCTCTGTCTGTCCTATAACCTTCGGAAGGAACCTTTTCATCTTGTCTTTTTTTAAATTCATCGCTAGCATTGTGACAAAAAAAGTAACGCTATGCTTATGTGACAGCATGTTGATGGCTGTTTAAGGCTAAACGTTGCCGGTGTACAGACATGCATTGCATTATTGAAACACTGATAAGTTCTGGAATGCCGCTCTGTCTGTCCTATAACCTTCGGAAGGAACCTTTTCATCTTGTCTTTTTTTAAATTCATCGCTAGCATTGTGACAAAAAAAGTAACGCTATGCTTATGTGACAGCATGTTGATGGCTGTTTAAGGCTAAACGTTGCCGGTGTACAGACATGCATTGCATTATTGAAACACTGATAAGTTCTGGAATGCCGCTTTGTCTGTCCTATAACCTTCGGAAGGAACCTTTCCATCTTTTCTTTTTTTAAATTCATCGCTAGTATTGTGACAAAAAAAGTAACGCTATGCTTATGTGCCAGCATGTTAATGGTTGTTTAAGGCTAAACGTTGCCGGTGTACAGACATGCATTGCATTATTGAAACACTGATAAGTTCTGGAATGCCGCTTTGTCTGTCCTATAACCTTCGGAAGGAACCTTTCCATCTTTTCTTTTTTTAAATTCATCGCTAGTATTGTGACAAAAAAAGTAACGCTATGCTTATGTGCCAGCATGTTAATGGTTGTTTAAGGCTAAACGTTGCCGGTGTACAGACATGCATTGCAATATTGAAACACTGATAAGTTCTGGAATGCCGCTCTGTCTGTCCTATAACCTTCGGAAGGAACCTTTTCATCTTGTCTTTTTTTAAATTCATCGATAGCATTGTGACAAAAAAAGTAACGCTATGCTTATGTGACAGCATGTTGATGGCTGTTTAAGGCTAAACGTTGCCGGTGTACAGACATGCATTGCATTATTGAAACACTGATAAGTTCTGGAATGCCGCTTTGTCTGTCCTATAACCTTCGGAAGGAACCTTTCCATCTTTTCTTTTTTTAAATTCATCGCTAGTATTGTGACAAAAAAAGTAACGCTATGCTTATGTGCCAGCATGTTAATGGTTGTTTAAGGCTAAACGTTGCCGGTGTACAGACATGCATTGCAATATTGAAACACTGATAAGTTCTGGAATGCCGCTCTGTCTGTCCTATAACCTTCGGAAGGAACCTTTTCATCTTGTCTTTTTTTAAATTCATCGATAGCATTGTGACAAAAAAAGTAACGCTATGCTTATGTGCCAGCATGTTGATGGCTCTTTAAGGCTAAACGTTACCGGTATACAGACATGCATTGCATTATTGAAACACTGATAAGTTCTGGAATTCCGCTCTGTCTGTCCTATAACCTTCGGAAGGAACATTTTCATCTTTTCTTTTTTTAAATTCATCGCTAGCATTGTGACAAAAAAAGTAACGCTATGCTTATGTGACAGCATGTTGATGGCTGTTTAAGGGTAAACGTTACCGGTGTACAGACATGCATTGCATTATTGAAACACTGATAAGTTCTGGAATGCCGCTTTGTCTGTCCTATAATCTTCGGAAGGAACCTTTTCATCTTTTCTTTTTTTAAATTCATCGCTAGCATTGTGACAAAAAAAGTAACGCTATGCTTATGTGCCAGCATGTTGATGGCTGTTTAAGGCTAAACGTTGCCGGTGTACAGACATGCATTGCATTATTGAAACACTGATAAGTTCTGGAATGCCGCTTTGTCTGTCCTATAACCTTCGGAAGAAACCTTTTCATCTTTTCTTTTTTTAAATTCGTCGCTAGCATTGTGACAAAAAAAGTAACGCTATGCTTATGTGACAGCATGTTGATGGCTGTTTAAGGCTAAACGTTGCCGGTATACAGACATGCATTGCATTATTGAAACACTGATAAGTTCTGGAATGCCGCTTTGTCTGTCCTATAACCTTCGGAAGAAACCTTTTCATCTTTTCTTTTTTTAAATTCATCGCTAGCATTGTGACAAAAAAAGTAACGCTATGCTTATGTGCCAGCATGTTGATGGCTGTTTAAGGCTAAACGTTGCCGGTGTACAGACATGCATTGCATTATTGAAACACTGATAAGTTCTGGAATGCCGCTTTGTCTGTCCTATAACCTTCGGAAGAAACATTTTCATCTTTTCTTTTTTTTAAATTCATCGCTAGCATTGTGACAAAAAAAGTAACGCTATGCTTATGTGACAGCATGTTGATGGCTGTTTAAGGCTAAACGTTGCCGGTGTACAGCCATGCATTGCATTATTGAAACACTGATAAGTTCTAGAATGCCGCATGTCTGTCCTATAACCTTCGGAAGGAACCTTTTCATCTTTTCTTTTTTTAAATTCGTCGCTAGCATTGTGACAAAAAAAGTAACGCTATGCTTATGTGACAGCATGTTGATGGCTGTTTAAGGCTAAACGTTGCCGGTGTACAGACATGCATTGCAATATTGAAACACTGATAAGTTCTGGAATGCCGCTTTGTCTGTCCTATAACCTTCGGAAGGAACCTTTTCATCTTTTCTTTTTTTAAATTCGTCGCTAGCATTGTGACAAAAAAAGTAACGCTATGCTTATGTGCCAGCATGTTGATGGCTGTTTAAGGCTAAACGTTGCCGGTGTACAGACATGCATTGCATTATTGAAACACTGATAAGTTCTGGAATGCCGCTCTGTCTGTCCTATAACCTTCGGAAGGAACCTTTTCATCTTTTCTTTTTTTAAATTCGTCGCTAGCATTGTGACAAAAAAAGTAACGCTATGCTTATGTGACAGCATGTTGATGGCTGTTTAAGGCTAAACGTTGCCGGTGTACAGACATGCATTGCATTATTGAAACACAGATAAGTTCTGGAATGCCGCTTTGTCTGTCCTATAACCTTCGGAAGAAACCTTTTCATCTTTTCTTTTTTTAAGTTCATCGCTAGCATTGTGACAAAAAAAGTAACGCTATGCTTATGTGACAGCATGTTGATGGCTGTTTAAGGCTGAACGTTGCCGGTGTACAGACATGCATTGCATTATTGAAACACTGATAAGTTCTGGAATGCCGCTCTGTCTGTCCTATAACCTTCGGAAGGAACCTTTTCATCTTTTCTTTTTTTAAATTCGTCGCTAGCATTGTGACAAAAAAAGTAACGCTATGCTTATGTGACAGCATGTTGATGGCTGTTTAAGGCTAAACGTTGCCGGTATACAGACATGCATTGCATTATTGAAACACTGATAAGTTCTGGAATGCCACTTTGTCTGTCCTATAACCTTCGGAAGAAACCTTTTCATCTTTTCTTTTTTTAAATTCATCGCTAGCATTGTGACAAAAAAAGTAACGCTATGCTTATGTGCCAGCATGTTGATGGCTGTTTAAGGCTAAACGTTGCCGGTGTACAGACATGCATTGCATTATTGAAACACTGATAAGTTCTGGAATGCCGCTTTGTCTGTCTTATAACCTTCGGAAGAAACCTTTTCATCTTTTCTTTTTTTAAATTCATCGCTAGCATTGTGACAAAAAAAGTAACGCTATGCTTATGTGACAGCATGTTGATGGCTGTTTAAGGCTAAACGTTGCCGGTGTACAGCCATGCATTGCATTATTGAAACACTGATAAGTTCTGGAATGCCGCTCTGTCTGTCCTATAACCTTCGGAAGGAACCTTTTCATCTTTTCTTTTTTTAAATTCGTCGCTAGCATTGTGACAAAAAAAAGTAACGCTATGCTTATGTGACAGCATGTTGATGGCTGTTTAAGGCTAAACGTTGCCGGTGTACAGACATGCATTGCATTATTGAAACACTGATAAGTTCTGGAATGCCGCTCTTTCTGTCCTATAACCTTCGGAAGAAACCTTTGCATCTTTTCTTTTTTTAAATTCGTCGCTAGCATTGTGACAAAAAAAGTAACGCTATGCTTATGTGACAGCATGTTGATGGCTGTTTAAGGCTAAACGTTACCGGTGTACAGACATGCATTGCATTATTGAAACACTGATATGTTCTGGAATGCCGCTCTGTCTGTCCTATAACCTTCGGAAGGAACCTTTTCATCTTTTCTTTTTTTAAATTCGTCGCTAGCATTGTGACAAAAAAAGTAACGCTATGCTTACGTGCCAGCATGTTGATGGCTGTTTAAGGCTAAACGTTGCTGGTGTACAGACATGCATTGCATTATTGAAACACTGATAAGTTCTGGAATGCCGCTCTGTCTGTCCTATAACCTTCGGAAGGAACCTTCTCATCTTTTCTTTTTTTAAATTCGTCGCTAGCATTGTGACAAAAAAGTAACGCTATGCTTATGTGCCAGCATGTTGATGGCTGTTTAAGGCTAAACGTTGCCGGTGTACAGAGATGCATTGCATTATTGAAACACTGATAAGTTCTGGAATGCCGCTTTGTCTGTCTAACCTTCGGAAGGAACCTTTTCATCTTTTCTTTTTTTAAATTCATCGCTAGCATTGTGACAAAAAAAGTAACGCTATGCTTATGTGACAGCATGTTGATGGCTGTTTAAGGCTAAACGTTGCCGGTGTACAGACATGCATTGCATTATTGAAACACTGATAAGTTCTGGAATGCCGCTCTGTCTGTCCTATAACCTTCGGAAGGAACCTTTTCATCTTTTCTTTTTTTAAATTCATCGCTAGCATTGTGACAAAAAGAGTAACGCTATGCTTATGTGACAGCATGTTGATGGCTGTTTAAGGCTAAACGTTGCCGGTGTACAGACATGCATTGCATTATTGAAACACTGATAAGTTCTGGAATGCCGCTCTGTCTGTCCTATAACCTTCGGAAGGAACCTTTTCATCTTTTCTTTTTTTAAATTCATCGCTAGCATTGTGACAAAAAAAGTAACGCTATGCTTATGTGACAGCATGTTGATGGCTGTTTAAGGCTAAGCGTTGCCGTTGTACAGACATGCATTGCATTATTGAAACACTGATAAGTACTGGAATGCCGCTCTGTCTGTCCTATAACCTTCGGAAGAAACCTTTTCATCTTTTCTTTTTTTAAATTCATCGCTAGCATTGTGACAAAAAAAGTAACGCTATGCTTATGTGACTGCATGTTGATGGCTGTTTAAGGCTAAACGTTGCCGGTGTACAGACATGCATTGCATTATTTGAGTCGAACTTCTATTGATTTTAACGCAGTATTGTCTTGACAGCTAAAAAAGTTGAGAATCTCTTCGTAAGTTGAAAAGATTGCTGAAAAAATCAGTATATTCGCTATACACTGCTTTGCACAAGATAGTTGGATACGGTTGTTGTGTGCTGGATCACACTCGTCTCGTGTTGTACCAACTGGTAGGCTTCGACTTCCGATGTTAAGCATGCACTTTCTAGTTGCCTGTATAACAAATGAGAATAAACTTAATAGGTTAGCTTTAATGAGTAAGTTCGTTGCAGCTCTACTTGCATACCCCGTGAAAGTAATACCGCTGGGGATGACAGGAAATGATTTTCACAGGACGTGTTTGAACTTATTGCTGCTCATTTTGCTACACTGAAGAGTGCAGTCTTTAAAGAAGTTCAATGCAGAAATGAGCATCTCTCCGGGTATCTCCTCAGCAATTATGTCGAGATGCGGCTTCCATTCTTTAGGGTTCACTGACGTTATCTAAAAAAAACTTCGTTCTTAGCATATTCCAAGAGCGTATCCAGCAGTGACAAATCGTGCGACATTGGAGGCCTGCGCTCCCCCCCCCCTTCTCGCCCAATCCATTGAATGGGAAAGATGCCTGCCAGGAATGACAAAAGAAAGTCTCTTCGAGGCTCTGCCATGCTAAATTCAGTTTTTTTTAATCGACCACTGGTAGTTCCGATGGAAATTCAGAGACAGCGCCTTTTAGAACGCAGTATGTGTGTTCTTTTTCCAACTAATGCTTCCATCGGTGAAGTAGGGACCAACAATACGGCTGCTACACATGCCACACCAAACATATTCTGACCTTCTTACACGGTTCTTGCGCTGCCGTAGCCAATGTGGGTTATATTGTCGCACCAATAATGGGCATTGTGCAAAAATGACATTCCAGTGCCTGCAAAATTGGACCTCATCTGTCCAAATTATTATGCTTAAAAATTCTGGGTGTTCATCACATTTAAATATGCACAATTTTAAAAACTGAGCCATTTCTCAAAGTCATTCGATGAGAGTTCCTCGTGAAAACACACATTATAAGGTTGGCGGCTGTGTCTTTAAAGTGACCTGAAAACTTAAGCAGCGCTAGCTCCGGACCCATTAGAAATTTACCTGACGCTAAGCTTTCCGCCTTTTAAAACGTAAGCGAGGACATAGATGCCAAAATGGTCGGTTCCACTCCCTGGCATTTTCCTTTTCTGAACATGTACTGATTCAGCGTATGCTTAAATCGATTAAATATTGATGTGATCTTGGTACGAGTTGGCACACAGCGACGAGGATGTTGGACAGCATTCAGTCTGGATGCCAGCTCCTCATCAATTTCCGCGCTGGAATAAGCGACCACAACATCCACCTACTCAACAGTGGAGTTTCGGAGTTGCACTGGCGTGGCCATTCCCATATTTAACTTGATACGACGTGACTATTTGTACTCGGGTGGCACTTCCACACATCGAAATGATTTGAAACACTGGCACTGTAATGGTCTTGTCACATGCACACCTAAAAAAAGCGCGAGAACGTTTTGAGAAACACATGCTTACAACAACCGCAAGAACAGTCTGATAGCATATAACCAATGCCACGCAAACCCCCACGCGGACAAACTTTTATGCGAAGCGTATTGCTAGAGGTAAACCACAGCCATTCGTGACGGTTACACGCCATGCAAAGAATGTAGAATGCTACGTCACACCACGTGATACGCTGACGTCACGACAGAGGAGAGACGGGGGTCCAGCTCGCGCCGTCGGCTGCGATTGCTCGCCGTGCGGACCACGCGGTATGGTGACGTCACACCACGTGATACGCCGACGTCACGACAGAGGAGAGACGGGGGACCGGCTCGAGCCGTCGGCTGCGGTTTCACGCCCTGCGGACCACGTGGTATGGTGACGTCACACCAAGTGATACACTTACGTCACGACAGAGGAGATGTAACTACGGAAAAAGTTTAGCCAAGTGTAACCATGGAAAGCCGAGTTTAACCATCAATATGCCTCGCATCTGACCAGGCTTAACCAAGCTAAGCCTCAGCCATTTTTTCCAATACCGTTCACCCCATATGCAGGGATTATAGGAAGTTGGAAGCTCAACCTAATGAGTAACTGAATGCATAATGACTTCTCAAATCAAGCTCCCCAGACAGCCATAACAGAAGTGGCGAACAAAAAAATAAAACTGCAGCTCAGCCTATCGGGGCTCTCAGAACCGATGTCCTTGCGGCTGGCGGTGATTATCCTTTTCTTGCACCGAGTAACGAAGGAGACGATAACGGCGGATAGGTTCAAGCGCCTATGCTCACTAGCCAGGGAAATTAGCACACGCGCTTCGAATTGGGCGCTGCATTCATTACGACACATCACCAGCGGACGTACCGCTTGCGCCACATTTCTGGTGCTCCTCGTGCGCTAAGCTTCGGTCGCGTGCGGGAAAACTGTAGGGTTCCATCGCGGTGCAGAGCTACAGAAAATGAAATTTTCTTTATTTTAAAACAAATATGGTATCTTATGGTTCACGGCATCAAACTGTCTATTGAAACTAACATCCAAACGGCAGTATTTAAGAAGTTAATTAGTAAAATTTTGTTAAATGTACTCATAATTAAAGGTGTTTTGCAGCAAGTGATGTCCTCTGGGACAGAAAATGTGTTCTTGAAAATATTGTTCTGTTTTGAATCTCCTATGTCTCAAAATTACATAAAGGGTTCCAGAAACATTCTGTATATTTTGTTAAATAGTGTCGTGTATTGCTTTTTGTGTCGCTGTTGGGTTCCGTGCACCGAGCTCAGACCAAACAAGCAAAGAGCTCCGCGCTTGCGTCTCAGCTGCCGACGCAGCGGCGTACGCCTGCTGCCGCTGTACCATTCGTGCTGACGAGAGTGACGGCTAGCTGGCCAAGGATAGACGCCCTCAGAAGAGGAACGTTGGTGGCTGCGGGAAGGTTTTGCGCTTAGAGGGACGCAAGGAAGCATCCTGTGCGATAAGTTGCATTGGAAATCTCCCCCTAACAGTGACGCTGTACATCTGACAATAGTCATTCATTTTAGAGACCGAAGCATCACTGTTGACTGGACTGCGAGAGATTGGCTGCGTGCTAAAGAGCTGAAATGAAAACATGGCAATATTTCAAGCAATGTTTTCGGCAGACATTCGTTAGTCTGACGCGTATGGCCGAACGTTGGTTCAAGATGCATGGACGCGTTCAGCAACGCATCGAGGCAACTGTTGCTCACTTCCACGCCGAGATGCGGGAATGCAGGGAGATTGAATTTTTCGGATACTCGTGAGCAAGTGTTCATGAAGCTACGTGCAAAACACCTTAGCACGATGTTCTTAGAAACGTTATGAAGATGATGACATACTGCACGACGTACGGAAATTCGAGACGTAAGAACGATAAAGGCTGTATTTTTGGCTGTCATGGCGTGGCCGTAGATCCGCGAAAATGAACAACGCGTTCATGGCACTAGCGCATTGCATGCTTCCCCAGTCGTAGAAAGAAGTACGAAGGTCAGACGTCCTCCTCTGTCAAACAGAAAGGGAGTTTTAGAATGCTACAACTACACCCTAATGGACATATTGCTCGATACTGTCCACAGCCGAAAGAACTGATGCAATGCCTTCGGTGTAACGGAACAGACTACGTGCAGTGTTACTGCAAAAAGCTGGGAAAAACAGTGAAGCAAGGACGCTGAGTGAGCCAATATATCAGGATGTGCAGTTGATGGGCTGAAGGAAATTGGATCGGCTTAACACTTGCTGGACTCATTAACACAGGTTGCTCTGGTTATCTGATGCGTGCATCGGCAGCATTGTATCCAAGGTAGGAGCCCTGTACGGTTTTGCAATTAGTGCCGCGCATGCGACCAAGAATATTGGAAGATGCAACGTGGACTTGAGCGTTGACGGTGTTTTGGCGAAGGATGTCCCAGTCCTTGTTGCGCATGATAAAGCCCAGTCTGTAGATATGCTTGTTGGGTGTACATTTATTGAGTTACCTACATATGCAAGAGTGGGATGCCTTCTTCGGCTTTGGCCTCAAAATGACTGTCCTTTCGGCCCACGTAGAGCCCTACAAAAACGAAGTTTCCGCTTGAAAGCTTGGGAGGGGTCCGTGCTAAAATGGGGTACCATGAACTGGATATCATTGACTGCTGAGCAAACGCTTAAAACTCACACAGTCTATAGACACGGCGGGAAAGATATTCTGCACGCATTGTGCTTGGCGAAGTAAGTGTTCCCATGCAGCTAGCGGGTGACAGCGAGGCTGTCTTACAAAAGGGTCAGCTGCTTGGTTAAACATCGCCAGTGGCGGTGCTAGTAGTTACTGAGGAGGAAAATAGCGCTGCAAATGGACTGCATGTGCTAACTGATCGACAGCGAATACTGCGATCGAAAGTGAAGGTTGGACCCTCCGTGACCGATTCACGGTATCAAGAACGTGTAGTTCTTTTAACACTATTCGCATTTTTCACAAAGCCGCTCTGCGCATGCGCGCCGCTCCCCTGGTTGAAAACAAACTACCAACCCAAGCTACGCATGCGCACTTTTTGACCTCCGCGATTGGCGCAGCCGTAGCTTTTCTCTGTGGCCATGTGCAGTTATTACTCGTGACAGGCGTAATCAATAGATGGCGGTAACTGTCAACAAGATACACACATATTTTGCTGGCGGCTGCATTTTTCAAGGACGTTTTCAACCAGTAGCAGACGAATTTTCAACCACTCCCAGAGGGCGCCACATTTTGTGAAAAAGGAAGATTCCGAGAGTGTTTCGAAATGTATTCTTCAGAGTTGGACTGCACGACAATCGTGGAGATGAAAGTCGTTGAATTTTTGGGCAGCACCCCTATTTCACTGGTGGCCACATAACGCAAACGCAGGAGGGCGAAAAGCAAATTGAATGATTGGTAATGGGTTGAATGGTCTTTACTTGGTGACTGAGACCAACTTAGACACCGCTAGCCCTGTGCTCGTTGTTGACTACCGTAGGCTACAGTGAAAGAGAAGTACCCTCTTCCGAACGTCGACGACCAGTTTGAGGCTCTTGCAGGAGTTATCTTTTACACAGTTCTTGACTTGACTCAAGGCTACTTGCAAGTGCCCCTGACAGAAGAAGCCAAGACGAAAACAGCGTTCATCACTCCAGATGAGACTATAGTTAGTTCGAACGAATGATATTCTTCGCAGCAAATGCACCCGCTGCTTTCCAACGGCTTATGAACAAAGTGCTCGCTCAACTAAAAGGCACTATCGTGAAGTGCTTTTTAGATGACATTAATTCCAACAAGAGATTGGAGTGATATGATTGATCGAGCACTTTCCTCAAGTCTTGCAAGAATTTAGAGGCGCGGGTAGAAAAAGTCGTCGTTTGCTTTTGGTTAAGTTTGTATTGTAAGGAGGACCGAGTGTTAGTTATTTTTTAAACAATTTCCTGCAAGTGACTTTCTCCCTCTCCCTCTCCGGCATTAGAGGACACAAATTCGGTCTGGTGGCGCGTCGAGAGAGCTATCATTGTCATGGATCATGTACGGAATTTGCGAACGGGAGAGCGACTTTTGGGACAGGGTGCGTGTGTGTTTACGAGCGTGTGTTGTGCGAGCTGACTGCGAGACATGGTTCGGTTATGATTGTTCTGTAATATGTGACCCCGTTAGACCTTTGCTTTAACACATCCTCATGCCGACGACATGCAACTTCACTACTCCCCATCAAGACAGTGAAAGAGATAACAGGAATAATACCGTTCGCAAAGAACAAGACTGCAACGACCTCGCTAAACACTCAAAAAGGTTGAAGCTCTGGCATGGCATCTACTTCAAACTAACACGTATCCTAACCTTGTTCCTGTTCACCGTCTACGTAGAGATATGCCCGGCTGTCAGCAACACCGAGCGAGCTACAAGATACCACTCAGACTTGAGTGACATGCCTGGCGGCGTGTCACTCTTAACTCATCCCGACTTTTTCTTTTACGGAAGATGTATTGGCCAGCACGGAGGCGACAAACCAGAGCCGACTGATCAAACGCGTTGAGAAGGAAGCGTAGGAAACGGGGCTATATAGACTGAGAGCTCACGTTTCTTGCTGAGACCGGTCTGACCAGCACCAAACTGCAGGACAAGCAGCAGCTCCTCGGGCGAGCCTGCATGATCGTAGCGGCACATAGGGTCCTAGGCTGATGGCTCCACACAGGAATGTAGGTACAATAGGCGTCCGTCGCGTAGGTGCAAGGGTAAGGCGCCAGAGTACTGTGCCGAAGTACCCTGGTACGATCTCGACCACCGGTTGCTGCGTTTCGATTGAGACGAAACATAGAGCTGTCCGTGTGGTCGAAATTACCCCGTAGCCCTGCACTGCGGATCCTCCTTCTCTCTATTCACTTTCGCTCTCCGCTTGCCCCCTTCCTTTACGCCGTAGCAGGTGTCCACGGTACAAGTGTGGCAGATACTACGCCTTTCATTTCCTGTGAACCAATTAATATTATATATTAATTTAATTTAATTAGTTGGTGGACAATAGGCATTGAATGTTTTTCTATTTCTAAAGTAGAAGAGCTAACGCTTTAATTTATCGAGTATTATATCGGCAGTTTTTCTTCAAAAAACATTATCTGCATAACCAGATATACCTAGAAGTCTTTTTCAAAGAAAATGGTAAAGAAAATGGTACTGGTTTTACATCGTGCCTCTTTATTTTATTTACATTGATACTGCAGAATATATATTTACTGCTTGCTGCTATATAGCATTATATGTTTGTATTTTAATGCTTCATTCAAAACACGATGTTCAATTATTGTTTTGTCACTATTCGAACTAATCTGCTATTTTACAGGTTCTGAGCTACTTCGAGACTACGGTGGAACGGCAGTCGCGGTCTCTCCACTGTAATGCCGTCAGCGGAAAAGTGATCCGGGATCCACACAGCCGTTTCTACGTGCCGATAAAGGACTTCCCAAGAGAGAAATACTTCGTTTACTGTTCCGGATTTGCTATGCTAATGACATTTGAGGTCATGCGGGACCTTCTAAGGGCAGCCTATGTGATTCACGCCCACCCAACGGTGAGGATTGCATATTTTATATGGGGTTTTGCTCAGCCCCGTTGTTATACATGCAGCATTTGAGGCATTCATAACCGTTCGATGCTGAACGGCATGAATTCTGCATTGGGCGTTTACCGAGACGAAGATGAGTATGATTAGAAATGTTAGGTTCACATCACCCTCATTTTGGGCGTTGTATTGGAGACTTTTAGTATAGCGTATGGACGCTGTCGTACGATAAACGCCAGCAAATTATGGGACACTACTCCGTGTGTTGCATCGCCGCTTTTAGTTGGCCGTACGAAAGCGCGAACGAAAACTGCGGTGGCGACATCTCGATTTAAAATTAAAAAAAAAAAACACATTCAGGCTTTCTGTTTTTACTTCCAAGCCAAAACTAGCCGAGTCGCATCGGGATTTTAACCAGTTTGTGTTGCGGCAGCTTCGTTGTACTCCCCAACGTTGGTATTTCCATGTTGAATACTTTTACCTTGTATTGCCGTCATGGTGAGTACCGACCTCCTTTCAGCCCCGTACTGCCAAGCACATTTTTACGGATACACACGTGTAAGCAGTCAAGCCAAGGCGATCCGTTTCATAGCGTTGCCATGCCAACAAAGCAATGCTACTTGTCAGGCTTAGGGACTGCGCTGCCACCGTTCAAAATAAAAAAAAAAAAACAAAGCAAATTATTCACTTAATATTTGAGCGGAATGCTACACGAGGCAAAGCGAAGACACCGTGTGCCATTTATAGACGGCAGTGCGCCCTAAAATGCGGTAACGAAGACAAATTCACTCTGAAGCGGGCGGCCTAGACGCCGCCATCTTGTCAACGCTGATCTCCCATCGTACGTGAGGGCTGGGCACGATAAACTCAAGTTTCGTCGTACGCTGGCCGATTGTACAAAAGAGCTCGGTCCCGGGTATCGTATAGCGCATGCGCAGTGCGCGTCACGATATTTTTGGCGTGTGCTATTCCTCTGCGTGTGTCCGTGTACGCTATACTAAAAGTCTCTATTTTCTAACACAACCCTACCATTTCTTGAATATCAACAGCAAAAAAAAAAAGAGAAAAATTTTTCAGCGAAGATTGTTTGTTACAGCTGTAGCATAATCGTGGAATTGAAATCATATAGAAGATAAACTCAAGTTCTGGTATGTGGTTAACATCAATGGAGTTCTGCTTACTAAGAGGTAATTTCCCGCAATTAAAGGCATTTTGTTGTTTGAAACATAGTGAAAACGAAAATGCATGCAGAGCCCACACCGGCCCTTTCGGTGCAATAACTTGTTCAGGGCACTCGTGGTGAGCCGATGTTTGCATGTGTGAGTGAGAGGATGTACGATGAAAGATTATTTGATTGCTCTTGTTTGTGGATGGATGCCTGCTGTGATCTGCGCGGACGCTGGAGCCCATGTCCAAGGGATCAAAGCTCAAACGTGGATAGCGCGCTTAGTAGAGACAAGGAAGGATGAAATTCGTGGACACGGCCATTTTCCTTTTTAAAGATAGAAAGCTCACTGGGAAACCTGTGGTGGCACGTTTGGCGATACGCTTTGTTCACAGGTTTGTTATGAGCAAGAAATGATTTGTACGAAGTGTTTTTGGTTGCCTTCTATCTAAAGAAGCCTCAGCAGCGACTCGCACTAAACACTTGGTCTCCACAACAGCCAAACTTTACTGGAGAGTGCTCTAAATATAGCAGCTTCAATGAACCTTCTCGGAAAGCAACATTTTCGCGTCCCGCAATAATGGCGAGCAACACTTTCACTTTGTATCAAAAATTTGTTAAGGCGAAAGCCTTTAATTGCTTATCGCGTGGTTAAGCAAAAGTGTCACGCTTTTGCGGCGCTCTGATTGGCTGAGGTGCGGATGACGTCATAGGGGTCTCGATCAATCACAGGGCACTACCGTTTGGCAGGCGCTGCCAGCTCGGGCCTCTCCGTTGACATGGGAGGGTGACATTATCAAAATTAGCCTGCCAAGACCCTTGCGTTAATGTTATCCCTAGGCCACGCAGACACGCCCATACGGCTTCGTTAAAGCGGGGCTTTATATATTGGCTGGTAGCTTACGGTGTCTAGTCATATCGATTCCGGCGTCCGTGTGACGCCTTTCACTTGGCGCTTCCCTCGAACGCCTCACAGCAGGGCCTATAGAAGCAGATGTAGTAAAAACAGGAATCAGCGAAGTTTCAAACAAAGGCTTTCGCTTTATCGCACTTTAGTGGTCCAAAGTGTTACAGAATGTTTTTTTTTATACCCAAGTTTACTGAGAAATTAAGGCAATCAAACAGGCCCGAAGGAATGGACTGGGCTAACATTGCAGACGCCAACGCGGAAACAGCGGTGCAAGCCTAAAAATGTGCTCGTGTAATCAAAATATTTGCTGTGCCTTTGAAATGGCACGGATGTACGCACGGAGCCATGTGCAAAGCAACTAGAAGAAACGAAGTTTTATAGCTCACAATTCCGCCCAATAGAGGAATGTGTCACGGGTGACTGTGGCGAGATCTAACGGCACTGCAGTCAACTCTTGCTTCTTGCCGGGCGCGTCGTCTGCTAAACGCGGCGCAGAAGCGTGCAGTGCCTGGCACACACTTAGCTGTTACGTGCTGCCGTTGCACTCTACATGGCTACAGTAAAGTTATAACTTCATTGCAACAGCTTTAGTTTTGAAGACACGCATCAGCCTGGCTATGGAACGAAAAATGGTAGGGGTAACATTAAGAAATAGAAAGCGTGCAGAGTGGGTCAGAGAAATAACTCAAGTTACCGACATTCTAGTAGAAATTAAGAAGAAGAAATGGACATGGGCAGGACATGTAGTGCGAGGAGAGGATAACCGATGGTCGCTGAGGGTAACAAACTGGATTCCAAGGGAAGGAAAGCGTAGCAGGGGGAGGCAGAAAGTTAGGTGGGCGGATGAGATTAAGAAGTCGCAGGGGTGAAGTGGATGCAGCTAGCACAGAACCGGGTTAATTGGAGAAAAATGGGAGAGGCTTTCGCCCTGCAGTGGGTATAATCAGGCTGATGATGATGATGATGATTATCAGCCTGGAGAACGCATTTGCGCTAAGCGAAATTCACTTGTCAGTGCAGTGAAACAAGTTAGACAGTGACATTGGCTTGCTCATAAGCAGTGTTTCTTGCATTACTCTCTCGCTTGTGTTTTGTAGTGTGTTCTTTCAGGGCATAGTTCCTGTCATGCAAGCAAATTAGTCAAATGTTCAAGGCATAGGAACACACTAAGGTTTGAAGGTAACGCAGTGGATGTCACGTTTACTGCTGCGCTGCGCAGATTGCCTTCATAGCATGAAGAAAGCGGCTAGCCTGGGCAGCCTGTTCATGCAGTGCATGGCGTTTGGCTACTCGTGAGAAATGATATAGAGAACACAGAATACGAATAAAGGGCCGCCATCGTCGTTCAATTAGAATCTATTTTCTTAATATCCTGCTTAGAGGACAGGCCTAGAACACAGCTTCATATCGGCACTCTCGCATATAGCGATGTTAAAAACGTTTTGTTGCTGGCTCGTCTATAAGAGCATCAGATGTGTAGAGTAATTTAATAAGTTTACTGAAAGAGGGATCAGCGAGAAAAGGCGTGCGCACTAAGGGAAAGGAAATGACTGAGCAAGCATCAGTCTATTCAAAACACTATTGCGATTAATCACAGAAAGTTGTAATTTTACTCTGAGTCGCGCGTTTTACAGACGCACCTCTCCCCTTCACACACACACACACACACACACACACACACACACACACACACACACACACACACACACACACACACACACACACACACACACACACACACACACACACACACACACACACACACACACACACACACACACACACACACACACACACACACACACACACACACACACACACACACACACACACACACACACACACACACACACACACACACACACACACACACACACACACACACACACACACACACACACACACACACACACACACACACACACACACACACACACACACACACACACACACACACACACACACACACACACACACACACACACACACACACACACACACACACACACACACACACACACACACACACACACACACACACACACACACACACACACACACACACACACACACACACGCGCGCACACACACACACACACACACACACACACACACACACACACACACACACACACACACACACACACACACACACACACACACACACACACACACACACACACACACACACACACACACACACACACACACACACACACACACACACACACACACACACACACACACACACACACGCACACGCACACGCACACAGATATAGAGAAAAGTTGCAATGGCATAATTTTACTGCTTGTAGGGGAAATAATGTAATTTGAAACTAGCACTGGACTGGAGGTTTCACACACGACTTTCAAGGCATCTACTGTGCCGCAAATGGTGTAAGAAGTTAATATCATGAATGCAATATTTATTAAGCTGCAAGAATCAATGAGAAAAATGAAATAGTGTGAACAAACTAATGTATGCAAATCAAATGAAGCAAACAACCCTAACTTGATTTCGTAAATATAGACACACATCGGAAGATTACAAGCAATTCAGAGGAGAACACTATACGTCCTTTGGGAAATATTTGAGTGGGCAGCATAATACTCTATTCTGTTTGATGGAAAATGAGCGTATACGTGGCTAACTTTCCCTGCTATCATTTTTGCATGTGATTTTTCATTGCTTCAACAGTAAAAGCCATAGTTTCTGGTAATGGGCATCAATACGTGAATTAGGAGCTCATATATGCTTGATTGGTAGCATATCTTAAGCTCATTGAGAAGCCATACTTTTGTGTTTGCCAGCCTTACAAACATATTGTTATGATGCCATTCGGCATTATACCTTAGGCCAAGCAGGCGCTTGATTTGCCAGACGTTGCAGGTCTAGAAGGCATTTTAGATGCCTATCTAGATCCTCTTCTGATATTTTTAAGTCATTTAGTTCAGTCAAGGCAGGCGCTTGATTTGGCAGCCGTTGCAGGTCTAGAAGGCATTGTAGACGCTTATCTGTATCCTCTTCTGATATTTTAAGTCATTTAGTTTAACTGCGATATTTGCTTTTTTTTCCTTTCAGCTGCCGCAGTTCGCAGCATACATTTTTTACGCCGCATGCACAGTTATTTTTATGATGTTTTCATTTTTGATCATCTTGCTTGTCGAATTTCTCTGCAGTCATTATGATGTCTGCTCTCTTTGTATTAACTCCGTGTTGTCACCCCCACGCAAAATACTATTTCATTGACCTGCTTGAGGAGAGCTTGTACGTAGCCACCGCTAAATTTAGATGATATGAGAACTCACAACTTATAAGCGTTGCCTTGACAACCTCTCAACAAGGATCAATGTATTTATAAATGTATTCTCAATAAGCAAATTTCCTTGCCGTCATTGGTTGTCTGTCTCGTCATTGCCAAATACTCAAATTTTGTCGAATCTGGTATTGCTACAAAATAAAAATGATCCGGATTAAAAGCAATTTTGCAGCTCAGCTGTCCGATCTGCGCTACGTACACTAATAGGCCCTTGGAGTCAGTTCTAAGTTCTCTTCCGGCAATGCTATGGAAACATGCTGGGCAAGAAAATTATATGATTGCTTTTTCTTGGGTCATACTTTCTGTGTTTGAAGTATGTAGCAGCAAGAAATTAAAGAGCCTCGCTACACCAGCTACATGACGAGAATATTTTGATATTTTTCCTCTTCTAAATGCAGATAAAAATTTGTTTGATGCGTATGAATGAATGAAAAACTATATTTTGACAAACGTGATTCTCCCGGCGTGGGTGGGGCTCTCACTCCAGGGCCCCAGTGGCTTTTGCTGTCTTGCGCGCTCTGTCAATCCGTTCGAGCTGGTAATCTGGTGTCGAGCAGGACAGCGCAGCCTCCCACTATTTCGGGTGTGTGTGTGGTGTTTATTGGCGCTATCTGCGTTTTTTAACACTTCCATGTAACATGGTAGAGTGTAGGGGATTGCCCGCATTGTGGTCTTTTATTCTCATATGTTGTAGGATAGATTTTACTGAGTAGACCCAGGTTGGGGTATGCATTAGTCTGTAGCTGTCTCAAGGAAACCGACTGCACTCTATTAAGGTCTTCGAGGGTTGGCGGGTAGGTCCTCCTTAAGACTCTTTAATGCTCAAGGTAGGTCCTCCTTAAGACTCTTTAATGCTTAAGACTCTTTAATGCGTCCTGTTCCGAGTCGTGCGCCTCCCGGTTGGCGTAAGCTCGGGCATTGGCGTCGGCACGTAGGCTACCTTTGGTAGGTAGTCTCATGGCCTGGTGTCCAGGTTATGAAGCATCTTGAAAAGGTGATTTTTCTTGCCTTGAGTATGCGGATAGCCACAGTGGATATGCGTCTGCTGCTATATCTTCTGCATGCTTCTTGCGAGTCCGTAATTATTTGTGTAGTAGTCTCCTCGCCCTGGTGGGTGATAGCCAGAGCGATTGCCGCTTCCTCAGCCACGAGAATGTTGTTGTTCCTGATTGAGGCGCAGCACATTTCCCTAAGTTGGTGATCAACCACGCTGGCTACCGCTCAGTATTGTACTTTGTATGGGGTCGCGTCGACGTACATTATGCTTTTTTTTTCCCGCGAAGCTTCTTTCGTGTGCCTCCGATCTTGCCTTTCTTCTGGCCTGTGTATTTACGGATGCATGTTTTTCGGAATCGGCTTGACCCTAACGATCTCTCTTATCTCCTTCGGTATGCTCCCCGTGCTATTTCTGTGCAAGCATCTCTCATGCCCAGTATATTCAGCGTGTTCCTTCCCGTTTACGTCTGCATGAGTCTTATTTATGCGCGAGGAGGTGGGCTTCGATGTGCTCTTGCACTGTGTTGTTTATGCCCAGTTTAGAGAATTATCCCGTCAAGGTGTTGACCGGTAGTCCAAGAGCGAATTTGTAGGCTTTCCTCAGGATTGCCTCCAGTTACTTTTCCTGTTCGAGCGCAGTTTGGTAGGGGACACCATATACAAAGCGATTTGCAACGAGGGCCTATACCAGCCTACATGTGTCCTCCTCGGACATGCCTCGTCTTCTGTTCGAGATTCTTGCGATCATTTGCGTGATCTGCGCAGTGGTGTTTGCTAGCTGCCTGATTGGTTGATCTATACGGCAGTTGCTTTGTATCCGCATGCCTAGGATTTTGATTTGCGACACTTCCGGCATCTTATTCCGTCATATGTGGACATCTATGGAGTTGGACAGATCGTACCCTTTTCTGTGGACTCTGAGCACCTCAGATTTCTCCGGGGAACATTCAAGTCCGCAATGTCGGGCGTATGCGTTGACAGTGTCTGCTGCTCTCTGCAGACAGTCTTGTGTTTCTCCTGAGGATCCCCTGGTCACCGTAGATAGCATGTCTGACTTCTTCAATTTCTTCGAGTTTCTTTGATAAGCCGATCATAGCAATGTTGAAGAGCATATGGGATATCACCAAACCTTGCGATGTTCCCTTTTTGAGGGTGTGGAAGGCGTCTGTCCTGACGCCTCCTATTCCAATGGTGACTGTTCTGTTACTCAGGAAGGCTTTCACGTAGCTGTGTATTCTCTGCCCGCAATCTAAGTTACAGAGCCCGTGCAGCAGTGCCCTGTGACTGACATTGTTGAATGCCGCTTTAAGGTCGAGTGCGACCAAGATGTCTTATCCGTATTTCGGGACAGTGTTGATCATTTTTCTTGAGGATGGCAGGAGGATGGCTTGTGCTGAGAGGTGTTTTCGGAATTAGAACATAGTATGCGGCACGAGGTCTTTGTCCTTCAGGTCGGTCTGTAAACTCTGAAGCACAGTTCTTTCGTATACCTTTCCCAAACATGACGTTAACGAAATGGGTCGTAAATGTTCCAGGCTGGGAGGTTTTCTGGATTCAGGAATCATTTCTATTTCCGCATGCGACCAGTCTTTCGGGATGGTCCCCTACTCCCAGTGTGTGTCGATGAATTCTATAAATCTGTTGATTTATTTCTCGTCCGGGTGTCTTTTCATTGGCATTGGTAATTCCATCCTTGCTGGGGTGGTGTTCTTTTGCGGCAAACAGCACAGCTCGTCTGACTTGTTCTATGGTAATGGGTTCGTCTAGAGCGGAATTTGCTTCGCCCGTGTATGGCGAGCTGTAGTCGGTGTCCATTTTGTCGCCAATTTATCGGTGCTTGATGTTTTCTAGCAGTCACTGGTCTGTACCTTCGAATTGGTGCGCGATTCTTTGTATCGTCTTTTCATTTTAGAATTTGGTCTTAGTTGAATCTATGAGAGCCCTTAGCAAAGCCCCTGTCTTGGCCAAGCCCAGCGATCCCTGCAGGTCGTTGCATTTCTGGCCCCAGTCCAGTTTTGAGGGCTTCGTCGCATACTCTCCGGCTTGCTTTGTGACCTCGGCGATCTTACGTGTGAGCGTTCTATTGTGGTTCTGCTTTTTACTTCTCCTTAGCAACCCCCGTCTAGCATCCTAGAGCTGTAAGAGTTTTTTATCCATGTTAGGCGTGTTGGTGGCGAGAGCGACCTTCTAACTCACTTTTTCTCAGTCCGATTCATACCCGCGACCCAGTCCTTATTATCGGTGCTCTCTGTATCTTCCCAGTGAGTGAGTCTAGCCTGGCCATACTTTTTCCTGATCGGGAGGGTTTCTATCTCGATGCGCGATATGCAGTGGTTCCTGCCTAGCGTCTCTTGTCGTTTTCCCATCTTGCCTGCCTTATTCCTGTGACGAACGCTAAGTCTGGGCACGAATCGCGGTTGTTGCTATTTCCCGCTCGCGTTGGCTGGGTGTGTTCTGTGATTAAGCTGAGCCTTCTGCGATCAGCTTCTCTGGCTAGATTCCTGCCTTTCTGAGTTTCTGTGACATAGCCTCAGCTTTTATGCCAGGCAATAAAGTCTCCCAGGGTGAGAAGACCCCTGTTGCCTGCTGCTTGTTCTGCCTTGCCCAGCAGGTAGCTGAAGCTAGCGTTTCTTTGGCTGGGCGGGCTGTATACGTTAAGCAGGAAGATGCTTTCTTGGCTTCTCTTTTGGGTAATGACTTCGATAAGAACGTGGTCAATGTCCGTTACGTCGATATCGTATCTGTTTGCGATGACAGCTTTAACAACCAGCGTGGCGACCTTGCTTTCCCCCTGCCCCTCATATGCTGAGTAGCCCGGAAGAGTGGGTGAGCAGCCGGTTTCCTGTAGAGCGATCATGTCTGATGGTACGGTGTAATTCGCTATGTGTTTTATAAAACCCCGCTTTTTGCGTATCCCGCGGCATTTCCACTGCCATATTTCAAGGGTTTCCAACTTGACTGAGCTTTTACGGTTCCTCGCCATGCTCGCCATGCCTATTATAGGGTTTGCCTCTGGATTTCAAGCTCGTGAATTGTACTAGGCGTTTTCTATCTCTGCGCGCCTCTGCTTGGATGTTACAAATGAGGTTACTAAGATTCGCTAGTGAGTTGTTCATGGCTGTCATGACAGTTGCGAATTCTTGCCGCCCAATGGTGGCTGGCTGAGTCTCATCTGCTTATGCGTTGGTGTCAGTCAGCCCTGCTCTCTGGGCCTTGAGCTCTTCTATAAGGTCGTTACGTTTCTCTCTCAGTTCAGCATTTACCGTCCTGATTGTCATGGTTTCTCTTAGTTCTTTCATTTCGTTAGGTTGCCCACTAGCGTTTTTACTGAATTGTGTCTGCGCGTTCGTGTTCTTTGGAGCAGTGGGAGAAGTGCCCAGCTCAACTTTGTTCCTCCTTTTTTGTCTTTTTCTTCTGCTGCTGCTTCTTTGTTTTGCTTCTGGGGGCTCCCTGGCCATTGATCTTGAACACGACGTCAATCTAGACCCTGATGGAGAAGAAGAATCTGATTTTAACCAGCGCTTCCCGAGTCCGGCCGTGTCTGCCCGTGCCGCAATCGCCCTTTGCTCCGCTGTCGGTCTCCTGTTTCGTTCTGGTCCGTGGACTCCTCGTATTTTTTAGGCGTTGCTCGCCCTCCTTCGCCCCTGTATGATGCGCGTTTGTGCACAGCGCACGACTGGGCTCACACGAATGGCCGTCCTTGATGACTGGCTCACCGCACCTCGAGCAGACAAGGGCGTCAGGTGTCGAGCATACATCCACCCTATGCCCAGGCTTGAAGCATATATAGCAAACTTGCCGCGATGATCTGTAGAGGTTGAAACGCGTCTCGCCGCCGTAGTAATAAACGTAGCTAGGGATGATCTCCCATTCGACTATTTTAACGGCGCTTTGAGATTTGCAAACATTCGTGCATTAAGGATTTTCACTGCATGGATATGTACCCTAAGATGGGATAGCAATTCGGTAGGTGTTGTCCCGACGTCCAGTGCGTAAATCACTCCTTTGCAGGAATTGTCCGGCACGGTAACGTAAGCCATCACAGCGTAGTCTTTGGCACCGAAGCGTAGACTCGGAATGTTCTGTACAACGTTGGCAGTCTCCCTGCTTGGTGTGCTGATTATGGTGACGTTAGATTCGTTGTGGCAGCCGTATGAGTAGGCTGCCTT
The DNA here is from genome assembly GCF_055883805.1 of Amblyomma maculatum. Taxonomy (NCBI): domain Eukaryota; kingdom Metazoa; phylum Arthropoda; class Arachnida; order Ixodida; family Ixodidae; genus Amblyomma; species Amblyomma maculatum. The sequence goes on from NC_139351.1 coordinate 44,918,459, forward strand.
CATTGCATATGTCTGGGGTTCCACATGCTTTCGTTATAGCCCGGACCATCTGATACGTGCTCAGCTGACTGATGTTGAGTCCATCCTTCGGTTTAAAAATGACTTTGAAATCGGCTTTTGGCAATGGAGGTAGCTTGTCTCTGCGAAGAGGATTCTCCATTTGTTTGGGCTGGCTCTGTGGTAGTTTGTCTGCCGCTTCTGTCACAGTCTCCGGAACGGCAGTTAGCCTCGAGTTGTGGTATTTTGCAATGAATCATCCTCCGCTGTCGAGTGTCATCTTTGAGTGGTTGGTAGCGTTCTCTTCGCGTGTTGTATTCTCTTGAGTCGATGTCGGGGCTCCGGTCGACGCCGCCGCGTTGTCAGCAGCCATCCTTGGCGGCTCCCACGTGGGCTTGAGCAGCGTTTAGTGCGGTGTTCTGCGCTTCAGATCTGCGAACGGCCAGAAGATGGGGAAATCTGGACTTACGGATGAAAAGTTGTTATCAGCGGATTCAGCTGGATTAGTGGGAGTCAATAGAGCATTTCACTTACTGTAGCGTTGAGCTTTTGGGCGTAAAATGTGGCGTCGAAGCAGGAGCTCATGTGAAGCGCGTGTGCCCCATCTGACCCCCTAGCATTTTTTTCTTCGCTGCATAGCAAGTTATATATATTCTTCTGTGCGCAGATCCTGTGTCCACCCTTTAACCTCTAGGGGGTCTTTTAGTTACCCAAAGAAATGACGGACTTCCAAGTAATCATTTCGATAGCCGCGGGTGCTCTCCGGTCAAAGGCATGCAGGCCAGCTTGACGAGACCTGATGTACAAACTTTGGCAAAGCGTTAAACGTCTATTTCGTCTGGTTTCAAGGGAAAGACACAGCATCGTCTCTGAGTACATATTACGTTTACAGTGAACAGCATACAATTGGAGGCACAGATGTTGGCGGTTTGAATCCCTGTCACAAACTATACTCAAACTGGACAAGAAGGTGGATGCTAAATGTGAAGAGACATTGCATAGCACCACACGAACGCAGAGCAATGAATGGTGACGTCATAATTTAATACGAAAGGACATGCGTGTTTTTCGGTTACGTTTACCTCAATTCTGGGCTACGGCGACGATACTACGTTGCGCTTGAATGAGCTTCGTATGATATCGCGTAATAAAAAGAAATAAAGCCGCAGAGCAGGCAACTCGCAGCGACTCATGCCAAATGTTACTAGGACGTTGGTGCTGGTGAGCAAATTGACGGCGCTGTCACGTTTGTTTCACGCATTTATAAGTGAATTTCGCATCATACAAACGCATTCTCCAAGATATTGCATGGCTTCAAAGCCAAAGCTGTCGTCATGCAGCTACAATTTTACTGCAACGATGTAGAGTGCAATGATAGCATGCAATAGCTGTGTGTGTGCCAGTCGTTCCGCGCTTTGGCGCCACGTGTAGCAGACAGCGCTCTCGGCAAGGAACAAGAGTTGACTACAGCGCCATTAGTTCTCGTGACAGCCACTGGGGACACCTCCCCGGGTGGAGCTGCTAAACCCAGATCGTTCTAATAACACTGGCCTCGTATGCCACCCTAATGTTATGTTATTATGCTGCTTATTTCTGCATAACAACACAAACCGCAAAGATCGACAGCCAGCATTCAAGATAGCCTGCAAATCCGTGCCAGCTTAGCTAACATTGTATACTCAGGCTCTTAACAATTGTAGTCATTGCTTTTACAATTACCAATGTTATTTTTGCCTTGCACTTGCAACTATATTCTTACTATATCAGATAAAATAGTATAACCAGGGACATGACGCTTCTATTTTTCAATTTTGTTCTTTAACCTCTGTTCTATTATTTTTGTAACCACTCCCCTCTGAAATGCCCCTGGCCTTGAGGTTATAAATAAATAAATAAATAAATAAATAAATAAATAAATAAATAAATAAATAAATAAATAAATAAATAAATAAATAAATAAATAAATAAATAAATAAATAAATAAATAAATAAATAAATAAATAAATAAATAAATAAATAAATAAATAAATAAATAAATAAATAAATAAATAAACATGTGAGACAGTTTTCTAGTAATCAGTGAGGCAAAGGAATGTAATTCACCTTATTTTCGGGTTGTCTGTCTCCAGACGTTATCTTACATGTTTTGAAAACCTCTGAAAAGATTTTATGCAACTTTTTGTTTAGCGTAAACTGGCCATGTTCCCTATGTGAGTTTTATGGCATAAGTGCTGGGCTGATGAGGGGGAAATCGAACCGGAACATTTGAGCGTATACATACAGATCCTTTCCAGCTGACGATTATATCTCTCGGCTATTGACTGGAGAGCGTTATTCATGCTCCTGTCATCATTTTACTGCAATTTGTAGGTGTGTCTATTATCGCAAGAGAGGGTAAATATCCACACTACTTAGCAAAAGACCATGATGATGAACACGAATACACTGTTCACGTGATAGCGGTATACACTTCGTTCATGCAGTTTGTACAGTGCATGCTTTCAGACATTTATCACCATACTAAATTCACTCCCGGAATCTATCCTTGCAGCTGCAATAAAAGCATTGCACGTGGCCATGTATAATGAAAACGTATGATCTCTAAACTATCTTAATGCACGCTTGTGTCTGGGTGTGGTACCCCGTGACACAGCTGGACATATTGTAGGCACTACTTCTCGTTGAGAATTTTGTAGAGGTGGCGAGGAAAAGGTGTGTATTGTCACTGGACATTTACTACGTGGTCTCGCAGGACGACGCATTCGTGGCTGGGGACTTGGCGTTGGCACAAGCCATTGGCCATAAAAACTTTTGGCCGCGGGCCATGTTTAATCGGAAACTAAGCAACTGCCTCTACGAGGGCAAATGCTTCGTCGTACACGATGATTCCAAATACGGACTGAGTATAGGTCGGCGAAGCTTATGGGGCCTGCTTCTCTGGAACCGTGGCCTAAAGAAGCACCAGCGCCTGGACCTGTCTCCGAGGCTTGCGACAGCGTCATACGCAATGATGTTTAATGCGACGAAGGCCGCGCTTCGCAAGGGACCAAGTACAAAGCAAGTCAGCAAAACCAACACAAAAACATCACGCAGTACAAAGCAAGTCAGCAAAGCCGCCAGAAAACATCACGCAGCCATATGCTTTCTTGGTTGGTTGGAAAATAAATGTTGAAGAGATCTGAAGGACGTGATTGCATGGTGCATAAATTGAGAGATGATGCAAGTAGTTCTGCCTGGATTCACCACCTGGTACTCAATCACGCGTATTTCAAAAAGGTTGCAAATCACTCCCGTTTTTTCTCGTACCTAATATATTGATTGCCTTTTGTCGCGCTTCCATCATGTTGTATTCGCTACGTGTCATTACTCAAGAATTGAAAGGACGAATTGCAAAGGGCGAATTTCCACAGCGAGCGCAGCAGATGGGTAGGCCTAAAATAACCCGCGGAAGACTAAAGTAATGTCGAACAGACTCCGCAAGGAACAACAGTTTACAAAACATAGCCAGGCACAAGAAGGGATATACGTCTACTAACGATTGGTAATAGCTGCTCATCCGGACCATGTAAGGGAAAGATAACATAAGAAATCCTTCTGGCGGAAGCGCGTTTGGTATTATCAGATTATGAAAGGCAAGTTACCAGTACTCCTCAAGAGGAAAGTACATATGAGTGGTATCTTACCCGCACTGACTTGCGTGACAAAAATGTGGAGGCCGACGGAAATGGTCCTGCTTAAATTAAAGGACAATGCCATAGGTATGGAACGGGAATGGTAGATGCTACTTTAAGACTAGAAGAAACGAAGCATCCTTAAGACATGGACAGTGAAAAATAGGACAACACAGCTCTGACTTTAACTGGTCGTTTTATTACAGAGCGACATAATATTTAAATATTGGACAGGAAAATTTGGGGATGAGGTGCTTGGTTTGCACGCAACAGGAAGATAAAAAAGGTGTGAAAATGACACGAGATAACATTGCTGTACCGGGGAACAATTAAAAAGAAATGAAAGGACGAATAAAAGGATGACGGCAATAAGTTGTAAAAGATTAACAAATAACAATGAAATAACAATGCGAAATCAATTCTGTTGAGGGCTAAAAAGGCCATTAGAAAGACAATAAAAATTTAAAGGAATACAAGTGTCAAAAAGACCACTAAAATCAGAACGAAACAATTATTGCCAAAAGAGGTAGAGGATGAATTCAGGGATCCTAGACACAAAATTACACTGTGCCTGGCTCATATAGCCTATTCTCGTTTTGTTAGAGCTCTCCTGGCTAGTTCTATAAAAATTGGAATTAGGCTATTGGAGCCAGGAAGACGGTAATTTATTGTTTAAGAATACCGAATTCATCCTTCAGCTTTTATTTGCATTTCGGTATTGATAGTTTCAGTTCTGCTTTTAATGGCCTTTTGGCTAATTTGTTGCTTTTAATTTTCATTCCTCTTTTAAAGCCATTTTTAGCTTTTTATCGCTTTTTGGATGTTGTCATCGCATATTGTCGTTTGTTGCGTATTTACTGCTTATGGGGTCATATTTTATTAATTTATTTATTTATTCAGGTACCCTAAAGGCCCGCTGGGGGCATTACATAGGGGGGGGGGGGACATAAGCCAGTATACAATTCATTGTTAAAAAAATTTTCAAACAAACAAACAACAAAAAGAACAAACAGAGCAATGGAGATGGTGAAGTAGCACTCATAAACAACACACCCAGAGATAAAATAGCATTATATCCTAGAAACTAAGTTTAATGCAATCGCGGGGAAAATTCATGCAAAAGAAGAAGACAGCGGTAGGAAAAGAGACGGCAGAGTGGTCCAAAACAATTACCGTGAGTGTAATGATTCAAGGTAGGTTTTCAATGCTGACTGAAATAGAGATGACTGTGTTATCGTGGCGATTCTGGGCGGCAGTTCATTCCATTCTTTTATTGATAAGATTAATGGTGAATGTTTGTACTTTTCCGTACGGGCAAAAATGGGTTTAACTTTATGGGCATGATCAACGCGATGTGACGTATGAGGGGCTGGAGAAATATGAGACCGGGTGAACGGAGTGCTATTATGATAAAGTGTATCAAAATACAATAAACGGATGATTTTTCTGCGCACTGATAGGGATGGCATGTTGAGTGTTTCCTTCAGAGATGAAACGCTTTGATATCGTGAATAGGATGACAAGATGAATCGAGCAGCTTTATTTTGGACGGATTCAAGAATGTTAGTTAGGGTGATTTGATAAGGGTGCCAAATTATTGATGCATATTCCAGAGAAGGACGTACAAGGAAATTATAAGCTTCAAGTCTGGTGTCCCTGTCGGCGAGATATAAGCGACGCTTGAGATAGCCAAGTTTCTTTTGTGCTTTAGACGTAATTTGCTCTATGTGGTCAGTCCATGTTAATGTAGAATTTTGGTAGACGCCAAGGTATTTAATCGAGGAGACCGAGTCTATTAAACCATTATTTATAGTGTAGATATTAGGAGAAGACTTTGAACCTATGGAAAATTTGATATGTTTAGTCTTTTCTGCATTAATTTGCATCTGCCAGTTGGAGCACCATGCCGTTAGCTTGTCTAAGTCAGATTGCAAAGTAAATGTGTCGTTAGGGCTGCTTGTATCTCTGTAGATTATACAATAATCGGCAAAAAGCCGAACTGTAGAAGTAATATTATCAGTTATATCATTAATGTATATTAAGAATAAAAGCGGGCCTATTACCGAACCTTGAGGGACACCATATTTTGATTCGCTCTCCCTTTTATTTGTTCCCATGTCAGCATTTGTATCTCCTATCTTTTTCACCTTTGTTATCTTTCTTACGCGTGCAAATCTAGCAGCTGTTCCTCATTCTTTGCCAAAAAAATTTTTTATATATATATATATATATATCATATATAATGCGTCGCGTCACAACAAAATAGCCAGTTATAGTCAGCACTGCGTCATGCATTCATTCACTGTCCGGGTGTCACCACGTTAAGAGAAACGAAGAACGCCGAATCCGTCAGTGAACAAATGACAATGTAGTTGAAATTAGGATTAAACATTGATAAGGGGAAGAACAGAGAAAGCGTAGGCTATAACCATTGGTCGGTAAGGGTAACGAACAGGGTTCTGAGGCAAGAAAAGGGTAGCAGGCATCGGCAGAAAGCTAGGTTGGCGGATAATACGAGAATGTTTGCGGAGACCAAATGAATGCTTCTGACACGGGAACGGATCAACTGTAAAAGTATGGGTCCTGCAATGGGTGTAATCAGGCTGGTCAAGAAGCTGATTGGAATAACTATTTTCTTTCCATCACCGTGAGTTGATTGAGTTAGTGAGGATAAAATGACAGCTCCTTTTACAGCAATTGAGCAGTGGCAGGCAACGACACATTTAACGCGATCATCAAAAAAGTACGTCTAGAATAATAATATTTTGACATTGTACAAAATCCACATTATTACCCTCTTGTTAGCTTCAACTAATAATCGTGTTTTGTCCTCTGTAGCCTTATTTTAAACTTTGTAAAACTGTTTCTTTCCGATTAGTGCCTTGTGTTCAATACTTTCGGGTAACCATTGTGTAACATTTTGTTTTATTTGTTGTATTTGCTCTTACATTTTGTAATTTCATTTGTATGCCCCACTCACACAGTACTCCTAACAAGGAGCCAGTGAGTTATTTGAAAAAATAGGTGAGAGTGAACAGAGGTTCATGCGGGGTGCCCTGGGTTTGGCTTAATACGGGATCTCTTCGAGCTCTGGCGACGGACGCCATCAAAAGAGCGAAATATAAGTATCAAGACGTGAAATTCAATGCTATGTGCACGCTTTTGCAGTTCCATTGGTTCATCTATTGTCACTATTTGCGCATCATTACTTGAACGTGTCAACATGGGCTTTGTGAGGGATGATGTGCGTGGCTACGCCTTTAGTGCATTCTTTCACGTGTGTATCGCTCCACAGTTGCACTTTACCGGTACTCACCAATGGAGCTGAAACGTGGAGCATAACCAGAGGCTTCTTCTTAAGTTGAGGACAACGCACAGGGCTATGGAAAGAAAAATGGTAGGGATAACGTTAAGAGATAGAAAACGTGCAGAGTGGGTCAGAGAAATAAATGAAGTTACCGACATTCTAAAGCAAATTAAGAAGAAATGGACATGGGCAGGACATGTAATGCGAAAAGAGGATAACCGATAGTCGCTTAGGGCAACAAACTGGATTCCAAGCGAAGGAAAGCGTAGCAGGGGACGGCAGAAAGTTAGGTGGGTGGATGAGGTTAAGTTCACAGGGGTCAAGTGGATGCAGCTCGCACAGGACGGGGTTAATTGGAGGAATATGGGAAGGCCTTCACCCTGCAGTGGGTATAGTCAGGCTGAGGATGGTGATAGCGTTGATAATGATCGTTGCACAGAGTGCGTGACTTGGGGAAGTAAATTTTAGAAATGTATTTAACGCATGTTTAATACGCGCTTTATGATAGCTTGTATTTATTTTATACTGTTCAAGGTATGCCCCGAATGCTGTTCAGAATGACCTGTAACTTATTTCAACTTGGTTTGTGCCGCTAGAGAACGCTGAGACTGCGTGACCAAATAGCAGCCTTTCATTTTATGCAAAAATTCTACAGGAGGCGGTGCCTCTCCTGGCTACGTGGCCTGGAGACTGCGCGCGTATTTTAATGAAGCGATTGCTTTGAAGTGTCGCTTTCCGCTGTCAAGTGTGTACCACTCTGCGTACCGTCTATTTCGGTGGCAGAGCAGGGGTGAATGCAAATCTGCTTTACGGATTCAGAGCAAAGGTAGGAAGCTAGGCTGTTTTAAACACACCTTTGTTTATTATGTGTCTAAAGTCATCTTCGGTGTTGAAAAGCTCCTCGTGTTTAGGATGATCCATTCGAAACCTTAGTGGGCGGTAGGCTGTATATGGTTTATAAAAAGCTTCGCCATTGTAATAGTTTTTGTTAATTTGGTTCTACATCTACGCTTCTTTCAAATAATTAGTGCTTCAACTTGCATGGCTGCTCTAGTCTCAATTATCTTCCTATGTCACATGTGGAATCCCGGATATTTCATTGGCCTTTTCATTGTTTATATCTAAAAAAAGGTCTGTAGTAATAGTCATGTACTGTCCACACGTCTGAGAAATTCCCTGTGCTACAGGTATAAAGGAAACTGCTTAGTACAAGCATACTCGGCCAGGAGTCTGCAAACTGAGCCCACCACCGCTTCTGCGCAATGTCGTCAATGAGCGGTTTATAAACGTCACTTGTACTGTGGAGATCAGTGGGTTGGTGGTCCCTAATGCACCGGTCTGTGGTAAGTTTCCGTAATATAACGGTCGTACACAAGGACTCGTTCTTCCACTCCGAATGATGCCTGCCACGTAGGCTTCGGAGATCTAAGTCGTCGTCTAGTTCGTGTTCGTCGCACATCCAGCGTAATAGATTTGTCGGCAGTCTGCAATGACGCTGAAACACTACGATCGTCACGCTGACATTTTTCGCAGGTCGAAGTGATGTCTCACGGTACTACTGCCGCCACTATGTCACTCGCGAGATAACTCACAGCCTTTCAAAATTCACGGGTTTCGCCTGAGGTTTCCTGTCAGTCAAAGCCAACACTCATGTCCCGGGCATGGCTGGCACATATTAAGTGCGTAAATGTATGTGATACAGTCGGGATACGTGAAACGTGCTTGCCGACTTCGGCAAAACCTCCAACTGGGCATTTACAACACTCTCCGAACTTATCACATATGACAACCCACATTCATCCCCTTTAGAGGACAAATCATGGCTGTCTCATCCTTGACCGGTTAAACGTCAACACAATAGGCAAACCCCATCCCACAGCCGCCTCCCGACATGTGTACGCAGCCGCCTCGTTGTCAAACCGCGACCAAAAAACAAGCTCCCTAGCCGACACGACGCGCGCCGTCAGCACAAAGCCAGAGCATTCAATGACACCTACCATACCGACGAACACGCAACATACTTGGACGCGGCAAGGCAAGATGCAACAACGTATGCGGCCTGTGCTACCACACCGCAATCTATCCTTATCTCCGCCGCCATGGTGCGCGCCTTCTCCCCCACCGCAGCGGAGGAAACAGCGATAGCGTTGGCCATCGCTGACCCGCGTACGCTTACGTCCTCAGTGACTCAAAATGGGCAATTCGAAATTTCTCGGCAGGGTACATTTGTCTTCCTTCTGCACACATCCTGCGCTGCTGCACTCCGGACCACAAAATTAACCAAGTCTGGGTACCCGCCCACGCGGGCAACTCTCGAAGCGATAGGGCCGACCAAATTGCCCGAGGATTAACAACCCGGGCGGTTGGTCTCACGCATCCAGACGCACTCGCTGTAGCCCCCCCGACTTTCACCGAAATTACCATTTTTCACAAAGTAACGCGACGCCTTTTTCCTCCACCCCACCCCGATCTCGGCCGAGCACAAGCCACCCTCCTCCGCAGATTACAGACAAACTCAATTCTTAGTCACTCCAGGCTATCATTAATTACTAACGGGGAATACGACCCCGCATGTCCAAATTGCAACGGAGAACCCGTCACTCATGCGCACATCCTCTGGGGATGCGAAAATAACCCGCCCGCAAAGGCCCTCCTGACAACTCCCTCTGCAGAAAGCTGGCACCACCTACTTACCAAGCCAGGCAAGAACACACAACTTGCAGTAACCCAGGATGTCGCCCCCACCTGGGGACACACAGGGCCCATCTGCCCTAATTCACGACATCTGGGGAAATAAAGTACTTTCTCTCTCTCTCTCTCTTAAATTTGGTTGAGGTCAAAAAAAAAAAAAGGCGTTGGATCTGCCACAATTCTGCGCGGACATCTTAATCGAGATGTAAAAAAAGTAGAAAGGTGGTGTCAAAAAATAAGAGCACTGCAGATTCTGCGTTGGAGTAATGCGAAAGCACGGATACTGCATTTGGTTGCTTCTGGTTGCTTCTAGTTGCTCAATTCACTTCTTGTTTGGCCATTTTAGTCTTTGGTACTTTCAAATTGCGCGCCAATTCCTTCATCCCCTTTTTTAGGCTCTACTTCCGGTTGCATGACGTCAGATCCTTGACGTTATATCTACTGCGGTACCCCTTTCCCTCTTTCCGCTTTCACTCCCACCTTCCTCCCTTCCTTTATGCACGATTCAGGTGTCCGCAGAACAAGTGTGGCAGATACTGCGGCTTTCCTTTCCTACGATCCAGTTATTCTAATGAATTACCTAATTAACTAATTGGCCTCTTTAGTTTTTCAGCAACAACATTAAGTAACCCTCTATTCATTGACGCCACTGATTAACCTCTACCACTTCTCAATTATAACTGCTGCGGACACAATTTTGCAGACACGTTCTGCGGACACGTTCTGCGGACAAGGCCTGTGGACACGATTTGCGGACACGATTTGCGGACACAATTTGCGGACACTGTCTGCGGACACGGTCCGTGGACAGAAATCTGTAAACATAGCGAAGTAATGCTTTCGCATTAAAAATAGAGAAAGAAGTAGCCTAGTGGAAGGCTTCGACGACCTCAAAGCCTCCTTCAGGGAGTGTGGCTGCTCGTGGCCCTACGGGTCTGGGACTGGTAGGTCACTACCGCTTGCGGCGGGGGCTAGCCTGCCTCCATATTTTTATCTGTCGTGGACCGTCATTGCACCCACTACCGTTTCGTTTTCGGATGACGGCTGATGATGATGATGATGACCTCAAACAAAATTGCATATGCCCCCTGCAGGGGATTGGCCAGGATACATTGTACATTGTAAATATATATATGGTTCACAAGGGTGTTTAACTAGAACCTGAAAAAATAAAAAAGGAAAAGAAAAATAATGAATTCCTACCTAGGATAGGAATCTGCCTGTTGAAAACGAAGCGTGTCTTTCGCTCCCTATTCTTCCTCTTTCTTCTCTATTTCCTCCCATGTCCGCACGAGGCAGCGGAAGTGGCTCCACTACAGAGCCAGTAGCAGGCTCGTGCATTTTCGTTTTCTTCTTCCTTCAGTCGCAGCAACAAAAAGCTTCCTTCATGAAGTCAAGAACTGTTAGTGGAGTATTTCTTCAAGGAATATGTGTGAAAAATAAAAGAGACAGTATCGTACATGCATGTCTTGCTCGAATCTTTGCCTCAGTCTATTTAAAGATAAAACAGCTGATGAGCTGCACTCAAATTTCGCATTAGAAAGTAACTTAATCGTCGGCAACTTTTTGTCCAGTTAAATCTTAAAACGTTTTGCGGTATACCTTCTCTCCATATCATCATGGAATGCAACTGGTGTTTACTAATATTTTTATGTGGAGATTTGCGAGTCGATTATAAAAGTTTAAGATAAGAGTTTTCTAAATAATTTTTCACGAAAACTGTCCAAAGCTTCCAAAAACTATAGGCCACACAGAGACCGGTGCTGCTCTGCTGCACGCGCTTCTCCTCGCGCACCGCTCGTTCAGTTACACGAAGAAGAAGTCTACCTTGAAGAGAAGTCAAGCTTTTTTCTGCAACGGCAGTTTATGCGTCATAACTGGGGACTCTGGTCATTGCTACCATGACTACAGAAAAGGATGGCGTGGCGAAGTTAATGCGCTTGCGCTCTTTGAAGGCGACAGCACTGGGAGCTCTGGCGTGCGGAGTGTTCTTCTACGTGTTCATGGTATGTTCGCCAGCGATGTTTCCAAGCCCCTTTTCGGCCGAGATGTTCAGACGCTTCGGAATGGGTTGGATGTACAATGCTGGGGGTGTCATCCAAGACGACAATTGGACCGAGCCGCTTTTGGCGCACCGAGGAGGCTGGGCCGTGGCGCAGCGCTGTCGCCGACCGCTAGACCTGCTTGTTTTCGTGCACGCCTGCGCGTACGAGTGGGGACGCCGGGCAGCGCTACGGGATACGCTGTTCGAAGAGGCGACAGCGAGTAATTTAAGCATGGCGGGAGTGTTCTTCGTAGGACGGCGTACCACTAAAACGGATCTGGACGCATGGCTCGATCTGGAGGCGGACATGACAGGAGACCTGGTGGTGTTCCCGATTGAAGACGTGAAATTCAACATAACGCCCAAGTTCCTGGGAGGCATGCGTTGGGTAGCCGATCACTGTCCCACCGTCAAGTGGATCCTTAAGATGGACGACGACGTTATGGTTGATCCATTTAAGGTGCGTATTAGAGGAACTTCGTATATAGGCTTCTGAATAGTGTGCGTTGATTAGAAATTTTGAGAGCCTAGTAAGATTCAGTATCTGCTTCGTGCTACGATATTTGATTTTTCGGAAAGGGAAGCGCCGTCTGTTTCTGAGCGGACCAGTGAAACAATTATTTTTGAGTATCGGAAAGCATAGTCAAGTTTTGAATTTTTTGTGTGCCACTTAAATGCCGGTAAGCGAAGTGGCCACAGGTGAAATTATAGAACCAAACAAAAGCGGCGAAATAGTGATGTATCAGAGGCAACTTCGACCTAGTGGTTTTTTCAACTTGTGGTGACTGCTGAGCGCAAACGTGTCTTGAGTTCTGCCTTCATTGAAACGACACAACCACGCGAATATTGAAACATTTTGGCTGAAGCTTAGGTACAGCTATACTGCCTAAGATTTGAAATAGTGTGTGTTTGTGACAACTTTAGCACTGATGACACGATGCCAGATTATGGCAGCAGCACCCTGTCGACGAAGCGAAATTACCCGGGATTATAACTCCTTGTAAACCCATTATAACACCCAAAATAATTCGTACGTTCCGTTTTACGTAGATTCGCTTGGTGTTTTGGCGTTGACGGACTGGCAACAAGTTTGACAACGTTTTTTTTATTTAGTTATTGACTTTCCCGGTAAAGGAACAGTATTTGTCAGTGGATATTTTATCCACTTTATCTTCACCTCCCGAAGCTACAAAACGAGAACGAGTCTGTTTTCTTTGAGGGATGTCACGAAAATGCATGCGCTCATTAGTGTTCTTTTAGATCCCATCTACGCCCCTAATATATTGCCCTGAAGAGCGTCGTGTATTGCTTCATGTCTCGTGGTTGGGTTCCGTGCACCGAGCTCCGACAAAAGAAGCAGAGAGCTCCGCGGTCGCGTTTTGTGCGTGCGCGTCTGAGCTGCCGACGCAGCGGCAGACGCATGCTGCCGCTTTACCACTTTTGCTGACGAAAGAGCCAGTAGAATGACCAAGGACAGACTCCTGTGAGAGAAACGGCGATGGCAGAAGGAGAGTTTTCCCTTTGAGGGACACCTGCTCCTTCCGCAGACGTTCCCAGCGAGGTCAGGGCCATGCTGACCGTCGCGGATGCCTTGATATTGGTCGGGCTTCTGCAGCGGACTGTGAGAGTGATGAAGATGAAATGATTGCTGGAAATGGAGGATTAGGATTTGGCGCAGCTCGAATTCCGATAGCGCCAAAAAGCCTTTGCGATCGACCCACCCCTCTTCCCCATCCATGAGGCCCAAAAAGGACGGAAACAGCGACAGAATCGCAAGTTACGCGAACGCATCGCTGAAGTTACGCTACACTGAGGAGCTGATGAGTTGCAAGTGGCACTGTCTCAGAGCCACGTTGCAGGGAAGACTCGGTACAGTCAAAACGTGGTCATCCCTCTACTGTCACCATGATCCATCCAACTCCAGAAAAAAACCTCTAAAGTGGTACTCAAGCTTCTACACCGCTACCTGCACTGGGGGCCTGCTACGTACTGACGGGTTCTGGACCGTAGTATAAGAGCATTTTCTATAAGAACGAACGCTACCCCTCCAGACAACATCACGGAACTGGTAGTTAGAGCGGTGCTAGTGAGCCTGAGGCAGAGTACAGCAAATGGAGCAGACAGCATTTTGTACATGGTGCTCCAGAACCTTGACTATTGCTCAACTACTGCCCGGCAGATTATTACAACAAAGTGTGGAGGACAGATGAACTGCTTTGAGAATGGCGCTAGGCTATCATAAGCCTAATTTTTAAACATGCAAGCCGCTCTCCCTCCAGAATCTTTGGCCGATATCACTGTCTTTGTGAATCGGAAAGCCCGTGGCACTCGTGCCTAACAGGCTCCACCGACATTTAGAAACGAATATCGTCCCTGACTCTAGTTCTGGCCGCGTCTCTCGACACCAGTCTTGCATCTTCAACTCAGAAAAGAAGTGGTCGATCATCCCAGCAGGATCCGGGCGGTTGCTGTCTTGGCATTACATTTGAAGGGGTTTTTGACAATATGTCATAGGATGCCATCTGGGTCGGGCTAGCGAGGTCACATTCTGGCCAGCGCTCTTGTGATTATGTGGGGTCTTCCTCTCTTGTTGAACTGCCAGCCTGGGAGCCAGAGATTTGCGCTTTCGGCTAACCCCTCTTACAAGACCAGCCACTCCATAGGGTTCGGTGCTCTAGCTCACTTTGATCAAAGTGGCGATGGATGGACTCCCCTGCCTCTTTCTAGCATTCCAGATGTGCACCATATTCTCTACGCCAATGACATCATGATATGGATGAAGAAAGACGAGGGAGGCAAGAACGAAAACAGTGTTCAGGATGCCAAAGAGGTCACTGAACATTACGTGATTGAGAGTGGTCCTAAATACGCGCCTCAGAAGTCCGAAGGGCTTGTTATGTGCAGGCGGGCGAAGCCCCAAATAGTCGACCGGAATTACAGCTACATTTCGGAGGAACTGCTAACCTTAGAGTGAACAGGCTGAAGGTGCTTTTCTTGTACCTATAGTCTAACGGCCGAGCGACGTACGCTATAAGCTTCTCCAAACGCAATTTGCGCAGACAGCCTACATGATTCACCGCACTTTCAACAGACAATGGGTTTAAGAAAGGTGACATCATTCGAATTGCGAAAGGGCCGTTGATGAGCCATATGACGCTTAATGCAGCATATAAACGACTAATTTGAAGCGAAATGAACCACCTGAATACCCATTTAGGAACTGCGGTAAAGAGAGCCCTCGGGCTGCCTCCCTACACCCTGACACACCAATTGCTCAGTTCTGTCGCACAACACAGCAGAAGATCTGAAGAAAGCTCGAAGGATAGGCCAGCTGACTCGCCTTCGAGAAACTAGAATGGGCCCGGCTGTTCTGTGTCACCTCCTATAGGCTACCGACAGCAGACTTCTACGTTACAGTTATGGTACGACGCCATGTGACCCAAACTGGCGTCTAAGGTCATAGTCGGGCAACTTTCAAAAAGATGCTTCTCGCGTTACATGCTGGCCGTAGGACAGTAAGAGCGAAGGTCCTCCTGCGTCAGTGCGCCTTTCAGAAAAATGACCTGTATGTTGACGTGGACGCCACGGGGTTAGCCGTTAGAGACGCAAATGGCTAGATTAGGATTGCAGGTTCTATTCAGGATATGAGCGCTGTTTTACGTCTGAGGAGATCCCCATTGCAGTAGCACTCGTTTCTTATAACATGGACACCCATGATGAGTGCCATATCAGTCCAACATACACAAAATTTAGATATTCAGAAGCTGTGTATCTTACCTTCGCGAAGAATGCGTTATATTGCGCGGCTTTTGTGCGGGCTGTAACCAATATATATTGACATATTCCGCAACGTCAGCGTCGTTTAGACCAATGGTCGGTCTTTCAGGCAAAGAGAGTGTGCGCGCGCTAGCCCGAGCAGCAACCTTCCACGTGCTATATAGGAGGCGGATGAGGGGAAGGCGGAAGAAGAAACTGACGCAGAGGGGGCCTGCGTGGCTTTGTACTCTTACATATACATTACGCATTATTACCGTACACAATGAAGAACACTGCCACGACCTCACCCAACAAACACCAAGGTGGAAGCTCTGACATGGCGTTTAATTAAACACGTATCGTAACCTTGTTCATGCCTCTCCGTCTACCTAGCAAAAGTGTCCAGCTTTCAAGGGCACAACACACTAATTTTCACTAATTTCACTAATTTTCACACACAGCTTTTCAGTTTGGGCGTGCACAGCACCACCTGCCGGTGCATCATCCATACGTTTTCGCACTCTCTCTTTTATTGAGGAGGCATTGGCGAGCACGGAGACGACGAATAAAAGCCGACTGATCAATTGGGCTGAGAAAGTTGTGGTCAAAGAGGCTATGGGCTAAGCGTTCGCATTTCTTCCTGACACCGGTCTGACAGCACAGACTCGCTCCACTGGCGAGTCTGCAGGATCGTAGCAGCACATGGGGTACTGGACTGCTGGCTCCACTCAGGAAGATAGGGATAATATGTGTTAAAGGTTTTTGTCGTCCTCGAGCGATAGAGCTTACGCTCTATTATACTTACTATTGTATACATAGTTTGTCTTCAAAAGAATATCTAATTTCGACCACCTGGGGATCTTTAATGTATACTTCATACAGCACACGAAGTGGTGTCCATGTGCTGTGCGATATCAGTGCACGTTAAAGATCAACAGGTGGTCCAAATTAATGCGGATTAATCCATTGCAGAACCCCTTTCTTTCCGCTTTCATTCCCACCTTCCTTCCCGTACGGCGCGGGTAAGTCGTCCACAGTAGTAGTGTGAAAAATACTGCGCCTTTCCTTTTCTGTGATTCAATTGCGTTTAATTCATTATTATTGACCAAAAATACCCAGTATTATTTGTTTTTCTAAGAACATTCTACTACCCGAAAGCATCATTGCAGGGGCGGAGATGACAAATAACATTGCTAGAAAGGCCAGAAGTACAATAAAAGTACATAAAAATGAAGAAAATAACGGGACATAAGTGTAATGCAGAATGAAAAATATGCATTGAAAAGGGAGCAACTGCGCGACGAATAAGTGGTGTAAACACTCAACAACACAGTGATGAAGAAAACAGGTGCAAGAAAACTGCGTTAAGAACTGCGTGCAAGAGGATCGACTGTCCGGTCTTTCGCAAGACTGTGGTTATATTGCTTGATTTTCTGCTTTAAAGGTTTGAAAATTGCAAGTTTGACAGAAAGTTTAAAAGAGAAGAAAAAGAAAAGGACATTGGGGATCTGTTTAATGCGAGGAAAGAGGGAAAACCGGGAAAGAGAGGGCATGCAGAGTAGCAAAAACGAAGAAAACAGAAAAAAGTGAAGAAAAGATAACAAACGCAGTGCGGGTAGGAGAATAATGGGAGTGAAGGATTGGTGATAAAAGTGGACAAAACACTTTTGGTATGATCTCAGAGGACTGCGCCAGCTGTATCTCTTTGTGAAGGCAGTTAAGTAAACGCAGGTGCACAGGTCTAAGGTTACCTTCACAGTGAATTTGTTATTTGGATTGTATCAATGGGTTAGTGACCCTCAAAGGCCGAAAGGTTTCCCGGTTGTACATTTCTGCCGCACTCCACTGCGTTAAATTTGTGAATAAAATATGACTCCCGTTGCTTCCGCTCACAATTAGTTCGAAAGTTGCTTTATAGTGGAGTAACTTTTAGTTTTTCAAATTTATGATATGTTTCTTTAGTGTTTTTGGATAGAGGAAGTTTAGGTAGTGACTTGTGTGTGCGGTATTTATTGAATCTGATTCTGATGGGACTGTGGGTTTGACCTATGTATTGCTTCAGGCAGTGGCCACATTCCAGTAGGTATACAATGTTGCCCGAGTTGCAGTTGAGGTTTTCTTTAATGTCATGTTTGAAAGAGAAATGTGCGCTGTTAGCCTGTTTTGTTGTCTGCATGTGTTTGCACAACTGGCATCGACTTTCGCCACAAGTCGGCAACCTGTGGGAGGTGCTTTAATTACTGTAGAACAAGATATATTTCACGCTTTCTCAAAACAACCGCACGGAGCCCCAAACCTCTCAAAAGCTAACGTTATGCCTTAGATCCTTCGAACAAACGAAACGATGTTGGTATCAACCCTGCGAACAAAAGAGGGGGCATAGTAATTTTGTATATAAAAATACATACAGGAAGGAAACTGCCAACTTAACAATATCCAATTTTACAAATCCCTCCTTGTAGACCCCAACCGCCGAACATCAAAATACTATAACGACCACTCTGAACCAACTAACCCAGGAAGGAGAAATAATAACTCGAATAGACAAGGCGCTTACAGTATCCAATCCCTCTCGAGGCCGGTTCTACATGCTGTCTAAAGTGCATGAAAAAAAAAACCCACGTCCACCAATCTTCCGGCATCGGCACGCTCACGAAACCCATCTCTGCGCACATAGACTCCCTAATCAAACACATACCCCTCACTCCACCGTCCCACATACGCGATACCAGTCACTTTCTCGAAAGTAAGTTATCGAAAGTAAAAGTTCCCGAAGGCACGCTACTTGTAACCCTAGATGTGGTTTCCCTCTACACTAATATTCCACACGATGATGGCATCCAGGCTCTAGACACAGCTTACGAAGAACACAGCAGTGCAGATTCCCGTAGCCTGAGAGCCGGCATGATACTCACCAAGTTAGTATTGAAACTAAGCTCATTCGAATTTAATAATAGCTATTACCTTCAAACGAGCGGCACGGCCATGGGAATTAAAATGCCCCCCACCCCGCAAATTACGCCAATATATTTATGCATCAGATCGAGCCAAATTTCCTTTCCTCAAATCCGTTGAAGCTTGCGTGTTACAAGCAATTCTTCGACCACATATTCATGATATGGACAGAGACGGAAAACAACCTAAACCAGTATACTGCAGCATTCAACAACGCCTATCCAACTATATATTTCACACACACACCTCTACTCCGCCCACCAAATAAACTTTCTGCACCTCACGATCCAAGCAGAAGGGGGCACACTACTCACTAGCGTCTACAAAACACGCGCTGACAGACAACAATACCTTCATATTAAAAGCTGTCATCAACGACAGTGCAAACCATCCATTCCCTACTCCCAGGTCCTTTAGAGCATTTGCTGCGGTTCCCTAAGAGCCAACACTATCCGGCTTATATATTTAACGACGCTGGTAATAAGGTTACCAAATTAAGTCGCGAGAATATTGTCAGCAAACGTCATGTTGCGCCTACGAATCCTCATCCCTTAAAGCTGATATTAACCTTTACGAATAACGTCCTTAACATGAATAAAATTTTAAGAAGTACTTTATTATTACTGAGCAGAATCACGGACTCTCCAATATTCTCCCACATTCTCCACGAGTAACGTACAGACGGCCAAAAAATTTCAAAATTACGTAGTCCACACTATAGTAAATAAACCGGCTCCCGCAGGTTGCCTACCTTGTAGCAAAAGTCGATGCGAGCTGTGCAAAAAGATGCAGACAGCAAAACAGGTTGACAGCGCACATTTCAATTTCAAAAATGATATTAAATACAACCTTAACTGCGACATGGGCAACGTTGTATACCTACTGGAATGTGGCCACTGCCATATGCAATACAAGCTAAAACCCACACTCTCTTCAGAATCAGATTCAATAACCACCACGCACACACCAAGCCACTGCCTAACCTTCCTCTATCCAAACACGCTAATCAAACAGGTCACTAATCACAGCGGCGGTGCCCTACCGTCCCAACCCCCGTGAGCGCACGTTAAAGATCCCCAAGTGGTCGAAATTACTCCGTAGCCTTCCACTATGGCTCCTCTTTCTCTCTTTCCCCTTTTACTCCCACCTTCCTTCCTTCCTTCCCTTAAGGTGTGCTTCAGGTGCCCACAGAAGCAATGGTGACAGACACTGCGCTTTTCCCTTCCTGTGAACCAATTATTATTATTATTATTATTGCAGGTTCTGAGCTACTTCGAGACAACGGTGGAACCGCAGTCACGGTCTCTCCACTGTAATGACATGAGCGGAAATGTGATCCGGGAACCAAAGAGCCGCTACTACGTGCCCATAAAATACTTCCCAGGAGAGAGATATTTCGTGTACTGTTCCGGCTTGTCTGTCCTAATGACTTTTGAAGTCATGCGGGACCTTCTAAGGGCAGCCTATGTGATTCACACCCACCCAACGGTGAGAACTGTAGACGTCTTATGGTATTGATGTTGATGTTGATGTGGCTGTAGGAAGAAGGAAAAGAAAATGCACTGGCCTGCTACTGGCTCTGTAGCTGAGCCACCTCCGCTGCCTCGTGCAGATAGAAAAGAATATAGAGAAGAAAGAAAAGGAAGAGGGAAAGAGACGCGCGCCGCAACAACAGCCGTCTTCCACCACCAGCGGTGGCGTGTGCAATGACGGCATACAACAGAAAAAATCCGGTGCCAGGCTAGCCCCTGCCCCTGCTAGCGGCGGTGACCCACCTGTACCAGCCCCATCAGGGGAGAGAGTTTTTCTCAGCCCCGTTGTCATAAATGCAACATTGACTACATTCATAAGCCCCACCGGGGTGGCGCATTGGTAAGACTCCCGACTACTGTGCCGGAGTTCCCGGGTTCCAACCCGACTACGGCTGCTGCGTTTCGATGGAGGAGAACGAAGTAGCGTCCGTGTGCTGTGCGATGTCAGCGCACGTTAAAGATCCCCAGGTGGTCGAAATTACTCCGTAGCCCTCCACTATGGCTCCCCTTTCTCTTTCCCCTTTCACTCCCACCTTCCTCCCTTCCCTTTTTGACGCAATAGAAACGATGTTTTACCACGCTTTAGCGCGTATTGGGCGGTAATGTAGCAAATTAATTAAGTTCCAGAAATTTCTGGATTATAGGCTTGATTACTACCGAATTATGAATTGAATTTCATTCGGTCACAGTTCGCGGAAAAAGTAGAAATAGGAAGTGTCATTGCAGCAATAAAATTCCTCAGGCGAGAGTGAGTGTTTATGAAAGGTAAGTGCGTACTTATCTAAAAAGCAATTGCCTATACAATATTATGCGAAGAAAGGAGAGAGAGAGAGAGAGAGAGAGAGAGAGAGAGAGAGAGAGAGAGAGAGAGAGAGGACAGGCGATAATTACCGCAGGCTTTATTAGCTGAAATCAGAATCAGGGGCGATGAGCGGCTAGATGTGCCGTACAGGAGGTGCAGAAATAGTTGAGAGCATGCCACCTTTAACGTTTGCGTCATCGGAGCCAGAACGACTTCTCACTGTGCGATTTCCGTTTAGACCCTTGAGCTTCCGCCCGCCGCTTCCTCGATATTTAGGCCGCTCCACTGCTGTACGGAAGGATGCGGGATCGAATCCGGGCCGCAAAGGCCGCTTTTGGATGGAGCCGAAAAACAAGATGGCCGTATACTCTGATTTCATCATCTTCATAATTAGCCTGAATATACCCACTGCAGGGCAAAGGCCTCTCATATAATTTTCCAATTAACTCGGCTCTGTGTTAGCTGAATCCACTTGACCCCTGCGAACTTCTTAACCTCATCCGCCCCTCTAACGTTCTGCCGCCCCCTGTTACGCTTTCCTTTCCTTGGAATCCAGTTTGTTACCCTCAGCGACCATCAGTTATCCTCTCTTCGCACTACATGTCCTGCCCATGCCCATTTATTCTTCTTAATTTCCACCAAAATGTCAGTAAATAGAGTTATTTCTCTGACCCACTCTGCACGCTTCCTATCTCTTAATGTTACCCCTACCATATTTCGTTCCATAGCCCTCTCAGTTTTCCTCGACTTAAGTGGAGTCCTCTTGGTTAGCCTCCACGTTTCAGCCCCTTAGGTGAGTACAGGTAAGATGCAATTGTTGTATAATTCCCTCTTGAACAATACCGGTAAGCTGCTAGTCATAATCTGCGAGTGCTTGCCAAATGCGCTCCATCCCAATCTTATTCTTCTTGTTATTTTCTTTTCATGGCCCATATTGGCGGTTATCCTGTCCTAAGTAGACATATTCGCCAACTACTTCCAGTGCTTCGCTACTTAACGTAAACTGCTGTTCCTTCCCGAGGCTGTTGAACATTACCTCAGTCTTCTGTATATTGATTTTTAAGCCTACCATTCTACTTTTCCTTTCTAGGTCATCAATTATTATTATCAGTTTATCCCCCGAGTTGCTTAGCAAGGCAATGTCATCAGAAAATCGCAGATTACTGATGTATTCTCCATCTACCCTTATCCCTAACTGCTCCCATTCCAAGTCTCTGAATACCTCCTCTAAGCAAGCTGTGAATAGTACTGGGGAGATTGTGTCTCCTTGCCTCACACCTTTCTTTATGGGAATTTTGTTGCTTTCTTTATGCAGAACTATGGTTGCTGTGCAGCCACTATACATATCTTCCAGCACTTTCTCGTACGGTTCGTCTACCCCCTGATTTCGCAATGCCTGCACTACCGCCGAGGTTTCAACTGAATCAAATGCTTTGCGATTTCAGTACACGTTAAAAAACCTAAGGTGGCCGAAGTTTCCAGTTTCCACTACGGTGCCTCTCATAGCTTGAGTCGCTTTCTGATGTTAATTCCCATTAAAAAAAAAAAAACAACAACCTACTTTTGCTCTCATGCTGGAACTGGACTGGAGTTTTTGCGAATTGTGAGGCTCTGCTGCGGAGTGGCGGAGGGGATACACGTTTTTCTACACCCTTGTTTTTTCGTACGTTATCAGTGCACTGTGCGGATAAAAAAGATTGAAAGGATTTAGGGTGATAGGTAGAAAGGAAAGGCTCGGGTACAGCTACCAACTCTTCGTCTAGTGTAAACTGCTCATGCCCCTTTGCCTTTTTCCCATTACGTGTGGTGGCGCTGGGGAGAAAAAAAAAACCGAACATTTGAGCGTTTGCATACAGATTTTTTCAGTTGACAATCGACTTCTCTAGGTTATGGAGTGGAGAGTGCTGTTCATGCTCATTTCATCATTTTGTTGCAATTTGTGGGTGTGTCGATTATCGCAAGGAAGGGTAAATATCTACACTCCTCACGAAAATATCATGATGAGGAATTCGGATGCACTACGTACAGGTTAACGCATTCAGTCGTGTATCTTGTACTGTACGCGCTTTCGGACATTTATGACAATATCAAATTTACTATCGGGATGGATTTATCTTTTCAGCTACAATGAAATCATTGGATGGGGCCGTATATAAGGAACATTTATGATCCCAAAGTATCTTAATGCGCATTTGCCTCTGGATGTGGTATCAAGTGGACACAGCTGGACATATTGAGCGCCCTATTTGTGTTCGATGACTTTGCAGAGTTGTGAGGATGGGAGCGAAGTGTATGTATTCTCACTCGACAATTACCACCTGGTCTCGCAGGACGACGCATTCGTTACCGGGGACTTGGCGTTGGCACAAGCTGTCGGCCATAAAAACTTTTGGCCGCGGGTCATGTTTAATCCGAACCTAAGCAGCTGCCTCTACGAGGGCAAATGCTTCGTCATACACGATGATACCAAATACGGAGTAAGTACGGGTCGGCGAAGCTTATGGGGGCTGCTACTCTGGAACCGTGGCCTAAAGAAGCACCAGCGCCTGGACTTGTCTCCGAGGATTGCGACAGCGTCTTATGCAATAATTTTTAATGCGACGAAGGCCGCTCTTCGCAAGGGACCAAGTACAAAGCAAGTCAGCAAAACCACCACAAAAACATCACGCAGTCATATGCTTTCTTGGTTGGTTGGAAAATAAATGTTGAAGAGATCTGAAGGACGTGATTGCATGGTGCATAAATTGAGAGATGATGCAAGTAGTTCTGCCTGGATTCACCACCTGGTACTCAATCACGCGTATTTCAAAAAGGTTGCAAATCACTCCCGTTTTTTCTCTTACCTAATATATTGATTGCCTTTTGTCGCGCTTCCATCATGTTGTATTCGCTACGTGTCATTACTCAAGAATTGAAAGGACGAAGTGCAAAGGGCGAATTTCCACAGTGAGCGCAGCAGTAGGGTATAGGCCTAAAATAACCCGCGGAAGACTAAAGTAATGTCCAACAGACTCCGTAAGGAACAACAGTTTACAAAACATAGCCAGGCACAAGAAGGGATATACGTCTACTAACGACTGGTAATAGCTGCTCATCCGGACCATGTAAGTTAAAGACAACATAAGAAATCCTTCTGGCGGAAGCGCGTTTGGTATTATCAGATTATGAAAGGCAAGTTACCAGTACTCCTCAAGAGGAAAGTACATATGAGTGGTATCTTACCCGCACTGACTTGCGTGACAAAAATGTGGAGGCCGACGGAAATGGTCCTGCTTAAATTAAAGGACAATGCCATAGGTATGGAACGGGAATGGTAGATGCTACTTTAAGACTAGAAGAAACGGAGCATCCTTAAGACATGGACAGTGAAAAATAGGACAACACAGCGCTGACTTTAACTGGTCGTTTTATTACAGAGTGACATAATATATAAATATTGGACAGGAAAATTTGGGGACGAGGTGCTGGGTTTCCACGCAACAGGAAGATAACAATGATTACAAAATGAAACGAGATAACAATGCTGTACCGGGGAACAATTAAAAAGAAATGGAAGGACGAATAAAAGGATGACGGCCATAGGTTGTAAAAGATTAACAAATAACAATGAAATAACAATGCGAAAACAACTCTGTTGAGGGCTAAAATGGCCATTAGAAAGACAATAAAAATTTAAATAATACAAGTGTCAAAAAGACCACTAAAATCAGAACGAAACAATTATTGCCAAAAGAGGTAGAGGATGAATTCAGGGATCCTAAACACAAAATTACAATGTGCCTGGCTCATATATCTATTCTCATTTTGTTAGAGCTATCGTGGGTGTGTTTACTCAATTGTCTCCTAGCTAGTTCTATAAAAATTGGAATTAGGCTATTTGAGCCAGGCAGACGGTAATTTATTGTTTAAGAATACCGAATTCATCCTTCAGCTTTTATTTGCATTTCGGTATTGATAGTTTCAGTTCTGCTTTTAATGGCCTTTTGGCTATTTTGTTGCTTTTAATTTTCATTCCTCTTTTAAAGCCATTTTTAGCTTTTTATCGCTTTTTGGATGTTGTCATCGCATATTGTCGTTTGTTGCGTATTTACTGCTTATGGGGTCATATTTTATTTATTTATTTATTTATTCAGATACCCTAAAGGCCCGCTGGGGGCATTACATAGGGGGGGGGGGGACATAAGCCAGTATACAATTCGTTGTTAAAGAAATAATCAATCAAACAAACAAACAACAAAAAAGAACAAACAGAGCAATCGAGATGGTGAAGTAGCACTCATAAACAACACACCCAGAGATAACATAGCATTATATCCTAGAAACTGAGTTTAATGCAATCGCGGGGAAAATTCATGCAAAAGATGGTAGGAAAAGAGACGGCAGAGTGGTTCAAAACATTTACCGTGAGTGTAATGATTCAAGGTAGGTTTTCAATACTGACTGAAATAAAGATGATTCTGTTATCGTGGCGATTCTGGGTGGCAGCTCATTCCATTCTTTTATTGATAAGATTAATGGTGAATGTTTGTACTTTTCCGTCCGGGCAAAACTGGGTTTAACATTATGGGCATGATCAACGCGATGTGACGTATGAGGGGCTGCAGAAATATGAGACCGGGTGAACGGAGTGCTATTATGATAAAGTGTATGAAAATACAATAAAGAGGTGATTTTTCTGCGCACTAATAGGGATGGCATGTTGAGTGTTTCCTTCAGAGATGAAACGCTTTGATATCGTGAATAGGATGACGAAGATGAATCGAGCAGCTTTATTTTGGACGGATTCAAGAATGTTAGTTAGGGTGATTTGATAAGGGTGCCAAATTATTGATGCATATTCCAGAGAAGGACATACAAGGAAATTATAAGCTTCAAGTCTGGTGTCCCTGTCGGCGAGATATAACTGACGCTTGAGATAGCCAAGTTTCTTTTGTGCTTTAGACGTAATTTGCTCTATGTGGTCAGTCGATGTTAATGTAGAATTTAGGTAGACGCCAAGGTATTTAATCGAGGAGACCGAGTCTATTAAACCATTATTTATAGTGTAGATATTAGGAGAAGACTTTGAACCTATGGAAAACTTTATATGTTTAGTCTTTTCTGCATTAATTTGCATCTGCCAGTTGCAGCACCATGCCGTTAGCTTGTCTAAGTCAGATTGCAAAGTAAATGTGTCGTTAGGGCTGCTTATATCTCTGTAGATTATACAATCATCGGCAAAAAGCCGAACTGTAGAAGTAATATTATCAGTTATATCATTAATGTATATTAGGAATAAAAGCGGGCCTATTACCGAACCTTGAGGGACACCATATTTTGATTCGCTCTCCCTTTTATTTGTTCTCATGTCAGCATTTGTATCTCCTATCTTTTTCACCTTTGTTATCTTTCTTACGCGTGCAAATCTAGCAGCTGTTCCTCATTCTTTGCCAAAAAAATTTTATATATATATATATATATATATATATATATATATATATATATATATATATATATATATATATATATCATATATAATGCGTCGCGTCACAACAAAATAGCCAGTTATAGTCAGCACTGCGTCATGCATTCATTCACTGTTCGGGTGTCACCACGCTAAGAGAAACGAAGAACGCCGAATCCGTCAGTGAACAAATGACAATCTAGTTGAAATTAGGATTAAACAATGATAAGGGGAAGAACAGGTAAACTGTAGGCGATAACCATTGGTCGGTAAGGGTAACCAACAGGGTTCTGAGGCAAGAAAAGCGTAGCAGGCATCGGCAGAAAGCTAGGTCGGCGTTTAATATGAGAATGTTTGCGGGGACCAATTGAATGCTTCTGACACGGGAACGGATTAACTGTAGAAGTATGGGTCCTGCAATGGGTGTAATCAGGCTGGTCAAGAAGCCGATTGGAATAACTATTTTCTTTCCATCACCGTGAGTTGATTGAGTTAGTGAGGATAAAATGACAGCTCCTTTTACAGCAATTGAGCAGTGGCAGGCGACGACACATTTAACGCGATCATCAAAAAAAGTACGTCTAGAATAATAATATTTTGACATTGTATAAAATCCACATTATTACCCTCTCGTTAGCTTCAACTAATAATCGTGTTTTGTCCTCTGCAGCCTTATTTTAAACTTTGTAAAACTGTTTCTTTCCGATTAGTGCCTTGTGTTCAATACTTTCGGGTAACCATTGTGTAGCATTTTGTTTTATTTGTTGTATTTGCTCTTATATTTTGTTATTTCATTTGTATGCCCCACTCACACAGTACTCCGAGTTATTTGAAAAAATAAGTGAGAGTGAACAGAGGTTCATGCGGGGTGCCCTGGGTTTGGCTTAATACGGGATCTCTTCGAGCTCTGGCGACGCCATTAAAAGAGTGACATATAAGTTTCAAGACGTAAGATTCAATGCTATGAGCACGCTTTTGCAGTTTCATTGGTTCATCTATTGTCACTATTTGCGCATCATTACTTGAACGTGTCTCATGGGCTTTGTGAGGGATGATGTACGTGGCTACGCCTTTTGTGCATTCTTTCACGTGTGTATCGCTCCACAGTTGCATCTTACCGGTACTCACCTATGGAGCTGAAACGTGGAGCATAACCAGAGGCTTCTTCTTAAGTTGAGGACAACGCACAGGGCTATGGAAAGAAAAATGGTAGGGATAACGTTAAGAGATAGAAAACGTGCAGAGTGGGTCAGGGAAATAAATGAAGTTACCGACATTCTAAAGCAAATTAAGAAGAAATGGACATGAGCAGGACATGTAATGCGAAGAGAGGATAACCGATAGTCGCTTAGGGTAACAAACTGGATTCCAAGGGAAGGAAAGCGTAGCAGGGTATGGCAGAAAGTTAAGTGGGCGGATGAGGTCAAGTTCACAGGGGTCAAGTGGATGCAGTTCGCACAGGACCGGGTTAATTGGAGTAATATGGGAAGGCCTTCACCCTGCAGTGGGTATGGTGAGGCTGAGGATGGCGATAGCGATGATAATGATTGTTCCACAGAGTGCGTGACTTGGGGAAGGGAATTTTAGAAATGTATTTAACGCATTTTAGTACGCTCTTTATGATAGCTTGTATTTATTTTATTCTGTTCAAGCTATGCACTGAATGCGGTTCAGAATAATCTGTAACTTATTTCAACTTGGTTTGTGCCGCAAGAGAACGCTGAGACTGCGTGACCAGATAGTAGGCTTTCATTTTACGTAAAAAGTCTACAGGAGGCGGAGCCTCTCCTTGCTACGTGGCCTGCAGACTGCGCGCGTATTTTAATGAAGCGATTGCTTTGAAGTGTCGCTTTCCGCTGTCAAGTGTGTACTACTCTGCGTACCGTCTATTTCGGTGGCGGAGCAGCGGTGAATGCACATCTGCTTTACAGGTTCAAAGCAAAGGTAGGAAGCTAGGCTGTTTTAAACCCACCTTTGTTTATTATGTGTCTAAAGTCATCTTCGGTGTTGAAAAGCTCCTCGTGTTTAGAATGATCTATTCGAAACCTTAGTAGGCGGTAGGTTGTACATGGTTTATGAAAAGCTTCGTCATTGTAATAATTTTTGTTAATTTGGTTCTACATCTACGCTTCTTTCAAATAATTCGCGCTTCAATTTGCATGGCTGCTTCACTCTCAATTATCTTCCTATGTCACATATGGAAACTCGGATATTTCATTGGCCTTTTTATTGTTTATATCTAAAAAAAGGTCTGTAGTAATATTCATGTACTGTCCACACGTCTGAGAAATTCCGCTGTGTTACAGGTATAAAGGAAACTGCTTAGTACAAGCATATTCGGCCAGGAGTCTGCAAACTGAGCGCACCACCGCTTCTGCGCAATGTCGTCAATGAGCGGTTTATAAACGTCACTTGTACTCTGGAGCTCAGTGGGTTGGTGGTTCCTAATGCACCGGTTTGTGCTAACAGTTTCCGTAATATAACGGTCGTACACAGGCATAGAAAACAGAGGACTCGTTCTTCCACTCCGAATGATGCCTGCCACGAAGGTTTCGGAGATCTAAGTCGTCGTCTAGTTCGTCGCACATCCAGCGTAATAGATTTGTCGGCAGTCTAAAATGACGCTGAAACACTACGATCGTCACGCTGACATTTTTCGCAGGTCGAAGTGATGTCTCACGGTGCTACTGCGCCCACTATGTCCGTCGCGAGTTTAACTCACAGCCTATCAAAATTCACGGGTTTCACCTGAGGTTTCCTGTCAGTCGAAGCCAATACGCATGCCCCGGGCATGGCGGGCACATATTAAGTGCGTAAATGTATGTGATACAGTCGGGATACGTGCAACGTGCTTGCCGGCTTCGGCAAAACCTCAAACTGGGCATTTACAACACTCTTTCCGAACTTATCACATAAGACAACCCACATTCATCCCTTCTCAAGGACAAATCACGGCCGTCTCATCCTTGGCCGGTTAAACGTCAACAAAATAGGCGAACCCCATCACACAGCCGCCTCCCGACATGTGTACACAGCCGCCTCGTTGTCAAACCGCTACCAAAAAACAGGCCTCCTAGCCGGCACGACGCGCGCCGTCAGCACTAAGCCAGAGCACTCGATGACACCTACCATACCGACGAACCCGCAGCATACGTGGACGTGGCAAGGCAAGATGCAACAACCTATGTGACCTGTGTTACTACGCCGAAGTCTACCCTTATCTCCGCTGCTACGGTGCGCGCCTCTTCCCCCACCGCAGCCGAAGAAACATCGATAGCGCTGGCCTTCGCTGGCCGGCGTACGCGTACAGTCTTCAGTGACTCAAAAAGAGCAATTCTAAATTTCTCGGCAGGGTACATCTGCTGCACGCATATTGCGCGGCTGCACTGCCGACCACAAAATTAACCTAGATACCCGTCCACGCGAGCAACCTTAGAAACGATGGGGCCGACCAACTTGCCCGAGGATTAACAACCCGGGCGGTCGGTCTCATGCACCCAGACGCACTCGCTGAAGCCCCCCCCCGACTTTCACCTAAATTACCAATTTTGTAATTTGTCCCCCCAAGAATTGTCCCCTTAGATATATGCCTTATCAGGGCCCTTTGCATAGCCTCCCTTTGTAAGGTGTATCTTCACCAAACCGTCTTTAGTGGTGACTAATCACCTAACCGGCATAGTAGTCTTTTTTTTTTCCTGGTACTGCCGCTTTTACTTCTTTTGCAGGCTACAGAATTCCTGGTTCCATGGCTGATAAGTACATACTCAAAATGTATTTTTTTTATTTTCCCCACTTCATGACCCACTTTATTCTCACCCATCCTCTCCTCCCCACTCTTTCGCACCCACTTTCCCCTCCCCAGCTTTTCTTCTTCGGAAGCAAAAGCGTATTTAAACCCCTGCCAGTGATGATCGCTATGCCCAGACGAAGACAAGTCCACTTGTCGAAACGTTGGCTCATCTGCGACCTGAGGCGTACCCTATTTACTCTTGTTCGGCTCTACTTTTTTATACAATTTTCACACAGTAACGCGACGCCTTTTTCCTTCTCCCCACCCCGAACTAGGCCGAGCACAAGCCACCCTCCTCCGCAGATTAGAGACAAACTCAATTCTTAGTCACACCAGGCTATCATTAATTACTAACGGCGAATATGACCCCGCATGTCCAAATTGCAACAACGGAGAACCGGTCACTGAGGCGCACATCCTCTGGGGATGCGAAAATAACCCGCCCGCAAATGCCCTCCTGCCAACTCCCTCTGCGGAAAGGTGGCACCACCTACTTACCAAGCCAGGCAAGAACACACAACTTGCAGTGGCCCAATATGTCGCCCCCACCTGGGGACCACACAGGGCCCATCTGCCCTATTTCACGACATCTGGGCAAATAAAGTTGTTTCTCTCTCTCTCTCAAATTTGGCTGAGGCAAAAAAAAAGGCGTTGGATCTACCACAATTCTGCGCGGACATCTTAATCGAGCTGTAAAAAATAAGTAGAAAGGTGGTAGTCAAAAATTAAGAGCACTGCAGATTCTGCGTTGGAGTAATGCGAAAGCACGGATACTGCTTTTGGTTGCTGCTGGTTGCTTCTAGTTGCTTAATTCACTTCTTGTTTGCCCATTTTAGTCTTTGGTACTTTCAAATTGCGCGCCAATTCCTTCCTATCCCCTTTTTTAGGCTCTACTTCCGGCTGCGTGACGTCAGATCCTTGACGTCATATCCACTACGGCACCCCTTTCTCTCTTTCCGCTTTCACTCCCACCTTCCTCCCGTCCTTTATGCGCGATTCAGGTGTCTGCAGAACAAGTGTGGCAGATATTGCGGCTTTCCTTTCTTGAGACCCAGTTATTCTAATTATTTACCTAAATATCTAATTGGCCTGTTTAGTTTTTCAGCAACAACATTACGTAACTCTCTATCCATTGACGCCACTGATTAAGCTCTACCACTTCTCAATTACAACTGCTGCGGAAACAATTTTGCAGACACGTTCTGCGGACACGTTCTGCGGACAAGGCCTGCGGACACGATTTGCGGACACGGTCTGCGGACACGGTCCGTGGACAAAAATCTGTGAACATAGCGAAGTAATGCTTTCGCATTAAAAAGAGAGAAAGAAGTAGCCTAGTGGAAGGCTTCGACGACCTCAAAGCCTCCTTCAGGTGGTGTGGCTGCTCCTGGCCCTACGGGTCTGGGACTGGTAGGTCACTACCGCTTGCGGCGGAGGTTAGCCTGCCTCCATATTTTTATCTGTCGTGGACCGTCATTGCACCCACTACCGTTTCGTTTTCGGATGACGACTGATGATGATGATGATAATGACCTCAAACAAAATTGCATATACCCCCGGCAGGGGATTGGCCAGGATACACATTGTAAATATATATATGTGGTTCATATGGGTGTTTAACTAGAACCTGAAAAAATAAAAAAGGAAAAGAAAAATATTGAAGTCTTACCTAGGATAGGAATCTGCCTGTTGAAAACGACGCGCGTCTTTCTCTCCCTATTCTTCTTCTTTCTTCTCTATTTCCTCCCATGTCCGCACGAGGCAGCGGGAGTTGCTCGACTACGAGCCAGTAGCTGGCTCGTGCATTTTCGTTTTCTTCCTTCATTCGCAGCAACAAAAAGCTTCCTTCATGAAGTCAAGAACTGTTAGTGGAGTATTTCTTCAAGGAATATATGTGAAAAATTAAAAGAGACAGTATCGTACATTCATGTCTTGCTCGAATCTTTGCTCCAGCGTATCGAAAGTCGAAACAGCTGATGAGCTGCTCTCAAATTTTGCATTAGAAAGTAACTAAATCGTCGGCAACGTTTTCTCCAGTTAAAGCGTTTTGAGATATACCCTCTCTCCATATCAACCGGGATAGCGACCAGTGTTTACTAATAATGTTATATGGAGATTTGTGAGTGGACTACACAAGTGTAAGATATAAATTTCCAAAGTAATTTCCCACGCAACCTCTGTCCAAACCTTCCAAAAACTTTAGGCAACCGAGACCGGTGCTGCTCTGCTGCACGCGCTTCTCCTAGCGCACCGCTCGTTCAGTGACACGAAGAAGAAGTCTACCTTGGTGAGAAGTCAAGCTTTTTTATGCAACGGCAGTTTACGCGTCATTACTGATGACTCTGGTCATTGCTACCATGACTACAGAAAAGGAAGGCGTGGCGAAGTTGATGCGCCTGCGCTCTTTGAAGGCGACAGCACTGGGAGTTCTTGCGTGCGGAGTGTTCTTCTACGTGTTCATGGTATGTTCGCCAGCGATGTTTCCAAGCCCCTTTTCGGCCGAGATGTTCAGACGCTTCGAAATGGGTTGGATGTACAATGCCGGGGGTGTCATCCAAGACGACAATTGGACCGAGCCGCTTTTGGCGCACCGAGGAGGCTGGGCTGTGGCGCAGCGCTGTCGCCGACCGCTAGATCTGCTTGTTTTCGTCCACGCCTGCGCGTACGATTGGGGACGCAGGGCAGCGCTCCGGGACACGCTGTTCGAAGAGGCGACAGCGCGTAATTTAAGCATGGCGGGAGTGTTCTTCGTGGGACGGCGTACCAATAAAACGGATCTGGATGCATGGCTCGATCTGGAGGCGGACATGACAGGAGACCTGGTGGTGTTCCCGATTGAAGACGGGAAATTCAACATAACGCCCAAGTTCCTGGGAGGCATGCGTTGGGTAGCCGACCACTGTCCCACCGTCAAGTGGATCCTTAAGATGGACGACGACGTTATGGTTGATCCATTTAAGGTGCGTATTAGAGGAACTTCATATATAGGCTTCCGAATAGTGTGCGTCGATTAGAAATTTTTGAGAGCGTAGTAAGATTCAGTATCTGCTTCGTGCTACGATATTTGATTTTTCGGAAAGGGAAGCGCCGTCTGTTTCTGAGCGGAAAAGTGAAACAAATATTTTTGAGTATCGGAAAGCATAGTCAAGTTTTGAAATTTTTGTGTGCCACTTAAACATCGGTAAGCGAAGTGGCCACAGGTGAAATTATAGAACCAAATAAAAGCGGCGAAATAGTGATGTATCAGAGGCAACTTGGACCTAGGGGTTTTTTCAACTTGTGGTGACTGCTGAGCGCAAACGTTGTCTTGAGTTCTGCCTTCATTGAAACGACACAACCACGCGAATATTGAAACATTTTGGCTGAAGCTTAGGTACAGCTATACTGCCTAAGATTTGAAATATCTAGTGTGTGTTTGTGACAACTTTAGCACTAATGACACGATGCCAGATTATGGCAGCAGCACCCTGTCGATGGAGCGAAATTACCTGGGATTGTAACTCCGTCTAAACCGATTATAACACCCAAAAGAATTCGTACGTTCCGTTTTACGTAGATTCGCTTGGTGTTTTGGCATTGACAGAATGGCAACGAGTTTGATAGTGTTTTTTTTTATTTAGTTATTGAGTTTTACGGTAAAGAAGCAGTATTTGTCGATGGATATTTATTCCACTTTATCTTCACCTCCCGAAGCTACAAAACGAGAACGCGTCTGTTTTCTTTGAGGGATGTCACGAAAATGCATGCGCTCATTAATGTTCTTTCAGATCTCATCTAAGCCCGTAATATATTGCCCTGAAGAGCGTCGTGCATTGCTTCGTGTCTCGTGGTTGGGTTCCGTGCACCGAGCTCCGACAAAAGAAGCAGAGAGCTCCGCGGTCGCGTTTTGTGCGTGCGCGTCCGAGCTGCCGACGCAGCGGCAGACGCATGCTGCCGCTTTACCACTTGTGGTGACAAAAGAGCCGGTAGAATGACCAAGGACAGACTGCTGTGAGAGAAACGGTGATGGAAGAGGGGAGATTGTTTCCTTTGAGGGACACCTGCTCCTTCCACAGACGTTCCCAGCGAGGTCAGGGCCATGCTGACCGGCGCGGATGCCTTGATATTGGTCGGGCTTCTGCAGCGGACTGTGAGAGTGATGAAGATGAAATGATTGCTGGAAATGGAGGAGTAGGATTCGGCGCAGCTCGAGTTCCGATAGCGCCAAAAAGCCTTTGCGATCGACCCACCCCTCTTCCTCATCCATGAGGCCCAAAAAGGACGGAAACAGCGACAGAATCGCAAGTTACGCGAACGCATCGCTGAAGTAACGCTACACTGAGGAGCTAATGAGTTGCAAGTGGCACTGTCTCAGAGCCACGTTGCAGGGAAGACTCGGTACAGCCAAAACGTGGTCATCCCTCTACTGTCACCATGATCCATCCAACTCCAGAAACAAAATTTCTAAAGTGGTACTAAAGCTCCTACACATGATAGTAAAAGACCGCATCACTGCTACCTGCACTGGGGGCCTGCTACGTACTGACGGATTCTGGACCGTAGTATAAGAGCATTTCCTATAAGAACGAACGCTACGCCTCTAGACAACAACATAACGGAACCGGAAGTTAGAACGGTGCTAGTGAGCCTGAGGTAGAGTACAGCAAATGGAGCAGACAGTATTTTGTACATGGTGCTCCAGAACCTTGACTATTGCTGAACTACTGCCCGGCAGACTATTACACCAAAGTGTGGAATACAGATGAACTGCTGTGAGAATGGCTCTAGGCTATCATAAGCCTAATTTTTAAACAGGCAAGCCGCTCTCCCTCCAGAATCTTTGGCCGATATCGCTGTCTTTGTGAATCAGAAAGCCCGTGGCACTCGTGCCTAACAGGCTCCACCGACAGTTTGAAACGAATATCTTCCCTGACTCTAGTTCTGGCCGCATCTCTCGACACCAGTCTTGCATCTTCAACTCAGAAAAGAAGTGGTCGATCATCCCAGCAGGATCCGGGCGGTTGCTGTCTTGGCATTACATCTGAAGGAGGTTTTGACAATATGTCATAGGATGCCATTTGGGTCGGGCTAGCGAGGTCACATTCTGGCTAGCGCTCTTGTGATTATGTGGGGTCTTCCTCTCGTGTTGAACTGCCAGCCTGGGAGCCAGAGATTTGCGCTTTCGGCTAACCCCTCTTACAAGACCAGCCCCTCCATAGGGTTCGGTGTTCTAGCTCACTTTGATCAAAGTGGTGATGGCTGGACTCCCCTGCCTCTTTCTAGCATTCCAGGTGTGCACTATATCCTCTACGCCGATGACATCTTGATATGGATGAAGAAAGACGTGGATAGCAACTACGAAAACAGTGTTCAGGAGGCCAAAGAGGTCACTCAACATTAGGTGATTGAGAGTGGCCTTAAATACGCGCCTCAGAAGTCCGAATTGCTTGTTATGAGCACGCGGGCGAAGCCCCAAATAGTCGACCGGAATTACAGTTACATTTCGGAGGAACTCCTAACCTTAGAGTGACCAGGCTGAAGGTGCTTTTCTTGTACCTGTAGTCTAACGGCCGAGCGACGTACGCTATAAGCTCCTCCAAACGCAATTTGCGCAGACAGCCTACATGATTTACCGCACTTTCAACAGACAATGGGTTTAAGAAAGGTGACACCATTCGAATCACGAAAGGGCCGTTAATGAGCCATATGACGCTTAATGCAGCATATGAACGACTAATTTGAATCGAAATGAACCACCTAAATACCCATTTAGGAACTGCGGTAAAGAGAGCTTTCGGGCTGCCTCCCTACACCCTGACACACCAACTGCTCAGCTCTGTCGCACAACACGGCAGAAGAGCTGAAGAAAGCCCAAAGGATAGGCCAGCTGACTCGCCTTCGAGAAACTAGAGTGGGCCGGGCTGTTCTGTGTCACCTTCTATAGGCTACCGAAAACAGACTTCTACGTTACAGTTGTGGTACGACGCCATGTGACCCAAACTGGCGTCTAAGGTCATAGTCGGGCAACTTTCAAAACGATGCTTCTCGCGTTACATGCTGGTCGTAGGACAGTAAGAGCCAAGGTCCTCCTGCGTCAGTGCGCCTCTCAGAAAAATGACCTGTATGTTGACGTGGACGCCACGGGGTTAGCCGTTAGAGACGCAAATGGCTAGATTAAGATTGCAGGTTCTATCCAGGATATGAGCGCTGTTTTACGTCTGAGGAGATCCTCATTGCAGTAGCACTCGTTTCTTATAACATGGACACCCATGGCGAGTGCCATATCAGTCCAACATACACAAAATTTAGATATTCAGGAGCTGTGTATTTTACCTTCGCGAAGAATGCGTTATATTGCGCGGCTTTTTTGCGGGCTGTAACCAATATATGTTGACATATTCCGCAACGTCAGCGTCGTTTGGACCAACGGTCGGTCAAGCCTTCTTTCAGGCAATGAGAGTGTGCGCGCGCTAGCCCGAGCAGCAACCTTCCACGTGCTATATAGGAGGCGGATGAGGGGAAGGCGGAAGAAGAAACTGACACAGAAGGTGCCTGCGTGGCTTTGTACTCTTACATAGACATTACGCATTATTACCGTACACAATGAAGAACACTGCCACGACCTCACCCAACAAACACCAAGGTGGAAGCTCTGACATGGCGTCTAATTCAAACACGTATCGTAACCTTGTTCGTGCCCACCGTCTACCTAGCGAAATTGTCCAGCTTTCAAGAGCACAACACACTAATTTTCACTAATTTCACTAATTCTCACACACAGCTTTTCAATTTGGTCGTGCACAGCACCACCTGCCGGTGCATCATACATACCTTTTCGCACTCTCTCTTCTATTGAAGAGGCATTGGCGAGCATGGAGACGACGAATAAAAGCCGACTGATCAATTGGGCTGAGAAACCTGTGGTCAAAGGGGCTATGGGCTAAGCGTTCGCATTTCTTCCTGACACCGGTCTGACAGCACAGACCCGCAACACCAGAAACAGCTCCACTGGCGAACCTGCAGGATGGTAGCGGCACATGGGGTACTGGACTGCTGGCTCCACTCAGGAAGATAGGGATAATACGCGTTAAAGGTTTTTTTCTTGTCCTCGAGCGGAAGAGCTTACGCTCTAATATACTTACTATTAGTATATACATAGTTTGTCTTCAAAAGAATATCTAATTTCGACCGCTTGGGGATCTTTAATGTGCACTGACGTCGTACAGCAAACGAAGTGGTGTCCATGTGCTGTGCGATATCAGTGCACGTTAAAGATCAACAGGTGGTCGAAATTACTCCGGATTAATCCACTGCAGAACCCCTTTCTTTCCGCTTTCACTCTCACCTTCCTTGCCGTACGGCGCGGGTAAGTCGTCCACAGTAGTAATGTGAGAAATACTGCGCCTTTCCTTTTCTGTGATTCAATTAGGATTAATTTATTGTTATTGACCAAAAATACCCAGAATTATTTGTTTTTCTAAGAACATTCCACTACCCAAAGCATTTTTGCAGGGGCGCAGATGACAAATAACATTGCTAGAAAGGCCAGAAGTACAATAAAAGTAGATAAAAATGAAGAAAATAACGGGACACAAGTGATAATGCAGAATGAAAAATATGCATTCAAAAGGGAGCAACTGCGCGACGAATAAGTGATGTAAACACTCAACAACAAAGTGATGAAGAAAACAGGTGCAAGAGAACTGCGTTAAGAACTGCGTGCAAGAGGACAGTCCGGTCTTTCGCAAGACTGTGGTTATATTGCTTGAATTTCTGTTTTAAAGGTTTGAAAATTGCAAGTTTGACAGAAAGTTTAAAAGAGAAGAAAAAGAAAAGGACAATGGGGATCTGTTTAATGCGAGGAAAGAGGGAAAACCGGGAAAGAGAGCGCATGCAGAGTAGCAAAAAAGAAGAGAAAAGAGAAAAGTGAAGAAAAGATAACAAACGCGGTGCGGGTAGGAGAATAATGGGAGTGAAGGATTGGTGATAAAAGTTGACAAAACACTTTTGGTATGATCTCAGAGGACTGCGTCAGCTGTATCTCTTTGTGAAGGCAGTTAAGTAAGCGCAGGTGCACAGGTCTAAGGTTACCTTCACAGTGAATTTGTTATTTGGAATGCAGTGGGTTAGTGACCCTCAAAGGCCGAAAGGTTTTCCGGTTGTACATTTCTGCCGCACTCCACTGCGTTAAAGTTGTCAATAAAATACGACTCCCATTGCTTCCGCTTACAATTAGTACTGAAGCTGCTTTATAGTGGAGTAACTTTTAGTTTTTCAAATTTATGATCTGTTTTTGTTAGTGTGTTTGGATAGAGGAAGGTTAGGTAGTGACTTGATGTGTGTGCTGTGTTTATTGAATCTGATTCTGATGGGACTGTGGGTTTGACCTATGTATTGCGTTAATCAAACAGGTCACTAATCAAAGCGGCGGTGTCCTACTGTCCCAGCCTCCGTGAGCGCACGTTAAAGATCCCCAGGTGGTCGAAATTACTCCGAAGCCCTCCACTATGGCTCCTCTTTCTCTCTTTCACCTTTTACTCCCACCTTCCTTCCTTCCCTTAGGGCGTGCTTCAGGTGCCCACAGAAGCAATGGTGACAGACACTGCGCTTTTCCCTTCCTGCGAACCAATTATTATTATTATTATTCCAGGTTCTGAGCTACTTCGAGACAACGGTGGAACCGCAGTCACGATCTCTCCACTGTAATATCATGGGTGGAAATGTGATCCGGGAACCAAACAGCCGTTACTACGTGCCCATAAAGGACTTCCCAGGAGACAGATACTTCGTGTACTGTTCCGGCTTGTCTGTCCTAATGACCTTTGAAGTCATGCGGGACCTTCTAAGGGCAGCCTATGTGATTCACACCCACCCAACGGTGAGAACTGCAGACGCCTTATGGTATTTTTCTCAGCCCCGTTGTCATAAATGCAACATTGACTACATTCATAAGCCCCACGGGGGTGGCGCATTGGTAAGACGCCCGTCTACTGTGCCAGAGTTCCCGGGTTCGAACCCGACCACCGCGAGGAAGACGAGCATTTTTTAAAATTAAGTTCAGAAAGCGCTCAATTTAGGCATATTTTCTAAAACGACCCCCCCCCCCCCCCCCCCCCCATGCCATGTCTGGAATAGCAAGAACATTAAAACCATATTTGTTCATCTAAAATGGTTTTGTTAACCTGTAGTGTGGTTTGGTTTGCGGGGTTTAACGTCCCAAAGCTACTCATGCTATGAGAGACGCCGTAGTGAAGGACTCTGGAAGGTTAGACCACCTGGGGGTTCTTTAACGTGCACTGACATCGCGCAGCACACGGGAGGGAGCCTTGCTTTTCGCTTCCATTGAAAAGCGGCCGCCGAGGCCGGGATTCGATCCTGCGTCCTTGGGAACAGCAGTTGAGCGCCGTAACCACTGCGCCAATCCGGCGGGGTGTAATAGAACCGTAGATATATCCTAGAAAAGGAGAAGTTCTGTTATGTGGTTAACACCAATATAGTTCTTTTTTTTTTTGAGGAGAGAATTAACGCCATTAAACAGAATTGTTTTTATCTGAAAGACATCGAAAAACTAATTGCATACAG
The DNA here is from genome assembly GCF_055883805.1 of Amblyomma maculatum. NCBI lineage: Eukaryota > Metazoa > Arthropoda > Arachnida > Ixodida > Ixodidae > Amblyomma > Amblyomma maculatum. The sequence goes on from NC_139351.1 coordinate 44,958,008, forward strand.
CGCCCACACCGGCCTTTATGGTGCACTTACTTATTCACGGCAATCTTGGTGAGCCGGCATTTCCATGTTTAGTGAGAGGCTCCACGAAAAAAGATTTAAGCGCTTTTGTATATGGATGGATGGCATTGGTGATCTTGTCCGCTTCAATTCTCAGCCGAGGGCGTCAGCCGTCACTATATCAGCTGGGGCACATGCCCAACGGCTAAAAACGTGAAAGACATGACTTCCAGAATGTTGCTCAATATGCAAATATTATACTCACGGAGCCAGTTAGCTGCACAACTAGCGACATGGGTATTCTACTGATTAAGTGTACGTAAGATGGCATCTAACTTACGGGCAAGGAAATAGGTGTCATTTCTTTACCAAG